>NC_082599.1:32144701-32820058 GCF_030936135.1 Gavia stellata
CCAAACTAGTATTACCAAATTTGGGGACAGCTCCTTATAACCTTTGCTGAGGCAAAGGTATTGGTGATCTTACAGTACGAAGCTGTCATTGTAAGCTAACTACAGGTAGTGAAACATCAAGATACTTCAACAACATGTGGTCATGTAACCTTGTAATGAATTTCTCATTCCGGCAGAAGCAGTCTACTGTTTGTATTTCCTATCATATTGAGTATTTACTTTTCCATACTGTATTACAGCCTGATCCCACAGTTCTTTTATAGACAGACCAGCTATCAAAGTATATTTGGTCTCAGTAAGGACTGTATGATTGGATTGACTGTTTATCTATATGGAAAAATGGCTTCTAAAATTGCACAATGGGGAAACACATGGTTTCTTTCTTTTTTTCTCCAATTTGCAGATCAAACTCTGCTATTTTTTTAATAGGTAGAGGTGTTGGGCTTTAGTGAATCAGCCCCCTAACTAAAATAATCAAGTAATTTCTAACTTCCAGTGACAGACACTCATTTCCAACAGTGGTACAGACTTGGATCATTCTTGGCTTTTCTGCATTCACTGATATTATAGAGCCCATAGCCTATATTAACAACTTTGTTTATTTGAATTAGCTTGTTTTCTACAGATTATTCACCACTTCTATATATATCTAAGCATCATCAGTGTATTTCATTTGTTTTTCTCAGATCCGATACTAATCAAGAGATGACAGTATAGAAAGGATTATTTTATTTGCAGAATGTATGATCCTTACTCCCCATCTTAGCGTATGCTAGATAGAAAGAATTTAGTTAAGATCTCATCTAATTAATACTATTAGCAAGAACAAAAGATCATTTCTGCAATAATGGTCACCTAGAACCATATTTTTATAATGCAGCTACTCAAAACTGAGTCTTAAACTCAGAAAATTTAGAAACAGAATTTTTGATGACTTATTGAAATAAATATATAAAATTAAAAAAGAACATACATTCTAGCTTGTCTTCAGGTCTTCCTCTTTCTAGCAGTGACAAATAACAAACAATATCTTTCAGCTGGATCATGTCTGGTAAATGTAAGTTGGCAGGAGTAGGAGGTCGGGATGAAGAGGTACCTTTGTTGAGTCGCAGGCCTGGAAATAACACATAGCCTTTGTTACTCTTAACATATACAATAAGCAGAAAATTAAAACATAACTCTCGCATACATGTATCTTTGTTTGATGTGAATCTCAGATGACTTCTTAATTTAAATGTAAATGTGAAGTTTTAAACAATTCATGTTCATAGTTTATCCAGCAAAGGCAGAATAAAAATGATAGTGAGGTTTCACCATATTATACAGATAAAGCAAACTATTAAAAAAGAAAATCAATTACGGGAATGGCGTAACCCTTTTTTTCATTTGTGTTGATTTGATGTCATTTGACTACAAAAAAATTAAGTGAATATTATTCTACTACATTACATGTTAATTTAAATATAAAAACAATCCCTGCCCAATGCTGCATCCACTTCCTTGTGCTTGTAGAAGCTTCATCTAACTTATAGATGGACACGAGCTACACTAATTGAAGATGTTTCAGTGTCAAAGAAAACTCTGATAATACCCAAATGTGTAGTGTCCTCAAAACCACAGCCAGATGTGTGTCAGAGCAACACATATTTAAAACATGGAAGCCTCAGCCACAGAATACTATGAAAATAAACATAGAAGTTAAATAATAGTCATAATAATTGCTCAAACATTGTGATCAAGAGCAGTTCCAGTGTACCACGTGGAATATAAGTTTCAACATGGCCAAATTTTTTGTTTCAAGACAACATTAATATGACCGGTCCTGATGATATTAGTGGAATCTGCAGGACCAATAAGGAAAAAAAGGTGAAGGACAGGAGAACACAGAGAAAGCAGTAATAAACTGTCTTTACAAGTTTGTTACATTTCTCAATGACTTTAGTGATGTTAAAGATGAAACTTTACAAAGGGTTTACTGTTCTTAAATATTTTCTATAACTAATTCAGAAAAGATTCCTCATTGCACACATAACCTGCATACATAATTTCTCTCATCCATTTGTCTTGGATAAGATATTTACTGTAGCAAATGGAAACAGAATTCTGGTGGGGTTTTTCCCCCCCCCCATTTTTATCTTGAAAAATGTCATTACAAACTGAAGACAGTTTCAAAGGTCTACTGAGGTACCCATGTTAAAAAATAATAGTTCAGTAATTAAAAGCAAATTGGCATGCAGAAAATATATCTTTGGCTCAAGTTCATGTTCATGGTTTCAGGCACATAATAAACACTGAAAGTAAATATTAAAATTAATAAAAAGATTTAATAGGGCAATGTTCTACTAAACGAGCTTGCGTGTCAATTAAGTACCCTTAAATTAAGACATTATAAAATGTTAATCAATTAAGATGCTAGCTTTAATCACACAATTTACACAAATAGTTTACATTCCAGTCTTATATGAATCTTATGCACAGAATTAAATAGTATTACAAAACTTGGGCTAACTCATCTCTAAAATTATTAGTCCCAAAATCCAAATGAAAAGGCATACAAATCTTAAGGTATCTTTTAGCTTATCATCAGCTGCAAGGTACAGGTTAAAGTATTACTTCTTAATCAACGGTGGGAGAGGGATGGCTGCAATGTGCTGATTTATGGATGACATACAGTGCCGCTGCTTACCTGGCATCTGTTTCCATCTCTCTTCAGACACCTTAACTGAAAATACAATTTATAAACAGACATGAGTGGACCAAGAGACTCTTCAGTAAAAAACGGACACATACCAGAGAGATTTATAAACCCTGCTACTTTCCTTGTGATTTTCTCTAGCTCTTCTGTACCTTTCCATTTTCCAGAAGAATGCCAAATGTTTCTGACAAATTTATTGCCCAGTATGGTCAGTTTTTTGCACTATTGGTAACATTTAAAAATTACTAGATATCCCAAAACAAAGGTTTCCGTAATTTTCATTTGCACATAAAAATATGCCAATGCACACTGTTTCCCTTTAAATGCTACCAATTATAAAAATGTAACTTCTAATTTAAATCCCATGCAATTGAATTACAATATGAATATTATATTTTCAAGCACAAATAACTCTGGTGAGGTGAACTGAATTGTCTCTCTGAACGTGCTTTGGATATAACAATTTATCAAACAGTCCTTCTGGTATTACAACAAATACATATGGAAGACTACTAATCTGGTCTCATGTTACATTATTTGTAAAGTCCTTACTAACAGAAAAAGATGAAAATTAACTACAAACTGGGAAAAGTGAGTGAAGAAGAAAAAAATTTTAGGATGTAGCATTAAAGTAAGAAACTTAGCATACAGTTTAAACAACAACAATATAATAACAACAACAATGATGATGATGTTACCACACATAAGAATGAAATCTATCAAAGAGAATTATAGTTAAAGTGAAGAAAGCTGAGTACGACCTATGCTGGGCAGAATTTAGCTGTAAATCTGGCAATGACCTAAAAACAGCTGTTATCATTTCTACATATAAAGTGTCAAAACCGTAGGAATACAACACCAGAATGATAAAAGATGATTTTGAAATTATAGTAGTCAGAAAACATATGTAAAAATACAGCATAATAAATAAATATGCACTACTAAATGGTAGCTGCTATTGGAGTTATCAAGCAAAAAGTGTTAAATGTAAAAGATTACAAATTTTGGTGGCTGGTACAGTGCATGTTTATTGCTGATGCTACTAATTGACTAAAACATGACAAAAACGTCAATGAAAAATTAAAAGTAATGAAAGTGGGAACGAAATTGTGCTGCTGAGACTTTATAGGCAACAGAATGTATATTCATAGTTGAAAAAATGCAATGATGAAAATTTATGACATCGAAAATATACCCTGCAGCATATAATAAAGAAAACATTTAGACATGTCCTTAGAGATTCTGTTGCAAAGCATCTTTAAGGGCAAGGGACTGAATCACTGGACTAAATGACTTGCCCAAAACATAAGGAAGTAATTATCAGTGTTGCAATTAGCAACAGAAGGTTTTGAATACGCCACACAACTGATTACACCATAGTCTACTAAGCTTACTGCTCTGCAGTAGATAGATAACTAACAACAAAAGCCCAAGAAGTTGGAAATGTGCTGTCTACACAGCAGGTATTTGTGGAAGGAGATGTGTCCATGGCAGTTCTGATTAGAAAGGATAAAAAAAGATACCTGAAGAATTCAATTCAAATGAAAAAAAAAATTATATGAAGAATCATACCCTCGATGTGGTAACCAAGCTTTGCTAGCAGAGAAAGGTTTTTTTGGTCTAATTACAGTTTATGACCATTACATATATACACATTATAATATAATAGAAGGCAATGTAATATGGTTTTTTTCGTTGGTTTGTTTGTTTGGTGGTTTTTGCCAGGAAATATAAAGCTAAGAAGTTGAAATAACAGGTACTGTAAATTTAAATAAAGAAAAAATAACTGAAACCCATCTATTTAACATAGTTAAGAACAGCATTCACTAAAAAGAAAAAACAGGTCAGACTCAGTGGGTAATATCTGAAAGCCTATAATTAGTATTGTACACTGGGGCATCTATGCAAATCTAGTGCTTGGTATTTGCAAGAAAAGCTAACATTTCAGCTAGTGGCACTTGTACCAAATTCACAACTTCTGGATGAGTTGCAATTTGAAGACACCTAATCTTCATATAAAGAATTCAAGCAATTAAGTACCCATCAAACCATTTGGTAACTTGCTTTAAGTGCAGGATTATCCGAGCTGTTCAAAACATGCAATTAATTTCATTAAATTAGTCTAGCTTCTCCTTTTAGCTACTGGATTTTGATAGAGTTCCCAAATTGCTAAAGCGCTAAACCAAATATTTCAAGTTAGGAAGGCAACCTTAATTTTTTTCTGCAAGTTTTCTTTAAAGATTTTATAACATTTTGTAAGTTGACAGTTTTTAACACTATTTTGCATGGAAGTATTTTAACATGGTATGTCCTCTGAACTCAAAATCACTTAATAAAAATGTTCAGTTTAGCATGAAAATTTCAAACTGCATTAAAGAAGATCCTTACATTGGGAAAGGAAATACTGCTAACACTTATAGGACATTTGAAGTATCAGTAGCTGATAAGTATATAGGATTACTAATAGGAGTATCACACCTAAACAATTAAGAGAAGCAGCAGTAACTGAGCACAGAAGCTGTAGAGCACCAGCAGGAGCCTCCTGCATGAAGCTCTGAAAGTTTCTGAGTGTTTATACAGTAGAGCAGGCAGCAAGATCATGTAACCATAGCAATCTGATTAGCATTCACATGACAAAGACTGTCCACTTGGTGTCTCAGCTGCATCATTATTGTGAATTAAAAAGACAAAAGCATTTAATTTCCGTTTCTTTTCACAGTATTTCTTGTTATGATTGAGTTAGTTTCTCCAATTTCACAAATACCAGAACAAAAAAAGAAATACATATAGTTTAGAATTCCATATATTTATAGCTATTAGAAGTAAAACAGAAGGGGGAGGGAACTTTCAGTTCTTATATTACTGTGATTTTATTACGTACCTCCAGAAAGGTGTTGGGGTTTGTTTTTTATTAACGGGCTGCAGTGAGAGATTTTGTTGCTAAATGATGTAAAAAGATGCTCAATGAAATCATCTGGTAACTCTGCCTCCAGAAAAGTCTTCATGAACAGCTTGAATCCCTCTAAATCAATTGTCTAGAGTGAAAAGGAAAAAAAAAAAGGAAAAGAGTATTTTGAATTGCTCATTTTGCAAAAACTTTTATACTATTCCACCAAATAATATTCTGTTAACAAAAACTTTAGGTTGTCTTGAAAATACTGATTTCTGAAGATATAGCCTGGCATACCTATTTTTGAAAGTGACTGATTATTGAATAAAGTATTACTTTGAAAACTCACAGTATTGCTACAAAAGCCTAGTGCACAGCGTAAGATAGCCTAGAGTAAATTCAGAGCACTTGTATCAGGACCCTGAAACTAAGTTCCATGCTCTCTTGTTTCTTGATTAGAATATGGCTTAACAGCACATACAAAACTGCAACCAAAGGCACCTATGGAGCCCACAGGGATGTACCTAACAAGTCTTAGCTTTTCCCATAATTGGGCAGACAACAAGCAAGGGATTTTTGGATACCTAATTCAGGGAATTGAAGGCCTCCTGTCTTTCCCTAGGTGGCAATATGCTTTGCTGGTATTTTACAAAGAAAAACTAATCATCCTGTCTTAAATAGGTTCTAACAGTCATATGAGAGTGCTGAGACATGCATTACTTACAAGGAAAAAAAACTTGTTGATTTGAAACATTTGTCATTTAGTTTAATTTGGTTTTGCTTTTGACAGCAAGGTAAGAGCTGACTAATGAAACTTCATTGATGATTTCTCCTGGTAAGACAGCATTGTCCGTTTTAAGTAATAAAATAATCCTAGAATCATAGAATATCTCAAGTTGGAAGGGACCCATAAGGATCATTGAGTCCAACTCCCTGCTCCTCACAGGACTACCTAAAACTAAACCATATAACTAAGAGCATCGTCCAGACACTCTTTGAACTGACAGGTGTGGTGCCATGACCGCTTCCTTGGGGAGCCTGTTCCAGTGACCGACCACCCTCTCAGTGAAGAACCTTTTCCTAATGTCCAATCTGAACTTCCCCTGGTGCAGCTTCATTCCATTTCATGTCCTGTCACTGGTCACCAGAGAGAGGAGCTCAGCACCTCCCACTTGAGGAAGGTGTAGACTGTGGTGAGGTCACAGCAATGTAAAACATTATGATCCCATTTTATCCTGCTAATATAGAACCACTAAAGATAAAGGTATCCTGAAACATGTCAAGAGAGTTTAAGACAATTTCAGTTTATCTCAGAAATAGCTGACACACTGCATACTTATCAATGATGCTACTCAGTTACGTATGTGATTTTCCAACAGCTCATCAATAATCTGTAAAACATAGTGTTGCTGTCTTTGTTTCTAAATCTAACAGGACAGCAACTTTTCACCATTAAATAATTAAGGGATAAGGCCACACTGCATCACAAAATCAACTTGGAAAAATTTCCCCATGCTTCAGGAAGACCCCATTTGTCCACAGAAAACTCTAGTGCAACTCCTTTAGTTCAGCACAGTGAATGCAGCATGAGGAAGGAAAAGACAAGTAAGAAATCAGCTTGAAACCATGCCAGAAAAAGAAAATTGAAACTAAACTTTCAAAGTACCTCAGTGACTTTGGCATCTGAGTCACAACATAAATAATTTTTACAATTACTTTAATATAATTTCAACACTTTGGAGCAGGGTTTTCTCTCCCCCTGCCTTTTTTTTTTCCCCTCTTTTTTTTTTAATATTTATGAGATGTAGAAATTTTATGGCCACATAAAATAAGGTGTTTCCCATTAAGGCCAAGATCTAATCACCCCAGGGTAATATTTTAAATGTGTATCACTGTTCTTGTGAGGGACCAACAACACAGGTTGCAAAATTTGACTGATCTTGTGCAAGCCATTATTATTAGGAATGCAAACCTGGCAAGAGGGTATCTATGCTGAGCTTCTAATCCAGAACACCTAATTTGAGAAAGAAGTGCAGTGAAACTAATAAAACTCTTATGTACTGAACACAAAAATAGCAGAGACTGAAAAAAAATTGTCTGCGCAAAGCTCAAGCTGGGCGTAAAATGGAAATAATCAACTTGGACAAGGACTCACTATCTTTGTCTCATTATAGAGTTCCTGCCACTCTCTTCTACTTTGGCAAATCATACTGTTTCAATCATGCTACAAACTTTACGTTTTTCCTCAATAATAAAGTGACTGGCATTTAATTCACTGTTTATAAACCATGAAACCACAATGGCAAAAGGATTTGTATCAGCATCCAAGTAAATCATTCATTAGTTGACACTATATAAATGTATTTTTTATCTGCAAGCATAACAAATACATTAATCACTAAATCAACTGACTTTAACAATGTGAAATTGCTTTGTTAGGTTGTTCGTTAATGAAATGTGTCTTAGCTATTTCACTACATCACATACAAAGAGGAATAACCAAGTGAAAAAGGAAAACAGAAAAACAAATTATAATACCATTTAAGTTAAGATTTATGGATGGACATGTAAAATATCTCTGTATTACAGAAAGCTTTTTTTTATTTACCTTGTCTGTGGATTTTATGTATATACTGCTAGAAATATTCCTTGAGTTTACAGCTATATTAGAATTTTAAACTGCTGTCTGAGTGACATTGGTCCACCAAGCTGCTAGCAATAACTAAATCCCTAATGCTACATTTTTTCCATTTATGGGCTCAGAATTATGCCTGGGTAGAGATTTGGATTAATAAATAAGGTTAAAATTATGTGTTTCTTTCTTCATGAAGATTCTTTTTCTCAAAGATGTTCAAACTTTTTAATATTTTCTAAGCTTATCATTTACCCCAGTGTCCTCCAAAGCAAGTGTTCCAAACTGCCTTATATCTTCTGGCCAGGAAAGACAACAGATAACAAAGTAACACGACTTGGCTGCCATGTCCATTTACTGTATCTGACACCCTGACTGCCACTGATTAGGGTGCTCAGTAAAGGAAAAAAGAAAGTGGGTGGTTGTTCTACAGTCAGATTTCTTCAGCTGAAAGTGCTTTATCCTCTCCTCTAACATGCTCTGTGACTTGTATTCCCCAAGGGAAGCAGCAACATTCACACAAGAGTTCAGACGTTGCACATCTAAAAGCTTTCAAATGATGCTGAAAGTTATTTAGGAGCTGGTAAGTGACTTTACACATCAGAAATGCTCATAACAGCCCAAAATGCAGATGCAAAACCACATGCTCTATCAAAAGAATGTGCAACAACAGTCCTGCCTAAAGGAGATCTATGCGTACAGCCCTGTGATTATGTTCTTGCCTATATGAAAAAAAAACCCACAAAATCCATTATTCTAATACTCCAGAGCTGAAAAACATTTTCAAGAGGACCTAACATACTTGGTGTAGATTATCCTGTTAGAACTGAGCTCTGAAGTAATGCAGTCATTTCTGGAAATTTGTCTTTGTAAATGTATATATAGTAAATAACAGAACTGAGCTAGACTGCAGCAAATTTAGGAGTAGTTTAGATTATCCATCTAGCTTTCCAATGGAAAAGAGGTGATCTTTCAAAATAAGGCTCACTTTAAATTACTTCCATTGCTTTTTCTATCATATCTTTCTCATTGTAATATACATAAGCCATTACGTAACTGTAGAAAAATGGAATAATTTCCTAAAATAAATCCTGTGAGGATGACTGGAGAAGACTTATAAGTGTTAGAGTGTTATCACCAAGCAGAGGTTTTAGTGTTGAGTATGGTTCATTTAGAACAGAACACTTAAAGATGCAAAACGTTTGCCCAGCTTAATTTAAAATAACTTTCACAGAAGAGAGAACAACACACAATGTTATGAGCATTTCTGTATTCTGCAATTATACAGTATTTTTCTTTTTTCCTCATGGAAATTTACCCTTCTAAAATATGAAAATGCTTCATTAAGTAACTACCCTTCCTCTAATTACTAGCATTTCGCCTCAACCACAGCTACTTTTCAAAGGAACCACACAATGTTTCGGTAACCAAAAAAGACAAAAAAAGAAAAACAGAGGACATGAATTTTCTACACTAACACGGATCATGCTCACTCTCCTATGTAAACCACAATACCTTCCTTTTAAATCTCACTGTCATATCAGAATTTCTCAGATGAGAAGTTCAATACATTTTGGTATGGTTTGAAAATAATTTATTTCTGTTAATAAATTCGCAAGCATTAATTAAACAGTTCAGATCAATAGTATCAGAATAATAGATAAGCCATAATGGTCGATGTTGTTTTCTTAAACATGCAGGCTAATTGCTTAATTTTCAACAGTTGCTTGGCTTCCAGAAGCTCCAACGGAATTAAAATGAACCTGAGAAAGGATTGAGCATTTCAGAAGGCGTTTTCCACGACATTACCCAAGTGAGGGGATGAGAGCGTGAGAGGATGTACCAAACTTACTACAATTAACCTGGCACATGAATTAATTCATTCCATTTCACAAGAGACTATCAGGGCATAGGGAGATTATGATCTCAAGTTTAGGGATCTCAGGAAAATTTTCAACATGACAGGGAGATATATAAGGGCATAGTTGAAGCAGCCAATAGTTAATCAGAAGAACATGAAAGAACTTTCAAATCATTTGGCCTAAATCTTCTGAGGAGAGAGGGAGGAAAAAAGAATAAAAATCTGTGCTGTTTTAGGTTTGATTCAAATGAAAAAGGTACCAAAAGCCTTGCCTGTAGGTCAGAGAAAGGTAGGTGGTTTTATATTAACCATATATAACTGGATTCTTCTTTTCATATGTTAAACAACTGATTCACCAAGTTTACTGGAGCTCCTTTTCTTATGTCTTACAAAAATAAACTTTACAAAACAAAACTTTATAATTTTTTACAATCTTCTATATTATTGGGTAATAAAACTTCATTTGGTAATGAAACATTTTGATATAAGCCCAGGGAAGTATACATTCAAAAACACCATCAAGTTTTAGCTAATTTAAACCACAACTTCCATATAAAATTAATTTTACTACTATTTTTAGAAGCAGTTCTTATTATTATAATTTCCCATTTATAGATTTTTATCAATGTTTCCAGTTACCTGAAATTAAAAAAAAAAGGTATATATCCACTTTGGAGAAAAGGAAAGGAGAAAGGACAGAAGGCAGAAGCAAAACTGCACAGCTTTAAATTCTTTTTAGCAAATAAAATGTGTCAACCATTAAACATCTTTTAGCTTTTCTGAAAGCAAACACGAAACTGGACTCACTATGAGTCAATGTAGAGGAAAATTAAAAATACACATTTTTTTTTTACATGATAAATTGTCAGGGAAAATCCATAACATTTAATTAACCATCCAGAAATTTGAAAATTAATCCCAGCACTAAACTGCCAACAAGAATTTAATCCATAAGTATTATTTTTCTGTAAGCTCCCCCTGAAACAGATCCGTAAAACAAACTGAAAAAGAAGAAATAGACCAAAGTTTATAATGAGTTCTAAATGATCACTGACCACAGAAAGAAGGTTCTGGATTTGCCCCACTGCATCCAACTAAGTAACACGACAAATTTACAGAGAAAGGCATCCTATGGTGTCTTTTATGCCTTTGTTAACTGTGCCCATTCATTAATACACTGTGATAAGGCATGACTTTTACTTCACAATGCTGTTCAGACTAAGAAAATTCTTACTCGATTTCATAACTGTAAAACTAAGCAGCTAATTACACTCTAATGAGAACAATACGGTTCAGTTCAGAAAAGGAATGAAGATGCCTGAAGCCAGACATCAATATTATATCGATGCCCTTATTCATACTGGGATCTTGAAGGACTCTCTCAAGTACTACTAATCCATAAAGCACTTATACTGGATAAACCCTTTAAGTTTTTTTACTTTAGTTTCCTAAGGTGTCCACAGACTTGTTTCTGAACATAAACAAACATGTTACAATCTTCACAGGATTGAAGATTTCATCATTTGCCTCACATCTAACACAATTAGGATACATAATCTGTGTTATCAGGTCTCGCTATATATGTTCACAAAAAAAAAATCCAAAAAAAAAGGCACTGTGCACCAAGTGCAATGGAGACCACCATTTCTTCTGAAAGCACAGAGAAAGGGACAGATTGTCCCATCTTTTGGAAAAAAAATATCTCCTGGTAAAGACACCTCCCCAGTGGGGGTTAGTGTGGCTTAATACCCTTTTTTGCCTGTGGAAATTCAAACTTGTATCTCTTCCTCTAGAGAGTATCCAAATATCAGAAAAAACCTGAAGATTCACTAAGGGAAAATGAGGTTTCTGTATGTTTGTGCCAAGAAAATCATTAAATATTTACTTGTAAAAATGTTACTGAACAAATTACTGAAATAGTCCTTTGAATAAGGAGGTGATCCGAACATGTTTGAGAGATCAGGCTAGTCAGGGAGATGTATCAAAACAGATACCAAAATGTTTCAGCTGTTAAGGCAGTACTTCTGGACACATGAAAGAATTTAAGGTGCTTAGGTAAATTTTACAGAAAATAGCTGAGATAACTTTTTTATTTTTCTTTTTTAAATTGCCATACCAGAGTTGTGTGCTAACTTCACCCATTTTGGATCTAAGCCTATGCTAAAAGAAACGGAACAAATTTATGTACTGCATATATATAAATGAATATTCATTTATACATACTATTATATACAGTATTATTTATTAAATCAAGCAGCAAACAGCAATTATAGATTGTTCAGAGAGGTCACTCAGTACCTCTGCAACTATAACATGTCGTCTCACATGCTGCATATATTTTGCAATTAAATTTTGGCAAATATGCATTAGTCTAAAACACTCTACAGGTTTTTTTTAATGTTAATGCCATGAACAGATTACATACAAAAGGTTCCATCAGTGCAAATAACTCGCTATTACTTTCTTATGTTTAAGAATAGCAGAAACAGGTTTTATAACAGTGGAACAAGACAGACTAATCTGTCTTATTTCCAGATACTATGAGAACATTCCTGTTGTGATATCTGACTAAGCAAATATAGACAGATTTGCCCTCATCTTCACTTTCAGCCGAATTCGTCTTGTTAAAGAACCCATACCCAACCAACTTGTTGTGGTGGAACTTTTTCTGAAGCTTATGGCATCCTTCACTTTACAAGTAAGCTACAAACAAACAATTAGGATTTGCTCTGCCAACTCCCATTACTTTGAAGAAAATTCCTTCCCTCAAATAGCCCTTTAAGAACCAGGATAAAACAAACAATTAGGCCAAGAATTATCCTCATAATAATATTCTTGGAATAAGATAATAAAAAACAGTTACTCAAGGAACTCAGTTACAATGTCTTATAGATATTGTAAAATGTAAGAATATAAAACTAAAACAACTCTAGCTATATGGATATACAAAGTGGCAGCTGCAAAAAGTAATACCATATAGCACCTATTTTGTCTAAACTAAAAATCTGGAGAGGGAGAGAGGGGGGGGTGGGGGAGAGAGAGAGGAGGCGGGGGTGGGGGAGAGAGATGAAGCCATTTATGGACAGACTGGCATATGTGGGCAGGTAACATCTGAGCCAGGCACAAGGGGAAATGGCAGTGACTATCAATCCTTCTTCCAAAATTATTAGCTCCTCTGTCTCCATTGCATCTCTGCTCCTCAATTCTTTTCCTCCATTCTGGCATCAGCCAAGGAGGCATCACTGGGTAAGTGTGTATGGGGTGGGGAAGAATGGTGGAAATGAGCTACAGACCCCAGATTTGGACTCCTAAGAAATTTCAACCACATCTAAAGGCAACCTACTCGCAGCAGCTGCCAGACACTATTGAGGAAAATGGTGATGAAGCAGACAAGAGGAGGTTTTTTTGAGTTACAAGGAATAATCTGCACTCAGTGGAAGAACTGAAGTAATATCTAAAAGAAAGTCCCTCCACAAGACATTGTATTTCCCTCCTCCCCAGCTGCTAAAAGCTACTGGGAAACTCCTTAATAGCTTTGACCAAGCATTCTGAGATGTTTTCCTATTTTTCTGTCATAATACATTTAAAAAGTCAACTCTGTAGAAAATTCTTTAGCCTGTGCTTTTATTCCCCTTGTCCACTTCAGGAATCTGATCAGTAGTGTACACTTTTCACCACAGGAAATCCTATGACAGAACAGTAAACACACATAAAAAGACACATACAAATGACAATCACTGAACTAGAAAAAAGCATTACTAAGGAATCCTGACTGCAAAGAGTTGAAAGTCACCAAGAGATTAAAGTCCTGGCAACTGACAAGACAAATAAATTACAGTTTTCACGACAAACTCCATTTTTCAAGAGGGTTTCCAGGATGACACCGGTCACATTGACTAAAGAATTCTCAACTCTGAAGAAAGAAAAATATTCAAATTAGTTTTGGATTTGTATAGGTATTAAAAAAATCTCACTTTATTCACAGTTAACAAAATAGTCTGGAATTTTATTCTCCTGTTACTGCATGGAATACTACAAAACTGACAATAAAACCACCACTATTTTCCATACTGCTATCATGACTGTATGCACATTTCTTTGCAGTTACCCCACGTGTCTCACAGATAGGTGATGAGAAGATTTTTACCTTACTAATACCACTAAAGAATGCATATATCTTAATTCTCTTTCTACTCTACACCAATGGCATAAAGCAGAGTTCTTACATCCCACTCTTCAGTTTCTTTTGAGTCTCAGATTCCCAAAATATGTGAGACTCCAAGGAAAAAGAAATGGAGAACAATCTATGCCTAATATGCTTAAAAAAAATTTCCAATTACTATGATAAGACTTCTGTTTCTTCTCAAGCCCTCATTGATAAATACATTACACTAATTTAGTGCTAGTTCATAAAGGATGTGTCTAAACCTCAGGAAAAACAGGAATTGAAGGACTGGTTTCCAAGCTGCAGCCATAACTGTGCTTGGAAAAATAACAGACAATTTCAGGTGTCTTCTAATTTCATATCAGACATTTGTAGACCAACACTCAACCAAAAATACAGGGCCTGCTCAGGTCTCTGATCTTCTGATTATGGCTACAACAGGCTATAGAGATGCCTTAACATACCTGATTCTGTTGACACAGCAGAATGGCTTCTAACCCCTTGAGAAAAAGAGGCTGAACTCCATCTGCATTGCCAGGTTAGTAGGTTGTAAAATCTGCATTAAAAGACCTATCATGGCTAACTGAAAACATAGGATCACCTCTAGGAATTCCAGTGTCTTTGCAGAGAACAGAAACCTGTCCTTCCACAATCCAGAGCAAATGTACTATGTTCTGCTCATTCTCCACCACATATTGAATAGGACTGATCTCAGGTGACTGGTCATATAGAACAATGTTGCTTTCTACTTTCTTAAGATTGGTGATGTAACAAAATTTCCAACATTTTATCTATTTTGTAGTGAAAATCTGCAGTGGTGGGAGCTGAGGAAGCACACACATGATATCCGAAGGAATCATAAGCAAGAACACACAGGAAAATGTAAGCCAACAATTTGACACACTGTCTGCAATTTTCACAGACCTCTAACTCCTTACAAGATATAAAGCATTCATACAGCTATCGGATCCCCCACACCAATTAAGGTTTTCCCCCCTTGTGATAAGCAGAAGTTAATCATAGAATAATTTAGGTTGGAAAAGACCCTTAAGATCATCCAGTCCAACCAGTAACCTAACACTGCCAAGTCCACCACTAAACCATGTCCGTAAGCACTACATCATCCACACGTCTTTTAAAAACCTCCAGGGATGGTGACTCAACCACCTCCCTGGGCAGCCTGTTCCAGTGTTTGATAACCCTTTCAGTGAAGAAATCTTTCCTCATATCCAGTCTAAACCTCCACTAGCGCAAATTGAGGCCATTTCCTCTTGTCCTATCACTTGTCACTTGGGAGAAGAGACCAGCACCCACCTCTCTGCAACCCCCTTTCAGGTAGTTGTAGAGAGCAATAAGGTCTCCCCTCAGCCTCCTCTTCTCCAGGCTGAACAACCCCAGTTCCCTCAGCCGCTCTTCATAAGGCTTGTGCTCCAGACCCCTCACCAGCTTCGTCGCCCTTCTCTGGACACACTCCAGCACCTCAATGTCCTTCTTGTAGTGAGGGGCCCAAAACTGAACACAGGATTCGAGGTGCGGCCTCACCAGTGCCGAGTACAGGGGCACGATCACCTCCCTACTCCTGCTGGCCACACTGTTTCTGATACAGGCCAGGATGCTGTTGGCCTTCTTGGCCACCTGGGCACACTGCTGGCTCATATTCAGCCGGCTGTCAACCAGCACTCCAAGGTCCTTTTCTGCAGGGCAGCTTTCCAGCCACTCGTCCCCAAGCCTGTAGTGTTGCATGGGGTTGTTGTGACCCATGTGTAGGACCCGGCACTTGGCCTTGTTGAACCTCATACAATTGGCCTTGGCCCATCGATCCAGCCTGTCCAGATCCCTCTGCAGAGCCTTCCTACCCTCAAGCAGATCAACACTCCCGCCCAACTTAGTGTCATCTGCAAATTTACTGAGGGAGCACTCGATCCCCTCATCCAGATCATTGATAAAGATATTAAACCAGATCGGCCCCAATACTGAGCCCTGGGGGACACCACTTGTGACCGGCCACCAACTGGATTTAACTCCATTCACCCACAACCTTTTGGGCTCAGACATCCAGCCAGTTTTTTTACCCAGTGAACAGTGCACCTGTCTAAGCCACGAGCAACCAGTTTCTCCAGGAGAATGCTGTGGGAAACGGTGTCAAAGGTTTTACTAAAGTCCAGGTAAACAACATTCACAGCCTTTCCCTCATTCAGTAAGCGGGTCACCTTGTCATAGAAAGACATCAGGTTAGCCAAGCAGGACCTGCCTTTCATAAACCCATGCTGACTGGGCCTGATCGCCTGGTTGTCCTGCGCGTGCCATGTGATGGCACTCACATAGAGGTCAGACTGACAGGCCTGTAGTTCCCCGGATCCTCCTTCTGGCCCTCCTTGTAGACAGCCTCACAGTTACTAACCTCCAGCCAACTGGGACCTCCCCGGTTAGCCAGGACTGCTGGTAGATGATGGAAAGTGACTTGGGTGAGCACTTCCGCAAGCTCCCTCAGTACTCTTGGGTGGATCCCATCCAGTCCCATAGACTTCTGGGTGTCTAAGTGGTGTAGCAGGTCGCTAACCACTTCCCCATGGATCATGAGGGCTTCAGTCTGCTCCCTGTCTTCCAGCTCAGGGGACTGGGTATGCTGTAAACAATTGGTCTTACTGTTAAAGACTGAGGCAAAGAAGGCATTAAGTACTTCACCCTTTTCCTCATCCTTTGTCACTATGTTTCCTTCCACATCCAGTAAAGGATGAAGATTTTACCTTAGCCCTCCTTTTGTTGCTAACATGTTTATAGAAAAATTTTTTGTTGTCTTTTACAGCAGTCACCAGGTTAAGTTCTAGTTGGGCTTTGGCCCTTCTAATTTTCTCCCTGCAAAGCCTCACAACATTCTTGTAGTCCTCCTGCCTCTTCTTCCAAAGGTTGTAAACTCTTTTTTTTTTTTTTTTTCTGAGTTCCATCCACAGCTCTCTGTTCAGCCAGGCTGGTCTTCTTCTGGCACATGGGGATGGCCTGCTGCTGTGCCTTTAAGACTTCCTTCTTGAAGAGTGTCCAGCCTTCCTGGACTCCTTTGCCTTTCAGGATTGCCTCCCAAGGGACTCTGTCCACCAGGCTCTTAAACAGGCCAAAGTCAGCCCTCTGGAAGTCCAAGGTATCAATTCTGCTGACCCCCCTTCCTTACTTCTCTGAGAATCGAAAACTCCATCATCTCACGACCACTATGCCCAAGATGGCCTCCCACCATCGCATCCCCAACAAGTCCTTCTCTGTTCACAAACAACAGGTCCAGTGGGGCACCTTCCCTAGTTAGCTCACTCACCAGCTGTGTCAAGAAGTTATCTTCTACACACTCTAGGAACGTCCGAGACGGTTTCCTCTCTGCTGTATTGTATTTTCAGCAAAAACCTGTCCCCTGTGAGAATAAAGCCTAGCAATTGCGAGACTTCTCCCAGCTGCTTATAGAATATTTCATCTGTCTCCTCATCCTGGTTGGGTGGTCTATAACAGACTCCCACCATGATATCTGCCTTGTTGGCTTTCCCCATGATTACTCACAGACGCTCAACCCTATCGTCACCATTGTTAACCTCTAGACAATCAAAACACTCCTTGACAAACAGGGCTACCCCTGTAATATCCCTTAAATTATGCATTTCAGGCTGCAGTGTCCCTAACTATGAATATGATTATAGGTAAGGCAAGCCAGCTGTGGGAATTCATCCCTTGTTCCTCCATCTCACAGAGCAGAACTGACACATGGGGTGGCAGGGAGAACTGGGGAACTAGTGAAAAAAAGGAAATACTGTACTGTGAGTATTTGACTTCTTCCTTTCTCCTATTGCAGTTAAGCTGTGCAATTTTATAATTTGCTCTTCTGCTTTACTGATGGTACACAGAAATGTAAGATCAAGAAAAATCCAAGTATGCATATTGTGAAGATTTCTGCACCTATGTCTATGTTCTGTGCCAACATACACAGAACTCTACATGGCATAGACATCACAGCAAGGTATATCCTGATACTGAAAATACACAAAACATGGTTTCTCAGTGAAAAATAGGATATATACAAGCAAAGCAAATTTTGCATCCTTTACTGTATTATAAAGAAAACTATTCAGACGTTTTAACTATGCTATGTAATATTTTAACTCCTACCATATTAAGACATTTGAAGAGAACTAATAATTTAGTCAGAAAAAAATGACAGTTTTTTACTCAAGATCTATGCTAACACCAAACTGTAACAGAAGAGGTCTAACTGCCTCCTATATTTTCCTAACTGGTGTAAATGCAACAACCAGTTCTGCTGGATGACATGCAGAAGGAAGAGAAGCTGTATCGCTCCACTTTCTTTCTCCTCACAAGATGCAAAAAAGCAACTTACTAGTAGTTTCTTGACAAAAGGGTAGCCATTGTGGATGGGTCAGAGCAGGGAGGGGTAGAGTAATAGCTGCTTTTATTATTCTCCCCACCACACTGGCCACAGAAATGGGAACAAGGCATGATCTAGTGTTTGGAATTACTCTCCACCCATAAATTCCTTTAAAATACCACATTCTCTTTGGTCTTTTACTTCTTTTAAATTTGTACAAAATATTTCAACATAAGCAACTGTTTTTGTCGGGGAGGGGAGGGCAGAAATCATTCATTCCAACAGACTTCCATGAAATATGGTTTTCACTTATTGAAGAGAACATTTCAGAGATAATGGAAAGAGAATTATGTTGAAATGTAATTTTCAATTAATTACTTTTTAAATCATGTTGCCTGATCTCCAAATGGTGCCAAAAATATAGAGTATAATCAGCTTTAATCGACTGACAGTAATAGCTCTGGGTTATTTTTGTTTGTGTTTTTTTCTTATTAAACAATTTATATTGACCAATACCTGAAAAATGAGCTGTTGATTCACACATACTGCTATGACAACAATTGCACGCATTAATGCAAGTGGCATTAGTGACAAGTATTTTGCCAAAATACGTGGAAAAAAAAAGCAGAAACCATATAGAGCGGGTTAATAACCTAGAAAACACAATTTACATGAGAATGCATAAGTTTTTGGTGTTTAAAATGTATTTCTAATGTTCATATGGCAGAAAATAAAATTTAATTTGGAATTCCTCATGAAGATTGCCTTTGTGAATCAGGGTAAAGTTTGGTTTAAATTGCAGGTCCTTAGCACTATCTAATTTAAGCGTTTGATTTAATACATTTTTTACATAAGTCATTTTGAAAGTTCTGGCAATTAAATAAAATTATTTCTTAGATAAAGCAGTGACCAAATTCTCATCTCCCGAGACGAAAGCTTACAGAAAAAAAAAATTAAAAAAAAAATCCCATGCTCTCACAGGCTGCTCCTACCAAATACTCCATATGGCCAAATAATATTTGGATATTATCAATACTACAGACGTATATAATGGCCAAAATTTTCCCTTTATGTCTCCTATCAGAAACAATTACTTTGCAATATTTGAGAGCAGCTAGCATGTCTCTTCAAAGAAATAAACTCAACAAAACATCCAAAAAGGAAATGGGAAGACTCAATTTTTATGCAATAGCTAGATTTTTAAGCATAACCTTGTACTATGTTCTCACGTTATTAAAATAGATTGATGCTAGTCACTAAAATAGACCTGGAATGTATTCACCAAACACTGCAGTCTCATCCAAGTGTTATATCCAGGTAAGAAAAAATAAAACTTTACTACCAGCAGGTTTTCTTTAGTACATGATTATATATGTGTGTAAACATGTATATCCATATGTACGACACACATAAATACATATATTTAATACGTAAATTTACTAAATATGTTATATTTACTATACAAAGGTGTTTTTTTTCAAAAAGAAAGAGTGCTAAGGCACATACTTTTAGAAGGATGATGTAGCAGATTATCACCCAGGGTCTATTTTACACGTATTACCAAAAAAGAATGTTAGAAGAAATATACATAAATTATTACATACTAAACAAAGTGAAGAGTAGATAGCTTGCATTCTGTCCGAGCAGAATTGGTCATCTGAAAATTACAATTACTACAGAAGTTAGGAAAAATGGGGTAGGTGGCGTGCTTCAGACTAAAACCAAATAAAATAGCAAAATGAATAAATCCCTGAAAAATCCTGTGTCTGACGAGGTAACAAACACCTGTAGAACTGTTTACAAGCACCATATAGTCCTTTATTACTCAACGGTTACAAATAGGATGTGAACCAAAAAACACTATAGCACCAACACAGAACTCATTTGATGGCTTCAGAATTCTCACTGTTATAAGTTAAACAGAATTTCAACATTAAATGCTGTTCTCTTAAGAAAACGTCTTTATTTGGTTTTGTTTCACGGAGTTCAAATACCCATTAGCCAAATACCTCTCCACTGCGGCACAGGGTAATACAATTAAAATTACAATAATTTAAAAAAACAGAAAAATACTTTTCTATTGATGTTAAACACATCTTAGTAGTTAAATATTATAAAATCTATCACTGATGACTAGCAGAATAAATAGTTGTAACTACTAATTATGTATAAACACTGCATCATTGCATGTATACTTGAACATCAGTACCTCAATTTTAAATATTCATTAATAGCAACATAAAAATCAAGAAATACACTAAATGTATCCCTTCCAAAGGAATTTATTTCTGTGTTTAGTTCACTTTAAGAAAAGAACAACTTAATGGTATTTCAAATTAATATGAAAATATGAGGACAGCATTTTTCATACTTTATAAGTCAGTACCATATTTATACTCTATTTTCATGCTGTTAGAGGAGCTGAAATGTTGTCAGAGTAGTCTGCCACTCTTCAAATAAAATATGTTAAAAATAAAACAGACACCAGTGTGACCCTCCACTTTTTCTCTGTTTGTTTTCCTTTAAAAATGGTGTAGGTTTAAGCACCATATTCTTTGAAACAGAATGGTTCCTCTGGCCTGAATATCAAGACAGCTTAAAATTCTCTATCAAATTCTGTCTAAATACTGATGGTGGTACCCTAATAAACCAAAAATAAAACTCTTTATTTTAAAATACTTTGAAACAGTATCTAGTGCTCAACACAAATGCAAAATAGTCCTTGAGTTAGTCATTTAACAAACTATGAGAATTAAAAAGGTAACGTGTAAATGAAAGCAGTATGAGGCTCATAAAGCGTTAACATAAGGTACTGTGCAAAGCAGTAGGGAAAAATGCTAAAAATGGGATCTTAAGGCAGAGAGGGGAAGTATCAAAAGGGAAGGAAGATATCAAGGAGGGAGAGATGTTAGCACAGACTGAGGAAAGGAGACAGAGGAACCACTAAAGATCATCAAAAACTTTCAAAACTAAACAGTTTTGCAGCAGGAATTGACTATCTGAAACACTTTACACCTCGGTGCCCCCAATACTTTCCACAGAAAGCAGGCTCACAGCCAGGCTGTCAGCATCTCTGCCTGGCAGGCTTCCCAACTCTCTAGGTATCCAGGAAGCTGTTTCCCTAGAAATTCTGCCCAGAGGACCAGAAAAACACTGAGTGCGCAGTGTCTGAAGGGTAGAGGTTTCTGCTGGCGATACTCAAAAGTTGCTGAATTTTTCTCTTTTGTAGCTAGAAAGATGCAACATCCTTTCTTAGTACTCAGTTTCTTACATCTGAGGGACAGGCTTCTCCTACGTAATAGATATCCTATAATTCTCCACATCCTACTAACCCTTCCGTAAATTAGTTCCAACTGGGGTTCACTTTGTCCCATCATGTGGTCAAAAGCAGACAGATGTGGTCTCTGCAGTACCTTTTAACAGAAAATTAAATCTTCCTTATCTGTAGTAGAAATATTTCACTTTATATATTATAATAAGTAAGGTCTTTACACTGAATTAGTATCTTCTGTCAGATCAAAGAAGGTAGCTGAGGGAAACAGCACAGAAATCCTTCTTTCAATCCATATTTCTGTGTGCTTGAAATTTTAACTAGTTTTCCACTTACATCAATTGGCCAAACAGCCTACCTTTTCTTACAAGTCTTGTCTTGTTCTCAGACCACCATGGCCACAGGAACACTATTACAATGTCCCAGTAATGTATTTCTCTTCTTCATGACCAAACCACAATGATGCTTTGCAATCCTCTTGTGATCAACTACCACACAGAGCAATTTATCTAACAATGCCACTAGTCCCAGGGTACACCACACCGTACTCTGCACTAGTGCATTTCATTCCATTTCCATTTGCTACGGTCCATAATGTCATCAAGCTTTTCCAGCATAGTGTTCAGATTTTTCTCCATTTTATCAACAATTCCTAAATTTGGTTTAGTGAGTTGATTCTGCTTCTTTTGACAAGGTTATTAGGAGAAATACTAACGAGATTCGTCTCAAGACTGGTCCTAGACACACTGCTTTAACCTTGAATACCTTCTCTTTCAGGACCCATTGCAGTCACTCCATTAACTTACTAAAAAAGTAATGTGGGTCATCTGAAGAAAAGTGAGCCCTTTTGTGAACAGGGAGTACTGTTCTCAGCGACACACCTCCAAAAGCTCAACTGGCCTTTGACCCCAGAAAGTGAGGGGTTCCTACAGAACTAATCCTTTCAGTCTCTTGACTTTTTCATTGTTCTCATGTTCCAGCTGCCTCTTCTCAGAACAATAGAACAGGGGCTTTTTAACACCTCTGTGCTACAAAGGAAGAATAACTAGGTCATTTAAAAAACTAGTTCATGTGATTAGTCCTTCTTCCCTAGGTTTGTTTTTTTTTTTTTTTTTCATTGTATTTTTATACCTGGTTTTAGGCTACTGAAGCTTCTCGGGAGTCCTGGGTTGACGATCAGCTCTTTAACCATTTCTCTTGCAATTGCTGTAAAGTCCCAATAGCTTAAAGCACACTATAAGGCTTATTCAAATTATAAAATCTGCAGTTTTAAGCCAGCTGCATATAAATGGTATTATATGGTTCTGAGATGTGTTATTGTCATTTCAGAATAATACAAACCATTATGAGACCTCACTAGTAAGCAGAAATTTCTGTGACAAGTATGGAACAAGTTAATTACTTGCTCTTAACTTATTTTTCATATTCCTCTCAATTAATGTTAGCAAATTTATGTACTGTGAATGACAAAAATGAAATTCACTAAGTGAAAAAGTCTGCCAGCAGAAAAAGAGTGCACATTCCTCTCAGCTTTAAATATTTGTCTATTATCTGAGATAATACCCACATACAGTATTTATTAATAAGTGACACCTCAATGGAAGCCTACAAAATAAAAGATACTGCTCCCATGCATAACAAAAGGAAAAAAATCAAATTAAGATTACTTACTTGATTTAGTATATCTTGTTTCTGTAACGCATGCAAGGAAAGAAAGAACACACATACATTAGTGCAGTGTCATAATGCTCAGGCTCTGTTTTTCTAATGTAACTATTTTTGTTGAAATGTTAGTGATGTAGATGAACAGGTTTAAGACATTAGATAGAATATCCCATTTTCTTGCATTAGCACATATGTCAAGAAAATGGTTCTAAGTCAGCATTCCAGTCTTGATTAGAGAGTGCAAGTAATTTATTTTTAACCATGCAATGACAGATAACCAAGAAAAAAAAAAGAAGGTAAGTACAATGTCTGTCTTTCATCCCTGTGTACTTAAAAAAAACCACAAAAAAATTACTTGTTGCCAAGAATAGTTGTTAACGAAACAACTTAATCTGAAGTGAATGCAATTATAAATCCCATAAATACAGTAACAACAAAAGGAGGGCTAAGGTAAAATCTTCATCCTTTACTGGATGTGGAAGGAAACATAGTGACAAAGGATGAGGAAAAGGGTGAAATACTTAATGCCTTCTTTGCCTCAGTCTTTAACAGTAAGACCAATTGTTTACAGCATACCCAGTCCCCTGAGCTGGAAGACAGGGAGCAGACTGAAGCCCTCATGATCCATGGGGAAGTGGTTAGCGACCTGCTACACCACTTAGACACCCAGAAGTCTATGGGACTGGATGGGATCCACCCAAGAGTACTGAGGGAGCTTGCGGAAGTGCTCACCCAAGTCACTTTCCATCATCTACCAGCAGTCCTGGCTAACCGGGGAGGTCCCAGTTGGCTGGAGGTTAGTAACTGTGAGGCTGTCTACAAGGAGGGCCAGAAGGAGGATCCGGGGAACTACAGGCCTGTCAGTCTGACCTCTGTGTGAGTGCCATCACATGGCACGCGCAGGACAACCAGGCGATCAGGCCCAGTCAGCATGGGTTTATGAAAGGCAGGTCCTGCTTGGCTAACCTGATTTCTTTCTATGACAAGGTGACCCGCTTACTGAATGAGGGAAAGGCTGTGAATGTTGTTTACCTGGACTTTAGTAAAACCTTTGACACCGTTTCCCACAGCATTCTCCTGGAGAAACTGGTTGCTCGTGGCTTAGACAGGTGCACTGTTCACTGGGTAAAAAACTGGCTGGATGTCTGAGCCCAAAAGGTTGTGGGTGAATGGAGTTAAATCCAGTTGGTGGCCGGTCACAAGTGGTGTCCCCCAGGGCTCAGTATTGGGGCCGATCTGGTTTAATATCTTTATCAATGATCTGGATGAGGGGATCGAGTGCTCCCTCAGTAAATTTGCAGATGACACTAAGTTGGGCGGGAGTGTTGATCTGCTTGAGGGTAGGAAGGCTCTGCAGAGGGATCTGGACAGGCTGGATCGATGGGCCAAGGCCAACTGTATGAGGTTCAACAAGGCCAAGTGCCTGGTCCTACACATGGGTCACAACAACCCCATGCAACGCTACAGGCTTGGAGAAGAATGGCTGGAAAACTGCCTTTCTGTAGAGGACCTGGGGGTGTTAGGTTACTGGTTGGACTGGATGATCTTAAGGGTCTTTTCCAACCTAAATGATTCTATGAACACTAGCAAGCACTGTCGCAAAAGTAATCATTATACGCTGCTTTAGTTTCTTATAATTTTTACTCTTTTTAGTAAAGATTCTGTATTAATTTTCTACCTTAATCACAAACTGCTATCACTACTTTCCACTAAGAGGTACTACCTTAAAATTATGAATACAGTTGTATTCTCTGCATAAATTACACTGATTGTGCCAGACTTTTGCTAAACTAGAGTTACCAGACATATCTTTGATACATTCACAAAGGTCGAAAAACCCTAAAGCCTCTGGAAATCAGAAGGGCCCTGGAGAAAGCTTCTTGGAAGTATCTGCAGTACTTCAAAAAATGAAAAAAGCCTTTGGAGTAGGCAGATGATTGCAACCTGACTGCAAACACTCTGCCAAACTTGGGGCTCCACCTCTCTGGGCAGATCAGATCATGCGATGTGCCTTGTGTCATGCACTCATTGTCATAACCTTCCTGGAATTTTTTCTGAACTGTGGAACTCTGGAGCACTACCCTGCTCCACGTGCAGACCCAAGCTGCACCTTGACTGCTTGTCCAGCTGAGACCCCTCCACACACCTTCCACCATCACTCTTCACACACTGATTAACCCTAAGACCTCTAGATGGTAAGTAGGTAAGCAGGTAAACAAGAAATTTTGATGCCCTCCAACAGATCCCCCAAAAAGGATGATGACAGTAGGCCTACAAACACACAATGATCTGTACATACTGCTTCAGTTCCAATTGCTCTCCTAACTCTTGCTAGCCTATTCAGTGTTCCCCTCAAAGTGAGATGGCTGAATTTAATTAATTTAGATAAATCTCAAATGATGGAAAGACTATAATTACAGCTTTCCAGGAGGCTGATCTTAACCTACCCATGTGCCTTACATCACGTATAACATGTAGTCTTAATTACGTATTTGACTTATAGAAGAAGGTGGAAGGGCAGGGGTTCAGTAGCATTTGTATGAGTTTTAGTCATCTGCCTTACACTGAGGGCAGAGACTAAAAGCTCCATAAATAAACTCACTATACTGGATGACCTTCTGATAATCAGATACGTCATTTCCACATGAGCCCAAAAACCACTCACTCGCCAAGATACAAGATAATGGAAAAACAAACCAGACGACTTCAGGTAACAAGCTTCGAATATCAATAGCTTTTCTTCTGCTATTTGTGTCAGCTTGTGATAAAAAATTGCAATGGAGTGGAATAAATTCCTGAACCCTTTAAGCAGGAAGAAGCTTGAAACAGGAATTTCGTAAGGCTTTTTCTTAAGTACATAAATATATTACACTACTAAATCTGTCATAGCTTTATGCCCAATGTTTATTGGTAAAAAAAACTGGCACCACCTTTTGGTAGAATATTGACAAGACTTGAAAATACTTGGAGTGCTTATGAGATAATGATCTAGGAAATAAAGAGCTAAAATGGAAACATGATGGTATCCTCTACAAAAAACAAGAACAAAATCGAAGTGCCGTCTATAGTATGTGGAAGTAAAAAGCTGCACTATGACTGATTTCAGCTGGACCAGTCAATTTTTGTAATCCCCTTTACAGATAATAATTAATTACTTAACTTAAATAGTACATCCAGCTCATGGAGTTCTCATCCGACCAGATACAATCAACTTGCAAATCATACTGTAAAAAGTTTATCTATGTAGCAGGTCAAATGCATGCCAAAAATACAGACACATCTGTGCAAAGGCAATTCTGTCTGACTTGGAATATTCACTCAGCTGCAGAGGAAATTTCAGCCACTTTGCTTCCAGTTCAGAAGCTTATGGCATGAAACCTGAGCTAATAAATCCTACTAGATCCAAAGTAGCTTCACTGCTAGCTGTGTTTTCTTTATGTTGCACTCCCTGAAGTCTAAGTGCTAAGCAGCAAAGTGAAAAAGCTGTCAGGGTTAGCCTGGGTCCAACATTGACCCAGTAGTAGTGAATAGCTTGATCCCCACTGAAGACACTGAAGCCACTACAGGGTGTCTGACTTGCATTCTCTCCTCCCCTTCCATCCTCCCATCCTGCTCACTGGCTTGGATGCTGTGCTGCTCTATAATCCCTGGATGTTTCAGTACATCAGCAGGATTCTGCAAACAAATCAGTGTGAAAGGAAGAACTCCGGGAAACGCAATACAGAGTCACAGACTCAGCTCAGGACCAACTGTGTTTTTTAATTCCAGCTTTGCACAGATTCTGCCGATTGACCTGGCTTCAGTCAGAGCAGTTGTCCCAGGTGCCCATACTGGTCACTTTTTGCCATGACTCATCCTCCACGTACCCCCAAATTGGAGGTATGACTTTGTTAATAGAAAGTAATCTCACAACTTTAAAACCCGATTTGTTCATACATAAGCATCGATAATTTAATAATGTGTTACCTACATGGCAACATGTTCTTTAAATATGCATAAAATACAGAATTATTTTGTACTTTAAAGGTTACATTTCATAAAACTGAAACCGTTGTATGATGACTGAAGTGAAGAAATTCAAGAAAAAATGTGAATAATAAATTAAGACCATTTTATCACATACATTAAGAGCACAAATAAAACTGCAGAAATAAAAAGTAAAAAAAAAAAAGGAGCAAGCACTGAGTTTGTAAATCAACAGTTCATGTTTTTCTAAAAAAAGTCTACTTTCTAACAGGAATCAATTAAGGGAGGTCCTACAGCCTATGTTACATAAGAGAATAAATTAGATGATCACAGCATTCCCATCCTTTTATAATCTATGATTCTATTTAACTAAAATAATGGAGATTTAAGCTGATCATTTACAAATTCAACTCATACTGTTCTACTGAATTATGAAATATTTTCCTCAGTAACTGACTAAAATGACCAACATTATGCTTTGCAAAGTTCAAAGTGTCAAGGAATTTTTCAATACTTAATAACTACCTTACTTAACAATAATTCTTGTCTTTTACATCCTGAAATGTAAGATCAAGTAATTTTCATAAGGGTTAGCACATTTTTCTGTCCTGCATTCCACTTAATGCAAGCATAGTTAGAAACCTTACTATTATACACATTACTGAAACAGGTTTTTAATTAGCTACGTTTTAAATCACACTTTTAGGATGTGCTAAGCAGATACAAATTGCAATTGAGAATAACAAAAGAAAACAATCTGGCTTTTTCTACCAGCCAAAACAGAATATTTTGTCTAATAGTGAATGTGTAGTGACAATGCACACACACCCCCCCTTTTTTTTTCAGCTGAATTCTTTGTTTTATAACATCAGAAAAAAATTCCCCTTTAAAAATGGGGATCCCACTGCCAGAAACAACATAAGAGAAACAGAATTTAAAAAGAAATCTTAACTGAACAGAATTTACATTTCTGTCTTTTGAAATTATGCTTAACATTTCCAATCTTTAAAAAGAATTGGGAAGCATGTTAACCTTACCATAAGTTCGGGGGGTGGGGTGGGGGTGCGGGGGGGTGTCTGTTTGTTTAAATCTTAAAAAAGAAAATGTGGTTTTATCTAAATTATTAAGCAGGTCTGTCTAATGTGATGTTTATAAACTTTAAGTTCTTCAAAATATTCATTTTGCTGTTTTCCAAACACTTTCAAATACCCCAAACAGCTGACTGATAAATAATAGTCTATTTCAAATGCTTAGATTTGCTACATTTGTACATTTTTTTTTTCCCCCACCATTTCTGACAGTTGAAGAAAGAAAAAGAATTACCCCATCAGGATTATATTTTGCTAACACACCACTGCCATGGAACTCTTCTAAGACATCCTTAATTTTCTTGGTGGAATCTGGATGAAGAAAAGAGAGAAAATGAAAATACGGAAAACTTATTTACATAATATGAACTGTAATTAAAGAAACAACAACAAAACTGCTAATAGCTTTTCTCAATAAACATTAGTAATTTTCTCTAGCTGTATGAGAGCTGTGGGCACAAAGAAAATGAGAACATACCATACCCTCCCACCAAATACTGTAAAAATCAGCAAGTGAACACAAAATGCTCACAAACAAACACTCTTTGACCCAATCCTTAATTATTGTTAAGTAGCATACTTCTGAAGGAACTGTTTGCAAGGACTACTTCAAGTCACTTTTCTTGTCCTTGAAACTTGAGCCATCTACGGAACATCATCATTCCCAACAGCACTACTAAATCTCCTCTGGCATAGCTGCCAGTGAGCAGAGGAACTGTCAGAGAAGTCTGACAGTATCAAGATAAAGGGGAAACTTGAAGAAAAAACCATATTTTTCTGCGGTGACATCACAGAAAACAAATGTTGCTATTGCAACCTCAATTTTTGCAGACCTCTAAGCTATTCTAACCACTGTCAGCTACAGCAACTTTAGGGATACTTTTGTTTAACAGAATTGTGCAAAATCCCTGGAGTTCAGAACCACATAGGTCTAACCTTTCCAATTTATTTTTAATTGTCTACTTGCAGAATAACAAAACAGTTACTTCAATAAGTAGCCATTACGTAAACCCCCTAAGATTCACTTAGAATATATCATGTACATAACCATCTTTTAAATACCTCAGCAATACAATAAAAATAATTCTAACTCTATTTTTTTTTTTAATGCAGTAGTTGAGTGCATAATGGTCAAATGGCCACAACACTGAGTAAACCATGAACTAATAATGAGTAGCAGATTCATTATAGAAGAGAACAGGTAAACTTAATGGCTGCACATTTATTTCTACAACAAAACCTGGAAGGAGAGAAGCAAAGAGTGGACCAAGATCAGGACTATCACATTGATTAGACACTTAAAATTACAAACATTAGGACCTAGTCTTATTGATTTTTTTTAATTATATCAACAAAATATAGCATTGTAATAGTTCTTAAAAGTTAACAAAATCCAGCACCTTAAACCTGACTCTAAAAAAGTACATTTACTAAATTATGTGACCTAGAAGGAGAAAATGTGGCTGCAAAGGATTTGAAAAATAGCTTTGTAACAGTTCATAACAGCTATAATCAGGATACACCAGTAAAATTCAGTTTTAAGAGGTGATGGAGGAGTTGGTTTCCCCTCCACCCCCATACACAATTTAGATTGTAACAAGAATGGTTTTTCCCAATATTTGTCATTTTATGGAATTTTCTTAAATGAAAACACCCGAGACTATGTGTGGCCTCAATAAAACACTTTATTTTCACTAACTGGATGTATTTCAATGTTACTGTCAACTGTAACTAACAGGGTTTAGCTGGTCTCATAGACAGTCACAGCAAATATTTCCTTAAAGTCATCTATAGTCTTATTGCTATGTCATTTGAAATACAGCAAACATGAAATATGAAATATTATTTATGAAATACAGCAAACTATGTGAAAAAGAAAAAACTACAAAAAGAATAAATCAATATGTTAAGAAATAAATTTTATTAAGAACTGTAATTAGAAGCTGATGGGTTAGATATTTACTGATTAGGACGTACACAAATCGATGACTGACAAAAATTTCTTTTTTACTTGATCTCTATTATTTAAATATCTTTTTCAGTGGTCATAGACAAGGTTGTATACAAAAATCTTATGATAATGAAGTTAATAATCATGACAGTGGCAGTGTGAGATAAGCAGATGCATGACAGAGGTGACTGAACCTCATCCTAAAAAATGATTTTTCTGAACTTTGGAGGAAAGAGGTTAAACACACATCAAATAGAAAGACAGAAAGGTCTCCCCACACACCTTTTATTATCCAAAGTAAATAATAAGTAAATAATTAAAATAGAAATGGCCGACTTTCTAGCAGTTTTACAACAATGTCTTGAGGTTTTCTCCCAGCAATGACCATGCTTCTTTCATTTCATATTTTGCCAGATAAATTCTGTTCAACTTTAAATGAGTATTATGCCTATGCAACTGTAATTAAAACCAAAAACCTGTGTTATGTTACCTATTAAAAATTAATTAAATCTTTGCTTTTAATTTTGTTCATATTCATCTTAGTAAAGTAGCATTAAGATAGAAAATATTCTCTATTCCAGCAACAACACAACTATTCACCCTTTTTGTGCATGAGCTTAAAGCAGTCACATCCAGAAAGCATAGCTAATTGCATACTTGAAATAACTGTCAAGAAATAAGGGTCTGTGGGTGTAAATTCTGCTTTGGTTGACCCAGCAAAACCCTTAAAGATATTTCCACATTCTGGACAGGAGCTGTATTTATTACAAGCACCGTGACATACATTTCACAGCCAAGGCAGAACCATTTTTCACAATCTTTTGTTCACAGTCATTCAATCATTTCTTCAGTTCATGTGACAGTATCCAAACTAATATGAATTGAGATCTTTTAAAATGCTACGAAATGACATATTGATATTTTAAGTCAAACGCTAACTGACAATCTTCTGCATGCCTACTCTTCAACAGTGCTGACATTCCTCAGAAAAATTAATTCTCCTTCCTCAACCTCTAGTAGGCAAACTAGTATTAGGAACATGTTCCATCTTTAATAAGTTGACCTAAAAGGATATGAAGAATAGGATAATTTTCCAGTTTCACTCTTATTTGGGGATCACATCCAAAAATAACAAAGAAGAAAAAAAGAAAAAAGTAAATACAAGAGGGATTGTGTTGGAAAACTCTATGCCAATAAAAATGAGAAACTCCAATAAAATGCTCTCAATTCCACTTAAAAAGAAATTAAAACATCAAGTTTGGTGGAAAGCATTTAAATTTCCAGAAACTATACACAGAAGTAACTAGGAAGTTTTCCTAACTTTTTTCCCTAGGTTTTCAAATTAGGAAATAACAACAATGCTATGGGTTCCATTACAGTTTATTTAGTCTGATCCAAATCATCTACACACTCACTGGAAAATGGTGGTGTAAACTCAAGCGTCAAACCAGAACCTGTGTTCTCACTATTACCTCCAAGTACAGATGTTCTGCATAACTTAGCAACTTACCACTTTGTGAGCAGTCTCAGTAAATTCATAAGCACCACCTGTGTTAAAATACAAATCTGGTCTTAAACTCCATTGGAGAACTCTTATCTGTTTTTTAAATCAAGGACAAATTCCTTCTTTGTCTAAGTCTCTGTATTCCAAGCTCTCCTCAAGAGAAATAGTTTCTAAATATGTGTAGATATAGCCTGTCACTGTAGTGCTTAAATCCCATCTTAGCTGGCACGGTATGAATTTCAGGTAGCTTTAAATATAAACTTTGTTTCATGAAACATTTTTTTTTTTTTTGTTGTCACAATTTTATTATTTTTATTACCCACTAGCCCAGTGCTTTGGGTATTCACTCAAAATATGGAAGACCTTCAATTCTCTCCTCTGCCTGAATGGATTTAAACCCTTATTGTTCAACCCATCTTCTGTTGCAATTTGGATAGAATGCAAAAGTGTTCATTTAAGCCAAGGGAATGGAAAGAGAAAAAGGGAAACTGTGGCCCAAGAACCAGAGCTTTCCTTGGATGAGGTGAGACATGGTTTCCCACCTCATGCTCCAGTGAGTTTGGGGCAGAACAAACAGGCTAGGCATGGTGTGGAAGACTGCTAACTGAAAAGCTATTATTAGTACACAGGAGAAAAGTAGCTGGATTCCACAGAGTGGTGCAGAAATTTTATTTTAAAATAAAGACTCCAAAACAATAGATATATAGATGAGACTTGGGCTAATGTTGTATTGTTTCAGAATAAAGACAAAACAGTTAAGATCATGACACTAGAAATAAGAAACCTGCATATGTAACAGTAAAAGTGTCAGTGTCTGATTTTTCCTTAACTGTTTTTCAGTCCTAACAAAGATACATTTTATAACTGAAGACAAATTTACATTCTAAGTTCAAAACTGTTTAAGATTTAAAATTTAAGAATAAAGATTATGATTCATTTTTTACAATGACCCAACTTTAGATGAGGAAGATTGAGCATTCAGTTGAGACTGGAATTTGGTGCACCATTTCTCCCATAATCAGAACACACAAAACAGAAGGAAAGCTTGTCCAAATCACGCACTTTGTCTACATTTTCTCCCCATCCTCCCAGAAAAATTCTTGAAAAGGATTTTTTCTTAAAAAAAAAGAAGGAAAAAGAAAAAAGACAGACTTATAAGAAAACTTACATAAAACTCAGCATAAATCACATGCTAGACACACAAAACTGGTTTACAACTTCAAGGGAAATAAGCATTAGAAAACAATGACTGGGTTATAAGTAATTCTCTTATAAATCCAGATACATTTTTCAATCTCAACAAAAATTTATAGTAACTTGCATACTTACTGGAATGTAAGTAATTTTAACACCCACAATAAAAAGTAGAGTAATAGCCACTTTCTACCTCTATTCCCCCTTTGTAAACTTTATACAATATGAAAAATATCACAGGTAACCAGAGTTCTACCATGGTCAAGTTCAGAATTTATATATAGAAGCTGCAAAGAGATTTTCTATATGTCTTACTATGATTGAGGGAAAAAAAAAGGTGCAAATTTCAATACACAATTTTCTGCATGCCAACAAAGCCTAGCTCAAACTCGAAAGCCCTGCTTCATAGATAAGCCAATGAGAAGGTACAAGGAAAAACCCAGCACTCAGTTGACACTGCAATTTTTATATGGGTTCTTATTCTTCTATGGACTTTTCTTTCTTTTGTGGATGCAACCATACAAAAATCTGTGTGTATATAGATAAATTTACACACTTAGCTTTTTTCCCTTTTGCATAGTTTATTTTATTCAGAGAACCGGATAATGCTTTTGCTCAAGCTATAGCTATGCTTAATCTAAAGCTTTACTGGTCTAGAAATACTGGTATGTTAAAAAGGCCAAGCCCGCCAGCAAATGTGTATGCAGCACCAAAGGGTAAAATCTGTTCACCTTCCAACAAAAAAGGTTGTTCCAGTAAAAACATGGTTTACCTAGCATGATTCAGTCTTGCAGCATGTCTGTGTTGGTAAGAGATGCCTGATGGTTGACATTGAACCAGCAGAAGGCAGTAACTTACAAGTCCTGTGCTTCTCGTATGTATGGCTGCAGGCTTGCTGGCAAAGCTCTTTCAATATAGATCATGCCTCTGTTTTGGTTTATGACTTATAAGTGGTCTTTTGATGCAAATTTCACAAAAGAAACAAACATTTAAAACCTTAAGTGAGATAAACACTCAATTTTGGTTTTCTTGTATTCAGAATTTAAAATCTATTGCGGCCTTGAAAAGCTGCCAGGCTGGGAAGGCAATCACCATCCAGTGGTCTAAAGGAGACCTCCCCTCACTAGTTGCTACCAATGGTTTGGGTAACACTCCTTAAACTGGAGAATTTGAGTGACTACACCCTCCAGCAAATCACATTCCCACTGAATTCTGTGACAAACAATTAGGAAAAAGCTTCTTAGAAACGCAGGCAGAATTGGATGATGCTGCCTAAATAAATACAGTGGCAAGTGATTTTTGCAATGGGAAATGGAGAAGGCGGAAGAGGAGGCAGGTGAAGGAGGTCAGGACAGAGGAGAACAACTTCTTCCTCCTGATGCTGATGCAGGACCTGCCTCTTCCGCCTGTTTTCCCTGCTGGGGCCCAGCATCACAAGGAGGAAGATTGATCTATTTTATCCATTGCCATGTATTAAATAATACTTACGCAGACAATCAAGGACTTCTTCGCGAAAAAAGCAATATTGATGGCATGTGCCAGCACATCTTTAGTCCACATTAATAAAAAATGTCCACCAAATCCCACTTCCCTACAGCAGATGTTCAAATGAAAGTATACAGCAAACAACAGGGATTTGGGAGGGAGTAGGGGGAGGCTTAATTTTTGTCTGCTAGTGGGATAAGCTTTGAAAGGAAGAAATAAGTAAAGGACAAAAACATACTCCGGGACTTGAGAGGAACTGCAGGTAATTCCTGTGTGTACTTAAAAACATTTTGAGAAGAAAAAGAACTAATCACATTTTACATTTTAAAATTACTATAGTTAACTTAACTCAGCTTCTTTCGGACTCCTTCATCTCCTGACACTCAGAAAATTAAGGCTGAAACAGTTTGAAAGGTCCTCAGAGCGCATCTCTCAGAGCAAGGTTCAGGGTGTCAGGGCGCTGCAGGGGCTGGGGGCTCCCTGGGGCATGGACCCCATGGCTCCCCTGGGGCAGCAGGGCAGGGCCTGGCAACCAGGGCCTGTCACACTGCCACTGCCGGGAGCAGGGCAGCCTGAGGGGCAGCCTGAGGGGCAGCCCCAGCCCCCGGCAAGGGGCACCTCCGGGCATCGGGCACCTCCCTCGGGATGCGGCAAGCCCGAGACTGTCGACCCATGGGTGGGCCTGACGCTGGGGAGCTGGAGACCAGCTCTGCTGCAGTGCTCCCAGGGCAGGGCTGGCCGGCGCCTGGGGGGCTGGCATGGGGTCCTGGGCCATAGGCAGGGTCTGGGAGCCCTGGGGGAGGCCAGGCAGGGACAGTCAGGCCTGGCAGTATCCTCGGGGCCCGGAGACAGCATTCCCTCATCCTAAGTTCATGAAGTGAGAAAACCATGACATTGCAAGTCATTCTAATATTCAGCTTCAAAATGCAGTATTTGTGCACGTAGTTAATACACCATACTTCAGAAACAGCTTGCCCTGAGACCAGGAAGGAGGAGACACCTCAGGAAACCTCTCCAGCCCTCAGATCCCATCACCCCACTTGAGCCTGAAAACTAATACAAACCTTCAGCAAGTAACTTTGTGACGCCTTCTTTCCCTTTTCTCATTTGCTGCTTATTTATAGCTGGTCACAGTATCTGATACAGGCTGCTAGCTCATAACCCTTCCAGTTAGCATGATGATGAAAACATTCTCTATTAAATTAAGGAAGTAATGCTATTGACAACATATTTCACCCCAAACACTAACTCTAAGCACTAACTTTCTAACAGCAAAGAATCAAATCAGTTTGGTTTGAAATTTAGCATGTATTATTTCTGATTTTAAGCGGAAATAGGGAAATGGCTTTATAAGTTTGAGAACATTTGTCCTGGCTTTGAAATCTTCATTTTAAAAAATACAGTAGTTTGCTTGTTCCTATTTTCCCCAAAATTATTCTTTATAGTTTTTAATATGTATACCTTGAACTCATTACCTGTTTAACCTAAACTTTAACTATGGCTTCAAAAATTATTGAACAGGATATATGAACATATGGTATATTCTTACATACCTACGTACTTAAACACAGGTCTATAAATAAAGTAATTAATTTTTGTAGTTATTATAAAAAAAGTAGCTGAAAGAAGTAAAAACGGCACAGGATTGCTGACATGTCTAAAATTAAATATTTTGCACACTCTGTGTCAGAAATTAGAAATATTTTGAAACATACCAACTAACATGGAAGTAGATACCTATTAATACTTTATAGAAGTCCACAAAATAACAAAACCAAAAAAACGCTAAAAGTGAAATTAAGACAGCATTACCATGTAACCTTCCCAAGCCTCCACAGATAGGCCTGAGACACTTTATTTCTACCTAACATCTTATTCTTAGGCCTGATCTTTTTTCTATCGGCAAACTTTAGCTCCCCCGTCTATTTCTTCAACATATGTATATATACATATACATGTATATATACATGTATATGTATATACATGTATATATATATACATGTATATATACATGTATATGTATATACATGTATATATATATACATGGGGGGGGGGGAAGCTCCTCAGGTGGTTTAAGTTGCCCTGTGCACTTGGGGGTTGGTTTGTTTTGTTGCTCTTTGTTTGCCTTCCTCTCTCCTCCCATACTTCTTTATGAGCAGGCTGCCTTAAAGCCCCTGTTTCATTGCAAGACATAATTTCAAAGCTACATCTGGTTCTTCGATTCTTCCATGCAGCATGGACAATTCTTGAAATGGTTTTGTAGTCTCTTCTTGAAGCAGGAAGATTTAATGGTAAGTTTTGGGGTTTTTCCCCATTTAGCTTTATCATGTTTCTTGCTTCTGAAGTATCACATTCATTTTACTCCTCCTCTAACAAAGTTTTAAAGGTTTATACAGTGACAGTTCTTGACATCCTAGGTACTGAAACTGTATTTCAGAGATTAAATTTTAGCTCTCTTGACATCAGAGGCAACAGTTCTTCTGACTTTTACCTAAGGCAATTTTCTTAACGTACAATAATTTATTATCTTATGAATAAGGGAATATAAATGTTGAATCAAGGGATTATTTTAAAGACTAAAAATCCAACTCAATTTGATTTTATTTGTGTTATGGGTTTCTGATCCATTAAGACACATCTATCTTCCACTTCAAGATGTATTTACTATTGCAAAGAAATGTTATTTAAAAACAAAATCTGCACTTCTTTCAATCATGATTCTCTATTATAGTTTATCTCGGGAGCAAAGGCTTTAAAGTCAAATACTTACCTAGACCATAAAACTAAAAGAATTAGCAACAAAAGTACACACTGCTCGGGATCTTGAACTACAAATGATGAAGGTTCCTGCACTTGCTGAGGATATGTTACTAGCAATAAGCTGTTTTGCCCTTTGTCTGTTCTAAATATGATTCCTAAACTTTTGTTCTTCGTGATCACATGTTTGGTATAGTAGTGAAGAGCAGCTGAAAAAGCATTCACTAGAACCTGTTCTCCTCAGGACTCAGAGAAACAAGTGTTGACAACTGTTATCAAAAGTTTTTCAACATTTACTGGCAATCAAAACCATCAAAAACTCTATCAAGCACTGTAGTAATGCTATTGTGTACTGTTATTTTGGCATGCCCAAAATTCTGTTGCCTGACTAGATTTGGATGTAGAGACTCCACATGATGTAGTTATATATACACTGTATACATACATACAATGTTGCCAAGAACGGTGCCAAGCCCTTGTATTTCAGTTTATATATACATGCACATATACATGTATGGCCAATTTGGTGAATTCAGATCAATTTTTGCCAATCAGTAAGATATTACCTGATCTAACCTATCAAATCTCCATAAAAATTAGTTTAAGTTGGCCATATACAGTCTGGGGAAGGGAAAGAGAAAAAGTCTCCTCTACATTCTATACATCTTCGGATAGCATAAGCAGATTTAGCCACTTGGGACATTACACAGTATTTCGTATTTGTTAAAACTGTGTTCCAGGTTACATAATAAGAAATTGCCTGAAGGTTCATGACTCAATACTCCTTATTTAAAAAAAAATAAAATCGTTATTGCTTATATAAAGCCTCTTCAGTTGGTATTTCCTTTGTAGAGGGTTTTTTAAGTCTGTGTGTGTGTGTGTGTTAAAAGTGTTGACACTGCAACAGCAGTTCTAATTTTCCACAGTTTCTGCTGAGAATCTTGCCATAATTCCATTTTGGATACAGTCTTTGAGTGCTTATAATATGACAGGTGTTGAGCCTGTGGAAACATTAATATCATAGAAATTTTAAAGTTAGTAACGGAAAAAATAACAGCTGTGCTGTCCATACGAATGTGCTGCTAAGTAGACATCTGCCTAGGAGTCACAGCCTCCCAACCACCACTTAATTACAAGGTCACGGTCTGATGCAGAGATTGTTTCTTTCCACTGTGGTATTTACATGTTCAGCTACCTTACAAGGCTACTGAAAAAGCGTACTGCTAATAATCAAAAAATAAAACTCAAAGAAAAAAGGCTACAGACTAAGCAGTAAAAATCAAAAGTCTCAATTCCAGTTCAAGATCTCACTCTTTGGATAATCTAACTTTTTGGATAATACTGTTCTCCTAATGCCCAGGAACTTGAAGTTTAATGAAATAAAGAACTGATAAGAGGCTACAAGTTTGTCTTAATTGTTTATTAGGAAGACTGGGAGTCTTCCTATTTCCATTACTACAGCAAAGCAATTCAGTATTTATATTATACCTTCACACATTACCTAAGGTTAATATATGCTCATTTATCTTAACAATTGCCATTGCAAACCTAGTCTAGGAAGTCTGCTTTATGGTCACTGCTCTGAGAAACAAATATGTTTCAAGTACTACTTCCATAAATAATCTAGCTGTGGAGTTCAAAATTAAAAGAATTCTATTGCCATCTAAGCCAGCTCTGTGTCCAAGTTCAGTACAGTTAAACAGGTCTTTGACAATGTTGCTATATCAAGTCTTTATTTTGTCAGTATTCAATACTTTCTCCTATTAACTAACTGCTTTATCTCATTAATTTCTTAGGAGACTTTATGGGCAATATTGACCATAACAGACAATACTTAAGAAACAGAGAGTACAGGAGAGAAGTACTAAGCATGGGCATCAAGGAAAGGAAAGCTTCTAAGATCTGTTTATGCTCCCGGAGAGCTGTGTTCTACTGATCCTTGCTTGATGCATCACAAATCCTTTCCCTTTCACTACAAGTACATTAGACCTGAATTCTATATCTGCCTTAGTTTGAAGGGATTTAATCTTCCACCTTTACAATTTAATATCAAAGCTGGGATAGGACAATTCTTTGCTCATTCCAGGACTCTAAGGAGACAGCAAGCAAGAATAAACCTTATAATATAGTCAATTGATAAAAATCAGCATTAAACCCTACTACCAGGACTATTTGTGACTTTCTCCAATGACATTTTAATGTTAAAAAAACAGCCCTCTGAAAGGGACACTCCAAGGAAGACTGCAATTTCATGGAAACTTACCTGGCAAGGTAATAACAATATTCAGATAAGTAGCTCCCTCAAGCAAGTTTATAGAGCTTATGAGAAGTACTACAGATCTAGACTGACTTTTGCCTTAAAACACTGACGATGGACTAGAATGAATGAACAAAGATGTAATTATGAAGGCATTATGTGAAAAGGATGGAAGCCAAGTGACTCCTACTTACTAAACAAGTTTAGTCACTGAGTGTACAGAAAAAAAGATAAACACAATGGATGTCATGAAACAAACCTACCACCCAGCAAACCAAAAACCCCGTCAAATAAACTGGGAAAAATGCAGCTTATACTACAAATGCATATAACTTAGCTGAGTGAAGGGTAAAATAAAGTTCTATGAATTCTGAATACATACATAGTAAGAATGCTTCTTACCTACAAGAATACCAAGAACTATGCCAAATAAGATGAAGAACTTGTTAAATAAGTACAAAACTTTCAGAGTTAAGTTCTATTAACTTGGGGATTATTCCTGATATTTCCAAGACAGTAAATCATCTTAAATGCATTTCTAACATTCACAAGGGGTTTTTTTAGCCATCGATTAGTGACCTACGCAGTTTATTTGGATATTTAACCAACAGTTTGGACCAGGAGAGAAACCAGTCCCTGACTTAAGTCAAGCAAATTTTATTATTATAAAAAATATTTTATTCAAAATATTTCTGTTGTCTTTGTTTCGAATACTATTGCATAACATGCTCACCTCTCTAAAAATCCACTGAAAATACAAAGCTATGGAGGTTGCTATAATGATGAATGCAAGGTTTCAGGACTTTTGCCATGGCCTAGTAGGATGGGAATCTTTAAAATAAAACACAGCACTGTCTGTCTTTCCTTTAACAACATGGCACATCAGATTCCATTTACAGCCGTAACTGTTGCTATAAACATCCTTGAACCAGTTACCTTAGAGACTTTACTAGAGGCATACCCAATACACCAGTACCAGCATCTTCTTCCATTATCCTTTCCAGTTCTCAAAAAACCTCTATATTAAGGTTAGTAGAATATCATCCTTTTACAGTTCAAATGACAGTGTAAGTCAAATCAAATCTTTTTCCACCTTTGAATTTTTCAGAATAAGATCTTAAAAACAAGGACTGAAAAACTTCGGTGACAACAATAGAAAAATGACAGGACCTTCCATAAGAACACATTCCCGCTGCCTAATTTCCACACCTATTAATCATTTGGCTTTCTCACCTCAGTGAAGTCTAAGCAGATCTTTCTAAATGAACTGGAAAGCTCTTTTTTCCTTCATCCTACAGGTCATTACCAAATACATGGAAGAGAAGGTTTTGTCTACTTTGAAGTCAAAAGTTGCAACTCTGGCTCCTTTAATCACACCCAAATGATTGAGCATAGAGATGAAAGTACAGTTGCATCAGCACAGACCTCAGTTTCACAGATTTGAAAAGTATACTGACTTCCTCTGTGTCAAAAATTTACTTGAGGTATCAAAAGTAGCTAAATTAAGCCAGTTCCTTTGAAGTTGTGTGAAACATAATCACAATTTGACTGTAATGTGAGCATACTCTGAGTTAATTTTACTTCCGCTTACTTATATCATCAAACTTTTAGTATCTTTCTCCTCTATAGAAACACGCAGCCCTATGCTATGTCTATTATAAAATGGCACAATATATATAGGCAGATCTTAAAGAGCATATATTGTACAGATTTATGCCATGTAAAGGACGATTACAGGTAACACCCAGTATGGACAGTTACTATAAGTTCAATACTGATCAAATCACTAATTTTTATAAAGTAATTTTGTCATTTACCTGTCATTATGGTCAGAACAACTTTTTAGCAATTTCTGGCAAGTTGACCAAGAATTTCCTCACCAAAAACTGTTTCTAAATCACAAATGAGTTCCCCATCTTTGGTTAGGTCTTTCCTTAAATCATCCCTGCCACAAATCCTGCCAACATTCAATAACCTTTGGAGCAAGAATCATTTACCTTGCCAATCCATAATATTACAGCTTAGGGAAAAACATTAGGAAGGAGATAAACAAATCAATTTACTAAAACATCTTGTATCACCTATGCTTCAAACTACAAAGATATGCCCCTAAGCTAAACTCAATGTGTATTTAGAAGAAAAAGATTGATGTCTATTTACGGTAAGCTTAATATAAACTTAACATAAGCTTATTGAAATGTTTTACGAACATGTAGCCCTAAAATACAGATATCATAACAATATCAACTTATCTAACCTAGTAGCAAAACACCAGTAACATGACACTGGCATCCATCAACTTAATGTTGCCTTTTGTCCATGGCAACATTAACAATAATGAACAACACTCCCAGGTCCCAGGATTCAAATTTATATCCCTTCCTAATCCATCCACTTCTACCTCAGTATGCTCACAAAGGACAGGTTTGTTAGTTTAATTTTATATTGTTCAGTTAGGAAGATTAACAATGATACTGTCCAGAGCATCTAAGATCAAGAATTTCAGCAAAGATGATCTGAAAGAGCAAAAGCAAGCAGAAAAGACATGAGAAAGAAAGAAGGATGAAGAGTTAATCACCAAAAAGGTTAAAAAGAACAAGAGAAGACAAAGAAAAGATGGGGAGAAGGAAAGATAGGGAGAGGCAGATGAGACTTCAAAAACAGCAAGACAAAAGAGAAGAGAAAAGAAAAGTTGATTCTTCTGATCTTCTTCCCTTCTTTCACCATCTCTTCTTTTGCTCCTTCATACCTTTTTTCTTCAAGTTGTAATTACTGTAACTTAAAGAGAAAAAGCTCTCAGAAATGCTATATCACTTACAAAGACCTTAAAGAATCTAAAAGTATGATCTCATCATTTTCCAAGTTTCCAGAGACTTTTTCTGATGACCTAAAAGGATGACTTCCTTTTCAGAATAAAGATACTCCATCAAATGCTCTCTACATGAGGAAAATCCCCAACATTACAAGTTAATATTAGAGAATTCAGAAATAGCAAATTATAGTCATAAGCAGAACCTTAACTTTTCCCAAATTTTTGCATTCATCATTAACTTGCAGCTGAACACTCCCAATATTCTGTAAGTGGGATTATTAAAAGTATTTAAGTATAGTAATACATTAATAAAATAGTTTGATTTAAGCAAAGAAAAAGAGGCAAGAAAATGATTGGAAATAAATTCACTTAAAAACCTGGGGAACAGACTAGCTGAGCAGGAGCTACATTCCCATTCCAATGGAGTTACATTCCAAGTAAATGGAAGAGGAAACCATCTGTGAACTTCTTGACTCAACTGCTTGTGGAAATCAAGCTTATTAGGCATAGCTTCCCTTGGTTCAGGAAAAGTTGAGGAAAAGGAAAGTTGGCTGATTCAGTTTAAGACATTAGAGAATGCAAAGAAAACAAAAACAAAACTAGACTCCAGGGACTTCAGAGCTTTGTCAAAGGATGGTAAAAGAAATATTTTAGACTTTTCCCTTGCTTTTCAAGCCGGGCTCTTCCTTTCCTGTGTTATATCCTGTTTCAGAATTAGAAAAAGCAAAACATTTGAATACCTCTGTTGTAAAAATGCTGCTTGAGAACATTTTAACCCAATGAATCGGTTCTTGAAAAAAGACATTGGAAGTCCTGTAGCCTGCCAGTCATGCAGTTAAGTGAAACACACAGTAGGCAATATCTTATGAAAAGATCTAAGACATTTCATCTCAAGGAAAGATAAAACTCTAATGTTTATGGGGATAAGCTGAGCGGTATCGGTTTTCCTTAAGCAATGCTGCTTTATTAGAGCCTGGTTTTAAGTACCATTGTATAGACAAACATAAAACAACTATAAAACCAGAATTTACTGAATGCTATTTAGCAGGCAACATGCTTCCCTAACAAATACTATTAACAATAAATACAGGATATGTCATTTTTACTTGGCATTTAGGATGATCCAAGCAGGGCTGTTCCACTCCTTCTGCAGCCCCAGCCCCATATGTTCTTGTTCATTCTCTTAGAAGGTAAATTATCTTAAAAGGTAAATTTTTAAGCTTGGTTGGGGTCTCAGATTAGTCATATAAGAAAACTGTAGCCGCATTACAGCATGGCTGTCACAGAGTAATGACTTGGGTTTGTTCTAATGCTTTTCTAACATTGTGTGCGCTTAGTAAAAGAGCTTATCCTAGACTGTGCATTAAAAAAAAATGACGGACAATAAATTACTTACTAGCTTTCAATATATATGAGATCATGGCTTCAAGATAAGTCACATAATAAAGACCCAGTCTCCTGAAAGTAGTGACGCACAATCCTCTGCACCATTAAGAAATATGTCAGACCCTTGTCAGAATATCTCAAGCTTAGTGTCACTCACAGATAGCAAACCAGAGAATATATTCATGTAAGTCACACTAAAATAATGAACCTATGATTTACACCCCTTTTCTGCGTCTTCTAACAAACTCTAAATCTGAAAAATACCCCACAAACCCACCCAAGATAAGACATGGCTATGAATATAAATCAAATGGCTAGATAGGAGAATAACTTATTTTAGACAACAAAGTAAAGGTTAAAATTTTTGAAGCTGCCTTCAGAAACCAGATCACCCAAATCAAAATCCTAAGACAATACAGAAATCTCTCTTGAATGATTTTACTTATGTTTGTTACATTTAATATAAAGACTGTGCAAACTATTTGCTTTTGTCGCATCAAAACAACCTGATAATTTTTTTAGTAGAAATTACCTTTGTTAAAAAGAAACCCAAATGCCTCAGTAGATAACATATTCCAATAAAACTGATATTCACATTGACTTTTTTCCTCCCAAGTGAAAGATTGAAATATTTAATTCTGTAAGCATCCAAACGTTTCAAAAGGAACACTGCAATATTTTGTTTCATCAAAAGAATTTGTTGTTCTCTGTGCCTACAAATGGCACTATTATGTAAAGATACTCTGATTAGCTTGAATCAGGCACTGGAGGAACTCTAGAGCTCCAGAAATAAACTGAAAATACTCCAGCTGTGCTGCTGCACCAGTTTACTGCTCATTTCTAGCTTAGGAATCTTTACACTACACTGCAAAGTACAGCACAAGCATGTTGCTTCTCTGGGAAATTCCAGACATGTCAGCCTTTTATTCTTGTAAGAAGATCCAAGTCAGTGTCCGTGGCACGGGTGCACACACAGAGCCCCTTTTGGTTCTACACAGGTTCTCTGTTTCACCCATGAGCATTCATTCCCGTGCCAAACAGGGTCATAAGGATAGCCTTAAGTAGAAGAGAGAGAGCTGTTTCTGTGGGGCCTGGACATGGCACGGCTGCAAAAGGATGGTAGAGAGATGAAGGGGGGAGGGATGTGACTCCCAGCAGGGAAAGGGTGGAAATGGGGACACCCATCTGAAAAGCTTAGGGGGGACAGTTGCTAACTGCTGCTGAGAGTGAGAGTAAGGAGGACAGCCTGCAGGCAGCTGGAGCTTCTCAAAAGCTCAATAAAGCAACATGGCTGCCGGTGCTAGACTCACACTGCACACAGGAAATACACCGTTTTCTTGCTATCAGAATTCAAGTCATTCCCTGGAAACTTTAATCACGAGTACAACAATGTGCATCATATGGAGTTAATTGTAACCACATAAAAGCTGGAAAATCAGAATGAAGCTTCCCGTTCGGCCTGCTGCATGTCCTGTGAAGGCACTGAGCACTTTACCAAGATCAGGAACTGACTTCTATCCGATTTTAAAGAGGACAGCTGTAATTCAAGTTGCTTAAAAGCTTGCATGCACTTCAATAGATAATTTGAATAAACAAAAACAAATACTTTTTTTATAAGTATTACTTCTTACCTTTCTGAGAACACAATAAACGAATTCCTCCACCGGAGGAATACTGTAAACTTTTTTATTCTCACCTTACTTCTTCCAGGTTCCGTAGCTTCTCTCTTTATCCCAACCCTCACATAAACCCTTCACCATTTCATGCATACTACCTTGCTTCTCATTAAACTTTCTGTCCTCTTTGTCTTTATTTTGATTTTATTTTACGCAAAATTTCTCCAGTCTTTTTAACTGCTACTGCTTTTTTCACCGGTGCCTCCTAACTACTTATCTTTTATTCCTGACGGCTACATACTTGCAATCTTTTAATCAAAATAACTAGCTAATGAAAGTCAGACTTATCTGCCTCCTTGTTCACTCTCTCCATGTTTCTACTTGATCTGCACCATTTTTTAAGGCAAAGGATTCATGTAATTTTAGAAATCTATGATGTTCTGACTATGATTAAAAATAGAGAAAGCATGATAAAATGAAATGGGGTGGTCTTTTCAGAAGAAATACTGATAATGAATTAATTTCACAGAGAACAGTGATGCATACCCTGTACAAATTAACATTGTTCAAACAAAATTTAATTTTTATGAGTCAGGAAGATTTAAGAGTAATTTTCTCAGTTTTGTCAAAACTCCAAAAGCAGACTGCTAAAAAATGCTTAGAAGCTTTAAGATGCTATTTAAATTTCCAGACCTGCAAATGGAAACAGAGCAGAACATTCTATATTCTACTTAGTTACATAACTAAAATGACTATTAAAATTACTAGTTTGACAGCATTACTGCATAAAATTTCAAAATACAACTGGATGCCAACCAAAAAAGCAGTTCGAAAAATCTCAGCTCTGATTGCAGTCTCCAAAGCTATCTACTGATGGTCATTTGGCAAGGGCTCGAGTACCCACTTTTACAAAGCTCCATCGACCACTGAAGTTATGCAGCATAAGCTACTAGACTTTTACCTAAGACTAAATAGATATAGTGGGGGAGGAAAAAAAAAACAACTCTAGAATATGTATGCAAAGAAAATAATCTTTTCAGAATTAAATGGAAGACTGTTACTTACACTAAACTGAAAGCCAGTATCAGTAAAAGTGGGAATCTCTCCTGATGAAGTGTTGTTTCATGAAAGATTCGGACAAGATTGATATTCTGCATAACTATTAACACTAAAAACTGATTAAGAAAAACAATGCATAATGAAAATAAAAATCTGCTATGGTAAAGGACTTTGTTCTCCTTCTCCTTTTGTGAAAGGGATGAAAATGTTTCCCATTTCTTCCATCTGTTTCATTTTTATAAAACAATTATTACTGGTTTGTAATATCTAAACAGGTGGGAGAAATGGGAAGCATTTTCATCTCTTTCACAAAAGGAAAAAGAAAATGAGGTAGAATCCACTCCTCAAAACAGAATAGGGCATTGAGACAGCACTCATGGATAAGACTGAGCAGCTAAACACAGGCATTTAGTAAAACAATGGAGAAATCAAATCCCCGGAGATGCTTCACAATATGTAAAACAAAGCAGATGATCAACTCTTCTAAGCTAAAACTAGTTGACAACTGTGGGTATATGTTTTTTCTTATTATCACTATTTTTGAAAGATAGGGGTATGGGTATGTGGTCTGTAAGACGCTTGGCCTGAAAACACTAGAATGCTATTAGAGACAAGTTCATCGTGATGTATTAGCAGTCTGATTAAGAGAAGCACTTATAAAAACTCCCCTGCTGTTATATACAGGACTAATCACAATTAAAAACCCTAACAGTTTGCCTTAATCACCACCTCAGAACACTACACATACTACTCTGGCACTGTAATTTGTGTAGCAGCCACCAGCAAGTGAACACAACTTGTCTATCACTGGCAGCATGAACAGCAAACCCATATGAACAGACCTCTTGTGTATCCCTGGTTGCTACTACATGACTCCTCAAGGGGAAAACCAGGACATGACAAATTCTTTCTGCATGGGAGAGAACAACGTTCTGTACATATGACATCTCAGGTGGGCATTCCTACCCAATAAAGTTATGTCATTCCTTACCTTAAATAACATCTTTCAGGATAAAAGCTGAAGTACACATCAAGTGGCAGGTTTAACATAAAAATGCAGGGACATGATATGTTCCTTACTCATTAACCCAAGTTGTTTAGAGCAATTTATGCAGCTTTATTCACTAGAAGCAACACAACACTCAATGAGGTCTGACTCACTTTCAAGCCAAAGACTTTTTGTAGTGCAGAGACCATATTGCTAGTTTCCACTAAAATAATTAAATGGTGATGTGATTATAACCCATTGTGCATAATTATGCAAAATTTGGTACTGCTTTTTATGTTAAGACAGACCCTGAATAAAGATTAACATATTTGTGCCTGGAACCAGTACAAAACTTTTCAGATGCATGCCTCCCAGGGACAGGATGCTAAGCTGTAAAGATGACTGGATTTGTTTGGGGAGGTTTGTTTTGTTTTGGGGGACGGTGGGTGGGGGGGGGTGGGGGGTGGGGTGGAGGGAGGGGAGGGGGTGTTGCTAGCCAAAGATGCTAGATAACAAAATGGGGATGTAAAAAAGCAGGGGGAAAAAAAAAGAAACTCAGGTTCTTATGAAAGCTGTTAGTGGTAGGAAAACGATGAAATTTAAAGTAAACTTATTCAGGTTATTTTTAAAAATATGAGATTGGAAAACTTTAGGCTGCAATGTGTACACAGAGCTGCAAGGTATTTATCTAAAGAGTGGGGTCTGTCTTGGAGAGTTTGCAATTTGAAGAGCAGCTTAATAGTCCTCCTACATAATCAGTCATCACATCTCTAGAACGCTATTAGAAGGAAGTACTACTCTAGCATTTGCTTCTTGAAACCTAATCCAGAAAAACTTCAGCACATGCTTTAACTTAAACATATAGTTACACTGGGAAATACTTCAGAATGTGCTTTTGTACCATTTGGGACAACTTAACTTAATTATATTTTGTCATTCTTTCCATGGATCCCTTAAACTCCCAGAATCCTCTTAAAGCACTGATAATTTAAAATTATCAGTGTCATATACTGTTTGGAGATATTATGGTCCTCTTTGGAGGTATCACGTTAGACAACAGATGAAATAATGAGCTTGACCTTGACAAGCAACATGACAGAATTCATTGTGTCTGAAGCAAAATATAAAAATATGGTTTATGCTTAAAACAAAAAAAAGGAATATTAAATGGATCAGTATTCCTTTCACTACTAGCTAATTCCTAATTAACTAACATCTTATTTACTAAAATAATTCTGAATGAATAATAATTTCTGATTTATTCTAGAATAAGAGCACCTCCAAAGGGAATAAAGTGGCTTATTTCAAATTCCAGTTTGAGTACTTATTTGGATTCACTCTTAGCCAAAATTACCTAAATAAGATGTCAAACTTTAGAATAAAAAATAATAGCACTTGTGCACATTTTCACAGATTTTAATAGTAAAGAATTTATAGAAAGACTTCTACAGGGTTCTCTACAGAAGATAGAATAGTTATCTTACAGTAATTTAAATCATTGTTACAAGATAAAATTTGACTAGCCACTACGGTTCTACTTGAATTCTTTTCCTTCTGCCCCAGGTCATTCCTATAAATCGCACTGTTTGTTTTTCGTAATTTTTTTTAATTATTTTTTATGAACAAACACCTAAATGTCAAATAAGAATTTCCAAAAATCAACCTTTAGATACTGAGCTCTGTTTTGGCTCCTGTTTGCTGTTCTGACTTTTTAAAAGCCTACTTTGATTTTGTCCTAATCACCTCTTCCCAAAATCTGTTCTTGTCTCAGTTTCCTTAAACCACTCAATGCATTACCTATGAGTTGTAAAAATAGCACAGATCCATGAATTTTGGTCTACAAAAAGCTGGTAGACTCCAACTTAATTTGAAGCCTTTTGCTTTGTTTTGTTTTCCCATGGCTTAATTTTCAATTATTTTTATAATTTTTTTCCCTTCGGGACTTTCATCTTTTTCATCCCAGGAACTCTGAATCTCTTATATTCTGCTAAAATGGTACAGTTACCATCTAGTTTTGAACTAAGGTACTTATCTTGCCACCCACTCTTTTCCTTTGAATCTTTTCAATCTGCTTTCATCATCAGATTTTGCGTGATTTTAATAAAATTATAAATTATAAATCACGCAAAATCTGACAGTTCTAAAATCAAATTTAGCAATCAGTAATGTCTTCAAAAAGCCATTACATTTTGCAATGCAGCCAACAAAACTATGCAGTGACACTCCATAACACCCACTAAAAACCTTCCAAAGCCACACAAAAACCAATATATTTTTAGTGCTTGAAAAAACAATGAAAACATACATAATTATAAGCACATTTTAAATTTTTGCTTCTCTCAATTGGCAGAAAACAACGGAGAGGAATGCATGCCAGGGCCCTTCAACCCCAGCAAGCAGCACAGGGAGACAGGCCTTCTGATACAATCAGGCAGCCCTAAGCCCACTCTTTTTCAAGCAGAGGCCTCTGATTCTTGACTTGAACCATCAAGAGCAAACTATCTCCTGTTCTCAAGAGCAATAAAGGCGTCAGCTTTGGTTCCTTTCTTCAGAAATCCAGCAGAGGCAGAACAGTGTAAGCAGTAACCTTAACAGCAAAGTATATTTTTTCAGTGAATGAGCTGGACGAGTAGCTTTCCCCTTCTCTCTTCAGGCATATGAAGCTTTGCTGGGCTGAGGGGACCCGCCACAAGCTACTGGTTCTTTGAGTTTGAATCCCATAAGAGCAAAGAGGGATCATCCTTTCTCTCAGAGCTATTTTTTCAGTTTGTCTGATGACTCATGGATTGTCATCATTTGAATTACACTTTCAAGCTCTTCTATAGAAACACAAGGACTAAAAATACATGCTTTTAATGAGAGCTGAGATTCTGCCACAGTCACATGGTTTCCCAATTAGTCCATTCTCCCTTTGTTTTATTTCTTCAAGGGTTGGTGAACCGTAATTCTCTGTTTGTGACATCAGGCTCATTTCCACAGCAACCAATTGAATTATCCCCCAAATCTTTATAATAGGGAATAAGCAATAGGAACAGATGAACTCTTAAGAAACAAAAGCTTCTCACTGTTTACATGCCAATGTCCATAGAAACAACCAAACAATAAAGGAAAAGAAATATGGAAGATACAAAGAAACACAGGAAATGTAACAAAGACATAATCAATGTTTATACCTTTTACGGTGTAAAAATACATGTTCAGTAATTTTATGACCATATGTCAGATTTGTAATAACCACAATATGCGTTCAACGCCAGTAACAGCTGATGCTGCAACACAAGGCATTAACGACTGGCAGTGTATATCTGTGCAGCTTCGATTCTAGAAAGAAGTCATTATTTTTCACAGAGGAAACAGAAACCGAGGTGAGATGACACCATTTGCCTTTCAGGATTTTAAGACAGGAGGTATTACTGCCAGCCACCACACACCATGGATCCCATAACCACAGAAACTTGAGAACTGGCGTTTCTATTTTGGACGTTGTAGGCACTCTTTAGATTGGCTTCTTGCAACAATATCCTTGAAAATGGAAATGCATAGTCATTGACTTTTCCCCTAAACACTTACTCATAATTCCCTTCTATTGCAACAAAGGCCCAGCATTTGGGAACCAGACTATATTATTTAAGAACGATGGATATATCTGCATGCCTAAGAGTTAACATAGGCCTTGTTACTATTGGCAATGCTAGAGCTCTGACTAACTTCATTTTTCCCAGACACCTAAACAGCCACTATGCCCTCAGTGGAAACACTGGAAACTTAGTAGCATAATATAGAAAATAATGTGATTATCCTAAAACTAAAGGTCAAACACTATCCAGCCTCAGTACAACCAATTCAGTATCTGTATTGTATTGAACTATTGTGTTTCACTGCTCAGTGAGACTAAGCAAACATTACAATCTTCTCCAGGTGTTGCAATCACATTCTCTCCCCCCTTCTCCCAGATGAAGCAGATGTGCAATGGTTGCAAATAAACTGCCACCTTCAAGTGAGGCCACCAAGTGCTCTTGATTATGGGACAGTGTCCTTTTCATCACACAGCAAACATGGCTAGTACCTCTCTGTGCTCAAATGATGGGTTTGTAATAATAACAGCCTTTTCTAACTATTTTATCTCTGGAGCCTGGGATCAATGCAACTTGGTACTATCTAACAGGCTGCATCAATTTTTCGCTTCTCTAATTCCTCTAACATTTCTTCCATATGAAATCTAAATAGGTACAAAACTTTGACACTTTCACTAGCTTTCCTAAAATGGAAAAATAAAGTGTGTTCGCACTAGAACGACTGAGACCATTTCCTCCATAATACTTTTGTTACCCCTAAATGAAAGTCGCACATTTCTGAGACATCATATTTTTGATTCTGCCACTCAATCATTCAGGAACCAGAAGCAGCTCTAAGACAGGAACTGAAGCTAAAAACAGCTGGTGCTTCATTGAACTGATCCTACTCTGGACTGATTAGTCAATATCTTTAAAAATTCTGAATTACAAGTTTACTCTAGAGGCCTATCGCCTTCTCTACTTTTACTAAATGGACTAAGTCTCTTTCTGTTACAATATATGACCTCTTGCTAGCAGTCCCCAGTCAAAAGCATGCAGCAGCAACAGTAGTCTTGCATTTTGCTGGCTACAATCCCTTTATATCAGAAATCCTGAACAAGTCAGATATTTCTGGGAGTGTCTAGGATGTCTTACAAACAGCAGAGTATGTCCCAGTTTTGCCATTTGATAGTCACAAATGCATATAAATTCACTATTTTCCTCTCTTAAACCATGTCTCCCTGCAGCTGGCATACGAAGAGTCTTGCAGTCAGAAGAATCATAGAATCACAGAATCGTTTAGGTTGGAAAAGACCCTTAAGATCATCAAGTCCAACTGTAAACCTAACACTGCTCAGTCCACCACTAAACCGTGTCCCTAAGTGCCTCATCCACACGTCTTTTAAAAACCTCCAGGGATGGTGACTCAAGCACCTCCCTGGGCAGCCTGTTCCAGTGTTTGATAACCCTTTCAGTGAAGAAATCTTTCCTCATATCCAGTCTAAACCTCCACTAGCGCAAATTGAGGCCATTTCCTCTTGTCCTATCACTTGTCACTTGGGAGAAGAGACCAGCACCCACCTCTCTGCAACCTCCTTTCAGGTAGTTGTAGAGAGCAATAAGGTCTCCCCTCAGCCTCCTCTTCTCCAGGCTAAACAACCCCAGTTCCCTCAGCCGCTCCTCATAAGACTTGTGCTCCAGACCCCTCACCAGCTTCGTTGCCCTTCTCTGGACACGCTCCAGCACCTCAATGTCCTTCTTGTAGTGAGGGGCCCAAAACTGAACACAGGATTTGAGGTGCGGCCTCACCAGTGCCGAGTACAGGGGCACGATCACCTCCCTGCTCCTGCTGGCCACACTGTTTCTGATACAGGCCAGGATGCCGTTGGCCTTCTTGGCCACCTGGGCACACTGCTGGCTCATATTCAGCCGGCTGTTGACCGACACTCTCAGGTTCTTTTCTGCGGGGGAGCTTTCCAGCCACTCGTCCCCAAGCCTGTAGCGTTGCATGGGGTTGTTGTGACCCATGTGTAGGACCCAGCACTTGGCCTTGTTGAATCTCATACAATTGGCCTCGGCCCATCGATCCAGCCTGTCCAGATCCCTCTGCAGAGCCTTCCTACCCTTAAGCAGATCAACACTCCCACCCAACTTAGTGTCATCTGCAAACTTGTTGAGGGAGCACTCGATCCCCTCATCCAGATCATTGATAAAGATATTAAACAAGACCAGCCCCAATACTTAGCCCTAGGGAACACCACTTGTGACCAGCTGCCAACCAGATTTAACTCCATTCACCACAACCCTTTGGGCCCAGACATCCAGCCAGTTTTTTACCCAGCGAAAAGTGTGCCTGTCCAAGCCATGAGCAACCAGTTTCTCCAGGAGAATGCTGTGGGAAACATTGTCAAAGGCTTTGGTAAAGTCTAGGTAGACTATATCCGCAGCCTCTCCCTTGTCCACTAAGCAGGTCACGTTGTCATAGAAGACACGGGAGGTTCCCTGAAATTAGCTAAAACAGTAACATACTGTAATAACATCACTCTTAGGATACTCAAAAACTCACTCAGTGTGACTTGACTTTGTGCCATTACCATGTACCCTTCAAATAAAGTTCGAGGAAAGCCATTAGTTCCTAAAAGATTGGTTTAAATTACAATATATAGTAGCCTGAAAGGGACTGAAATGACTCAAATGCATTTTTCTTTGTCAGGAAATTAAGTAATTCCTGAATAATTTGATAGACCCTTTAGTCAAAGGAGGTCAGCACTCTGTTCTGCATTGTTCCTTTCCCTAAATAGCCTACTGTACCTTAAACAACTTGAATGCCCTTCTTAGGTGTGGGCATGGAAGCAGGAAATAAGTTCTGCATATACCTGAGTATCCCACCTGACTGCCATGAGGAGGTTCCTCCTTATTCACAGTTGTGGACAGAGTCAATATGACACTATTTACCCTAGACAGGTTAACTGGAGAATTGACTGACTTCTGTTTGGGTAAAAACACATCTACTAGTCATAGATAGGCATATGTCATGGCAGGAACACTAAGCATTTTAATTCATTAGAAAGCCCATCTCAGATATTCAGATCTGTATTACTATATTGTTTATCAGCATTTTTTCTTCAGAAATGCTCGGGTTTTTTCATACCTATCTTACATTCTCTTCAAGAACTAACACAGAATTCCTGAAGAGAGAAAGAAAAGAAATCCACTAATACTTCTGCAGGTGACATTGGTGCCCAGCTCTCTACCCCCCACAACAACTTCATCTATGAAACAATCTTCAGAGGCCAAGTCCCTACTATGACTGGTTACACGAAAAATAAATTCACAACTTTGTATCTCTTCTATTCAGGATTTCAGTCTAACACAAGTCATAAAGTTGGATCTAATACCCTCATTAGTGCAGACTGTATATAACCACCTTCCTTTGAACAGAGTTCAGCTTTTTTTAAGAATAAGTCTGACTAGAGCCCAAACCTATTAGATATAATATTTCTATCCCATTTTCTCTAAATTAGTACAACACAGGAATGTACACCAGGGATTTAAATTCACATATCTTAAAAAAAATTAGTGTTGTATCAATACGCATAGTTCATAGTTCACCTCTCAGAAGAAGTAAAGCGATTGCCCCCCCAAACCCTTGAGTGGGACCCCAGTTTCTCTTAGTCAGATTTTTAGTCCCCAGTCACAGGCTCAGAACTAGAATTCAGACTCCACGAATCATCAACTGGCCCCTTTTTCAGGCCAATCCATCCCTAACAGGCCTTGCATGCAAAGAGAGGATTTGTCACTAGACCCATTATCCTTCTCCATGAAGTTCTCCAAGTGCATGGGATATCATACAGGCAGTGCTGGCAGACTCCATCTTTCAGCCAGTCTGACAGGCTCTGAGAAAGCTATGAGAACTTAATTTCCTCCATCTTTACTAATAGCAGCAGAAACACCATACTTCTAAAATCAAGTACTTGGGGTAAAACTATTCTCAGTAATCACCAGCAATATTCTCTCTCTGCTTTCCAAACAGCCAAAAATAGCTGGTTTTAGCAATCTTTATTCTTTGATGAGGCCTGCTCCCTCATTAAAATTAACACAATTCCATGTGGTGCTAGAAGCCTGGGACCCTCTGAAACATTGCAAAATGGCCCATAGCTGCTGGTGACCCGCTGCCACATGTATGAAATCCCCCGCAGGTTATCATTTATACCCATTGTAAAAGAAAATCTTTTCCATCTGTGAGGGCCACAGAATCAAACCCACCCAAGAGTCTCTGGCAACTTAATTCTGGACCAAAACTTCTGCTGACCTTCCTGTTTCTCTTCAGAGATCTTTTTCACAAGTTCCTCCTTCCTGTTCCCCTATAAAATTCTTACACTGCCCAGTTCTTGTAGTAGCTATTGATGCTACATAAAAAGATGCTGCAGCTGCTGATGCTGTTCCTGTTCTCACAGCCATTTCAGTAGCACTCCAACATCTATTTCTATCTTCAGGCTGTAATAGGCTGCCCAAGTTCTCCTCCACCAGCCTGGGAAAAAATCACTGCCAAAAGTTTTGCAAAAAGTCTTTTTCAGGCTTTTTCCTCAGGGCACATTTTGTTGACAAACTCAAAAGGACAACACAAAACCAAGTTATTTCCCCAGAGTGCAAATGCTGCCAGAGCTCAGAGGCCTTCTCCTCCACCTCTCTCTGCCTACTAAGGGAAGGGCAGACCTTCCCTCTTTCTTTTAAAGCCTAGCTGAATCATGAAACAGACTTGCTTTAACTGTTTCCAATCCCTTCAATATTTTCTCACTTACTTTTGGAGTAGAATCCTCTAAACTTCCCTTAACATATAATTTGGACTATAAAACCCATAAAACTTCATTTAATAAAAAGGAGACATAAAATTCATTTAATAAAAAGGATACAAAAAACCCTGTCCAAACTAATCAAACTTACCATACATATAATAATCACAATGAAGCTATTTATATTGTTTCTCTCTAACGCCCTTACAATTCAGGCTGCTGTTGAGTAGTACAGAACTATGCATATACCTGATAAAACACAGTTTAGAAGAAACAGTCTCTGCCTGAAAAATCCTGTATGTACATTACCCTATGCGCTTTAAGTGACTTTTTTTATGCAGAAAAACCCTGCATCTTTTCACCTTTCTTTCCCACAGCCAGCATTGACCATGAAATCTAAAGGAGACAAAAAATATTAATTTTCTTCTCTTGAGTCCATGTACTCCCCTAGAATCTTCAGGATCTGATGTGGGCTAAATTATTGTTGCTGTTATTGTTATTATTACTATTATACAATGAGCACACCAGTTATCTCAGTTCTCTTTCTTTTCACGTATTCTTCTGAGGCATTTTAAAACCAGGCAAAGATCTAATGCAAAATATTTTCTACTATTCTCTCTTCCAAACAAGAGAGAGGAGATTTTTAATTTGACTGGCAAGGAAGACACTGTCTTTGGAAATAATTATTCTTCCAAAGACCACACATACGCATATTAACTGCAAAGAGCCAAGTATTAGGTAATATGCTCTTTGAATTCCAGAAATACACTTTTCTTCTTTTTAAAGTAATATTTAAACTGTACCAAAAAATTCATTTGAAGCCCCAAATCACTTAAGTATGGCAAGCAGATGAAGAAAGGTTTTAAATTGGAAGTATAAAGTTGCCTTGAATTGAGCTCAAAAATAATTCGGTAAAACAAAATTATGGATATTCCTTGGATTAATCTAGTGGAAGATACTCACTTACTACTAAGTTCTGAGTGTTGCTTAGAAGGAAATGTTTCGTGATTAGGAACAAGTGGTGGAGAACTCATTCTCCTTTGCTGTTCAGTTACTTTTATGGAAATTAGGAAAAGCTGGTATGTATTCAGGAAAGAAATTTTACATTCAGGGTTTGTGTTCACCACACAATACACTTCGATAAAGCTAAGAATCCTACTACGAATCTGTGATGAAGAAGACAGGCAGACAAGATATGGTAGGAACTTCTCAATGGGATACCAAAGACAGTATCTTGCACACAGAGCTAGGAGCAGGCCTTGTTTGTTTAACTGTACTTGCAAAAGTAGGCAGGCTATCATCAAGCTGACAGAAGATTAATTAAAAGTGGAACTACACTGAACTGGAGCAAAGTGTCTTTCAGTCAGGAAGTAGAAAGCACGTGTCCCTGTCCACACTTGATCACCTGTAGTTCTGCATATATTACTTAACTCTAGAAGCCCTTTAAGCTTTTTATCTATGCAGCTTGTATCTCAGTATGGTTTGAAAATGCACAAGAGAAGCCACTCATGTAGGTTCCTCTTAAGTTCTGTTACAGTCTAAAGATAAGAAGAGGCACTTGATTTCTCTCCTAGAACCTGGATGCACTCATTCCTCTGCTATTCTCAGAAACCATAATACTTGCAGATGTGACTGCTTTTCATCAAAGTCTGTCTATCTGTCTATCAGACCAGAAAGGTGGTGTGTGCTTGTGTGGAGGGCAACAGCTGGGGATGTGACACAAGCAAAACACTATCTCACTCCATAGGCAGCTTAGGTTGAGGGGACTCACCATGAGAAGGGAAATCTGCGACTTTTTTTCTGATCACCAAGCTAATACGCAAAACACAGGCAAATGCTTTTTAAAGAGAGTATTTTTTGGGTGGATAGGCACATAAAATGCAGAACACCGACTCCTCTCCTGAAATTAAATGAGCAAACTTTCTTAACCAAATTTACTTAGGCGCCAAAAAAAAGCAGAAATCGTAATACACCCTGTGCTAAAAGCTTCTTACTGGTTAGCGCAAGGCACCTCAGCACACCCCCTCTTTGGGCTCACCTGGTAAACGTATCTGTTTTGCATCAATGATAGTAGATGCTGTGAATCATCAACTCTTAGTATTTGAGCACGGCCATACAATATAGAGGTGTAAGTGTGAACTCTGAATTCTAACCACCAAGCTCAGGTCAGTCTTGTACATTCCTTTCTAAGAGTTTGTGTAAGAATGTCTTCATGTTTTCTTTTAATTAAGTCTTTACCATTTAGTATTATTACCTTTTATTTACACACCAAAATGTGTGTATACTAGTATATATATCAGAAAAAATTCTTTTTGTAGGTCTTCCTGTCTGAAGTGCTGTACTCCTTTCTTACAGACTTATGCATGTCTTACTATAAAATACCTGCATAAATTGACTCAGATTAAAAAAAATATTCCAATGTATGTTTGTATAATGAACTTAAAATAATAATTCTGTTCATATTTCAGCTTGTTGTACAAAAGTAATTCTGATTCCAGTGACCTCATTGAGTAGATGTGACTATCAGCCACTAAAAGTATCATCCAAAGTCACTGATATCCAAGGTAGACAGGTTTTTGGGAGACTATGCTCTTTGTTCCAGTACTCACTTTAGGCCTGATCCAACCTAAAATAGGGATTTTAAATATCGTATTTTGTAAATTCAAGAAAGTGTATCTGTTAAAAACGTCCATAGTTAAAATAATGTTGTAATTCAGGTAAGATTTATGAAGTAAAGTCTATACACCAAACTGAATGAAAGGCAGAGCAAATGACACTCCTACATCTCAGTAGGTGAGTAGAAAACAAATCACTTTGCTGTAAGTGCCCTACTGTATTATACAGTCCTTCAATGAAACATGCTCCTTCGCCTAAGACAAGGCTGGGGGCTCATCACCAACTTTTGCTGGTGGGCAACTGCCACAAGGTCAAATCTCCCTACAGTGTTACCTTCTGACACCCAGATCACCTCTCCTTCCTGCGGGAGAGCCACTGGTACCTTAAGTCACGTGCTGGAGAGATGTGTGCAATGATTTTTTTTAATTTATTTTTATTTTAAATAAACCAAACTTCATCAAGCCAGCCAAATTCTACTAGAAATTTAGTGATTTTTAGTTCACTATCCTGCCATGTTCAACAAAGACAATAGAGTATCAAAGCAATTATATACTCAAACTTCATGAAATTCCACATAATTTAATTACTATAGAGTAATGAGTAAAGGCATCTACTGTCACAAAATTTTGTATCTCTGCATATTAGATATAATTGTATCAAATTAAAAACATTGGCTCCAATTAAATATTTATTTTTTTAAAATTCCATTTTAAAGTCTTAATCACGGATTTAAAGACACAGTCATTTAGCAAAATTAAATTGGACAGCTTAGAAATTCAAAATAAGGCCAATATCTGGGTTATATTTCCTTGGCATTACATATCAAAGCCTACATACCATTAACGATTTTTTTGCTAATTGTCCCCAAAATTGAACTATTTGTACAAAGAAGCATCACATTTCATATTTTTTTAACAACTAACATCTTTCTATTCCAGACAAGCAGACGAAGCTTGAAAGACACCATGTCTTTCTTTTATATACACACACAAACCTGATCATAAACAAATCTAATCAATTTCATCAAATACTTTATCCTGATACTGATAGTTCTGTTAAAGCAATGATGCTGAACTATGGCATATGCAAGGAGTGCTGGAGAAGCAAAGCGAAGCAGAAAGAAAAGGAACATATTAAATGCCTTTTCTTCCCATAAGGAAGATGACAAATATTTTCGCAAATGCTCCACTGAAGGCTTACGTTATAAGAATGTGTAGGAAAAAAACCCATAGCTTATCCTTTGAGACAAGATGATGACATGGGGAAGAAACATGCTTTATTAATAAACTGTACAGCAATTGTTGTAGAAAACTGTGAGACTCAAACACATCTGTTCCAGAAAGCATCACATAAATATTTCTACCTGACCTTTTTTTTTTGCATTCAATGACATTGCACTATATAGAGTATAATTCAAAACTTAAATTGATATCACGAAAATATTATGAATCTCAATCACATTCCAGTGGAATGTACTATTAAAAGTTAACTTGAATAATCATTTTATGATTATTCTGTTAGATGACTACATTGAAATACAATTAAGTATATGCTGTGATGCCACAGACAAAAAAAACCACAAAACCACACACCAATCACCAGTCTTCATTTTACCTTATATATACTAGTGTTTCTTTTAGTAGTAAAACAACAACATTCATAAATTGTATGAAATTTTCTCCATTTTTAAAAATATAAATTTATATTACTTATCATACAAGAAAACTTCTCAAATATTCTTGAACTTTTCCAGTTCAGTTTGTATCAAGCTTTATAAACTGCTTCCTAAATCTAATTTCTCACGTTTAGTATCTGTCCTCTAAGCATGTATTTCTGAGCCATTCAAGTTGCTCAGGCAACCTAAAGGAAGTTTTGCCTGAGTAATAACTAAAGAACTGAATCTTCAGCTTAGAGAGATTTTTGTTTCCTGTGTTTTCACAGGACAACAACTCCTTCGCATTGTTTATAGTATTAGAAACATCTTCATATTGAAAACCTAGATGTGTTTCTCCTGGCATCTCCATGTTTCCTCCATGACTGAACAAGTAGTCTTTTTAATTGCAAACCCCACTCTCAAATTGTTATGGTGAATTTAAGAGGGCAAAGCCATAAAAATACACTCTCCAAATACTCATAGTCACATAACCCATAGTTAGTCCACATGGTAATAATTGGATAATAATTGTTCAGTTAAAAAACCAAAAAGTTACAGACCCCGACTGATTCCTGCCCCCCAAGAACAAATCTTTCAGATTAAAAAACATAAACCATTATTTAAGCTCTTATTTGACAATGAATAATATAATAATGTTATGTTCTGCATTACAATTCACAATATTCTTAATTTTTAATTAGGTGTAAAATTGCATATTTTTAGTAGTACTTACATTCCGCGTATTTCTGAAGCTGAGAGAACTCTCCCGGACTAAGATTAACCCACTTCTCTTGGCTCATCGTACTGGCAGTAAAGGTCCTCGTTAAATATCAGAAAAACATTCCCTTTGACCCAGCTGATGATATAAACTCCATAAAGATTCGTAGCTTCAGTTCACAGTGCTTGCAGACTGGAGAGATGGCATCAGTCTATGTGGATGAAGTTTTTGATGCTATGAACTGCTCCCAATGTGTTGGTTCAGTGGTGAGTTACAGCACTATTAAAAGAAGATCAAGCATTAGAAGCATAAATACCAGTTTTATTACTGGAATACATATTGTCTTATATACAGTTTTGCTCAAAAACCTTTCCATACAATATTTGTCCTTAAATAGTTTTATATTTATTTCCAAACTTTATTTTTATAATTCCAAATGCTTATGTGCAGCATTAATAATCAAAAATTATAGATAGTTTATGATCAAATTATATCTGGACACCTTGTGTGGGGATGTTCTCTTTTAGTAACAACCACTGCAATAGTAGATACTATCTATCAGTAAACTTAGTTCCCTATGATTTTAAAATGGGATTCAGGTAACTGGGTTTGTATCCAATTACGTTGTTGTACAGTGCTGTGTGGCCTTGTCAGAAGTGTTCTGAAGCATCTAACTACCCATGTCAAAAATGAAATGGATTCTGCAGTTTGGTGAGAAATTCACAAAAGCTATATAAATATTAACTATTCTAATAAAATAGTAAGGGTTTGATTTCTAGAATGTCACAACATTGCTGAAGCCACTACTGAAAATAAAATGTAACTGTTGACACCATTGCAAATCAGAGAAAAAAAAAAAAAAAAAGATCAAACTCTGGGTGCCATCTCATTCCAATTTTATGCCATTTTCGCCTCCGTAGGACAGACCGTACAAAGGTAATGCATTACCAACACCACTCCTTGCACAACAGGTAGGATACTTTTCATCAAATTTTAGCCATCTGAACATCAGGTACCTCATCCGAGATTGTCATCTAGGGCTCTCTCTTTAATCAGCAGAAGGAGACAGGTGGCCCAAACAGCAATTAATCCCTCCAGTTTCAACATAATCTTAAAATGTGATGAAATGCCTTCCTGCTGTATTTATGTTTCACTATTGATTACAGAGGTTGCCTAGATGACAAGTTTAGACTAGAAAGCTAATTTTAGACCATAAGTGGAATCTCCTCATATGCCTAGCAATGTGTCAGTTACAAGGGCCAGATTACAAAAAGAGCAAAGGAAACATTCAGACCAGAAGAGACTGACACAATAATGGAATGAGTGCTAAGGAGGCAGATGTTGGCAGCTGGGAGAGAAGACAAAAAGGAGCAGAATGTCATGAAAGGGCAGGAAAAAAAAAAGAGAACGAGAGTAGCCAGAAACAGAAGCATGTGAGAAAAGATACATTAACCCAATGACAGACAACATTTTTTTTTCCTGTCTCATATATATGAGTATCACTCCTAGACAAAGAAATTCAGGAAGACACCCTAGTCCTAGAGCACGCTTTCATTGCTCTCAGGCCCTTCTCAGTGAATTATTTGAGTATATGTACCTATATTATGAGCAAGGCTATCTAAATATATTAACAGACTACTTGGCAGCTGCCTTGTCTTTAAAATTTGAACTAGAAAAGATACCTATGATCTTCAGCCCTCAAGTTATCTTCAGCCCGCAAGTTAGAATAAAACGTAAGGATAAGTTAGAAGAGGTAAGATCTAGAAACACTGAACAAATAACAAAAACTAATAGGAGCATGGACATTGGGATGGAAAAAAGCAACATTAACGTGGATAATGTTGGCCAAGTGCAAGCCATATCAGCCAAACATCAGTAAATCAACGTCAATGCCAGAAAAAGGGCAGTAACTACAAAAGCTAAAAGTGATATTCAATAAGAAAAGCTATCACACTGTCTTGAAAACCTCAGTCCTCTTATTTATGACAAGAGAAAATAACTGTGGTCAACAGGGACATTTTAATCAAATTAGAGATTTTTATTTCTGACAGTTGATTAGATTGTATTGAAGACAGTTTTGTTCTTTCAAATAGACATATTTTTCTCATATTCTTGATAACTGATTAGGTTTTACTAAAAATGATTTTATACTTGCATAATTGATTTAACAGAACCAAAATCTTCTACCACAATTTCATCCAGTATTACTTTTTGTATTCTTAACTACATTAGCTTCATTACCTGTAAAAGCTAACATTGCTGAATGCTGTACAGTTAGAGACTACATCTATTACTTAATATAAATGTTTGTGATAAGCAGCCTACCATTAGAATTGCTATCACTAGCAAGGTAATAACTGCTGTGTGCTCTAAATTGATCAGTCTATTCACGTGCAATAACTTTAACTGACTACTGTCTATAGGGTTTGCTGTATACACAGTACATGGGCAGGGAAAACATCTGTTTTCCCATTGACTTCCCCTTCTCTAACTTCAGATCTAAATGACCACCTCTGATACCCTTTCTCCTTTACCAGACACCCAGGCTCTACTGCCTACCAACAGTGTTGCAAGAAAAAGTACATGACCTGAATGAGATGGGAGCAATGGAAAAATTTAGTATGGGCATGGCAGTCCACAGGGAAGAAGATGTAGCCTGTCTGTAAGCCAGCAGAGTTATCATGGAAGATACAACAGAGTTTAAGGCTACATTGGAAAACTCTCCAAATTGAAGTTCCTTTCTTTGAAAGGAAAGACTGTGGGGGATCTAGTGGAACTAGTTTGCCAAGTTTAATCTGGGAACAGTAATGGGGAGATAGGCAGTCCTCTGAGGATGATTTGGTCTTTGGACTGCAGCCAGGTCCTGTACATGACCTCAGTGCACAGGATGCAGGAATATGCAGAAATGTAATGGGGAAAACCTCAGCAAAAGGAACCTTATAGAGGCTTCCTTTTTTAGCTTCCTATTAAGTTCTGCTGCAGGGGAGTCCTAAATAAGGAAAGGTCCCTGCTCTCTGCATCCTTTAGTTTTCAGTTAAACCTTTCATAGCGGCATTTTCCCTTTTTAAATAGGTAATAATGTAGCTGTAAGAAATCAAGCACATGATACAGATGCTGAGGACACGTCATCAATGCATATTTGTGTTATATGGTATCTGCCCTTTGTTAAGGTAAACATTTCAAAATCACCTGTATCTTATACAAATATCTTAATTTCTGTAGAAGAAAATATTAATTTACATTATCTTTTTCAGTAGTGTTTAATTTAAATGCATTCTTTTGAACTTTATTTTAGTGCTCTTTTTCTCAGTACTCCAGGAAGATCATGCAGTGAGAAACCTATACATAAAGTATATGAAGAGGAAGGCAGTAACAGCGATAATACTATCACACAGGTAAAAAAAAACCCTTGAACTAAAACATTAATCAAATGTGCTTGCTGGCAGGCAAAATAAAGATCAGCAGCACTAAATAGATACAAACAGTGATTTGACCTCTCCATGCAGAGATAAGTTACTTTAAAGAACACACTACAGTGTACAGTTAAAATACGTAAGATGTCAGATAGGGAACTCTTCCACCGATCCTCTAAGAGTTAGACCTATTCCAGGAAACTCGGATCTGTGCATACGTTTTGTTAGTATCTGCTTAGGCAAGATTCACAGCCCTCTCAAACAGACACAAAGCAGGCCTTACAAATAACAGAAATTAGAAACATTACATTAATAAACCATTGTTTTTATCACAAAAAGAATTGGAAAAAAATTTCTTCCTCCTCTATCCACTGACTATAATAAGTCTTAGAATTCCAGTCTCCCTTTTATAACATGTTTTGCTTTCTGAATTTGAGGGTTTATTAAGTTTCCTGTCAGGATTCCTACCAGGCCACGTACCCAAACTAAGAAGCAAATCTTTGTTAAAAACCTCTACAAATCAAATTACTTACCATTCAGCCAACAATACTACCAAACTTAGATTTCCAGGAATTCCCCATGCTACTGAAATTCTCAGTTTCTCTGCAGAAACCAGGCTAAGGAGCAAAGAAGAGAAAGGAATATACAATGGAGGAAAAAACAAATATAAAGGCACATCGCCTACATGCCAACCTCAACACTCAAATCATCTCATTACACCTCGTGAAGTCCTCACTTCAAGGAAAGAGGACTTTTCAGAAAGTATGGGAGGAAAAAGAAATTACTTTCAGTCCTACAAAACCAATCAACAATACCGGGTTTAGCTTCGAACTTTGATTCCGGAAGAGGACTATGGCCTGTGAAAACATGTCCAGCTCCTCAACCAACCCAACTCCCTCCACTTCCTCCTGAAAGGCAGGAGGGCTTCTTCTGAGGGGGTCCATCCTCACTGCCACAACTGAAAGCATGAAACTGTCCTTAACACATGCCTTATTGCGCTTTTCTGTGTTCACTATAAAAGGGAAACCTAAAACAGCCTAGAAAATGGCTTTTGGAATTACTCTGCCATTTTTTGCTTTTTACCAGCCCTTCCATAATGTACATCTTGCATACAATTTCATCATTAATTACCAGTTACTCAATAAAGAGGGCACAGGATAAGGCTGATGGCAAGAAGGCGTACAGGTGACAAAATGACAGATCTTAAGTAAATACCTTCCATGCTATACAAGGCCTTTTCTCCTATTTCCCTGTGTTTTAGTATGCTTATGTTTTTATTGGGAAAGAAGAAAAAAAAAGGGAGAGAAAGAACATGAACCCTAAGGAAACAAGTTTCCTTCCAGGGAAACTACAGTTCTCCATAATGTGACTGATTAGTGATTTTTGCCTGAACAATAAACATTGCCATGGAGGCTGAAGCAACTGTGCTTTTCAACAACTTTTCTGTACCGAATGTACTCGGTATTTCCTTCAGTTGGGTCCTACACCTTCACCACAGTTAGCCGAATCCTGTGATTTCAGTGCGGGTGACATCATGGATTTTCCAAAGAAGAATTTTTGCATGTCAGATACCACATGCTGACACATATACATGAAAGAGTTTTCTCTATTAACTCCTGCAACTAGTTCAGAAAGCAAATGTGTTCTTTTTACTGACAAGACCAAAGCATCTTTCCTCTGAAAACTCGATGTCATCTGTGTGTTTAGCAAACAATGGAAAAGTACACATTTCATCAACACTTGTAGAACAACTCAGCCTTCATGTGTAAAATATGTATGTACACGTATAATACATGTGTATTCATATGTAAAATATGTATAAAACATGTAAAATATATGATCTTTTCTGATCATATTTTAAGATCTATATAACATCAATATATAAGGGATTATGATGCACTATCGCACTATTTGTTATCTATTAATTAAGCTGTTAGGATCAAAGTACATAATATTTCCTGGGCACTGAAGGACCACACTTGCTATTGAACCCCCAGGATATTCTCTCCACTGAGGTTGCTATTGTCAAAACAGCTGAACAACAACAAAAAAAATGCTAACAACCTCCAATTTCTTGGAAAACCAGGCATTATGTACAGATATACAAAACAATTTGTGTAGGTATTCCTCCAGTTCATTTTACACTTTGTAGAAAACAACATCTCTAGTGTCAGAAAATACTACAAATTTGCAGAGTTGAAAGTTTATTCTGAAGAATTTGGGGGGGAAAATCCAATCAAAAGCATCTACTAATCACTATTCTGATTTCTTTACTCTAAAATACAGAAGTAGTATAATTATTTACAATTGCTGCTGGATTAACAGCATGGATGAAAATAAAAGATCCCCCATAACAAAACACAGCAGCTTTTTCCTACATAAATTGCATATTTTCCATAACAACACCCTCTTGGTTTTTCTCAGTATTTAGCATACAAAGTCATTTTAGTAGTACACATTCTTTTTCAATTTAGCAAAGGATGCTTACTGATGTCAATTAACATAATTCTGAAATACAAACTCTAAACACTGATACACTGAAATCAGTAAATATTTGCTTGTCAAGCTGAAAATCTCACCCTTTAAAGGACTGACTTCAACACAACTCAAAAGCATGCATGTTTTCCTGACTACTTTATCCCCAGGTATACTAGTCTGGGGCATGTGAAAACATCCATTTACATTTTAATACAAAGATATGGAGTGTATTCCCCAGAGAAGCAATTACTCAAATTCACTTCCTCGAATTATTTATATGGAATATATCAGTGAACATTGGGAATACATGCAGCACAAAAACCATTGTGACAAGATAAGCAGAATATTTGAATATTTGAGAAAACATTTCACCAATACTACAGTTTGTGACAGCGAGAATTATTAGCAACAAAAACTGAGCACCCATAAAAACTGATCAGAATGCAAGATATCAACATCACTAAATATACTTACATTAAAATACAGGCATATATTTTTAATTATATTTTTTACTTTGCTCTTCATGTACCTTAACTTCATCACATGACTACTTTAAAAGCAACTTCAGATCTTAAATTTTTCCAAATCCTAGGCTTGCTATTTCCAAGTTGCTACACTAATTACCTATCAAGTCAGAATAACTGCAGTGTTTTCTTCACTAAAAGAAATATTGAAATAAATGAAACCTAAGGAGAATCTGGGACAAGGAAATACCAGAATGTATATGTCCTGATGCATCCTAGATTTATAAAGGCTTTCTTCTTGCTTTAAATAATATAACTGAATAAACTAAAAATAAACTGACACCTTTTCAGACTGGAATTTATTTTATGCTTATGAGAGAAACAGTACATAATTCAAAAATCTTCTCTAAGTGAGAGTCATGGAGCTGTTCCCAATGTTAAAAACTTCTCAATAACAATTTTAGGAAAATAAATTTTTAAAAGTGAAAATTTAAAGAGGAAATTTGAGGAGTTAGTCATCCTTCTTATCATTTTACATCAATGACTAAACTAGCAAAATTGTCCATAGGGCCATTAAAATTTGGTACCATTTATGACTAAATGATCACACTGTATATTATTTTGATTGTATAAGTGATTGATTACAAACATATTGAAACTAGGAGAGAGGGGAAAAAAAAAAAAACAAACAAATGAACAAAAATTGACCCCAGCAAAAAGCAGACAATAAACTATTTAGACAGAAAAATGTCTAGACAGCTGTTGATATTTTGAAATTGGTGAATTTTGAAAATAAACTATTTGAGTATTAAAAGCCTTAAAAGAAGGCTGAATCACTAAGGCTTATGACTGGTATTCTTTAATAAATGGAACAAAGCAATCTGGGACAGAAAGCACAGGATTTATAGGTATAACTATCTAATCTGTAGGAAGTTCTCTGTAATAGAGCACATTTAGCTGTCCACTGGATAAATCCCTCTGTAGAAAGTATTAGTCACAATTCTTTCCATGTTGACCACTACTACTTCTATATGTCCACCAAAAACTCCTCCAAAATTTAAAACACAGAATAAACATCTTGGGGGCAACCTGTGCCTTCCACAGAGTGCATATGCCACCTTCCCCAAGAAAGCCAGCTCTAAAAGTGCACTCTTTTGTGTGAACTCTACATAGATGTCCCCAAAACTGGCACCACAATTATCTGAGCCCGTATCAGCAGCGCGTTAACTCTTTGACTATTATCTGCCACGTGCTCTTCCTCTTTTCTTTCCATTCCCTCTCATGGGATGAACTGTAAATTTTGCCTAACATTTAACTTTTGTTGGTAATAAGCTACAGGGGTTTTTTTTGTTTAATTGTTGAGTTTAATTAATCTCTCCATATTTAGGTGCTCTAGGGGTGATTACATTAGAGAAAGGCACAGCTGAAAAGTGTAATTTACAACTGAGGAAGATTTCTGATGATCCTTAGTTTCCTGGGGCAGAAATTCCTACTTCATGCTTGGAAATAAGCCTTTGAAGAGATGTGCTTTAGTCTTGTGACAAAAACGTTCCACTGTGCTCTAGGAAAAGATGTGTTAACTGCTGTCTTCATTCCAAAGCATCATGCACACTTAAAATAAACTGGGAACAGGGCACTGGAGCTCCTTTTAAATAGCTTGTGAAAACATGAACCCAATTTAATCTTCAACAGGAAATCTGTACAGAGAATAGAGAGGCAGGCAGGTTAATGGATTTTATAGCAGAAGTTCATGCCACGTTGTTTTCTACTAGCTGAATTTTTTTTCTTTTTTCCCTAGGGAGAGCTACATGCAGAAGTTGATTAAATTATTGCAGTTCTGGGATATGAATAGCTGGGGCTATGTCACTGTCCACTGGGATAGTGTGGACAGTGTGGAGCCTTCTAGACAGATACAAACAGTTTCATATTTATTCATTAGTATTACTATTACTATAAAAGAGTTCAGTGATAGAGAGCTACCAAAAGGGATATCATAAAGTGGATAGGCCCTTGCCTACATGTATGCATATCTGCAGCCAAAGGAAACTATGTGATGGCAGCAGCATCTCAAACTACTATTCCCTGTTCACCCATGCGATTCCTGACCTGTTCAAATTCAGCTCCAAGGAGACAATAATTTCTAGGTTTGTGAAGGCTCTGTGGACATCGCCACTTGCATGCTCCTAGCACTTGCTCTGATGGCACGTCCACACTGCCACCAGAGGCATGGATGCGCAAGTGGAGCACATGTGAGGCAGTTTTACTGAAGCCAAGCCAGAAGGGAATGGCCAAGTCAGCCCAGCACCACAAGTACCAGGGCAGGCTCTACACCTCTGCCCAACCTCCTGCATACAAGCTCAAGCAATGCCGAAGTCCATGCTGCAGCAATTTCACAGCTCTCAGTACCTGAAACTACTATTTAAAGGCAGCTTGGCCTCATCTCTTTCAACAGCATAAACACACACCAAGTCTCTTATCTCATATCCTCATCAATTTTCCTACAGGCTATATACTGCCATTGACTAAGCTGAGACAGACAACTGGCATTTGTTGAACTTCACACAAGAGATTTGGTCAGGGATGCAAGTGCATTTTCTGATTGAGGGTCCTTCATTTGTTTGTCTTCTGTCCATCCGTCCCACCCAGACGGACTTACAGTTGCCAAGACACAAGTTTAACACATTGACCCATCTTTCAGATGGGACAACAACACCTCCTCATGGTTAACTGGGCTAATTATTTCAGAGGAAGATAAGAAGATGACAATGAAATGTCTGTCCTCCACCTACTGATTTCAGTATCCTAACAATAGTTATATTGTAAATGTTCAGCATTTTATCCAAAGACTCCATCCTAAACCCCACCATTTTAAACATGTTAAACTGTCTCCAGAATGCTTTGTTGCTAACAAATGCCAATATTCCCATGGATTTTTTGGACAACTAAATATTGGTATTTAATTGCACTTTTAACTGATAAATGTATATAATTACACTTTTATGCAACTTAAGTTTGTGTTCTTTTTCCATGGTGTTCAGTTTTCAATACAAAATCTTACTTTTGTTAATTTGTGTTTCCCTGTGTTTTTCCCATCTGAAAGGGAAGAAGAAAAAAAGTCGATCCTGTCTCCTTATTCCCTTGGGAATTTTTTGGCTGAGCTAGCTTATATTATGCTTGCATTTTTAAAATACTTTTTCTCTGGAGAAAGGCTTTGCATTTCTGTTATCTTTTTCTAGTATGTTTTTCTCTGGAGTTCTACCTAATTATTTTCTCTCTTTAAATGTTGCAATTACCTTATGTTTTTACACTTGGCACTAATATTACTGTTATTGTAAGTACAATTATCCAAAGATAGGAGAAAAGTGGGACTGGCAGAAAGAAGCTTTCAGACACACAAGCCTTTCCTCAAGTCTGAGAACAGATGCAGGAAACTTCAAGCTACGTATAGGTTAAGATCAATTACTCTGAGATTAACTTGGTTATGTTATTACAAAGTTTGAGAGAAAAGGGTAGTTAGTATCCTATTGCACGTCTAGACTGCATGCACATATCCTGCAGGATTTGGTTTTGGTTTTGCTTGCTATGGTCTATAGACTGCCGAATATACTGCCAGGGGGACCTGCTGGTGGCACTTTGCCCCTCCTGACATCTTGAGGGCGACCATCACCTGTCCTCACAAGCCTGTGAAAACAAATGTCTGATTTTGCCACCTTCTGGTTCTTTTTGCCTATACTACAGATAAACTTGGGAACAGCCTGCTTAGAATACAGTAATAAAACATGCTCAAAATTACCTGAAAAGAGACAAGATAAACGCCCGTGAAGTTCTTACGATACTCCAATGAGCAGATTGCCTTATATATGCAGTTGTTGGATACAAAACTGAACTCACTTTACAAGACCGTAGCTTGAAATTTGAAACTATTTCCCCTGACTTTGCTGAATGTTGATACTTATGTTTCCTCATCCTCTGCAATTTCACTGGGGACTCACAGGATTAAGCCCAAGGGGGTTTAAATGTTGTCCACAAATTGTAACCAAGAGCCAAACAACTATTAAATAATCTCCATCTCCATATTGGAACACCTTTTACAGCACTAGACGTCTTCTAGTGTAGGTCATCCTTCTTTTGCTATTACTGTATTTGTCATAAACTAAAAAAAAAAAACTATATGTATATTTTCTGAGTCATAAACTTTGTCACTTAAATAATTAACCATTTTCCGTGCAATTCATTTTTACCACAGCTTTAAAAAGCAAAAGATACACCATGTTTGGTACACTTCCTTTTGTTTCCATTTAAAAATAAATAAATAAATAAATATATCTAGTGGGGAAAGGAAAAAAATCTTAGTCCATTCTGACATTTTTAAGCCTTACATCAAAAAGACTTACATATTAGAACATGGTAACTAATGAAAAGCCAGAAATCAAAGGGGGTGATAGACTAAGGAAAGCAGAATAAATACACAAGCACAAAAAGAAACTAAACAATTCATTTTTGTTTCTGTGCTTAAACTGTTAAAGAATTCCTCTTCAGTGACAAAAAAAAAAAAGTATAATAAAATGGATGGCAGCTTGGTAACACTACATTTGTTCTTCTCTAAGTGTACAATTACATAATTCAATCTTCTGGACTCCACTCCCACACAGAACAGAGGTATCAGATAAGAGCACTACCACTCCTGGTAATACTAATTACAAATGTACTGCCTCCATGAATGTCTATTCTTCTCTTTTATAACAGCAGCACTAATACAAACAACTGCAAACCTGTATCTATTACACTATTTCATATCTGTAAAAGTCTTTTCTGCATTCAACCTGCAATCTGTTTTGCTCTTTTTGTTAGTTTCTCAGATGAAGCACTGGGATGCACACACTGCATTTGACGCATTGCAAGTCAGAAGCTCAAGTCTTTTACATTGTTTCCTTCACTTCAATCTTTATGATCCTACAACTTAACATTTAGAACTTGCATGTTTAACTATCTTAAGCCAACTGAAGGTCTACTCACTGAAACAAAAGGTGTCTCAAACAGATATGTTTAAAATCTCATTTACACTGATAACTTAAAAAGTTAAAAAATTGGCCCCATAGAACTTCCACACGATCCTGCAAATTGCGAAATTACCTAGGAGGTTTATGCTTGGCTTTCTATCACTAGAGAGAAATTATGAGGAAAAACCTTGTTACTTATGAATAGGCACAAATTTGTTCAGTCACATTTCATCTTTCATTGTTTTTCAACTTTTTTATCCCATAATTGCTTTATATAGCTCAGTCTGTATTTAGTCAGTAACCGCTGTAGTAGTTGTTCTTCCATCTACCTCTACAAAGTTGTCATTAAAGGTCTGGATGTTTTATGAGAAGACTGTATATGAAATATATATATATTACAGAAATAGGATTCCATTAAAATCTTGCAAGAGAGAATATAAATGCAAATTTGTTTTTAAAAATAAGCAGATTTTTTATGGGTTAAGAATTATTCTCTCTTGTTCCATCCTGAACTGATCCATGGAAGTTTTCAAATGAAGAGATTTTCCAAAGTCCGTTGTGTGGTCTACTCTTATCAACAGGCACAGGATCTACACATGTAACACTCCCCAGGAGCCACCAATGTAAAACTCACTTTCGTCAATTAGAGAACATGCAAATTTTAAAACCAGTTATGTTAATAGAAATAATAGTGTTTAACTTTATTAAATGAATTGTTATTTATGAGTCATTCCCTTCACGTCTATTCCTTTTCGTATTAAAACATGCACAACTGAATTATTCCAAATATGAAATAAGCCTAAAAAAGTTTCTCCACTTGCATCCTCTTTATATCACAAGAATATCACAGCTATGTGATCTGTAAGTCACTCAGTTTACTAAGGTCATCCTATTTTGGTATAGCTCATGACATTTAAAAAAAAAAAAAAGAGAGAGAAAAATTGTTCTGTTTGTTATTTAAAACTGTTCCATGAGGAGCTCTTTTTCCAAAGATTATATTTGAAATTATAAAGTTAAACTTCTCTTTCATTAGTAAATATAGCTTCTGAGAGCTAAAGCTTCATAAAGCCTCCATCCTCAAAAGGATAAAATGCAATTAAAATTAACTTGTTTGTAAGTTCCAATGGATATTCACAGAAGTGGTTTTGCTGTACCCCAGTAGCTTTTATAATTAATTCATTTCTTTTTGCTTATATTTGCACTAAATCAAAAGACAGTTAGCCCCCCTATTTTATCATTTGAGGCACCCAAAGTAACATGTGTTGTTTTACCCAAGAACAAAGGATGATTATTAGCCGGAAGAATAAAAAGCAAAGAAACAAACAAAAAATGACCACAAAGAAAGGTCATCCATATCAGGTCATGTGCATCCATGCAAATCTGTGATTCAAAATTTGAGATACTATTCTTTAGACTGCACAGGCAGAAATCCCAGAGCTGAGCTGAACTGGGCAACTGGGACTACATGGCCTGGGCACTATGTTGCTTTTCTGACCCAAACTAGATTGTCCGTACTCTGATGCCTAACAGTGCCTAAATACACTTTGTTTTTCTGCTCATTCTTTACAAGTTGGCTTGACCAATGGAACAGATGAAAAATGTCAAGTAACTACTAATTATGTTGTTATTATTATTATGTGCTTGTATTATAAAAGCAGAAAGATAAGATTGACTATGACACTGAAAGTACAATGTACATAAGGGACAGACCTGCTTAATTTAAGTACATGGACTAGAAAAATAAGAGAAAGATATATATCCTATTTACAGAAAGTAAGTGGAGAACTGAAATTCCTAAAAATGAATATAGACCTAGTGCTGAATTTTAAGTGGCTAGATCTCGTTTGGCATTAATTATTGCATTTCAAATTCACTAGACACACTGAAACATTTGTTCTCAAAGAATTTGCTCACTATCACACAGGAAGCATGTAGAAAAGTCAGGAACTGAACTGAGATCTGTAATTGAATATAATTTAAACACATGAACACTGCTAATTTATGTAAGTCAATAAAACAGTCCTACTCCTTAACAGCTTTATTATTGTCTAGCCTATCAAGTTTGACTTGATAAATTTAAGTCTAAATGCCTACAAAAAAGTATTTAATAACTTAGAATAAAGCTGTAGATTATAATAATTATCATTTATATCTAATTACCCAAACCACAGAATTTTAATTAAAATTCCCTGTCTCTCATGTACAGCTAGCTTCAGTTAATACTCCATTCATTAAAACAAGAAGTAGTTCACAGGAAGTAGATACTGCTGAGGAAACATTATCACTTACAGATTTAACTACATATATCCAATAATGTCACCATTCCAGAAATCTGTGGCTGCATTTAGAATTACTTGAGCATGTGTACTGTGGCTTGCCCCAGGGTCCTCCTTTGCCAGTCATCCACACAGGGGACCTGGTTGGAAAGTGTTACAGCAACCATCCAGTTCCAGCAGCTCCATTCCTTTTCCACAGAGGTGGGCCAACACAAATCCAAGCCCTATCCAAAATGGTGCTGGGAGGAGGCACCCAGGGCCTGAGCCTACACCCCAAAGGCCAGAAACACTCCTGATGTACCAACTTATTTGTCCCAGTAAAAATAACCGAAATAAAAGGACGATAGAGATTCGCAGCAATGCGCCTTAGGGTACAAATCAAATACGGCTCACCTAGTCTCAAATCTTAACTGCTTCACTGTCTTTCCCTTCAAGGGAGGAAAAGATAACTTAAGCAGAGTACAGAGAAATTAAGAAAAAGCTGCTGCTACTTGGAATACAAAACTGCAAAATGCCAAATACTCTGTTTTCAGAAACAAGTTAGAATTCAATGCATTTAGTCTTTTTCAGAATCTGGCCTTCTCAGATATACAAAACAAAAGATTATTCAAGAGATTATTATAGATCTCTAACATTTACTACTAGTTTCCAGTCCTCAAGGTTCCCAGGCACCAACTGCATCACTAGATTTAGCTTATGTTTCTTAAATTGGCACAACTAAAATAAGCAAGTTATTCCTTCTGTCATCTTAGAAGAATTAAAAACATAGATTTAGTATACCTACAAAAGTCACTGTAAAAATATCTTGTTATAAATATATATACACAACATAATTTTATGTTTCCTATTTTCATTTTTCTTCAAGAAAAGCCTTTTAAATAACAGGTGTCACCAATAATGGCAGCAGACCTCTTAGAATACTGTTGCTTAATGAATTACTAAGTCCAAGTTGGCACAGGTAACTGACAGATGAGATAGATACTTACACTGATTAGTTGTGAACCACAAAGATGACTCTTAAGTCTTTCTATTTTCATATCTATACAGTATTCCATTATTTTATGGATTAAAATCTACACATATTAACTAAAAGGTCCAGTAAATAATATTAACACAAAATGTGTGTTATTTTTCTGCCAAAAAGTTCAAGGGGAGATCTATCTTCTTGATAGTCATAATTCCAGATAATACTGTATTTATTGATGTTTAAAACATTGAGTGTGCAAATTTTTCCTGAATAGTCAAAGCAGTTACTGTACTAGCAGTTTCAAAATACTCCAAAAGCCAAAAAATACTTTACTGAAAACAGCAAACTTTGCTTGTTTGGCAGAGTCGGCAGAGTTATGCATATTTTTTAGATATATCAAAAGTTGCAAAAAACACATGTCTTCTCTTTTATGGAACATCATGATTGCTCCATTTGTGGTAAATTTGCCCTGGGACACAGCATTTTACAAAGAAAATTGCATTACAATGGCCCACATTGTGCCATCTGTTTTAAGAAGAACTCTCCAGTGATTTCTATGGGGAATAGTCTTAAAAAAATAAATGGAACAAGATGTCCCAAAGTACTTTTTTTACCTAGCTTAAATACTTTTGATTAAAGATTCTGAAAAATTTAGGAAGCTGTAGCATTACTACTAAGTTATCCGCTTAATCTTCATGTATTCCCAAACAGGTGAGAAGGTACATGGACAGATGGCCACACGTGGGACAGCTCCATGGCTGCAGAGGCAGGTGAGGATCCCCATGACACATGACTTGCATGGGAAGGCCCAGCTTTCCCGGGAGGAAAGTCCTGCTAGTTCTCTTCACGTCTACTCACACACCCATGTGCTCGTTTTGGCTGGGACAGTTAATTTTCTTCATAGTATCGAGGTGTGTTTTGGGTTTGTGCTGGAAACAGTGTTGATAATACAGAGATGCTTTAGTTACTGCTGAGCAGTGCTTGCACAGGGTCAAGGCCTTTCCTGCTTCTCACACCACCTCACCGGTGAGTGGGCTGGGGGTGCACGGAAAGTTGGGAGAGGACACAGCCGGGACAGCTGACCCCAACTGACCAAAGGGATATTCCATACCATATGATGTCATGCTCAGCATATAAAGCTGGGGGAGGAAGGAAGGGGGGGACATTCGGAGTTACGGTGTTTTGTCTTCCCAAGTAACCGTTACGCATGATGCAGCCCTGCTTTCCTGGAGATGGCTGAACACCTGCCTGCCGATGGGAAGGAGTGAATGAATTCCTTGTTTTGCTTTGCTTGTGCGCGCGGCTTTTGCTTTACCTGTTAAACTGTCTTTATCTCAACCCATGAGTTTTCTCACTTTTACTCTTCCGATTCTCTCCCCCATCCCACCTGCAGGGCGTGAGCGAGCAGCTGTGTGGGGCTTAGTTGCCAGATGGAGTTAAACCATGACACCACATCAGTAACCCCTGTGCTACAGGTACTGACAAATGCTGTGGCAGCAGCAGAACAGCCAACAGCATCATCCATACCAGCAAAAGTACACAGGCATTGCTCAAGGCCAGATGGCCATAAGCAAAAACGTTTGGGATCTGACAGTTTAACATTACCCTCGCAGTTCAGCAGTGCCATCTCAGTCCTTCCACAGGATACACTGCAAACAGTGCAGATGCCACAGCCACAGAAAGGACCATGGCGGGAGGGAGGGGGACCTTTCTTTTAGTCTGTGTCAACATTGTGAACAAATTTCCTCATGCCAAATACCTTAGATGCACTTCACCTGCTCTACAGAACATCAAGGAAGGATGAAAATACTGTCATGTCTTGTTATTGTCTAGTCTCTTTTAAGACTATTTCTTTGACACAAAATGTAACTATAATGGTGCGAAAACACGATGACTTTCCTTGTATACTCGCTTTTGAAAATGAGATCCCTGTAAAATACCAAAGTAACCATAAAGTTCTGATTTAAGCCCAAAACAAATACTTTATATTAAGAGCCATACTATCCTTATTTACACTTCACCAGAGCTATTATTTTACAACAGATACACATAGGAACATCCCCAGAAATCCCCTGGTGAAGTCATCTGAAACTCCTTTCAAAAGAACAATAACCTTCTGCATCAGTACAGCTTCATATTATCTCATGTCTGACTTACAATTAGGACAAAAGCTTCCATTAACTTCATTAAACAGCTATTACCTAAGAATTCCAATGTTTTCATAGTATAACCAATGCTCTTAGATTATCAGTATTTTTTGGTTAAATGGTCTAGTTCAAAGGTACCGTATCCTTTTATGCAGTCATCCAGACAGACAGCAGTAACATAGCCAGATGACAGTAAGAGCATTATCACAGAACTTCAATATTCATTTCACTAGTTCCATAAATTGCTTCCATTTTATAGATATAGGTAATAATTCTAAAACACATGGGAAGCATATTGACTCTAACCCCTACCCTCCACACATCACACATAGACATCACTGACTTTGCAATACACACCTCACATGGGTGTTCTGGGTTTGGTGTTGGTTTGTTTGAATATCAAAGAGGCAGCGAGCATTTCCCCCCCCCCCATATTTAGAATTGCTTTAGTCACACAGATGATGCCCCTGTCAAAATAGGTCCAAACTGGAATACTAGTAATTAAGAAAAGCAACATGCAAAATATCATAAAAAATTTCTAACAACTTGATATGAATTCACAGCAATTGCAACATCAACATGAAGACACATCTTCCCTTCCCTTGTTGAAGAACCTTTCCCCCTTCACACCTCCCAGACATCACAGCCTCCAACTTACCCTTGATCCCCACGTGCTTCTTTATTCTGAGCACCATTTCACATCTCTCCAACTGGGTGTTGCTCAAACACTCACCACAACATTTTGTTTATTCCTCTTGTGCTCTGGAATTCACCAAGGGCTTAGTTTATGCCCTCAAACAAAAAAATTCCTTGCTCTACCCCTTCCAAAACCACAGCACATCGCTTTGCTCGCAGACTGAGAGCTGTCCTGGCTCCTCTCACCCTTGAGGAATGTGCCCATCCTGAATCTTTCACCTCCTGTTCTCACATTTTTGTGCCTCCTTCCTCAGCGCAAGAGGACCCGGCAGCAGCTGCAGCTTTCCTGCTTTGCCTGTGCAGGTTGCGGTCATGAGGTTTCCACTCAGGTCAATAGGTTTTCCCAAAAAACACAATAGCATTTCCAGAGCATCTCTCAAACCCACACGACCATTTCCCACTGTGCTTCTACCTACCAGGAAAATTATTTTAAGCATCTCTCTCACACACATACACACACACAAAAAAAAGCGCCAGTGACAGATTTTATTTGATTACATGTGGTTGTTCTTATCAACTTTTCCTGCCACTTTGCTTTGGCAGTCAATCTGTTGTCTGCTCTCACAAACCATCTTTAACAGTAGCAGTTTGGCTCCCTGAAAAACCAATCTTCACAGAGTGCAATTTCCACAAAATAATACGGTCCATTCCTTCATTTAAAAAGCAAAGACTCACTCAACCCTGAGCATCTTTGCCTAGGATCTGCTTGCTTTTACACAATGCTGAAATTTTAGCCCTGGCACTTAGTAAATAGGAATGCAGACTGACTTTTGGCATATCACTAACTGCTGTAATCATCCCAACTAGAAAAGTAAATATTTTGAAAGGGATATACACCCAAAACACTCTGTAATAAAATGCAAATCAAGCGTGACTGTGTATATGACAATCCTGTTAGCGCCTGCCCACCAGTAATCGGATGCTAGCAAATAACTTTCCCCTATACCTTGTCTGTATGAACCAAACCCGATATTCACAGAAATTGAAAGAAAAGATGCACAGTTAAGTCAAACTGGAGCGTAGGCCCCATGGAGGCATCCTGAATTTTTACTGGAATTCCGTTTCAGAAGGGACGGGGCAGGGGGGAAGCCCTCACCATCTGTTCAAGGCAATAAGTATTTGAAAAGAGAGATACAGATTTTATAATGCTCCCTCTTTTCTCCCTTCATTTCCTATAGATACCAGTTCTCCCCAGTCTTTAGGAAAAGGGGAAAAAAAGCCTATCAACAAAACAAAACAAAAAATACCCCAAAATAGCTAACTGGCCAAGCAGAAATCCAGTTTCTCTCTGCTGCAGTCACTTCCGCTGCGGTCACCACTGGCAGTGCTCTATCAGCCTTTGACATCAGCCCAAGCAGCTCCCACCTTCACGGTTCCTAATCCCTGGAGTGCACTATCAACATCCAGTGGAAAAGAAAAAGCAGGAACAGCTCAAGGACATGGAAAGTGAGGAGGCAGCAGCAGAGATTTAAAAAACTGGGCTGCAGCAGCAGTCAGAGAATGTAAGACCAGGGATATGAGAAAGACATGGTTGGAATTTTCCTCAGTTGCTTTTTTGGTGGTCTGTTTTAGGAAATGCAACAGGAATATTTTCCTAAATGCTATAAAAAAGGGTGGGCAACAAGAGGAGTAACTCTGAGCTGTGCCTACCTTCTGTCACACATTTCACCAACTCTATGATAATGGTGTAGGAAGAGGCTAACACACATAGATTAACATTTTACAAGACTTACTTCTATGTATAACTGAATATATATTTCCGTGTAGCATAAGAAATATGTAATTGTTACTAAAGAATCCCCTAGATTATATTACTATGTTTCTATATTTCTAAGATTCTTACCACCATGGCACCAGCACAACAGAAAAATCTATTATATAATGCATAGTTGATACAACATACAGCATAGTAGAGGAACAAGAGTGATCTAGAACAAAGAGCCATATCTAGACACTAATAATCAAAATATTCACTTTCTAAGAATTATTGTATATATTTTACATATTCCTAGAAAGCAGAGTTGTAAGCACTGTTCCAATATAGCAAGATAAAGATGAAAAGGAAAATAATAATAAAAAGTTCAAATATATTTTTCTTATACTAAAAAAGAAAAAACCTTACATTATTTTCACATCTGCACTGGCATCTTCTTTTAAATGTGCAAGTCCCTTATGAGGAAAATCACCTAAAGATCTGAAGGTTATAAAACTACTTAACTATCAGATCCACACATCTTCTGGTTTCAGTTCTCCAAAATGAATGAAGTTATGACTACAGCAGGGCATTTCAAATACAGCTCACTACCAATTCCCATGTTACTGACTGCAAATCACTTAACTGAAGCCTCTCTCAGGGACCATGTACCACAACTGCTCTGCACATGAGTGAAATTCCCACATACGTCAGCAGCAGCTCCACAGGCAGAAGGACAGACATTGACAGTTCCAGAGGCATGAATTTGTCTTGGCCTAAATCCTAATGTAACTTCCTTGGAGTACCACTAGGTTATAAGCTGCCTGCATATGCTTTCTACACATCTGCTATGAGGGCCATAACACAAATATAGCTTAGGGAAAATACACAGAAAATAAACTTGATAAATTTTGCCAAGATACCACAATACCAGAGGTCATATCTCAATAGTCAGCATTATGATGCATCGATTTTATACTATACATAATTTTTTCTTCAAAACTTCAAAGTATAGGAGACATTGCTCAGTCTACCTCAATATTTTCGGAATAAGTGAACTTTAACAAGAGTAGCAACTGGAGTCCAACAGTATCAGCCTTCCTCATTTACTATTCCCTTGCTTTATCATATTCACCTTTGCAAGTTCCGATCCACAGAATAACACACTGTTGTTTGATAGTGTTCAGTATTTGTTAAGTTTACTAGCCCAGAACATTTCAGTGGTTATTATTAAATACGTATCTTACTAAGCTAAAATTGCTTGGATTCCTTTGTAATGTAAATTTTTGTACTCTACACCTAACAGGGTGGCACCAGTCTATCTCATTAGTTCAGACTACCTATGAAATACTGGACAATGTTTCACTTAGATTCACACATGTCACAGATCTGCAACTCCTAATAAAAGGATTAAAGAAATGATGTAATGCAAGGCTATATACTTTATTATTTATAAGCACTATTATGTACAAGCATTATTTATAATGACAAGTAGTTCATACGGAATAATTTATGGAAAAATGTATTTTTTTCAATTAAGTGTGATCACCAGCTTCACAGAAGTATAATTCTTCAAAACAGACTCCCAGTGAGAATAGTCACATTTACAAATTAAGATGTAATATTGTTTCCACCTTCTCCAACATTTAAATGTAAAGTAGCAGACCTTAAAAAAATGTGACAGCAACTGCTTTGCTTAAATATCTTCACAGATGAGCACAGAAGGCATACAAACATAAGCCAAGTATTACGTTTTATTCTAAACTAATATTATATCAGCATTTTGCCCTTTTTCTTCTTGTAGCATTATTGTTGGAATGTCTTGGTCTTGTATTACAAATCTTAAGTGATTTTTAGACTGCAGGGAGACACTCTGTGGCTTGTGGTAAGGGTGTCCAAAATTGATGCTCCATGAACCTCATCTGAATGAAGCATCTACGACATGGTTTCCTGAGGCTGTAAATGACTAGACACAATGGTCCATGTGATCCATTCCACTTCCATGTTCCCATTGCTATATTAGTCAATTAAACAATGATGAATATGGTAATGCTGATTTTTTAAAATAACATTGTAATATACAGTCAATTATTTAGTAATAATACATACACAGACAGAGGAACAGTTACTTACAAACTGCTTCTGTTGGACATATGATCTAGACAAAAACAACATTTCTGTCAGGTTTTGGACTTCATCCAGAACTAATGTGATCCCAGTTAGGGTTAGTCACTTGGTTGGGAACTGTTTCTCTAACTACCACCTCAAAAATTTCAATTCCTGTAAGTAACTAAATTGCAATAGACACCTGCTGACAGCTATAAATTTAATCATGTTCACAACATAAAATGCATATTTGCTGGCTTATTCAGCATGTAGTCAATATAAATTTATATAGGATGTATGCATACTTATATATATACACATCCATGTTCTAAATTGACAAAGTCAAGGTATTTATGTATTATGCAGCAGAATATTTTGTATTAGGCTGTGGTTAGAAGACTAGCAAACACAGAAAACCAAAAAAATCTAAATATTTTGAAAGATTTTTTAAAATATTTTTCTAATAATTTGTTAAATTAGTAAGTTTACGCAAGAGGTTTGATGCATTAGACTTACGAAATTTATCTTTTAAATAATTTTAAGTTCACTATGTATTTTACTCACAAAGAAAAACAACCCATTTCCAACGGATGTTCGAGTCATTCTTCTACCTGTTACTAAACCCATGCCAATGAAACATTTAACGCAGATACCATAACGTTTAAGGACAGATACAGGAAAGGATTTAGAGAGCTAAAACAGAATTTAGGTATAATATAGGCACTAAATCGCCTAACAGCCTTACTCTCCTTTCTCTTGCTTCTTAATGCTACCCTCCACTTCCCACTGGAATTGTCTCATATGCCTCAGCATTGATGAATATAAAGTAATGCACATAGAAAAAAAAAATCCTAGCAGTACACTTAAAGTGATGAGCAGTGAGCTCATCAGTGATGAGTTATCACTCAGAAATGAAATTTTGGAATTATAATCAGAAAACATCAGATCAGTACTCAACAGCGTTCAAAAAATGTATTCAGAAAGGAACAGAGAATAAAACAATTTATTCCATTATACAGATCCTTGGTACACTTGCATTTTGAATAACACAAAGTTTTTGGATTTCCAAATTGGTTAGAATAGAACTGGAAAAAGAAGAGAAGGACAAAAAAAGGTGGAGCAACCTGCTCATAAGGAACAAAATAGTACACTAGAACTTTTCTGGCTTCAAAAAGCAGCAATGGGCTATGGCACAGATCTGTGAAATATTAAATGTGTATAGAGTGTCAGAGCCTGGAGGAATGCTCTGGCGATGCTCAGCCTATTCTTATATTCTTCCCTTGATAATCACTGTTAGGGGACAACATACTAGTCCAGACAGACTTCTGGTCTGATCCAGTAAAGCTATCCTTATACTTCTAAGAAGAGAGATGAAGAATGATCCCATTCACCTGCCCTGTTACAGTGCTTTGTCTTGATATGGATATGAACAAGCCAGAGGGAACTTTAAGGACAATGTGCAGAATATGACTCCACAAAAATAAAAAGTCCAGACAAACCTGGTTAATAGTAATGACTTTGCTCTGAAAAAAGTAAATCACAGAATGCTACAATGTTTACCACACTCTGTACTGTGTGTGTTCACTTGCCACACATATAGCACGTACTTCCCATAAACATTGGGGCACGCAAATGACAGGTTTTACCGGCAATATGTATAGTTTTCAAAAATAACTAGATAATAACTAATGTAAAACATCCCTTTAAGTTCTAGTTGTGCTTGCAGTCATTTACGGAATCCCACTGCAACTCTAGTGAGGAATGGAATCTGCATTATCAACTCTTCAGAATAATCCATCTACTACACATATGATTCTCCTCCACGAAAAACTTAATGACAATATTTAAGGCCTTCGCATTATGCTGCTTACATCCTTTTAAGGTATTTAAGGGTATTACGGGACATTTAAAGTATTAAGACAGAAAGGATATGCTGACATGATCTGTATTTCTTATCCTTCCCTTCTTCAATTCCAGTAAGTTACCCAAAAAAGAAATATTCAGTGAAATTTCTGTTAAATCAGCAGAAACAATGACAACATTGTTGAAGACGAGGTAAGACTAAGTATATCTTCCTTTCTACAACACCCACAGGTTGAAGATCATCACTACAGCTGTTCTGCCTTCAGGTGCTTGATTACTGAACAGTTTAAAATCTCTCTAAAGTTTGTGTTTTTCACAAGGAATTTCTCTTTAAATAGCCTTACCATTTCTTGCATATCCCCAAAATGTTTAAATGGTTGTAGTAGATACTGGTTTTAAGTGTTCAAGACATTTAGATTCTATAAAGAAAGCAGACATACAGGTTCTATTTATAGAGGTTCTATAGACCTCTGCAAATGTCAGTGCATCCCTCAAACACAGAATTGGGCCTCAGTCAGCCTAAACAGGATGAAAATCAGTTTTGATATCAACACGCAATAATGAGCTACACATGTGATTCATATTCATATGTTAGTATCAAGCATGGTTACCAATGTACATGTTGACTTGAAAACACAAGATTCAGCAAGTACAGAAGATCTTTGTATTGGGATACACGTATCAATTTCCTTGGAGAGGAACAGCATTTATTCCTCCATGAGTTAATAATTTGCTCATAGTTTAAAAGAGATGGCACCTGCTCTGCGAAACATGTATTTGCATTTCCAAAGAATGAGAGCAGTAAACAAGACAAGGGGAGGAGTGCTGAAACTTTTCCTGAATAAATTAAAGATTAATAATCTCAAGGGGAACGGATGAAGCATTTGGATGTGAATGAAAACTGCAGAATGTGCCAAGAAATATGTACAAGAATTGGCAAACTTTTCCTGCTTGTGATGCTCTCCAGTGAAAGCTAGCCAAGAATGTAAATAATGCAAGACAAACCAGACCTCAACCTCACAGCAAATCTAAGGAGTTGTACCTTGTCAGGATACATAGAAGATTTAGATTTGATTTTAGTACAAGTAAACAAAGGAAGAATATCTCTCAGTTCTGTAATTGCTGTCATTATAACTTCATGCAGTTTATTTTGGATTTTGCAAATAATGCTTTTATTTTATCTTAAAATGGTAGATGAATTAAGGATGAATTACAGAAGTTTTCAAGGTTTCTTGATGATGAAAGCATTACTCCACCCCTATAGCAGTGGTTATCCTTTTAGTTAGGGTTTGAACTAACCATGCAGAACTCACCGTCTTAATATATCATCATGTTAGGATACTAAAAAGGTAACAGGTCATCTCTTCCTTTAGCTGGACAGCATTTTGAGAGTTGCTAATGTAGGATCTGAAATGAAAAAGCTTCTCTGAGTGACCAGAATTGATCAGGAATGTGCCCTGAACTGAAATAAAGTCAGAGGAAGTATGGCCCAAACCCTGAAGGAGCACTCTTCAAAAGTGTAAGATCTTTTATGTGGCTCATATATTCTTATTAGTTTCCTCTGCAGCTATCTGCTCATTCAGCTACACTGAAATATGATTGAATATGTTACCGTTATTTGGAAAAGGGTATTTGTGTGATTCTACAAGATTCTTCTGTCATTGACAGATGATCTACCCTGATCAGGCTCATCAGACCTGAATAAGAATGCACAGAGACCCTTATGAGGGACTTGAATTTCCTCTTGTTCATTAGAGATGAAACTAGATGTAAGTACTGGATCATCCAAGAAGATTATTTTTCTTAACACCAAGAGACATGTAAAAAATCACCATACAGGTGCACTGTGTAATACAGGGTAGAAAAATATCTTGATCACACATAGAAGTAACCTCACAAGCTAGTTTTATAGTTTCTGAATGCCTAAATTAGTTATAGGAAGCTGTCTTTGACAGAATATAAAGCTTTTCTATGAGTCATTATTTTGACTTCACAAAGGCAAAAAATTTCATACTGAATATGGTATTTTACTATGTAAGGAACACAAAATAACCACTTGGCATTTTAAATTTAAAGAGGAAGTAAATGAATATTCTTATCAGAGTAATCTACCGCAATTAACAACACCTAATCTTCAAAGCTGGGAGGTTTTCCCCCAGATTCCTCCAGCCATTCTACTTTTGTGAAGAAACAGTTGTGTCAACAGCGCTAAGCCTAACAAAGGGCAATAGAAAGTTTTATCTCTCTGTTATATAAAAGATTACATTGTTTAGAAGGTTTGAATTCTTTGACATAGAAGTTGTAAGACTGTTTAAACATAAACCTTTTCATGAGTACTTTTAACGTAAAAAAAGGCAAAATGACCCACTGCCCCTCCTGAGCAGAACTCATTGTAGTACTACACAATTCTAAATTTACAACAGCATATGAAGATAAACCCGGGCACAGCCACAGTAGTTTTTCAATTTGTGTGACATGTATAACAAAGTGAAACTAAATTCCTGAGCAAGCCTTTGCAGTTTCAAAGTCAATCCAGAGTTTCAGAAAAGTCTATAAAATTATTTTCCATTAAAAACTGTTATTGGCATATTTTCTATCAGTAAGGAATTAAGACAGAGGCCATAGCCATTTTTTTAGGACATGAAGAAAAATGGAAATCACAGAATCACTAAGGTTGGCAAAGACCTGTAAGATCATCAAGTCCAACCATCAACCAACACCACCATGCCCATTAAGCCATGTCCCACACTGCCTCGTCCACATGTTCCTTGAACACCTCCAGGGAGGGTGGACTCAACCACCTCCCTGGGCAGCCTGTTCCAATGCCTGACAACCCTTTCAGTGAAGAAGTTTTTCCTAATATCCAGTCTAAACCTCCCCTGGCACAACCTGCAGCCTTTTCCTTTTGTCCTATCACTTGTCACTTGGGAGAAGAAACCAGCAACCACCTCTGCAACCCCCTTTCGGGTAGTTGTAGAAAGCAATAAGGTCTCCCCTCAGCCTCCTCTTCTCCAGGCTAAACCCCAGTTCCCTCAGCTGCTCCTCAGAAGACTTGTGCTCCAGACCCCTCACCAGCTTTGTTGCTGCTCTTCGGACACGCTCCAGCACCTCAATGTCCTTCTTGTAGTGAGGGGCCCAAAACTGAACACAGGATTGGAGGTGCGGCCTCACCAGTGCCGAGTACAGGGGCACGATCACCTCCCTGCTCCTGCTGGCCACACTGTTTCTGATACAGGCCAGGATGCCGTTGGCCTTCTTGGCCACCTGGGCACACTGCTGGCTCATCTTCAGCCGGCTGTTGACCAACACTCTCAGGTCCTTTTCTGCGGGGGAGCTTTCCAGCCACTCGTCCCCAAGCCTGTAGCGTTGCATGGGGTTGTTGTGACCCAAGTGCAGGACCCGGCACTTGGCCTTGTTGAACCTCATACAACTGGCCTCGGCCCATGGATCCAGCCTGTCCAGACCCCTCTGCAGAGCCTTCCTACCCTTAAGCAGATCAACACTCCCACCCAACTTGGTGTCGTCTGCAAATGCTCCAAAGTACTTGTTTATTTAGATATATTTAAAAATAGGTCCTTTTATATTTAACTTCTGGTATGTGGCCCATTCTAAGCAACTACTTTTTTTAAGGCTATTTTACTTTATGTTTATTTTCAGTAATGCATGGAGAAGATTTGATACATTCTTCGGAGTTCAATTCTTCCTTATACTTTTCCCTCTAGTTGAGAAAATACCCAAGGGGACAATTTATCTCACCCAAAGCCGGATGCCTTAAAATTAGACCTTAAACTGTGAAAGAGTCATCCCAGCCAGGCACCCTTTATAATGAAGTGAGAGACCTGGATACATCTGGAATGTACTTCAACTGACCTATATAGGATGCTCATCTTAAAATTAAAATTTCCCTCAGCAGGTGCTTTTGTATTTCCATTAGCAGTAACAGGAGAGACAGAAGGTAACCAGATGGTATTTAGATACTGAATATAGGACAGATTAATCCCATTTATGTATATTTTGAACATTATCAACACTTTTAACTCTAAATGATGAGTAAATTATCAAAATATGAAGAAAGAACCAAAGTAAAAATTTTGAGTAAAAAAATTCTAGGAGTACAAGGAAGCAGCATCCTGGCTATATAAAAGAGCTTCATCCAAGTTTTACATTTCTAATCCTAAAACCTTTTCACAGAATTCACTAGCATAAATTATCTTAAATTTAAGAAAAAAAATTTCTTTAAAGACTAACCTTGGGAAAAAAGAAAGAAAATAACAGTAACCATTAAATTCCCTTTTGCATGCTTAATTTTTTCCTGTCTGTAATCAGTTATTTGGCTGTTTTCATCTACTTCATTATCAATTTTTTTTGCTATTGATTCTGTTATCTCCCTTTTTTTTTTTTTTCCTTTTTTCCTTCCTTACTTCTTAGAAACATCTTTTGGCCTTATTGTAATATTACCTCCCATTCAGCCGATGAATGCAACCATTGATGCAGGAAACATGAGAAAATCCACAATTAAAGAGGCAAAAGATTCCAGAGGAAAAAAGCAGCAGACTCTTGATTCTTGGGATGCAGTGGTTCATACCACTTAATGTCTAGGCCATAGCTTCTATGTACCAGATTTGCAAGACACCACTTCTTTTCTTTTCAGAAGTCAAGACAGGAAAGGCTGCTGATTTCACATTATCCATGATTCTTTCCTGGGCCAATACAGCTGCCTTACTATTTGCCATTTCTATCTTTTGCTTAAATTTAGCTTGTCAACCATCAAGGACCACAAACATACAAATATGTACTGCAACAGCGTTCAGGATTGATTTCAGATAATTTCCAAATTTGAACCAATCTAAGCATCAGAAGTATCCACCTGGAGACACATTTAGACCAAACAGAATAAATTTGACTAGTTGCTTTTCCTTTAAACAACATGTTCCAGAAAACAAAGGAAAAAAGGATCAAGTTTCTATTATCCATGCGAATTGTCCATGTTCCCTGAATAAACCACCACTACATTGCAATCCTTCATAATGTCCCACAAGACAACACAAAAGGGAAGTGAAGCACCGTTTCACAGCAGAAGACTCACAGAGTTCAATGCACACAATGCAACATAGACTTTTGTGAAAACTGCATTATGTATCTGTTGGGATTCTTCCTACTTTAAGGACTAGAGAGTCAACTAATAATTACTACTACTGAGCACTAGACATCCCACTGAACATATAATGAAAAAATCACAATTTCAAGCCAAATAATCAAAATATGGCTGCGAAATCAAACTAAAATAAATAAATAAATAATTCACAGCATTTGCATTAACTAAAGATTTCTACCAACACACATAAAAGGTCCATTCCTTAAAATTAAAAATGTCAACAGACAAGAAAGAAGTCTCTTAGAGGCCATTTGATTCATAGTTTATTATAGTAAATAACAAACATAATCTAAAAATAAAAAGTTAATCTGTCCCAGCAATTAGAAGGCCAATTAGTAACACTGAACTGACAAATGTGTTTACAAGTTTGCTTGTCTTTGTTTTGTTTTTTGGTTGTTTTGGTTTTGGGGTTTTTTTGTTTTTGTTTTTTTTTTTTAAGTTGAGGGCAGCACAATAGTATCACAGTTGTACATTTACATTCCAAACTGGTATTAAGAGGTTAGACAAGAAATAATTAAACAGCCTCCAAATACTTCGATTTGTGAAGCTTTTAAATTTGTGGCAAACTAACTAAACAAGGCTATATCCCATCAGGTCTAAACTGCTGCAAACATTATTCAGAGAAATCTTCTATTTTCTTCAGAAACGATTAAAAAAGGAAAATGTGTTCTAGATTGCATGAAGTTGTTTTACTGGGTGTTTGGGCACAGTTACTCATCCTGATTTCAAAAAATTAAATAAATAAAAATTTACTTCTCAGCATCCTAACTTGACCTAAATACCTTACCTGCATCAGATCATTTCCACCTGTAGTTAAGAGCATCATTAGTGTAATGAACACTAGGTCAGGCTGACAAACTGATGATACCAGTTTCAAAGCCCAAATTTATAACTTTTTCCACTCTTGTAGACAAGGTATCAAAAAAAACTACAAACATCTAATTCTTTTCAGTGAGACCCAGCATATCACTTCTTAAGCTTTCGTCCAGTACTGTGAATTTGCTGGTTCAGCTATAAAGCTAGTCCCAAAGAGAAAATTATTAATAAAACACTGTTATGAAAAACTATAATTATGGACAAATAATTGTCCTAAGTCTACTATTACTGTTACTAATTATTTTGTAAGTGCCACAGGAAACAATGGACAAGAGCTTTCTGAAGAAACTCACAACTGAAGGTCAACAGATCCTTTATGGGGAATTCTTCTCACAGAAATAATTTTTTAACCTTTTCTATCATCTCCTATTGATTAAACTGGCTGTGAAATGCTATAATTCGTACAGAATGAGGCTTAGAACTCATTCTGCACAGGTATAAGAAAACCTGTGAATTATATCCAGAGCAAGGCCCAGTACATTTTCTTGATTTATTTTTTGTTTGAGACAGTAGTGCAAAGCTCAATTGGCAACTCCTGAAATAGGCTGCAAACTTTACTCAACAGCGACAAGAAGTAGGGAGCTGGAATCCAAAACTAATGATTTCAGGAGGTCAGCACCCTGTTCTTCAATAGCATTGCACTCTGTTGATGTCTCCCAGATTTCACATCGTAACTTTAAAATAAACATAGATGTCTTTCCCAAGTACCTTCTTCCTTCCAGGTAAAGTCTTGCTGAAATTCTTTTGCTCCTGCACACCAAATTACAAAACAAGACCTGTTCTTTCTGTTTTCCTCTCCCTTATTATTGCTGTCACTCTCTCATAATTCTAGATACAGATGGGAATGTTGCATCACAGGCATTTCACACCAGTCCACAACTCTCACCATAACAAAAGATGTTATCACATAAAGTACTCTTTACAACTAAGTTAACTCTAACCAAGGAAACATCAGAAATAATTAAGGCTTTAAAAAGACTTGTTAAAATTGCGTGCAGAAGGTGTAACTTATCAATTCAAAGAGAATGAGATATTATGTATCATCTATATATGCTGTTAATGTTTATTAATTTAATTATAAAAATTAACTTAAACCCATTATCTTTCATTTCATAGGTGCATTCACAAGAACTCAGTGCTACTGTCATACAAGCACAGAGCAAAAGAAGTCCAGTCCAGCCACGCAGCCGACTGACTTTGAAGTTTTCCAGTGTTGACCTATTACTATCTTTACTCCCAAATGTATTTACACTTTGCTTTATCAAAATGCTGCTCTAGCAGGTTTCCTACAACCCTCTTATCATTCTCTTCATTCCTGTTCCAGTGATTTCATTCCATTGGCAAGAGGTACCTAGACCTGTCCCATAAAGTGTCACCTGAATGACATTTTGTTCCAGAGCAGAAATGGTGCAGAATCTCCTTGTAAATAAAAAACTGATGTCTAGTGCTCTTCAAAACAGATACTTTGTTATTTTCAAACTGCAGAAACTCTTCAAAAATAACTCATCTGTTCATTTATACATTGCTACTGAGCACTGTTCTTTGAATGTTTTGACACCTATGGATGTTTACAAAACACGTCTTCAGTTTGTAAGTAACAGTTCATATATGTTTCTTCTTCCTAAAGAAACATAAGAAAGCGTATTTTTTCCTAAACCTGCTTAAAAGCAGCAACTTCAGTTGTTTGCAGGCACCTAAATTAGATTAACACATTTGGGGCCCAAATATTTCAAATTGATAACATAAAACATCTCACTCAACAGTCTGAAACATGTGTGGAGTAATTGTTTCAGGACTTCCCTGCCATGATAAACAACAAAGTCCTTCCACCTTGACAAATGAACAAGGGACGACATGAGCCCGAGGATGAAAGCATTGCTTTGTGATGCCCCATGTTTCTTGACGCTTATTTTCATTCTATGCTAGACAGGCATTTCAGGCTCTGAGCAATACTGGATTATCACTTTCGGGAGAAACAAAGAACTTCTTTCTTGTCATTTTATCCATAAAGCATAGCGCAAAGTTCAGTCATTTGGGAATGCATGTTAGGTTCTTGGTCTGGATTTTTTCAGATGTATAATGACGTTTTAACATATGTGCAAAGAACAAAAACTATTACCTTGCTACATTAGGTCATTTGACCTAAATGGGAGTAGAAGAAATGTTTAGTGGCTTTTAAAAAAAATCCAAAACTATTTCTCCTGCAAGAACTACTGGTTTTCCCCATCCTGTTGCATTGCCTTTCTCATTTTATGATATGGATTTTATAAGCTTATTCCATCTGCTTTCTAAAGTTACATCAACGAGATAAAAGTGCTTTTGAAAATTAATAGAAGTTCTCAACAAATTGTAGAAAAGCAGTCAAAAAGAAGAATTAACTGAAGATCCTATAATCTGCTTGTTTAGCTAAGGAAAAAAGGTACTTATGACACTGTAATCTTCTGAGAAAACCTTTCAACCATTTCGAAAACAGGATACTCACAATGAAAAATGTTATTACATGCACTCCCGACAAACAAAACTCTTTGCAACAAAATGAATCAGAACAACACTGGACCACACAAAACAAGAATAAGCTGTATCTAAATTGACTTCAGACATCCAAAAGTTTTCTCAGTTAGCACAGGATTTTTAATTCTTACTTGAAAAGACCCTTAGACAGAGCCTGTCACATCAACACTCAAAGTTTCAGCAGGCCAGTCTTTAAAGCGTAAGTCTGCAGCTGCATCTTTTGTTTCCTGCGCTCACTATGTTCTCCCCCACACTGCGTGCTTCAGCAATTCACCGTTTTGAACCCAGCTATCAATGAAAGCCCGGGCAGCATCAGCACATTGACTGGGGTTGAGCAAAGTGATGTAGGTCAACGAGGCAAACCGGCAGTAACTAGAAACCAAAGCCACGAGTCGTGACAAATTCAATACAGCACGGTCAGCTACAACTTTCTGCCTAGCCCCTCCACTACGTCCATACACACACCCGTACATGCACGGCCCCCCCCGTTCCGCGACTGCAACCAGTTCAGCCGCCCAGCGTCTCGCGAACTTACTGCAGTGCGATGCAGGAGGAGGCAACGCACGGCCCTCGGATGCGAGAGAGCCCGGCGCCCTGGGCAGCCGCGAGAACCGGCCATCCAGCCGGGCCACCGCCAGCGACGGCGCCACCGCCGCCAGCCCCCCCCGCCCCGCCGCCGGCTGCCGCAGACCAGCGCGCCCGGCCCCGCGGGGCCAACACCGCCGCCCTCCGCCCCGCTCGCCGCCGCCGTCCGCGGCGCAGCGCGGATCCCGGCAGCCGCCCTCCTCCCGGGAACAGGCAGCCACCGCCGGGCCGCGCGGTTTTAAGCGGCTGTGAGCCAGCACATCTCCCACCCCCTTTCTGCCGGGCGGCAGGGGGGAGGGGACAGGCGACACACACTCACTCACACACACTCGCACACTCACTCCCGCACGCAGCCCCTCCCGCCCCCCGCGCAGCTGCGGTACCTGTTGTCCGGCGCCTGCATCCCCCGGGCGCCGCCCGCCGACTACCGCGGCCCCGTGCCCGCTCCGCGTTCGGGCGGCGGTGCGGCTCCACACGGCTCCGCTCCGCTCCCCCTTCCCCACCCGCCCCCTGGCGCCGAGAGACGCTGCCCCCGCACCCGCGCAACTTACCCAAAGTTTACCCGGTCTCCCCGCCGGCGGCGGCCGCGCCGGGCTGCCAGTCGCCCGCCTTCCCGCCCGCTACGAGGCAGCGGGGCTGTGACAGCGGCCGGGCCCGCGCAGCCGCGAGGGCGCGGAGGGGCTGTGCGCGGCCCGCCCGGCGCACCTGCGCGGCGCCCGCCCTCGCGTACCTGCCGCCCCGGGCTGAGCGTGCTGCCGCGGGAGAGGGAGGCGGTCGCGGAGCGGCTCCCACGCAGGTGCGCGGGCACTGCGCCGCCGGGGTTCGCGGCTCAAGGGGGCCGGGGGAGGCTGTTCCCTCGTCGCCGCGGCTCCGGCCGGCCCGCGACAGCCGCTGTCCCCCGGCAAGGCCGGCCCGGTAGCCGGCTCCGCGTCCAGGAGCCGCTTCGGTAGCTGCCAGCCGTGCCCGGCTCGAGAGCCTCCATTTGGCCGTCCCTGCTGAGGGACCTTCGCGAGCCTCACTGCTCGCAGTGCTGCCCTGTTCCCCCTGCTTCCCTCCAGCACGTTTTTGGGGCCCGTAAGTATTCGCAGATTTACTCGGAAAAGAAAACAGAGGAAACAGAGTAGCAATGGCATGAAAATTAATGTCTTTATGCCAGTGCCTCCCACTTACCAAAACACAGAATAAGGGAGCTGATCAAACTTTCACTGACAGGTTTCCACTGTGTTGGATGGCAATTTGGCTTGACCAAAAGAAATTCCTCTGAAACACTGCCAGATTTCTAAGCAGTACAAACACTGCCAAGCTTCCGTCTTCACCAAGTCTTGGGTGCCGTTCCCAGATTAGCCTCACAACATTAGCTGGGAACCTAATGGTTTGGTTAATTACGATGACCATTAATTCCTATCTAAATTCACTTTGTTGGTATATAGCACTAAAACGACTTCGGCTTTGAGGGGCGTTTCAGGCAATCTCGATGAAATTTACCATACTGCTAAAAATTTTATACAATAATAAAACCATAGAAGTATGAAAACGCAAAACATTTTACCAAGATTTTTTTGTTTATTTTGTAACTGCACCCATTCTTCCTTTCTGAAATCTGCATTTAAAGGGTTTCATTTTCACGTAACACACAAGTGTGAGAAATTTTTGGAATCCTCTTTATTTTGGTAACCAACCCAATTTTGTTTATAAAGCTTTTTGGTTTCTTAAAGGAGAATTCCTTCATTCACCTAGCATACTGTAAGTGGTTTCCTCAGACAATATGGTACCTACTGTCTGTAAATTAACTTCTACACAGCACAATAAAAAACATTTAACTGTTTTGAATTAGCTCATTTCCAAAACTCATTAACACTCCAGCTTTTTGTTTAGCAAAAGTGTTTGAATATTTAGATGAGCTTCAAATGTGCAAGTAAAATCTATTTTTATGTTATATAATGCAATAAATACATATTTATACCATACACTAAGTGTTATAAAGGCATTCACAACAAAAATTTCAGTGTGATATAGTTCTGATGATCCTTAGTAAGCTCGCAATCTATTAAAAAATCCATTCATCTGTCTTCATATGCACACAAAACCAAAAGAAACAAAATTTTTTCTATAACTTTGGAAAAATATGTTCTAGGAGGTGTAGTATCACATACATTAGCCTTTAAATTCAGATCCAGTAGTCAACCTTATAAATATCTTTCCAAATGACAGCATCATAGTAGCACATGACAAGTACTTGGCTTTAGTCTCCCATGTTTAATACATTGCTTTCCCTTTAAAACACTGATTTCAAGAGATTCTTTTTCTCCCAGGGAAGGAATTCAGTCCCAGTATATTTGAGCCTCACGTTACTAAATATGGATCAAAACACTAAAGTACAGTGAGTAGTTACTTAATTGTGATAAATCATTCCAGTACAACACAAAAATTTCATAGGCCGTGCAATAAAATGTTTGATCTAGTGGTTTGGGGGAGGCGGACCTGGTTTTGAATGACCATATTGCCTTAAAAATTGGTTTCAAGCAGTCTCAGTTACATAAGGTCATATTAAAGTGAAAATTGCGAGGTAAAATTATGTTCTTAATTACAACTGGTTTTTAATGCTGTGCATAACTTCCATACACTCAGTGAAGTTGGGTCTTACTGTTCTCTTCTGCTGCACAGTGGATCAATGTCCAACTTCAGTTCATATTGAAATGGAAAAGGTCCAGCAAGTTCATGTGCAGCGCGGAATGACAGCTCCATTGACATTCCTAGCTTTAAAACTCCAAAGTTAAATGTGGAGGTCTTGTGACAAAAGTAGGAAAATTAACCCCTTCATTAAACATTTGATTTGCCTTAGAAAAGCAGCAACCCTTACACAGGCCAAAGCCAACTCAGTACAGCTGAGCTGTGAAAGATCAATGTAAAAGATGACAAACTAAAGGGACAACTAACATTAAGATTTTTTCGTGTGCACTGGAAAATACTTAGGGAGATTGCTATCCACATGTCTAGGTTTAGAAACATGGTTGTAGTATGTGCAGTTTTAAGAATAGGTCAAGGATGGGGGATAGGTGAGTTATGGCTGATGGCTAAGAGCTTCCTCAGCATAGAGCTCGGTGGCAGTGTTTGGGAGTAGCACGTGCATATAAGCAGCTTTGTTCTGGTTTCAGTGCAAAGCTGCATCCTGTTCCAGAAGCAGGATCCTGTCCAAACTGTATATGCTCCTGTCCTCTCCTCCTTTAATCAAGTAAGCAGATTAAAATATGCAGAAAGTTTGTCTCTTAACAGCTCAGTCCCTCACAGCAAAGAAAGTAACAGACGTGTGGAATCCACAGCCAGAATTTTAAATATTAAATTTATTATACTATATCTGTAGACCTGTGTTTGGATATTTAAATTTAAATAAATTGTGTTGTTAAGCATCACTTTAATAAGCCTCTATTATGAACTTGGGCCCTAAGTTTTGGTATGATTCATGAAAGAAAAAAGCATCAAACTCAAGAACCTTACCAGCAAAACCAATTCTGTCTCCAACATTTATTTGCTGTTGAGAAGTTGCAACAATATCAGTCATCTGCACCTGTACAAAGTCACAGGTGCAAACTATTGAAGACTAGTCTAACTCCATGTGAATTCAGCTGAGATAACAGCAAGCTATATATAAAGAAAATCTGTTTCAGAATATATGGTTATCAGAAGCAAATACAGTTCACCAAATTTGTTAAAGAAAAAAGAGAATCTTCTCAAAACTTAATTAATCTAACTTAGGCCATTCTTACCCTTTATGAAGGTTTTTGTGAGGGAAATGGAATATAGTGAAAAAACATCTTTCACACAGTAGTTCTATACTTTGTGTATTTTCATCAGGAAATCTCAATATACAGTAGGGCTGTACTGCTCCCGCCCAGAAATACCAAATTCACAGGCAATCAGTAATAGGGATCCAAAGAGGAATCAAACAATTTTTGTCAGAAAGATCTTTCCCAGATCATTATTGTAGTTAATTATTGTAGTGATAAGGATATAGAATAGTATGTACAGTACACTTGATACATAGAGTAGCATAGTTATTTGCACAGTTCAAGAGGGAAAAAAATCTTGTGAAATACCCACAGGCATTTGTAGGTCTGCTACCACTCACATTACTGACATTCTATATATATATATAAAAAAATCTATGTTAGCTAAAGGGAAATATGCAATAGAGCAAATATTTCTACTTGAGAAAATCAAGGACTGATGGCAAAACAGAGGAAATTACATTAATCAGCTGAACTATTGTTTGTGAGCTTGCTATCCAGTATACCAGATATTCTAACCAAATCTTTAGCTATTCTTTCATTAATGCAATCAAGAGATAATACTGAAAGCATTTAAATTCACATCTGTTGGATTAACACTGACATACAGGTATACTTGCTTGATTACCTAATTGCTACAGATCAGTCAGTCTCACTTCTGCCCTTGGGAGAATCCTGGAGTGAATCCTCTTGGAACACATTTTGAGGCACATGAAGGAGAACAGGGTGTGTGGGAACAATCAACATGAATTTACTAAGGGAAAATCTAGCCTGATCAATCTGACTGTCCTCTGTGATGAACTGACTGAACATATAGATGAGAGGAGAACAGTGGATGGTACTTGGCTTTTGCAAGGGTTTCTACACTTTCTCCCACAGCATTCTTCTGTCCAAGTTGGGACATTACAGACTGGATGGGTGGAAACTAGATGGGTGAGTAACTGGTTGGACAGTTGGCCTCAGGGGGTAGTGGTTAATGGGCTGTACTCTATCTAAATGCTGACAGCAAGCGGCATTTCCTGACATCTCTATCAGTGACTTGGAGGACATAAAAGAGTATACGTTCTTCACATCTGCAGGTGAGACACAAAAATTGGGAGGACTAATTGACATACTTAAGGGCAGGACTGCCATCCAGAGGGACCTAGACATGCTGGAGGAATGGACTGACAAGAACCTTATGAAATTTGACAAGTGGTGACGAATTTGGTGACACTGGAATAAACTGCCCAGGGAAGTGGTGGAGTCACCTTCCCTGGAGGTATTCAAGGAACATGTGGACGTGGCATTGTGGGACATGGCTTAATGGGCATGGTGGTGGTTTTTTTTTTTTTTTTTGGTTGATGGTTGGACTTGATGATCTTACAGGTCTTCTCCAACCTTATTGATTCTGTGATTCTGTAAAGAACAAATGCAAAACCCTGCACTAGGGAAGAAAAAACCCTGCAGTGATGGGGGCAGGCTGGGCACTGCTTGGCTGGGGAGCAACACTGTTGAAAAAACCCTGGGGGTTTTGGCAGACAGCAAGCTGAGCATGAGCCTGCCAAGAGCCCTGGCAGCAAAGCAAGCCAACACCATCCTGGGCTGTGTGAACAGCAGCACAGCCAATAGCTCAAGGGGTGTTATTATCACCCTCTAATCAGTATTTTATAGATCATACCTTGAATACTGGATCATAGGATAATTCTGGCTGAAAAGGCTCTCAGACCACCTCTAGTAAGGATCAAATATGAGACCGGACCAAGGGGCTTTATTCAGCGGGATCTTGAAACCCTCAAAGGACAGAGACAACATGACCTCTGTGGGCAGCCTGATCCAATGCTCGACTGTCCTCATGGTGAAGAAGTTTTTCCTTATATCCAGTCTGAAGCTCTCATTTCAACTTATGCCAATAACCTCTTGTCTTCCTACCATGCATAACTATGAAAAGCATGTCTCTGCCTTCTTGATAAGACTCCTCATGGTCATTGGCAGGCTACTGCTGGGTGTCCCCAAAGCCTTCCCTTTGCCAGGCCGGACAAGCCTAGATGAGCCACTGAGTATATAGATTGTCGTATGAGTGTAACAATGCTTGAATTACTAATGGATTTGTCTCTATTCTGGTTTTATAATATTATCTCTAGTACTTTAAGGGAAAGAATGACAAATATAAAAGATGCAAAGACAAATGCAGTATAGTAGAGAACCTTTCAGTGAATTTAAAACTATTTTTTTCTTTACAGCTTACTCTCATCTTTACCTTCCATCTACATATACAGTTTTTTTCCCCTCTATTGTTCCTATTTCAAAGATGGTCCTCGGACAAACCGTCTTAACTGAGTGAGAAGATTTTTCAGAGATATCAGTGGGCAATGGGTTGACAAGCTGATAAAATCCACATGAAAGGTACCATTGGTTTCAGCTGGATGCAGGAATGAGCCCTTAGTCATACTAAATGAGAAATGTTTGTTCAGTCTGAAAAGACACTAGTTAAAGATTACCTAGGAAGCAGATGTCTGATAGCTCGTTCATTCTGAAATGCTATAATATAAAGACTACTAAGCTCTATACTCTTCTTCAGTACTTGACTGGGGCAGTAGGTAAAGGGAAAAATGTATTTACTGTATATTTCTTGATGTAGCATTATAACAGTAACATGCATAATTTTTTCATTATGTTTCACTATATATATGCAGGATATAGAAAAAGCATATGGCTAGCAGACATTAAAAAAGAGATATATTTGTATGAAATATCTCAAATATGGCTTTATATTTTAAAAGATGGTTTTAATACATTAATTACCATCTGTATGTTTACTGAACTGTCTCAACTGTGTGAAAAGATATGACATGTCCTTAAACATTTGCTGAATCTTAACACATATTGCAGAAACACTACTTAACATTCAACAGCCAATGTAATTTGTTATAGGAAGGCTTTTTGTTTTATTTTAAACTTAGTTCAACAGCAATTGAAGTGTAATACATTGTCTGGTTGATGGTAATCATTAAAAAAAACCTGATGGAAAAAATTACTAAATTTAGAAGCTTTTAGTTCACTATATGCATCTTGCACAGACATCATTCCTGTTACTGAAATACAAAATGAAAAACGTATTGAGGGTTTCTTGGTTTTGTTGTCTTTCTTCCTGTTTTCCAAATTTCTTCTAGGTTTTGCTTTGCTCATGTTGCTTATGTTTAACATCATGCCTGCATATGGGCTTTCTGCAGGTAGATCAATGAAAGGGCAACAGTAGGATGTCATGTCTCAAAAAATAAATACACAGAAAAAATCTGTAAGAATCATCTCCCTACAAAATGTCTGATGAGAGGAACAAAACAGAACAGAACTGAGAACAGCTACTTTTTCCTTGATTTATGGGTTCACAGAGGTAGCATAGAACAGAATGTATACCTACTACAGAGGCAGTATAGAACTTTTATGGATTATTACTAAACACTAAAGTGGTTTATGACAGAGAACAAAGGTGCAGAGCTTACAAAGATGAGGGAGAAGGACAACAGTTGACTGAAGAACTAAGGAATCAATAACGAAGAGAGAAACAGAGGAAGGATTAATGGGCGAATTTAATCTAGGAATTTCCATGAAAATACACTCAGTGTGAACCATAGAAGAAAATGGTAACAACATTGTCCTGGTTGGTGCAGCACAAAGTAAAGAGCAGAGAGAAAAAGAAATATCTAGAGAGCTAATGGTATTACAATTTTCTTAGCCTGAAAAAAACACCCTATAAAAAATGAGCATCAGAAAAAGAATTGTAAGAAATTATTTTAAAGTGCAGTTGAAACTAAAACTACACATCCACCTGTCACTCACTATATTTGAATATAACTTGTCATAAAACAATCAAGTGAACTGAAATAATTCAAAACTTGCATTTCTTAGCTAATTAGATTAACTAATCAGACCTTCTTCATTTGCATTTTCATTAAATGTGTTCAGGAGAGAAATTTTTTTGAAAAACAATATAGAGAAGGAGATATACTGTGTTAGTAAGCCAGAGATGTATATTGAACTATACTAAATTCAGTATACCTGACTGCAGAGAACAATTAACAACAAAAATTCAGGGTTTGGGTACTACTACACTACATATTCAAGAGGCATGTATATTATTATAACTGAAAGTGAAGAGAACCTAAAAGCAAGATAGAGGGTTCAAATTTCTAAAGCTGAAATAAATAAGAAATAGTTAAGAAGACATATCTATAAAAGGAAATTGAAAGAAAATAAATAGTAGAGAAGAAGAAAGAACTAATTACATTTAATTACTTTAAAAGAAAGGTTTTCCAGAGCGCTAATGGAATGAAGACAAAGAAGAACATGTCTCCAAAGGTAGTTTGTATGAGCAAAAATTAAGTATGAAAAGCAGATAAGGTGGGCTGAACAATGAAAAAAGTAAAGATAAGAGAATTTTTTCTTTAAGTTAGTAACAAGGAAGCCACCAGCAGTCTTCAAAAAGAAACTTTTAGTGGATTCAGGGCAACTGGAGAAAGAAGATAAATAAATAGTGGCCAGCTAGCACATGCTCTATTTATAGCCCTTAAATCTCAGATTCTTACATAGTTTTTGGTGGAATTTATGAATATTTTTTTCTCTTTCTGAAGTTGTGTTTTGCTGACAGGTCAGGGATTTATTTAAATGAGTTGAATGACATATTTTATAATAATGTAATAAAGGGTATTTTGCTATATCTAAAATAGAGTAGATCCCTAAAGAAGCACACATTTTTCTTGGATATACCTTGTACTGCTGTCTTTGCCCACTGATATCTTTATTAGAAGTATTTATATGTAACATACACGTCAGCGTTATATTGTAGATACTTCAAGTAACTAATTTTTATATAGTTTTTGTCAAAAGTTAATAGAGTAAACTTTTTATTTTTAATACTACCTTATATCATTAAAATGCTCATGTTTTTTAATATGTTTTTAACATGCAGTTGAAAGTGTGCAAGAAGAAACATATTCCACTCACTTCTCTTGGAACAGATTCACATACAGATTCCAGTGAAAATTTTAGCAATTTATCAATACATCATTTGCCCTTGTATTTTTTTTACAGGACATGCTATTTAAAAGCTAAATTCTGTTCTACTTGCACTGTCACAGCTACCAACATAGTTATTCTAGATTTACACTATATAAATAGGATGAAATAAAGGAAGTGGTTTTTGAGAGCAGCAGGATCCTGTGAGTAAAGCACTCAGTGGCATGCTTAGATAGTTGTGTTGTATACTGCAGTTCTGCTGTTGGTCCATTACTTGACTTTGACATCTAGGATCTATGCACATAAAAGCAGCACTGTGATTTAAGACTGCAATTTTTAAAATCCTCCCTTAACACGACAAACCTCAAGTATTCAGTCAGAAAAAAAATTTTCTCTGGGTAAACTAAAGTTCTGCTTTTAAAGATGTCCACAACTTCCATATTTTTGTTAGTACTTTACCGATCAATGCCTAGGCCTCCAGTGGGACATTTTCTTTTATATCCCCTTTGGGAGACTAAATATAGTAGCCATATTTCAATCATTCCCACTGTAAACACACATCAAGGTCTGTACAAACCACAGAGGAACTGATTGCATTCACTCAGAAATATAGCCAGAGAGCAAAGAGGTAATGTTCCAAAAACTTAACAGAATCTCAGAATGGTTGAGGTTGGAAGCGACCTCTGGAGGTCATCTGGTCCAACCCTCCTGGCTCAAACAGCATCACCAAGATGCAGGTTGCCCAGGGCTGCCCAGCAGTTGAAGTACAAGATATGAGTGCCCCAGTTCAGACTTCTCTTCCTGAAAGGACACAAACTTGCAAATCTTACCTCACAGGAGGATAATTAATCACCTTCACTGCCTGTGAATGCTGACCAACACAGAAAAAGTTGATTGGACCAAACCCCAGGAAGAGTACTGTACTGGTACTCCTCCAGAAGGACCAAGAACTTGATTCTATTTTCTGTTTCTTCTGGGATCTAGGATGCTTTTCCACCTAGGGGGTCTATAAAGCCACATTTTGAACTGAATTTTTGATACAATATAATTTCTGTTCTTTAACTCAGAGGAAGTGACAGAGACAGATCCCATCAAGACCAGACTGAATGTTAAAACTCTGGTGTAGGGGGAGGCAGAGGCTTTGAACCCCTTCAGAAAAGGTTTGAAACAAGTTCAATTAATTAACTAATTTTTATGTTGTCACTTTCTCGTTCTCCTGAAAAGTTTTAAAAAGAAATTGTGACGCTTTTGAAGATGATGTGAATACTTGTTGGAAATGCTCTGAAAGGTACATCAGATAAAGATGTTTAAAGGACTACAGTACAAATCTGCTTTTGGCTCTAGTTCAACTTTTGCATGAACTGCCATGATGTCTCAACTATGAAGACTAGTACCATTTTGGATATGTGAATATGTGCAACTAAGAAGTTTTAAAGAGCAAGAGACATATTGAATTTAGCATTAAGTAGCAAGATGCAAGAACCACATACTTGGAATTAGATTCTAAATGTTTGCCTAGATCATCTAATCAATTATTTATACCATTTTTAGAGCAAGCCTTTTATCTCCTTATATATGTTTTACTTCTCTAGACTGAAATTATCTGGAGCAATGAGTTTCTCTGATGTCAATACTTATACAGTGGCCAGCACAATGGAGTATCAAATCTGGTTTGGTCTCTAATATAAACTGAGTCCATGGGACTGTGTATATTCATCCAGCTTATATAAACTCCAACCTTATAGCTATGTGGCAAAGGAAATGTTTGCTTCTAAAAGCTGAATTAAACCAAAATCAGGTAACCAAACAATAAATACAATACATGCATTTGCTACTGCCTGCATGCAAATCTTAATTACGCTTTTTAGGCTAATTATTGTATACTCAGATTTTGAGTATACTAACTAATTTAATGTTTCCTCCATTTTCTGTAATTACTTTAGCAGTTCTTGTTATATTTTAGTTTAAATATCTTTGCAATGCTGAGTCTATTCCAATGTATAACAAACACTTTGATGAGCCTTATTTTCAGGACTAGTCTCTCTGTCTTGAATGGAATTACTGCTGCCTGTCTGCTAATATGAATAAACATGCACAGCCCATCTTAGAACAAAAAACAGTCCTGATGCTGAAAATTTTGCTCATCTCTATCAGTTATATATTCAGGCATATTATCTGGAAAGTAATTCCTTGATATTGTACATTTGCATATATATGAATAGTCATCCACCTGCATACAGTTATTCTTGGTGCAGTGTTTTAGCACTTGTGAGTAGGAATTTCAGACCTTATCCATCACTTTTACTCTTTATTGATTGGTCCCTGATCCTTCTGTAGGAGGTTTTACCTGACATACATAGATACTGAGGAAAGTAGGCCTGGTGCAGAAGAGAGAGAGTTATCCTGCTCGACAATTCCAAATAGTGCTGTAGCCAGCAGAGCTGCTATGACATATGTGGCTCTGGGGTAAGATACAGATAGAGTCTTCTCCAGCAACTCACCTGAATCACCTTCAGAAAATGTAAATGTGGCTTGAAATTGCCAAAGTCCAACTTCCTCGCTTCTGGGTTTTTTTCAGCTCTGTGGTGGTCATCTTAAAGGTACAACACATTGTTTTTTAGAGATGAGTGTAAACTCAGGTCTTATTCAAGTGGTACTGTGCTTTGAAAAACAGCTTTCAATTTGCTTTTAACAAAGGTGATGGCATGTTTCATGAAAAGTTCCTTATTTGCAAAGCTGTTCTTAATGTTAGAAAGACCGAGACATATAACAGCACCTTGTTAACTAACCCCCATTTGATTTAGTGGAAATGCTGAACTTAAAATAACTGAAGTATTGTTACAAATGCATCCATGCTCCTTTGTACCATTTTCCTTGATGACACTGCAGCAGTTGACTTATATTTGAATGTGTCTGTCTGTTATGATCCCTCTTCAGAACTCACTTATTTCAGACTTAATGTAGTAATGAATTTTGTCTACAAGAAGGGCAACATTGGTCTTGGCCACTCTACACTGTCCTTCCTGTTCCACCTACCAGAAGCCACTGGCAGAGAGGAAAAGAGTCAGATGGGTTCTTCACCAGGGATTTCATCCTATGAGAAGTGCAGAATGCAGAAAGAAGGCAGAGGAGGAAGATCAAGCACAAAAAGCACTTTTGTGGACCTGCAGTAGGGGCTTGGTGTTGTACCCTTTAGCTTCTGTCTGTGATGCAAGGTGAACACAGCAATGGGGATCTGGAGTCTAATTTAAATGTTGATGTGAACAGAGGTGCTCCATAGAGAGAACTCCTAGTAGGGTGCTCCTCAGGAATGAACTAGCAGGGCAATATAGATGTAGCTATTACTCATATCTGCTTGCTATTAAGTTATTGTAAGTTATCAGAATCATAATTTATTGCAGTCTAAACATTCAAACACAACATAGAATTCAGCAGTGATACAAGTATAGAAATCAGAAAGCAGCAATAATGAAGAAAGTACTCTAGCTAGGTACAGAGAAATAAATGAAGTAGGACACCTGGAAAGACCAGGAAGTAGGCTATGATTGCCTTGATATATTATAATTTTTAAAAATATTCAAAAGCAGTATTGCTCTCTGGCACTAAAAAAAAATAAAAAGGAAGAGGTTTATGTGTTCCTACTCCCTGTTGGATCTATCTTTCGATAATGTTTTAATACAGTGGTCTGTTTTAACTAAATCTGACAGATAGTTAAGAACAGAAGAGCAGAAATCTCAGGGATGATAAATTCTTATAAATTTTATGAAAGCCAATGACCAAGCAGGCAAGAGGCACTCAGTTTAGTACCTTTACTGGGAGAAAGGTTTCAGCATGAGCAAAGCAATTACCTATTCTGTTCGGTATGTCAGCTTACCCACATGCACACAGTGGGAAGCAGGGAGAATTTTGTTATTTCCATATAAGAATAAGGATTCCAATTTACACAGACCCAGAGCAAGGTCTGTTTGAGACTGGAAGTACTAGAGAGGCAATGCCTGGCATGAAGCATTCGGAAATTGAGAGGAGAGAAGAATTTGTGAAACTGATGCTGTACAAGCACTCCATCCCTATAAGGATTCAGCAGGGTATTGTAGAGTTACAGTGCAGCCCTTCCAGATAATCACAGATCTTCGCAGGTTTTTCAAGATACCACCAAGGACTTGTGGCAAAGCTAGCCATGCAATGACACATTTCCATTTTAAATAGAAATATTGCAGCAAAACAATTTTAATATGCAAAGACAACCATTAATTGCTCAAAGCTACTCCTTAACTAACTGAGCTACTTTCTCAGCCTGAGGGACCAATCTATTCCCACAGTAGCCTAATTTGCAAATTTTATCAGAAGAGAAAGTACATAAGAGCTGCTTCTTCCCTTCTTAGAGAAAAAAGTGCCCTGTATTGACGAGAAATGCTGAGTTTTGATTTGACTGAAAACCACAGCAAATAAAAAGACCTCTGTTATAGTTTTAAAGTCCCTCACTTCACACTATTTTAAAGTTCTAATTAGATGTTACAAATGTGATCAATTAGAAGTTATTAAATTATACCATTCATGATACATTCGGAGGAATTAATCCATTTTACTGAATAGTCATGAAGAAGGTTGGTAGGGGTTTTTTTATCATTAGAGGCTACAGATGGGATCCTACATATATGACAATGGAGAGATCTTTGTTAGCTAGTATTATAGAAATGTACTTTAATCTCATTTTTAGCAAAAAATGTATCCAATTAACTATATGCAAAGAGTAATGAAAGATTACCTTAAATAAAGAGGTCAGAGGAAAAGCTGAGGGATGCAACCAGATGAAATGACTCATGTTATCTTTCCATATTTTTAAGAAACTAAATAACGACAAAGAGGAAATAGAAAAATATTCTGAAAATACCAGAGAGATGGAAAGTTTGTTTAATGAGCTGTAAATTAAGAAGAATTTTGAAATATGTATAAAAAAGGAAGATAAGAACACAGATAAATCCCCCAAGATAGAATGCTCTATCAGTCTCCAATCCATTTTCTTAATAATTACGTTTCAGCTAGAAAAAATATAACAGTGGGTTTGGTATGTACTTTGTTTTAAATGTCTATAAGGCCCATAAGGTGTTTATGTGATTTTAGTAATATTTGACATTAGATACTAGTGCAGAAAAACAACTGAAAAAGCGATGATACAGAGTCTTCGAGAAGCAGGCAGAGAGATGTTACTTACGCTGGGACAAACGGGGCTGAGAAGCTGTAAACTATAGTAAGGGGTCAAAATCATAGATATTGCATCTGCATACAAATTATGCACTTCAGTAAGAAGTGTTTAATACTAATTCTTAGGAAAAATAACTTTGAAAGACACCTTCTTGCTAGAAGGCATTCAGAATAATTGTCAAGGCTATGAAACAGTAGTAATAAGTGATGCTGCACTTAAAAGCATTCCCATTTTCCCAGCTGAACTGGTATAATAGATTAAAAATTTTTAAAAGTTGCATAATTCACAAAAGAAGAACTAAATCACTAGCACTGACTGCAAAATCACTTGCAAAGAAGCAATACTTCGGTTTGCTGATGCCTTAGTCCTGTATTGCTTTTTAATGGCACAATGAGCTGTCACTTGAGATTAAGTTCTTTGAAAGGGTCTTTTCATTGAATTAAGCTTCTTAATAAAAGTGATTACTTTTCTAATTCCCCACTGGGCTATTAAAATATAATCCAGTACCAACTGGAGAAAAAGTAGAGTCCCAATCACTTCAACTGATGTTTGGACTGGGCCCATATGATCAGAACCAAAGCTATGGCCTTGGCAAAATAATATGTAAGCAAGAATGGGACTGAATATGTTGCAGAAAAGAAGTAGAAGTAAGAATTTAATAATTATAATGCAGAAAGACAATTATGTCATTGTTTAATTATAGTTAGGCTCCCCTTAAATTGATATATTTTCAAAAGCAAAGAAAAAGAAGAAAAAGGAAGAGCAGCAGCTTTTCCTTGGAATAGTTAGATCAGATAGCTGAGGGGAAGTGTGTTCTACTAACCCAGCTAAAAGAAAAGCAGATGAAAGCAAGTTTAGTGGTCCTACTGAAATATTGAGATTTTTATTCACATAATAGCAAGACCTTCCTGAAATTTACAGTTTCTAAAAGAGTTAATGTCTGGGCAAGGATTTCCCTGAATTTATAGCAGATTTTACAGGTCTATCTCCATGTGCAAATTTGGTGCTGCATAATGACAGCTGAAAGATATTTTTTTTTTTTTGGGGGGGGGGTGGTTTTGTTTTGTTTTTTTTTTTTTTTTTTGTGGAACTAGCAGAGTTGGCTGCACAGCAAATAATCAAGTGATTTCTATTGAGAAAATGTGTCCTGAGAAAAGCACACTGGACACTGATTAACACTGAAAAACACTGCACAGGCATGGAATATTTTTTTCTGTTCCCAGACACTCCAAATTGACCAAAGTGGTGTAGATACTCAGTTCCTGTGGAACAACCAGCTGCTGCATTAAAAATAAAAAATAGGTGGGCTGCAAAATAAATGGAAGCTTTCAAGGTGCTTCTTTAATTAAATTATTCATTTTTATTAAGAATCACAAAGATTTTGTGATCTAAAAACCAGGATATTACAGTGAGAATCACGAGGTCTTTTCAATTCCTGGTCCTGATGCGGACTGGCAGGATAACTCTGAGATTCCTGTTTCTGTTACTTGAGTTCTGCTTTTCCACTCATTTGTCTTGTGTAAATATGAATTAGGCAGAACTGCTTCTTTCTGTATAGCGCCTAGCATACATGCAGTACAATTCACTATAGGCTTATGAAATTCTGGTGAGACAACTGAGAGACATCCTGGAAACAGCACTTAAATAACTAAAAATCAACCTTTTGGAAGTGTATACCTCCACATAAGCCAGAGAGGGTGGTCTCCAAGTTCTTCCTGGATTTCTCTTTACAAAAGCAGAAACACTGGAAATGGCAAGTATCAAACCACATACTTAATTAACTTTCCATCTAAACCCATTAACTAAATTTCCATTAGATTATAGTGAAATTTCCTTCCACATAATCATTACAAAGAGTCAATTGAACAAACTGCTCAAAAATACAGTAAAAAGATTTTTGTCTATGTAGGTTTTTTTCATTTTGTTTCGTAACCTGCTGCCTTTAATATTTACATTTTGCCCTTATTCTTATAATTAGAAATTATATCTATTTCAGTATAGCTTATAAGTAACGAGTAGGTTTTCTGCATTAGTTCAATCATCACATAGAACTGAGGACAGAGAAAAAGTGAGGTGTAGTTAAATAGAATAAGAGCCCCCTTCTTCCTTGGATAGTGTATATAATGCTCTCTTTAGCTGTCCTAGTCGTTATTAAGTTTTAGCTGTAAGCAACATGGAAGAATACTAAGCACAGTACATAGGTTTAACTAGAGACTTCTAATGCAAAATTTGCAATGGACTGACTGCTAGGCTGCTCAGAATTCAAGCAATAAAATTGCTTTGGGGAAGTGAACATAAAATAACATGTATTGTGTATTAGATGATTACACCACAGGACATTCCATAATCAGCTCCACTGCTGCCTCATTATCTCCTGATAGTTATGCCAAAATAATTTGTGTCTTGCAAAACGAATCCTTAGCCTTGAAAAACAAATGAAAGTCTAGTTTTATTATTTATGAATTAACAATAAAAAATTGTTTGTAACTATGGGAAATAATGTCCACCTTAATTAAAAAGTAATTTCAAACATTGATTTTAAATGTACATGTCTATATCAAAATTGTCTCTTATGCCAACTGATTCATGCATCAGAAGTGCTACACGCAGTATGAACAGAACCATGCAAGCACCTGTGAGACAAGATATAAAGTTCTCCTACTTCACTACATGGACAGCCTAATCTTAAAGAAACACTTCCTGCGTTGCTAATGGTTAACATCCTTCTGGATACCAGTCAGTATATCTTTTCTTTTTTAAATTTGTTTCTAAATAGGAAGATTCTTATTGAAGGATTCTTCTAGTATTTGTATGCACATCTTGTATGGGTTTCATTCCACTTTTGTATCTTTTCACTAGACCTTAACTGACAATAAATGTTTTGTATTTTATGCGTATACAAAGGCACCCAATTAAACTGCTGTAGTTTGTGAAGTTACATTACTTAGAGGCATTAAGATAATTGCACACTGTTCAAGACCTACCCGCAGCTGAAAATTTTATGAATTACATACCTATTTACCCCTAAAAGTCTGAGCAGATATTCTTCTCTTTTTAAAGCATACTGTTCATCCAAAAATTGAAATAAAATACAAAACATTGCCATTGCACACCAAGTTGAAGTCAAAGCTCATGAATACACAATAACATTAAATTTATTCAGCCAAAATAGTTTATAGCCATATAGAATTAATGCAGGAAGACTCAGTTCTTGAAAAAAACGATCAGGAACAAAACAGAACTAAAACTATTAATGAATTTGATAAGAAAGCTGCCTACAGACAGATATGCTCCTCTTTAAAGATAATTTAAAAAGTGAAAATGCATTATCAGCCCACTGGACCAGATTAGTGAAAAAGATGTCATTCCTTCTAATATTGATTTATCTTCAGTTCTTGGATATTTATAGCAAATTCTGGATCTGGCACTAAAGTTGGAAAAAAGGTTTGTTCACACCCCACAATATCATAGAAAGTGGGTTTAAAAACCCACAACAAGCCTATAACATAAACCTTAAGGATTCTTTAAGTGAGATTTAGCTCACAATTTAAGATGACTGGTTTTCCATTACATTTAGTGAAACTACAATCAATAGAGTATAGAGTATAGAGATGCTCAGCAGCCCCAGTGCAGGTGTCCACTTCGGAGTGAGTTAGACATCTGTCTAGACTGTATCAACCAGATCCTTACCAGCTATAAGGGGTGTGTGGTTTTTTGCACTTAGGAACCTAAATATGGGCATGTAAATTCCAATATCTCAATCTGCAAGCTGAATTTTGCTGTTGTCTGTCACTAAGCTCTCCTTTAAAATTATGTTTAAAATAGAGGAAAGTAAGAGAGTTCTTTTTTTCTTATTTTACAGGACTATTTGACTCACATTTTTAATAATATTCAGAGTGTACTTAAAATAGAGTATGCAGCCTTGACCTTCCTGTAATTAACTTTTTTTTTGCAAATCACTAGCAGTTCCTTTTAAATCAATGGGGTGCTTCTGTCTCTGTGGTATCACTAATACTGCAAAACTTCCAGTTCAAAAACCTGTACCAGGACAATGGTACTTTTGCCAGTTCAGCTTTTACAAACAATATGCGTTTTTGCAGATGTCATGGCTACACCTGCAATTCTCTGACCTGAGAGAACTTGGTAGGGCCCCGAGGCTTAGGTGTCTCATGGACTTGGTATTTCATATCCACACTTTTCTTACGGGTGGGAAGTTTAGTCTGACTTCAGAACACCTATTGAGGCCAGCCCCCTTTGGGACAGGCAACAGGGCCCTTATAGGATCATCTCTGGTTGCCTCTGCCTTTGGGTGAACCTCAAGAGCAGCAGACATAGATGAAGTGTCACAGTCAGATGTGACAAGTTTGAATTTTCTGTGGCATGGTCTGAGCCACGAGAGTCTCATAAGACCATGAGAAATACCTACTCTGGTCTCAGAGATGCTGTAAAGAATTTTCCAGAAGATAAATATTTTGGGTAGGCAGAAAATTTACCCTTATAGCCTTGTCAGGAGTTTGCTCCTACACGGCAGTATAGAGACAACTGCACGCATCCTCCTGCAGCTGCATTAGTTAGGGAATGAGTTGTTTGGTTTTCTGTTTGAAATACTTAAAAAAAAAAGTAATTAAATTTAATACTACTTATATACAAAAAAGGAAAAAAAAAGAAAATATATTACCATAAAAATGTAAACCAGGTTGCTAAAAATAAACTGTATGATGCAGAGAACTATCAATTCTCTTGTTTTATCAAGTACTTGATTTACCGGTGTGTTCTAATTTAACATGGCCATTTGAACAAGAGCACTCAGCAGCAAGAATATTACCATGGGCTATTGTTTATTTCAAACATGCTTATTACCTGTGGCTCTGCATATCTTCCATTCATTTATAATTGTGGAACATCAGAAGGAGTAGAGAACAGTTGAATTACCTGACAGATTTGAGATGTGCAGTGCATGGTTTTAAAACCCGTCCTTGTTTCTGGATTCAGTTTCCTTTAATCTGCAAGTTAAAACATTTGAAATGCATTTACATATGAAGTATAACACTAAATAACAGCTACAGCAACTGTGCCCTTGTTAAAGAAATCAGTTACTTTTACCTATAACATAGTTCCATTGAAACCAAAGTGTTTTCATCACTGAATCGGTGTGTTTTCATCAACAAGTCATTTTGCCTTGCTTTTTATTAAGTCTGCATTTTGGGGGGCTGTTCTAAATGAAAAAAAAAATATCAACCTTGTATTTTAATTACCAAGATTGGTGAAGTTAGTACTCTAGGCTGCTTATGAAACAGATGGAAGTGTGTAAACTACAGGAAACTGAACCACTGTGAAGTTACAGTAAACTAAACCAGTTGGTATATGGTAGAAGAGTGTAGAAGTGAAAACAGTATACAGCAGAAAAGTCAGAGATGATGGTTTCTCTAATCCTAATTTTCCTTACCCCACGTGTCCCTTGATATTCCTGCTAAACTCAGTCTTTGCAAATAAGGCATATTTGCAAATAAATTTAGTAGAAACGTTATTCATATATGCTTAGTGTTATGCCTAATCATCATAGAACTACAAACCCATATTGTACATCCACTGAATGGCACACAATGTATGTTATTCTACTGCTAACACTTTTGCAGTTTACACAGCTGAAAATGGCTTTGTCTGCATCTTGGATAACATGTACTACCTCAGATCAGCAGTTTTCCATTCAAGCTTTAATCAAAACAATACACTGAGCATTCACATGGGGCATTAGATAAGCCTTTTGATAGAAGCTGCCTCAGAATCTCCCCATTCATTCAAATGTTTCTGGCAAATTCATTTTAACTAAAGGCACACATTTTTGCTACTCAGTAAGAAAGTTTATTCTGTGAAGGTGAACTTGCTGCAAGAGTGCAAACCTTTGTTTAAATTGCTAACTAAAGCAGAATAAGTGCAGAAAGATCAGAGGTAAGTTGTATTTCTGTAATAAGTCTATTCTACTGATGTTATCAAAACATATTTCTTAATGATTCACATACAATTTATTCCTTTTCACTTTATACTTCTTTGGTCATCAATAGATTTTCAAGCGTACCCAGCTGAACTAAAGACTAAGAACACAAATCAAAGGGTTTTGTTAAAGAATAAACTAATAATTATTTACTTTTATAAGAATGATCTGTAACTCTTCATCATTTTACTTGTTACTGGTAAGTATTTAACAGATTAGCTCTATTAAAATGTTTAAGGATATCAGTGGAATGGGAAATTATTGAACTTCCATGCACAACATGAAAAATGTTGATATAAATATATACTGTTGGTAGCAGCATTGGTAACATAATAGTACAATCTAGAGCAGCTTTAGGATTACATTATTCATCTGTACTTAAGAAGTATATCTTGACAATAGAAAGGAAAAGGGCAAGAGCAAAAATCTTGCATTATGACTAAAATTAGTCATATTCTTTGAAATTAAGAAAATCCAGGCTTATGCATGTGAAAACTTTTTATTAGCAATCCATTTTATGTTTTTCATAGCAAAAAAGAACAAATTACACCCAGCATGTCAGGCTAAAACTGTGGCCCTGCAGATAAACTTTTGACAATGGCTATTGAATTGGCAATAATAAACACTGTTTTCTGCAGGAAAAAGATCAAACTGCATTTAATAAAAAAAGGGAAAATTATGTTTTACGTAGCATGGAATGGCATTTTTTTCTTTGACTTCTTCTCCCAGTACTTTGAACAAAGAGGAATATTTGCTTACAGGGCAGAACAGAATGCAGTCAGCCATTAGAGGTTCCAGACCTGAGTTACAGCAATCATAAATAACTATTGCCATATTTTTTATTGGTTGCAGGGTTGGTTTTTTTTAAATATTTTATTGAAAAACAGGAATAGTTTTACTATAGTGAAATAGTATCACTTTAAACCACTCTAACCATGTTTATTCCCATCTGTAAATTTACAGGATCAATCAGCTGAAAGATAACAGCATCTCAAACATGTGCATGGAATGTTTTCTTCCAGGGTACTTAAAATAGCAAGGTTACATTAAAATATTTTGGAACAAGAAAAAGAAAATCAAACCTTGGGTTGCAGAAAGGATGGTCTGAACCCCATGACAATAATTATATCAAGACACCATGTCAGAGAACATCTAAGGTGTGCAAAGCCCTACTTCAGCAAAGAGATTACAGAAGAAAGTAGTACTCAAACAAGCTATGCTATGAATGGACAGGTTCAACCTCTTCACTGACTTAGGCACATGTTCAATGCTATCACAGATGCTTACAGACACATCCACTGTGACTTAGCACTCTATTAAAATTCCATATGGTTAAGTAGGTGGCAGGATAAATTTCTTGAGCACAAGCATGGATGATAAGAAAGGGATTTATTTTTAAGTTCAACTTTGCATAATGTTTTAAAACTCTTTCTGCTACATTGTTGTTTCAGAATATATTTTGTTCTATCTATTTTCATGCAGACGTACAGGAGCTAGTCCTTCATTTATTTTAAGTGAAATGGATATACTTAATAAGTTGCTGACAGATTTGAAATAGAAAATAACAGATTTTCAACACTTTTGCTAAGAGGACTCTGACACACACAATAAAAAAGTTAGGCTTTTACCTTGGTTCCTTAACCAAAATGAGCTCCTATGGAAATTCAGTTTGATCAAGATGTCTAGGATCTGATCATTAAAGAATAAATGAGCCTCAGGGTAATGAAAGAGCACTGTCTATTCAAGGTTTACTTTCCACCCTTTCATTTATTCCTTTTCTTCCTCCCATGTCCCCTCTCACCTTGCCTGTTGATACCCTTCCCCTAGGAATCAACTCCACAATGTTCCAACTGGAAGAACAGTGCTGGTGAACTTGAGCAGAGTCTGCACAGAGTCTGTTTGAATGTCTATACATGCATAACACAATAAACCCACAACTAAAAAATCCTGCATATACATAATTGACAACCACCTTATTTCTGGATTAAGTGTATATAATGTATTCAAAATCCAATTACTAATATTTCACATGTGTAAAGCAGCAGGGGCTATGTTTAGCTCCTCAGCCTTTTCAATCTTGATTTATAGTTGCTGTAGAAATCTCTCCTTAGTGTAACCCACTTAAGCTCAGCATAACCCATTTAAGGACAGACCTTCTAGATGTTAAATGCCTTCTGGGACTGTAGTTTGCAGCTTCAAAAGGAAAACGAAATTGGCAGTATAAAATAAGAAATGAACACTTGGAATATCCGCTCATCTGTAAATAGGCTTTTTGATAGTGTTATCTGATTTCTGTTTGGAGGAGAAACACCCCAGTACTGGCAACAATACCAGTTCTCCATACGTAAATATTGGCTTCAGAAGCTATTTTTCATTTTTTATGTCCCAGAACTAATATGACTATGACAGCTGCTATTTAGCAAACAAAAATTCATCACATCTGTTAAAAATAACATACTTATTAATGTTATATGGCAATAGATGTAATACTATTGTTAATTTCAAATGACTATGCAGTGCTGAAATAATGATGAAAGCGTTTGCCCCAAAAGGAAAGTCCAAGGATTTTCAGTTTCCCACTGTAGACAGGCAAAACCACATGCACTACGGCTGCACACTCAAAGCTTATAAAAGCAGAGTTCATGGCAATCAGAGCAAACAGTTCCAGAGGTGTCAGAAGATGGTCTCTGTATGACTCACTTTTGGGGCAGGAACATCGGAGACAAGGGCTGTGGAAGAGATTTGGTGTCGTGTTCCCAAGTGAAGAGACAGAAGTAGGTTTTTGCACTAGTCAAGTCATCTTTACTTACGAATAGCTGAGATGCAAAAATTATCACAAATAAATTCAGAGATGTGCTGAGAACCTTAATTTTACTTCTGTATAAACATGGAATCTGTGTACTTGCATATTTTGCATGAATATAATTAAATACTATCCTGGAAGCAACCTATACAAATGAGAATTGAAATTAGTTTTGATAGACTTGTTAAACAAGGTTTCACTAACACAGTCTTACTGTAAAAAAATTTTAGATGAGGGTCTTGCTACTAAAGATTTGCTTTTCCTTGCTTTCCCAGCTGATGCTACCATGACCAAGAAAGCTTTTAAGATGTAAACAGGAAATATATAGCCAAAGAAAAGTTCAAACAACCCCTTAAGATCAATCTTTAGACCCTGGAGAAAGATAAAGAAAGAAAAATAATGAAAAACAAATCCCTGTAGGTTTCTTAAAAATTTTTGCTACCACATCATAAGGATAAGACTGACGCGTTTGCATTTCCCTTATGGTAGGCTACATGACATTGTTCTGCACAGCACTTTTTTGGCCATTATTATACTTATTTTGAGACTTAAGAATATTTTTAAAACTTGAATCTATGGAGATCAATGGCAGAATACTATCTTTAGTGAAGACAGTTTCATCCACCTAAGTACAATTTTTGTAACTATTGAAAAATAATTATATTGTGTGCATGCATTACTACTTAGAGTGGATGTTCTGCTTAACAGAATTTTGGTAGGTATCATTTCACATCATTCTCACAGTTAAAATTGAGCTTGAGAGCAGTGGAACAGATTTTGGCATTACTGTAAGGAATTTGTAAATGGGGAATCTGCCAAAGGAATTGGAGTTGTATTTTCGTGGCTGATTCATTATTTAGCTGAAAACAGCTTGGATAACAAACACGTTTTCCAAAATTTTATCTGAGAATGTCAAAGATGATTTTTTCATGGATCTTTGAAATTATTTCTTCTGACAAGTACTTTTGTGATTGATTATAACTAGTTAAATCAGATGTTAAGAGTCTACTCATTTTAGCAATTCCTGAACTTCTTCAGACTTCCTAAAAGACTTAGGTTGATAGTTTTTGTATGATATCAAACATCATAAAAACTGTATTTGCCAGAGCTGAAAAATTTAAGACACTTCTAATCTTTTTTCTAAATGTTTAAGATGCATTTATGAATTCTTTTATAAGTCTAAAAGCTAAGATGAAAGCAGAGGAGTTTATCTATAGTCATTTATTTAATAATTGTCTTGTGCCTTCTAGATGGTTATAGCTAAATTTCTTCAATTTGAATCAAAAGAAAAGTACAGCAAAAGAAAGAAAAAAAAACTGTTGACCATCTGTGAAGAAACCATTGTCTCCAGCAACATCCAAAATATAACACTTTACTCCTCCTGAGGCTAAAGCTAAGATAAAACAGTTTCTAACTCAAAAGTAATTTAACACTTCTGATCATGCAACCCCTCCTTTTATTCAACCAAAAGTCTTGTTTCATAGATTTAGCCTAACAAAATTCAGGTTCCATTCATTGTAACTTTCAAAATGAAAAGATGCCTTTGGTTGAGTGAGACAACATCACGTACAACTTTAGGTCCTTCCCTCTTCTGGTTAAACTTGATTTTGTAAGCTATTATAAAATTGAAACATTTCTTAGCCTACCAATAATTAATTACACCATATACTCTTTCAACAGGAATTTTTCATTCCATCAGAAATTGCTGTATCATATGCCAATGAAATATACTTTTTTGAGAACATTTATCAAGGAAATTGCTCTTGACATTTTCTTGGATTGTTTTGCTCTTAAGCCTGAAGTACAGTATCTAATGTTTAAGCAAATGCAGTTGCTGTGTATGTTCACGAACTCTAAACTCATCCTGAGATTTAATGTAATTTTTTTCCCCACTCCTTGCTATATTTTCTAGAGACCGTAAATTTTTCTAATTCATTGCAAGTTGTTTTAATCAAGATCTGTCATTTAGTGACTGAAGAGAAGAGCTCTTAAATTAAATTGTATTTGCTGTTCACTGAATGATGAAAGCAAAATATAATTTGCAAATGCATTTGTTAATACGTACTTCGGCACTCAAAATTATTTAATTTGTTCCCACTAAACTTCATGCAGTTTTTGCCACCTCCTTGAACATGAACAGATTTAGATAATATTTTGCTGCAGATCTCCCCCTGTGTTTTTCAGGGTGCCACAGAGTCATACTACATAGCCCTGCCGAGGCTGTGCCTCAAATGAATGCCTCAAATACTTCACGGTCAGACAAAACTAAAGATAAACAAATAATGCATCTTAGCAACCTGAAGTCTTTTATTTGTACCTCAACCACTGGCCTACTCAGTACTTGTGGGCATATCACTAATTTTTATGTTAATAAAAGAAGACAGAAGACTTGGCAGTTTCTTAAAAATATGAAAGAACAATATGAACCATCTCAAAAAACCCTAAAATTAGGAAGTGTGGTAGGGTTGGGTAAATAACACTTGTTCAAATATTCAAGAAGGAATTTTACAAAGAGTGGAAACTAATTCATATGACTTAAAATGAGAACACAGGAATACGCCAAGTATGTGGGGACACTATTTAAGACAAAACAATGGGGAGAGTTTGCCAGCAGAAGTCCACAGAGATACTGTTGAGCATTTTCATAAAAGGCTCAACAGTAAGATGACAAAGTTACTGGTGATAATAAATTTGTCATGGCTGTAAAGTGAAAAACTGATTACAAGGGATTGCAAAAGTACCTGTAAAAACTGAATGGACTAGCAAAAAAAAAAAAAGATATTTTTACACAGTTAAGCATTAAGATGTGCACGTGAATAAAAATTTCTTTGTACAAGGTATACAAATACAATAAGTGTCAAAAAGCTGATTAGAAAAAAAGGGAAGCTACCAACTTATTACTGAAGATTTTTGTTTCAGATTTTATTGAAAAGGGATGGCTAAACTGAGTAATTAGCAAGCCGCAGACTACTGGAACTAATGCAGGAATGAACTGAAATAATCTCAGCATTTATCTTTCCCCCGAGAATATGGAGGACAGTAGGATCAAAAGAAGTAAACAGCTGTGCTTAACTTTGAAAAAATAAAATAGGAGGATCCCGAGAATAATAAATTAGTCAGTCTAACTTCAATTTTCACAAAAATGCTGGAATATCTGTCTTCAGGCAAAGACTACAGACAAACTAGAGCAAACATCCCCTTGTCAAGAGAAGACATTAATCCCATCTACTTTCTCTCTGTGACTAGTAACAGGCCTTACTGGTAGGTGGAAGTAGTAGATACATGTTCATTGTTTCAAAGCATTTGCCAGTCTTATGTACCATTCTCATAAATAAACAAAGAATTAAGTGGTCCAGATGACACTGTTGTAACTGCTTGCACAACAAATGTGAAGCTATACTTAGAGCAGTTACCTGCTGTCAAGCTGGAAGGAAATACTGAGTGGGGTTTCACAGGGCCTGTCCTGGATCCAGTATTATTCAATTCTTTCGTTAATGACCTGGATGATGGAATAGAGTGTACACTTATTAAATTTGCAGACAATACCAGGCTGAAAGCGTCTGCAAGCACTTTAGCGAATAGGATTTGAATTGAAAATAACCTTGACAAATTGAAAAAGTGATCCAAAAGAAAAAAGAGAAAAAGATGCAATTCAATAAAGAAAAGTACAAAGTATCATACGCAGGAATAATCCCCGGCTGGAAAAGTACCAGAGGAGGAACAACTGACTACGCATCAGATTTACAGAGGGTAATGAACCACAGAGACACTGAGAGTCAAAAATATTGTACTATATATGCAGGACCATTTTATATAGGAAACGTGAACTAATCTTACTTGAACTAGTGCAGTTCAGTCTCAACAATTGCCATGGTCAAAGCAGCCTGTTTAGATAGAGCGCTGCATGAATTTTAGGTACATCAGAAATATTTAACAGGGAAAAAACAAGAAGACATATTTGCTGCCTTTTGGACTGCTTAAAAAATGGCAGCTAGTGTTTGCCTCGTAACATGCAGAATTTGAAACCACAGCCGCCTTTGCCACAACAATTTTCTGTCCCAGTTGAGTTGAAAGTTACAGAATTGCTATATCTTCAGGTAGGAGAAGTATGGTACAAAATAAATTGTAGGTGTTAAACAATAGAAAAAACAGTTGGCCTCAAAGATGACAGTTTTTGTTTAAGCATGAACCACAGTGGGGAATTCTATACTGAAAAAGCTATAAATGAAAGACATGTTTGAACAATGGAAGTTACCTTCCAATTCTGTTAGCAAGATATTTTTTTTTCGTATTCTCCCAAATAAGCATCTGCATCCGTAATATGTATTTTTAATGTTATGTGCATTATAATTCACACTACCTCCATACATTTTTAATACGTATGGAGTCTTAGCAACAATACTCTTCCTTTACTATTATCTTTTGCACAATATAGCTTCAATAGATATTCTTCAGTGGGAAAAATACAAGGTGGGCACCAGCCAGCTACACTGGAGATTCAGAGAGGGTAATGAATTTCAAAGAGCTCATGAATGAAAAATGGCATACTTTTGCAACATGCCTAAGCAGAATTTATATAGGAAATAGAGAGTAATTATTCCTTGCAATATTCCCCAGCACTCTTCACAGCCATCACTGTTCCTACTTTCACAAATGCATGGAATATGTTCATGAAAGATAGGACAGTCCAGCTTCAAAAATTATCTTCATTAGAAAAAATACTTAGACACTTACAGCAAAATTAATGTATTTTCAGAAAATGCCTAAAGGGCTGGTTATTTTTATACATCGTCTAAAGAGCTGTTGAAATCCTTAGAACAAACAAAAGTTCCTTGCAACCCTATCGTTAGGATTATTAAAATACCCTTTACCCCTCACTATCTAAACTATTTATTTATTGCCATTTTACCCTGCTTGGGCAATGAAGTTAGACAAAATACACGCACATTTGTCAATCAGCAATTTTTGATGTATAGCCTTATGCTGTGGAATGTAAGGAAGCATATAGTTCATTCCATCAGTATAGTTAACATACTATTCTATGATTGTTTTTAACCAAAGGAACAAAAATGGAAAGATTAATAATGCTCTATGATCCTGAAACAAGCTTGCTCCTTCCATTCATAACGGCACATGCCTAATGTACTTTGTAGAATAAAATATTCAGATAGGACCGAGTTTATAATTTTTTTAATAGAATTTAATTTCCATTTCAGTTAGGCCTTAATGATTTATGCTCTGCATAATTACTTTCTAGCATCTAAAACTGGATATTGTCTTACCTTTGACCACCACTGCTGATCTAAACGCTATCAAGAGTAGTCTCCCGAAATAGTGCATGAACTCCAACTATTTGTGAGCTACCGTTCATATGGCCTGTATTTCAACTCTACAACATTATGTGTATTATCATGTGCTGTGAGTAATGGAAGACATGTTCCAATAAGTGGTTATAAATGCTGACAATGGATGAAGATGCTCCTTTAAATCAGCTGATTTTGGAGCCACTATAGTCATCATTCCAAGTTAATTACACCATCCATGCTTGTATGGGTATGAAGTCTTTCCCTTACTTCTTGCTACCTGTGAAGTTATGGACCTAAGTCAGAATGCCATAAACAGGTGTTGAGCAAAAATTATGTTGTTCTTAAAAGCAAAAAACAGCAAAACATACATAGTACTAGATAAATAGTACTAGTTACCTTTCAGGCAGTTGTGGTGATTTTAACGGAGCGAGTCTAGGAGTAAAACATGACTCAGTATAGAAACATCTGAATTAAATTTTAATGGTAATCATACTAATTAGAAAGGAAGTCAAGGAAGTGACTTAAGTTCTAAAAAGCTTTGTTAATTTCACTGGTAATAGTAAATCGAAAATCTTATGCCTTTCTGATGCTTCCCAAAAAAGGAAGAGAAAGTAATTCAGAAACAAGAGCTTTTTGTCTAGTATAAAACACAGTGAGAGACAGAAATCTTGCCAAAACGCTTAAATTGTTGTAATTTCTTAATTAGGGAAATATAATTTCACTATTTAAATGACTTTATTTAAACACAGTGGTTAAAATATTATATATTCAGTATATTTGCATTTTTATAAAAATAAACATACATCACCTGCTAGAGTGAGGCACTGTTGCAAATTCTATTATTCATGCTCATTTAATCAAATGAATTAAAGAAAATCAGTTGTACATTCTATGAAGTACTGCTTTAATCTTTTAAACTTGTCAGGATGAGGTTTGTTGATGCCTGCTACTGAATGAGGCATGGTGATTTTAGAACTAATTTTATATATATTCTAAGACAGAAAAGGTCTCCAGACTCTGCTCAACTACTGAGAAACAGTTTTGTTTCTGCTCTTCTCTTGAGATCCAGACTGAAAAGTCTTAACAGAGAAGATAAGGGACAATCAGGTCTTTTTGACACAGTTACTTGTACAGGTAGTGGGAAATTTCTCTACAGCCTTCATACCAGACTTAAGCCACCTGTATTTTTTAATTGTTATTAATAAATGAGATGGAAATAAGACTTATGCCAACCTGTCTTGGAAGGAGTTGAATACAGGGAAGACATCATAAGCCAGCACATATCGCAGGAGTAATGCACCATCAGAGTGGAAGAACTTGCTTTCTAAAGCCAAAAATTGACATTAATGATTTTTTTTTCAGGATTTACCATTTTCCATTTGCATTTTATATTCTTCTGGAGTATTTTATTCAAAGTATGCATAAGAAAGGACACTGGCTAAAAAAAATGAACCTAAGTTTACAACTCCTATAAAGGAACTCAGATGTAGGATGAATGATATTCTTTGCTTCGGTTACTTTCTGAATGATGCTGATTATAGAGGTCTTCCTACATAAAAGATGGACAAAGTGAAATCAAGAGGGGTAAAATGCTGAAATTTTCTTGGGCTTCTATCTAAAAACCACTCTTTCTGAAATAACCTAACTTTGGCCTTGTTCTTCTTCCATAACTTTTTGCCCTCAATCCATTCCAGTCTTTTAAACTTTTTATGGCTCCTTTTTCCTGAGATAAAGGATAGTGGAGTACCTGGAACACCGTATGTTTCCAATATGGGGGATTAGTATACTCTGATAGCTCACCTTTACCTATCAATGCTTTAAACTTCATTTAATCATCACAGTGCCTACAATGCAAGTTATTCTTCTGTATGTAAATGAACTGAAGTAAATTCACCTCCTGACTTTCTGCCCAGATGTTAACATGATAAAAAGTATCATCTATTCATGGCAACAGTTATTTTTAGAATAGACAAATAAGATTGCAGTGATTCCAAGTCACGATTAAATTTTCATATTTCCTCTTTTTTTTTTTTTAAAAAAAGATACAATTGATACAACCCACTCACTGCCATTTACCATCATTAATGATGCCAGAAACAGTGAATAACTAAAAATTATCCCCAAGCCAAAAGCAGCTGCCAAGGCTTGAATACACTGAAAATTATTTCACTAGAACTTTTATGCCTAAAGATGGATTTAGAAGTTTCCTTGTAGACAGCCAAGTGTGAGCATCTTGCTGTCTGCCAAACTGTCTATATCAGTCAAAATGGATTGGCATTTGATATGCTAGTGCACATAGGAACTGGGAACATATTTTAGAGCAACAGACATTTATCGGCATCTTTACTGCCTATGGCTTGCAATACAGAAAGGCTTCACAATGGAATATGTACTTTTCCATGTTGTACACTGAACACTATAAAATCAAGGGCAGACTATGGAAATGTCTTTATATATAAATTATCCTTTAATTTTGATGTACAAAATACCACCCTTCAATTTGAAAAAGAGAAGCAATCCACTAAAACTAACTGGTCCTCTGTAGACACTGTGTAGAAAATCAGAGTTACTGTAGTTGAAGTGATGGCCACGAAGAAAATTAACACTATGTAATGATCACCATTTTCAATGTTGTATTGATTTTAGCGGAAGTTGCTAGGTTAAAGCAATTTTTAGCAATTATTAAAAAAATAACTTCTTGAGATAATTGGATAAATGTATGAACACCATTCTCAGAAGCACGGGAAAGTTCTCCAGTTATTATTAGGGCAGTATTACAATACATTGCATGTGGAAGCAGGGTATGACCATGCCATTAGACTTAATTATTCCCCCCATCCCCCAGCAAACAACATACCATCTGGAAACTGGCTCTTAGAAATGATAATATAAAAAAAATTGCAAGTATTAACAGAAAAAGGGGAGTGGAGCTGAAATCAGTCTTGGTACCATTTCCTTCCAGCACAATTGTACTTCTCTAAAGCTATTGAACCTGGTATCATCAAAAGAAAATGTCACAGACTCTTAAAAGCAAAGGACAGACAATTCTACAGATTATTGGATCATGTCCTATTTATAGACATCTAACCTTTTCAGCCCCAAAGAAAAGCAAAGAGAAAAGTGGAGTCATGTCATAGATCCAAGCCCCAAATTACAGTAATTTTGTACTGTTATTGTATTTTGTTAATCACAGAGACTCAGCAAAACACTAAATGAGTCACCATTAGTATGAGCAACATTTCATAGTCAGAGTAAATAACACTACCGTACTTAAATATTCCTTAAAAAAAAAAGAAAACAAAAAAATCTGAAAAGCTCTTTGCCTTGTATGCACTTTTTATCTTTCTGCCTATATATCAACAACATGATTTTTTCCAGTAACTGTTTAAATAACAAGCTACACTTTGCACAATAACTGGGAGGGAAAACAGGCAAATTCTTCAATTCCAAAATCAATCAATTATAATATTAAATTCATGCCCTAATTTAGATCTTATCTAGAAAAAAAAATCACAGACAAGACATGAAGTGCAAGATAAATAACTACAGGTCCAGGAACACAGCCAATCTCAATTGCACATGAGCGAAAATGGGGCCAGGTTGTGGAGAACAAAGTATTCTGGAAAGCAAGAGCTTTTGCAATGTTATCTATGTAACCTAACTGGAACGGGCAGATGAAACTCTGCAAAACCTTTGCATACTTGGGCCTAGCATTGATGGGTCTCAGCATCAGTTGAGACAGAAGTAAACCGATTTCAGTTATGGATTCTTTCCAAGGCTTCACAAAGCTAAATTATGCTACAGGATCTTTTTTTAATTGCTCTGGTAAAGTATGGAATGAAGTACTCTGCATCTCAGAACACAATCTCCTCTAAGTAAAAAACTAAAATTTAACAGTTCATCTCCAGTATATTCTTAATCTTCAACACAATCTTCATCATAGTTCTTTAAATAAGCATTATATCTGTCCTAAAATAAAAAAGTGGGAAGACCTGAAATCTTCCTCCCACCCCAAACCAAGTGCAGATGGCCACATGTCTGCTATTGCAGATATCTCACTACTATTTCAAACAGTGAGAAATGGTTTTGAAATTCAGTCAGTCCTACATTCCACCATGTTATTGAAACTATCAACATCTTCAATGGGCTAACAGCTATACCCCTTTTATAGCTAATATAGGTGTCCCTAAATGACTGCCCAAGACTAACCCCATATATTGAATCAAATTGCTGTGTGAGCATGGTGCCAACCATCCCTAAATTTTAGGTGGAAAGGGGTTAGCTGTATGAAATTATCAACTCATGGCATAAATCTCTTTCCAATAGACTCCCTAAGCTGTAACTGTGATGTGACAAGGAAAACATGCATCTGTTCTTAGTTCAGAACTAAATGTGCATATATATTACTTTCTATTTTAGCAATTTAGTCTTCATTTCTTCTAATTCAGTGGTGTCAGCTCTAAATAAAGAGGACATTTATTGGTTTTCTGAAGAGAGATCTTCCCATCTGATATGAGGACAGCATTATGATTTCCAAGACTGGCCTGCTTGGCAGGAATGATAGCATATATGAGATATAATATCAGGCACTGTAGGTGTTACGCCATGGGAAATTTGACAAGGTTTCTATGCCTGGTTTCTTAAGAAAAACAGCAATATTACAAATGCAAAGTATTTTTAAAGAAACTTGTAATCTCCAAGCATTAAGTAAGGAACAATTATGCTATTAATACAATCCTGATGTGATCTGATTTCAAAACTACATTGGAAATTCCTTGTGTGGATTATTTACATGATTTAACACTCTGTGCAAAAGGAAAAACATATTAGTTCTGATCTCCACAGTATTCTAGGTATCGGGTAATTACAAGAAGCTAAATCACTGTCTAGAGGAATTTATACTGGTATCATCAATGTGTCAAGACTTTATGCAATCAGTTCATTTCACTGAATCAATCTATATTTCAACTCAAAGACTGGTCTATACAGTTTTCCACATGGTGAAATGTGTTTGTATGAGGAATTCCACTGACATCAGTTAAGCAGCTCACGTGAGAAAATTCTCATCAGTGTAAATAAGTTTTGTACAATGTAGCCCTTGGTAATTTCATAAATCTTCAAGCTGTTATTACAAACCAACTGAAAAGGCTTTGATTTTGGCAAGTGAGAACCTCGCAACAATAGGGTTGTTATATTTTTAAGCATTGTTTAAACAGACAGTTTATATAAAAATTACCATATCAATCTAACTATTAGAAATTGTTTTCATCACTTTTCTGCTTGACCTGAAGCCCATTTGCTTGTAATTTTCCTCACAGTCTAAACCACTTATTTAACCTGCTTGTTCAGTCATTTAGATCTCTTCACACTGGGATAGCGTTTAATGCTTCTGAAATAAACTACACCATCATGTGTAAATTTATATTGTCGATAAGCATTTTAAAAATCTGTCTGCTAAACTTCTTTCACAGTTATTGGCAAGATACAGGCAATGGCAAAGGGTGAGTCATCCGACCTTTCTCAGAATGGTATGAGATGCCCTCATAGGTGCTTGAGTACAAGGGAGGCCATGGTATCATATACAGAAACTTTTTAACATGCTAATTAAACCATGGGAATATGGCTACAACCTGAGAAAAAAGGAAGAAAAAGTATGGCATGGTCTCAAATGGTCATAAAAGATCCCTCCACAAACATCCATTACAAGATTTCATCTGGAGGTATGATCTTAACTTGTAACAATATTATATCCTGCAAATGCTTACACAAGTCAGGAACTTAAGAGTTTAAGTCTGATGTTTAATTTATAAGTCTGATGCTGCAGTTAAGTAACATTACAAGAAAAGGACAAATAAATATGTATGAAAATAGTTTAAGTTTTTCAGAAAAAATATTCAAAATTAGTTCACATAGCTTTACTCTGTTTTTAAGCAATAATTAAAATAATATTTTTATTGTATTTATAAGCAGTTCAGATATGAATACAAGACATACATAATCATAGAACTTTAAGTAGTATTTAGGTCTGTCTGTGCCTTGAAACCTTAAGTAATTATTAATGTAATGTGAGAAATAAGGATATCAGCTTATTTTTCTCTGAATTCCAGCTGACTACCTGTAATCAAGCATTTTCTTTACAGTAGTGGCAAATACCTATATGTCAAGATTAATTTGGTGACTCAGATACTGCAATTATTTTAAAGGCCTGTTTCTGTAATTGTAAGGGATGTCATAGGGGATAAATGTAGTAAAAAAACCTTTCTATAATCCATTACCATTAATTAAAAATATAACCAAATTAGAATATGAATATGTCCTTTAGTTTAATCTAAAAATATACTTAGTAAGAGTGAATGCTTATACATACATTCCAGCAAGTATAAAACCCACGGTAAGTCTTTTTGCAAGCACTGCTGTAATGCTGGGTAAGACTGTCAAAATAGAGATCAGAAAAATCAATTAATCCAAAATTTCTACATGAAAGACAACTCACTGGAGTCTTCTCCACTGTTCTCTCTTGAAATAAAATTTACATATTAGATCTATACCACGTAATGACATAACCTGACAATTCTTTGTTAACTCAAGAATTTTAACTCAGAAATGGAAATGAGAATTCCTTTTACTTGTCTTCATTTGCCACAGTTCATCCATATTTTACAAAATACCCTCAGTCAAACCTCTGTTAAAAGCCTCTGTAAGTTTCACAGAAAGAAACCTGATCAAGATAGCCATGTAGAAAGAATGCGGTATCTATAATTACACGCAAAAACCAAGCTGATTCTACTGTGTTTATCAGACACTTAGGGCAAAACTGGCATTAATTTTTCATCTTGTGGAGTTCCTAGCCTTCCCTGGTGCTTAACAAATAATAAGCATTTCTGTATAACTATATGTCATAACATGGAAGTGCAGAAGTTTCCAAAATAATTGGAGCCAAATTTAGTGTAGATTGGCACATAATTTATTTTCCTTCCTTCCTTCCCTAACGTTGTGTTTCTCTACATACACTGTAGGTAGAGTGCTGAGGAAAAAATAGTTTACATAATATTAAAAAGCACAGGGGAGAATAGCTTGCATAATACTAAAAAAAAAAAAAAATCTTTCTCAAAAATGAGGGTAAATAAATGTGTCAAGAATTTATAGTTCCCAAAATTCCAGCTTTTGAAAGGTGAAGCAATTAAGTACCACAATAAAAGTTCTTCAGGATTGAGAATATTTTTTTCTTTTGCCTACCAATCATTGGTTTCGTTTATAACCATATAGCTCACATTCAACCATTTTTTTGTCTACAAAAGACAGTTGAGAGTGTCAAAACAGTTTTTAACTAGGAGATACTACTCATTCTGAAATACCAAAAGAATTCTTGTTAGCATTATCAACTGAGTAATTTAATTAATGTTATTAAAAGAAAAAAAAAAAAGACAGACAGACACTTCTCCCAAGATACGCTCTTCGGAATAACTTTGGGACACAAGAGCAGAAGCAGCCTTGGAAGCTTTCAAAAGCATCTGTGGAGATGCTTTTGATGCTATCAACCACAAAATTAATGTGGTTGATATCAACCACAAATTTAAACCTCCTTAAAAAAAAAAAAAATTAAAAAAAGTCTAACTACCTTCTTAAAAGAGTGCATCAGTTTGATAAAGAAGAGAGAAAAATGTAGCTGAAGGTGTGAATGCTTCTGGAAACTGAACAACTAACTGCCATACAGCTTCAGAAATTTTAAGGAAGCATGAAGTTAATTTAGGCAAAGAAAACATTAGTATTCCATTGATAGTGTTTTCCTTCTTTTCAGTGGTTTTGTCTGACAAGGTTTCAGGCAGAATATAGTATCTCTAAGACCTGTCAACCCTGAAAAGCAACTCCAGTGACAGAAATCATCATAAATTGACTTTTCTATTGTGTGAGGACCTTATTTTCTTGCTTTGACTGAAGTGGTTTTATACCTACATAATTTTAAAGAGAGCTCACTATATAACTTGCTTTTTGTGCTGTTTAGAACATGAGATTCAACTTTTTCTTTTGCAAGGTATATCTCTCAAATAATGATATAAATTTGTTTCTGGGAGAACATAGCCTAAGACAGAGCACCTGCTGACGTTAAAACCAAGGTGCCATGGTGTTCTGCTTGTGGCCTTTGAGCTGTACTCCGTTGCTTTGTCTCTCTCTTTGTTGTCTCTCCAGCTTTCTAATCTCTTTTGCCGCTCATATTTTAACCTTCAGTATTTCTCACCCACTGAAGTTAGCATCAAGTACAAAATATTAAACACCAGCAGTAAGATTAAAGCTCTTAAGCATAAAGCAAGATGTTACAGGGAGCTACTGCTTCTATATGTTCTGAGACCCAGAGGCAAGAGCCAGCTGAAGAAAATAGGTACATTCAAGAAAACATAATTCTATACTTGTTTTGAATATTTCTTCCTCTTCATAAAACCAGTAAGGCTACAGCTGTTCCCAACTTATTCCTGAAGGAAGACCTTTATCCCTCTGTTCCCCTTGAACAATACTTCCTCCTTGCAATGGGTATTCAGGAGTCTAATTCTCCGCTGCCAGCGGCGCTGACACTGCGGAGCACAACCAAACAGCCTGTGCTCATCTCTGCGCTGCTGCCAAAGATCTGGGAAGAGGTGAGTTTACCCTCCTTCCTGCTCTCTAAGTCCCAGATGCTGCCTGATATGGGTCCTTCTTTTGAAATGGCCCTCTGTGCAGAGGTCATCGTTTGTGGGGAGACACAATAAACTTGCCCAACAAGCAGCCATGTCTTGGGGAGTAGCAGCCCTCTCCCCCTACATCTGAAACATTTGGGTAGCACAAAAAGTGGGCCAGACAGTAAAACTTTTTTTTCTTTTTTTTTTGGGGACCCAGAACTTTCGAGGAAGTCCCTTTGTTTGACTCTGCTTGAGCTTACAGTGCCATGTAGCTGCTACAAGCAGCCAAAATATTTTGAGCACCAACTTAGTTTCAATGGCAACAAAATTTCACATAAAGAAAGATTTCCTTAGATTATTTTTTTTTTTACTTCCAGTGGGTACTTTTTTCGGAATACTTCACTTTTTTTCCAGGGGGTACTTCCTTTGATTCAGACGATTATGCACCATACAAAAATTTACAACTGGCAGAATAGCTGTTTTTTCCACACCGAAATCAGACATTTTAAATTCTTATACGAGAGTTCTCAAGTCTTCATTTTCCTGTTCAATAGCATAGTTAAAGCTGAAAGAACAATACTTTTTCCTTTACAATGCCTATTTAATGCTGGGTACATCCAGGCTCCACTGTATGCCAGAACTAGGGAAGTCATCTTTGTTTATTTGGAGTATGTATACATAAACATAAATGTATAAGTTTAAAAAGTCACAGGCACATTCAAAGCAAACTATTGATTGCTGACTGGCAATAGCTTAAAATCATATTTGCAGAACTTAGGACAGAAAAACCTGTTCATTTATTATACCAGTTTATCCCTCAGCTACAGCCTGAGTGCAGGACAAGAGGGCTGCACATTACTGTGGCTATTACACAGTGTTCAGATTTAGAGCCCTTTAATTTTCTCTCATCAATATTTGGAGAAAAGTGGAACACAGTGCTACACAACAATGAATACTGAATTTCATTTCAGACTGTCTTTTGTAGCTCTTTGTGTTTAATGAAACAATTCACTTGTTAAAACTAGGGGTGGACCATTACTATTGCAAAGCTATTCCTTTTCTTTTTGCCCCATTTGTGAAGAAACCTTAAAACCTAAAGGAATATGGATGAATGAGGTCTTGTATCATTTACCTGCTTTAGCTATGAGTCCTGTATGCTACAAAAATATTGAACTTGTTCCAATTCTTCAACACCACCATTTCTAGAAATTAATACCCTTCTAATATAACATTCCTGCAACCCCTCTAGTTTTGGAGGATAATTTTTCAGTTTAAGTTTCTCTAGTTTTTTAACTGAAATACTTTCAGAAAATTACATAGATAATATTTTGGATTACCTGTTATAAAATACTATTACCACTATTCCTTTGAAGAAGAATAAGACATTTAAAGTTATCTCTAAATATGGCTAAGGTTCTACAGTCCTTCCTGTATGATTTCTTTTTTTTTTTCTTTTCTGATTTACGGAATTTCTCTCTGAACAAATATATTGATTAAAATTCCTCAAGTATGTGATTGATTCACCTTTAATACCACCTTTCACAAACACTGTGGCAGATCCAAAGTTCTTGTTAGAAATGTTTCTAATTTTTTTCTCTATAAATGGTTACATTTGCAACTTGAGTGTACTCTAGGAGCATAAGGCAACCCTAAACACAGAATCACAGGGTGGCTAAGATAGGAAGGCACCTCTGCAGATCATCTAGTCCAACATCCTGCTCAAATCTGGGTAAGTTGCACCAGGTTGCTCAGGGCTGTGTCCAGTTGTGTTTTGACTATCTGCAAAGATGGAGATTCCATAAACTCCCTGGCAAGCTGTTCCAGTGTTTGACCACCCTCCGTAAAGAAGTTTCTTACGTTTAAACAGAATTTTGGTTTCAGAAAATTCTGTTTGAACAGAATTTCAGTATATCAGTTGTGTCCATTGCACCTTAGAGGAAGTTAGGAGGGTTATGTCCTTAAGCAATTCAAGTCATGTTACTGCCTTTTCTGAGCTTATTATCTCCATTGCCATCAACCTAAAGCTGTTTAGGATCTAAACACTATGTAATTAAGCCCCTTAGAGATGTACCGAGCATGGTCTGGCCTTGATGAAGTTCAAAATTTACAACACTCAGCTGAGAGAATACAAAAGGAGCGTTTAGCTTTTCAATCTTTCACAGTCACCTATCATTAAGAGAATTAACTTTCCTAAGAAAGAGAAGACATGGACTCTAAAAACCACCTTGGCTCAAGGCAGTCTCAGCCCACTACACCACCGCCACCCTATTCTGTGCAAAAGCCCAGTTTTTCCCTTGTTTGGAATTGGATCACAGTGCCACCAAAAATGCAATGAGATATAAAGGGAAACAGGCAAAGCATTTTCAATTCCTTTCCAAGAGCCAAATGCACTGAGAACCACTGTAAATATACCTATCCTTGCTTAGAACCTGTTTTTCTGTTTTTTATCTTTCATACTGCTGGACATTTAACATGCATGGACAACTTTGCATACTGGTTGAATTTCTAGCTAGCAGGCCTAGAGCATCAGCAAAATTTACTAACTGAACACCATGCAGAATCCAGGCTGCTTACATCAACCCACATATTTTACCATAATGAAATTAATACCAATGCAAAACATATGAGGGAAAACAACTGACTGGATCTGACAGCAGTGCCTATGATAAAAACTGTTTTCTCAAGTTCACTGAAGTTTTGCTTACTTTAATTTTTTCATGCTTCATGATTTAAGCTGTCAAGATGTTAACTGTTCATGTCGGCAGACAGCAATACCTGAAGATACTCCAAAACCAACTGTGAAGGAGGATGTTGCATGCTTTTCTTTCTCTGTGAATTGAAGGGTTTTTTGGAGGTTTGTTTTTATTGTTGTTTGTCTCATGTGGTTACTTGATCAATATAAACTCCTAAATAAAAATAAAGCAAAGCAAGCATGCTCTTCCTTTTATTAATTTTATGAAATAAAAAACACTCAAACTTTAGCCATCACTAAAATATAATCTTATGTAAGTCAATCAGACCTATATTTTAACCAGATTTATTTCACTTTTCCTCAGAGGTGGTTGACGTTTTGACAACATGGTGGTTTTATCATCATCTTTAAGATCCTGTGTTTTTTGAAGAGCCCATAGATTATATAAAGTATTGTAATTTTTGTGCATATGCTTTACAATCAGAATTCACCAAATCAAAGGTTTTATGTTTTCATGAATGTTATACTTCATATTTAAATTATATCTTTGTAATTACTTAAATTTCAGAGATTCCTCCAACATTCCTTCACCACCATAATTTCTGTAGACAAGTAAAATTTCTTCAAGTCTAATAAATAACAACAGGTTTTTAAAATGATTGAGCTATTTATTACTTCTAAAAATTATCACAGAACTGGAATATTCTTTCAGTGGCCATTATCCTCAAGGAAATGAATGTATATATACAAGTTTATATTCATATTCCTAAGATTTGAGCAATTCTCAGGGTGAAGGTAAAAATAAAAGTATACAGTATTACCCGGGGTGATTTCTTATCTAGTTAAAATTTGCCATTGTTATAGTGGGATTTAGAATTTGTGCTATTTGAGCATTGGCCCCTCAAAATTTTTTTTGTATCAGGGCTGATGCAACCTTATTGGTCTCATCCTCAAATATCTAAATAAGTGTATTTCTGAATGAGATTTTTACCTTTTTGTCTTTTATGTTCTTCCATCTGATACCACTTTTACCCTTTCTTTTCTTCTTACAAACACATTTTGAAGTTTTGCAGTTTCTTGCGCACAAGGTATTTGTGCACAAGAAATTGCAAAAATCAATCACACAAGAAATTTGCACACAATTTTGCATGAACTGATGTCTCCATTTCCTTTAACCTTGATTTTTAAGCCTTTAAAATGAAATGCCATAAGGTATTTGTTTAATATCAGAGCTTTTTTTTTTTTTCCTGTGTCTTAGGGCATCAGGTAGTCCTACTTCTTCCTGTTATGAAGAAAAATTGAAAGTGGTATCGAAGTGATCATGTCTGCCATATCTCATTCTGTACCTTGTCTTACCCACAAACTTGGGTTTATTTCTACGTGAGCTGTGGTTTAAGTCTTCCACTTGTACTTTCACTTTATTGCTGGGATTTCTGTCTATCAGTGCAGAGCTCTCATAATGGTTTTAGAGAAGATATATTGACCGTGTCATGGGGTAGCCAAAATCTTTGTGAGGTTTACTTTTCCTTTTTCTAACTGAAAGGGTGTTTACTCATGCATATATACAAGAGTAATTTCTACTTTGAAACCCCCATCAAGTTTTTAATGGCTATTTCATATTTTTGAGATACTTTAAAAACCTTGCACTTTGAAGTCAAGATTATTTATCCAGTACTTTAGCAGAGCATTTTTTCTTTTTCAGAGGTGAAAAATATTTTATTTATGTACCAGAGCTCTTTTCCTAATCAGTTTACTTAATCCAGCTGCATCCCTTCACCCAATTTGTGATACTTTACTTTCATCTTTAAACATTTACATTCTTCTTTCACAAAGAACGTATTACGTGCCATGTTAATACACATTCAATCCACTAGTCTTCTTTCCACTCTTCTAGCAGAAGAGGGAAGCTTGGAGTTCCCTCTCTGAAAGACACCTGTCAGTTCAGATAAGTCACACTCTAATCAAAACTCCCATCTCAAAACAAGTTTTCCTACAGTCCAATGCAACAAAGCCAGTCCAATGCAGCATGCCATTGGAGCTACTACAGCCCATTTTTCAGCCAGGCAGCATACCAGGCCAACAAAGCTAACATCTGAAGTAACTGGGTATTTTCTTAATACAGTACAGTTCTCCAAGGAAACTCCACTCTGTGTGGTACCAGCCTAAAAGATCAGGAGACCTTCCAGCAGTAATCCCCACACCAAGCAGGAGGGATGCAGAACCAGATCAGAAGTTACCAGTATTTACCTGTTTCAAATACAGACTTTACTATAGTTCACCACATTTTATAATTTCTTTGCCCACAGATTACATATAGGATAAAATCACACCATTTTGTCATAGGAGTTGCTGAGATGAACTGCTTTATTATGATGAGCAGAGATTGGACCATGACATAATGCAAGTCTTACGGGAAAATGGCAAAGATTAACTCTTCCTGCTAATTTCATACACCAGCTGTAATGAAACGTAGAAAAAATGGGAAACATTGAGCATGTAATTCCTAGACACTTTCATTAATATTTCAGGAGTTTATTTAGCATGGCACTTACGATATGCTTATATTAAATTAATATACTTAAATATGTAAGATAATTGAATGTATTACAACATTATTTATATGTGTACATATAAATATCATAAAGTATAGAAACTACATATCTAGTTACATATTTAAGACACTGACAACAATTCCCACCATGTAGCTTTAATACAGGATGGGAAAGACCATAGCAATGTGCTCCTGTGAGAGGGAAAGAAGGGTCTAAAGGCAGGGCCTGTTGCAGCCTGACGGATCGCTACTTGGGGCTTCCATCACTGACCACAATGTGGAAACCCCTAGTTCCTGATATAGTTTGTTTAATACAGAAGGCAAATAAAATTTATTCGTAATGAGTCTGCTATTAACAATGAGGTAATTTAGTAATTTACCTGGCATTTACAGTTCAGTAACTTCCAGATTCTTGTTTTTAGATAACCAAGCTGAAATATACCGCAAGAGAAATGTATTCTCTCAAGGAAAATAAAAAAAAAACCAACATGGAAATTATAGCTGAAAGAGGCTTTCCGTTAAAAAAAAAATAGTAAGTTAAATTATGGCTTATTTCTGCAACAACCCTATGAGAATGTTTTCACAGATGAAAAAATTACATGTAGCTTAAATTATAAAACTTTCTGCTTAAGAATTCATAGAAATTGATAAGTATAAAGTTGACTGAACATGGGACAAGTTCTAGCAGCCTACCTGGCTAGCAAGCTCATCTTTAAATAGGAGTCCTTAAAAGTTTATTCATAAAATTAATTTAAAAATTAGCTCATATTTACAGCAATTAGGACATCCAAAGGCCTCTGTATATACTTGGGAAGTAATCCTGATAGAACACACAAACCTAGTATCTCTTATTATTTATATAAAATCAAAAGATGTCATTGATGAAACTAGTGAAATTATAGTAATTCAATAATCAATAAAAAAACCCAAAAACAACCCAAACAAAAAACCCCATCACTGACAATATAGGATACATTATAAATGTTCACTTACAACTAACATTTTCTAGTATGAATGCTAAACATTATATACCTGTTTCTACTTTAGTTCCTGTATAGCAAGACTATAGTCAAAACTGTAATCTAACTAATTAAGAATCAGTGCATCCTATATGGTTGGTGGTAAGTTTGGGAACACATTTCCTAAAATCTTATCTGGAATGTTCAACATCTGCTTTTGGCCTTTCACTACATTGTTAATTTTTGCTCTCCCACCTTTGCAGGTCATAAGATTGGGGTAATTTTTAGCTGCAAGCTAGAGATGAAAACTAATTAGTGCCTACACAGTGCATTAAACATGCAAAGCACCATATAGATTTTAAGTTATCAGAAAATTACAAAACACAATCTACTTTAAAATACATTTTTCATTGCTATTGTTTAAAAATTACATTGGTCTCATAACCCTTCTCTTTAATCTGGGACATATACTGGATTTGAGAGAAATAACCCTTGTAAATACATATCTATAAGACAAGAGTATCAAGAGGAAGGTATTGGCAGGACTGAGTTAAAGAGAACTTTTTATCAGATTCTGACCTCGGTCATATATAAGAGTATATGTGGCATGTTTTGCACTGATTCATCAGTAGCAATATAGTGTTACATCAATCATTATTTTTTAGATTTGGAGGAGACCCAAACAAATATTTTGGAGAATACTGCTGTCCATATGCACTGAGACAAGAGAAATGAGAGGATTACTCAAGCAATAAAAGGGCTTATTTGTTTTCTTAATTTGTTTTACGAATGCCTTTATATCCATTGTCAGTGTTACTGATGTTACCTATATCTTTTCTCTGGGGAAAATGAGAGTGTGTGGTGTGACGTATGCTAATAAATAAATGTTCTGTAGAAATAATTATTCAAATTTGAATGAGAAAGTTTTTCACACCCCTCACAAACAGGGCTGGCAAGACAATTCATTAAGACACCTGCGTTCTGGATGGGGCTGCACACAGGCAAACATTACCAAACCAAAGGGCAGAGGAACAGATACAAAGTCAAAGTGTTCAACATTATGTCAAACCTTAAATAATTCTTGCAGTGAAAATGCTTCACAGGGTTTGAGACAGAAGCAATACAAGAAGGCAGTACGGTACAAAGCAGAGAAGCAGCCATTCACCAATGTACTAATGCCCAGTTGTTCTCAGACTTTCCAGTAATTACTAATGCATCAACACCTGGAATAATTATTCTTCCCTTATGAGGAAAAATCGTTTAAAAATAAGCATCCACATTCTGATTAAGTGCAAAGTCCATTGCAATCTTTTTGTTTGATCCCAACTGTATGTACTTACCAGCATTCAGCAGCAGACTCAATATTCCTGCAACATAAAAAGCATAAGACATTCGTCTCACAAAGGCCTTTGCTGGTAACCAGAACAACAGATAATTTATCCATTATTTCTGTTTTTGCAGTTTTTCCATTACATGTTGCACGTTTCATTGAAACCTGGTATTCATAATAAAAATTCTCATTTTTACTTGCCTCCATCTGATCATGGGGGAGATAGCAGATCAAAGAATAAACTAAAACAAGGAAAAAATACTGTCCTTTCTAGTCACTCATTTTTTTCAGAAAACAAGAACACTGGAGTCAAATCTGCTATCTGTAAAAGAAATGTGGTCAAATTTCTTTCTCAACTAGTCCTCTGAAAAAGTAAGTGCAGATTTGTATGAACTATCCAGCATATTAAAAAAATCTACCCAAGAGTTGAGTGGGAAATTAAAGTAGACGATCATCTTACCATTTATTTTTGAAGAGACAATCATGGAAGAGTATTAAAAGCAATTTGAAAGGGAACTTGCAATTTCCCCTTTGTGGATTATTCTTATGTGAGGATTGAGTTGAGCTAATGCCAAGATGGGACTAATTTAAATTTGAAGTTGCCACTGTAAAAAATTAAACTCCAAATAAAACTGGTATTCTAAATAATCTCTAGGCATCAGAAAGTATAAAAATAACCACTTAGGAAAAAATATACAAATATTTCGCATATTTTGTGGAGAATTTTAATGATAATCAGTAAGCCATATGACATGAAAATGTAAATTTTCGAAACCCCTTCCCTTTTATTTTTTTAATAAGTGAAATTATTATTTCTGTGTGACAGAAAATAAAAAGACAGCTATTTACTAACCATAGAAAAAGAAGGCCCACAGAATCAGTTCCCATTCATGTAAATAATGTGACTGGCTGTATAGAAGCACAATTTAAAATGCAGGAAAATGACTAAATGTGCCATCTTGGAGGAAGAACTTGCTCTGATTCTTTGATGTCTTTATATTGAGCATTGATGGTGCAATGAGTACTGCTGTTACCCTGATAGTTTTCCCCCTCAGATGGGATTTCTTTTTAACTCCTGAATAGTTATGCCTATCCTCAAATTCTGTATGCAGAAATCCTACCTCAACATCGATTTTTTAAATTATGTCTCAATTAAAAATTATTAACTAAATGGTAACTTTTTGGATTATCCAGTTTTGCCATGGAATTGGTCTCACTTGGTGCATAACTGAAGAACAGAACAATGTAAAAAGGAAACGTATAAAGTCATCATTGTTCTTATTACTGTTTGAATACTGTATTTGATAAATGACTAAAATTCTCTTTTGAGAGAAATTAATTATTAATTAATTAAATTTATTTTAACTGAAATCAAGATCAAGAAAGCCAGAGCTTAATAAATCTGCTTACTTAGGCTTGCACAATTAAAAGACAGCAAAGCAAACATGCAAAGGATTCCCCATAGGAGTTTTAGATCTGGTTAAGATTTATTAGGACTACAAATACCTCTGCGAAAATCTTATCTAGGTGTATTTCCATGCTGATACCATGTTGGTACTCTGTGTTTCTAAAGAGCTAATATAAAAAATAAGCACTATGGGTGGTGAACAGATATACAAAAAAAGTAATATGTAGATTAAAAAACACAGAAAGTATGGCTTTCATTAATATTGTGATATTTCTAGAAACTACAGTTTTCACAGGCTATTTTGCCAACACCAGTGTAGTATTCCTGATGTGGGAAAATACAAACATTAAAATCTATGAGACAGTATAAATCAGGTAGATACACAAGGACTAAATAAACTAGGTCTATGGATGGTAAAATATGGTTAAAAAAAAAAAGAAAAGAAAAGAAAAAGTGCAGTACATCACAGATTCGGTGGCTTAGCTGAAATAGCACAGAACCATAAATACATAAAGGTGGAGAGATTATTTTAAATTACAAGGGCAGAAACAATTGCATACGGAACCCCCCATCCTCTTGTAACTTAAATTACACACATTCCACTTCCCAATGTTTCTTACTTCCTCGGATACAAAATCCTGCCATACTTTTGAGAAATATATCAAAACATTAGTTTTCTGCATACAAATATTTGTGTTGCAGAGAACGCAAATTTTTTCTTCTTGTTTTTACTAGTTGAAAAGTAAAAGCATATTGTATTTGAATAATAGATTGTTCTTACCTGTCTTGAAAAGCTAGCTTGTCACTTGTTCAAGAATACCTTGATCCGATGTCTATATCAAATCATCTAACCTGAAATGAAACCTTCTGCTAGGGAAAAGGCTCTCATTTCTATTACTTTTTATGCAAAAAAAATATAGATGACAGATCCTTTTACAAGGTAGCCTAGAGTGACTAGTTCTTGTCACAATGTTGTCATAGTGACAGTGACATCAATATACTTCATGACAATCAGTACAGCAATTTATCTGGTGAAAACATCAGCGTTGATTCCTGAGTGTATTTTGTATTGATTTCCTTTTCAAGTCTCATTAAATTATTTATTTTTTGCACTATTCCTTAATTCAAATGTGACTGTACTAATTCAAATGTGACTGGTTGTAAACAGCCTTGTAAAAACAAAACAAAAAAACCCCTAGAATAATATGAAACAAAAAAGTTTGACTGTAAAATTTCTTTATACAAATTAAAATCTCAGGGGTTTTTTTAGCATAACAGAGAGACCTCCTAGGTCTGATTCTGTGACTCTGCACTCATAATCCTTTTTTTAAATAAGATACGGAGTTGCTCACAGTATAGAGTAGCGTAGACAGAAAGACACAGTAAAAGGGGCAGAAAATGGTCCCCTAGAAAGAAGTGATATATTCTCAGTCTCAAGTATATTTTGCGAGGAAATACTGTATGTCCATTGAAACCCCTCAGTTTCATCGTCATTCCTCATTATAGCACCCATCTTCAACCTACAACTTGTCACCTTCCTGAAACTTTTCACATTTTCCCTTAGTAATTGCTACATGGCATACAATCATTTGAAGTTCCTGAAATAGAAAGTGTATATTCCCGGTTTTTGTCTGGGAACTCTGTCCCTAAAAGTAGGTGAAGGCTGCAGTTCACCTCTGACCCATCTAATCTTTTTGCTATATGAAATCTGCCAAGGCAACAACTTAGTGCTAATTGTGGTGTTCTCAGTTGATGACAGAAATAATGTTCAGGCTACAGGTGATAAACTTTGATGTTGATTTCAAATGTTTCCTTCAAATGGTATGACTTCAACAAAAATGTTTTCTGAAGTTAACACTCACAAACTACCGACAATAGCTTGAATCCTGAACCAGACCACCTCTTTTTTCCTATTTATTCAACACATCAAGTGGGAATTAACCCAATACACCTCTCCAGTTTTTAAATAAAAAGAAAATGTCATTGTACCAGCACATAAATCCAGTATGTTCCCATATCTTGAACATTCCATGTATTTGTAATCCCAAATATTTGAAATAAAAGCCATAGCTGAATAAGGAGAAATACAGAGAAATGGGATAACTTTTAGAAATAAGCTAAGTTCCCTATCACTCAATATTAGCTACATTAGGTCTGCAGCTGAAGCTAGTAATCTATACTGCATGCAACCTGCCAAAGCAATTCACTCCACCATTTCAACGTCTTTGTTAACTGGGATCACTCACCCTCCAAAGGTACCTCTCTCCCCATTAACTACTGTCTACGTTACTTATGTCTACCATAACCTAGTTATTTCAGACTAGACACATTGGTTAGCCTGAGTCTTTTAAAAGGCTAATGAATCCTGTCATACGTAAATATGGATTCATATATGCTACATCCAATCAAATGATCAGGTAGTAGGTTTAGGAAAAAAAAGGAAAAAGAAATTGTTACTATCCATAATTAGCCAAACACCCATAATCAAAGATTTCATAATTAAAAAAAAAAAAGTTTTGAAACTTAGAGTATAAGCTGGTTCACAAAGGAATGAGGTTCATCAATAGCCACTCTCAAATGGTCAAACCACAGCCTCTTTCTCAAGAAGTCCCTAAATAAAGATATACAGAAGGACTTGAGTTGCGGTGCTTAGGTTGCCACATTTTATTTTAAGATTATACTCAGCAGAAAAGCTATCTTTTATTTTGAAATGCAATTACTGCATTACGTGATAAACAAGACTTAGGCTCTTCACTATCAGCAGCGGTTAATGGGAGGCCTGACTGCCTCAGGCATTTTATAACTATCCCTAAGTGATTATATTATAGGCTTTAAAAAAGTTTGAGCAGAACTATATTATAAAGGATGAGCAATAGATGAGACAGTCTTTGTCCTGTGAGTTGGTACTTGGCACAAAGTCAGGTGCATTTATATTGTACTATTCATATACTTTAAGTAGAAAAACAGCCTTACTGATTTAACCATGAAAATTGGGAATAAGTACTCTAGTCTATGGTACATTAACAACTCAAAACAAAGAAAGCATGTTTTATTTCCTTATAAAGTAAACTTAAAGGAAAAAAATATTATTTAACAAGTTTTAAATGCCTAAGTTACAAAATATTGTTAATAGTATTATAAATACTGGAATATTTTAGCAGTTATTTTTAAAGCTGTTCTTGATATCTATCTGAGTGGATTACTCATCCAAAAGGTCAACAGAGAGACAACATCTACCAGCTGCTCCTCTTAATCATCTGACACTGAATTCTTCATTGATATCCCTTGATAAGAAGTTATTCCTTTACAGAACAATATAAGACAGAGGTTCAGTACTGACCTGAAATAATTCTGTGACTGACTGCTTTAAAAGTCAAATGAGCTTATTTTAAAGACCAATGTGATATTTCAAACAATTTTTCTCCCAAGTGATATGAACAATCATCAAAACAAAAGGAACCTTAAAAAAAAAACCAAGAAAACTGAAACCACAAGTTCACTGAATTTTCACTGTTACCTTAACATTTAAATCTTTAGCATGTGTTCCGCACTGAAACCACTTACTTTCTATGCAACAGGCACACCTAAATGGATTTGTTCAGAATACATCATCTGAGTGAACACACAAGAAAATTTTATTCCAAGAGTGCACAGAAATAGCAGACAGTGAGCCTTCTAGCCAGACCAACGCGTAAAAACACTCCACTTTATAAAGCATTGTTACATTTTAGCCTAGCATCCAGGTTAGTTAAATAAGGTGTTAAAGCAACAAAATCCATCAGATTAGAAATGTATGTGGCATCTTTCTTTGCACTAAACCCTGAAATGCCCAAGCTTTCATCACAAAGGATACTTCAGCTCTTTCTGTCTGTATGATTACTTTGGGTGTCACTATTCTAAATGAAGATCATGGTCAAGCTTTAATATAAAAGCAAGTGTGATGGAACAGAGCTCCTATTCTCAATTAAATCATAAAGCAGTCCTCCTACTAGTCCTTTTTTGGGATACTGTTAATTATCTTTTGCAATAAAGAAAAAATATTTATCTGAGGTTTATGGCTTCTAATTCTAAACCACTAGAATTTTAATCTCTGAAAAAAAATCGCCTTGAGAATCACTAACTCAGTGTAGTTTTGCAATAAATGTCTGATGACAATATACATAATTTTAGTTTACTTGAGTTAAAAAAAGAAAAAAGAAAATTGATCTTCACATTAAAAAAATATATTTGGGCTTCTTTTGTGTTGTTAATTCAACTTTGGTTTAAATTCACGGTTTTGCAAGCTGGCATTTGTTAATGAGTATACATTTTGATTATGTAAAAAAGTGACTGTATTTGCAAATAATAAAGTTGGTAAGTTTGTTCAGTGATGTATATGAACTTAAACAGCAGATTTCTGTAATATGGAATAATGGATCAGGGTAGAGGATGTACCTGCTCTCCTAGATACTCACAATCTTTATATATAATTAAAGAACTGACAGAGAACACGGAGCATTTTGATCATGGCTTTTTATTGAGTCAATTACCCTTCAATTCATGACCCTGTGAGTTTTATTAAATATTAATAATAAAACTTCATATGAAAACTCCTTACAAAGAACTGATATTGCAAATGTTAGGTCTGAAATAAATTAATCAAAACAGTGCCAGTTAATAAATCTCAGAGGGCAGGAAGAAATGGCAGAGGAAAACCAATGAACAAGTCACAGTAGAAGTCAATTCTGTTTCATCAAAATTTCCCCACCAATTTGATAAGGTATCAGTGAACATCACTGATCCCTAAGAATGCCTGGGAATTTATAGTCATCTAATATTGGAAGCTGATACTGTACATCAATCTGAATCCACAGACCCTGAATATAACAATTATTATTTTTTAAAATTATTTTGCACTGCAATTATAAACCCACTGTGCTACAGTGTGGGCAGCGTACTGAACAAGAGAAGCTATCTGCTTGGAGTTTATAATAGCTATTAGAGGCAAGTTTTTTATTTTTAAAAGGTGAAATTGCTCTTGTCTTCTTGCTCACTGCAAAACATTTCCATAAAGAAAGACATTGCTTACTGTGCCATGGTTTAATTCAACAGTCAGAGCATATACAGAACAGCCACAATTGATTTATTTTTAGTGAAACACCTTACTAACCCATGGCGAAATAGTTCACATACGGCAGGTTGCGTGGATATTGTTAAGGATGCTGAACACCCTTAACTCTCAGTAGTTGCTCCAGATACTATACTACAACAAACAATACTTACAGGGTGAATATAGCTTCTTTAAACTTCGCAGCTAATGCACTGCTGTTCTTATGTTAGGTGCATAACCTGTTTTAGACTGCTCTTTGTAGTGAATTTCTATCCACAACACTGCATGATAAATATGGCTGACTTACATGTAGTTTTTAATTTATTTTAAATTATTTTTCACCCCCAAAACATATTGTCTCTTCCTCAAGCTCAGTGAAGAGAAGCAGTGAAGATACACAGGTGTCTTCAAATCCCTTTACCTTCCAGAAGTCTCTGACACCAACTAGCTAACTTGTACTTGAATGCAACATCTCTCCCATATATTTGGTTTTGTACCTGATAATAGGGAATTCTCTAGTCAGATGTAAGACTAGAGTTATAACTACACAGAATGTAAATAGTAGATAGAAAAACTTGTAGGGAAGGGATGAGTCCATGGGATTCTGATGCCAAAATATCCCCAGCTGCTTCTAGTTACTATAGATTTAAAGCAGACTATTCCAGGTCTCTTAAAATGACTAAATGCTCTTATGTATCCACTTAAGTATTTCCATTACTGATGTTGCTGCTTAGTAACAGGATTAGCAGACTTTTTCCAGTGTTCAGGTTTAAACCAGTGACCATATCTGAAGCAAGTAATTTATTCTAAACTAACAGATTTTTAGTTGTGATTCAGTTCAAATGATAATCTGGACATTACATGACTAAGATTGTCAGGTTTTTGTTGCTGGGATGCAATAAAATATCATTGACAAACACTGATTCCTTGCAGTCCTAGTACTTTTGGATTGTTTTTTGTGCTATACTGTCTTTAGCACGCGCTATCTCTACCGTTTCTAGATCAAATGAAAGATCTGAGTAACTAATGCTCAAGTACATGAAGACAGACTACTTCAGAGTCCAGCATCAGTTCTTTAACCGTGATGGTTCTTTTAGCTTGGTTGCCTCCCTTCACGGATTGATGGATACACTGCCAAGAACTCTGCGTATAAGGCAATATGAGAGTTCAGGACAGGTATCTCAGACTGTAGAGATCATGGTGACAACAGCTCATGCTGACAAAATACGCTGTGTGGAAGGAGCCTGAGAAACTGGAAGGAGACACAACTGACAGGCAGCATAAGACAAGATATCATCTTGAAGTACCATCTTCTACGCAGAGGACTGAAAGTCAGGGTCCTTTTGTTCAGTTTGATCTGCCAGCATTCAGACTGACAGTCAAGCATATATTTCCTACTGAAAACTTTTATGCAGTGTACTCGACAAAGTCTGCGGTGTTTCCCTACTGTTTTGTTAAAGCTTGAAGTATTAATACATGTAGAAATCACACCGACAATTGGCTTTTCCTGCTGTAAGCACTGATTCTAATCTATCGCTCCATCCTTTCAATTATACTCTAGTGTGACACAACAGCTTCACTTCCAACTCCAGCCTTAATGGTTGCAATGCATGCACTAACACATGTGGAACTAAATTTAAAAAGTCTACCTCTTTTTAATGTTCTGATGACCTTCTATGACTTCAGCTATCTCACGATATGTTTTCTTTACTACTTCTGTAGAATTTTATTTATTTATTTTTAATAAAATCCAAATGTCAGGTTTGAGTTTAATTGTTTTTACCATTTTCAGGCTTCCATTCTCAGTGCTGGTTTTGTTCACATGCATATGAAAAGAAATTTAGGTGGTGATTTCTCTCTTCCTCCCAATGTATTTCACAAGATAATTAGTCTTCATTCTCTTTTAGCCTATTACTAGCGTGGACAAAACCAATATTTCTGACAATATAGAAGCTGGGGAAGTAGAATATAAATGGACTGGTGAAAGTGGCTCATCTTGCGTGCTCTTCACAAGTAATCCCCCCCACTGCTGCAGAGACAGAAGTCTGGGCTGTGTAAAATACCAGTGAGTCATCAGGGCATCTCCTATATTCTTATAGATGAGCTAAGATGTCCTCTTTGTCTCAAGGATACAGGTTTTTTTTGCTTTTCTAATTAATTAGAAGTTTTAAGCACTTTTTGATGATTTATCAAGATAAACACACGTCACCACACCCTTTTCTATACTGCACTGAAGAAATCAAATTATTTATTCTAAAACATTTTCCAACAGTGTGCAGTCTATAGCTTAAATGTTGATAATATTACAAATCTGCACATTAGTATTTTACGATCTACTAAAGTTTTTTGGCTTTCAGTGATGTAAGTCATGTGCAGGTGCATGCAGAGTGCATGCTTTTTTTGCATATACCTCTTTTAGTGTTTTATATTGCTTACCCTCTGCTGCCAAAAAACCAAATCTCAGCCACCTGACCAGCAATGTAAGGTGGAGAAAATACAGTTTCTCACTCAGAGAGTATAGCAGACTTGATACAGATGAAAACTGAAAAGTTACTCTATGAGAGTAGTGGTACCACTTTGCAACAGCTCAGGACAATACCAGCTTGAAGGGGGAAGACCCAGATACCAAGGTCAATACCAATCAATTAATTTTTGTCAAACACTTCCCAATACAGTTTGTAACTGCTGTCCTCTTGTCTTTATGGATGAGGTGGTTTGTAACTTCCAATTCTGACTCTTCATTTTGAAGTACTAAGATTAAAAAAAAAAAAAAAAAAGGAACAAAAGGTGGAGGTAGACAAAGTGAAGATATCGTAATCAACTTAAGAAAGGAGGAAGGTGAACTCTGTAAAATGGTTCTCTCTCTACTGGGAAAGCCTGCTCACTCCAGAATCATGGGGTTCTCTTTAGTGATACTTTTTCATCTCAGTGCCTGTAGTTGTGCAGCTTGATTTGGCTTACACTATGGAAATGTAGACCTCTCATTTTTGTATAAAAGCCTGGCTTATGTCTCTTTCATGCCTACTCTGACCCTCCTTAGCTCTGCAAACAGACCTTTCCCATTAAAAAATAATAAGCAAAAGGAATAAATTTGCTGAACAGTTAATTTCAGATTAAATTTATCAAGCTACAATTATCTCCAAAATTATCTTTCCTCCTCATCCTAGACCATTTATTGAAATAGAATATATTCTATGTTTCTGAGGTATCTGCACAAGACATAAAAAGTATTTTCAAGATTTTTTGTCATCTGCTAACTCAAACCCAACTGTATTTTAAAATGAACTTTGTGTTTCTGCAGAAAAATAGGAACATTTGGAAATTCATCTCATCACTATACAATTACTGAACCAAGCCAACAGAAAATCAAAGAGCCAATTAAAAAAAAAAAAAAATCAAGGATCTGTAGAGAGCCTCAGCCTACCTAGGTAATTAGAATGACAGATAGGATTTGGGGCAGTATATTCAAAGTCAAGTGCACTGGACTGAGGGTGAATATCTTAAACAACTACACAACTGTAAGTGATGGAGATATCTAGACCTAAAACTCAACTTAATACCCTACCATGAACATGAAAACAAGCTAGATATTAAGACGTCAAATGAGGAATATGAAATAAAACCGAGATTGACGTTAGTCAATCCTATAATACCCAATTACCCTGTATAATGTGTTTGTATGACTTAACTTTCAACAAATACCGTACTAAAAAATTATTCCAGGTAGACTACAATTATTTAATAAAAGCAGAAAAAATCCTTTCACATCACGAGAAGACTAAATATATTTGGACAGTTTATTTTAGAAAGAGAATGCATAACAGGACAGAAGAAAGACAAAATAAAATAAAATAGTACAAAAAAGATTGAAAGCTGTCTTTTACTGTTGCGTAAAACAGGAGTAGATGCTCAAAAGAAACAAAAAGGAGAAATGTTCATTCCCCCCACCTAAATTCAGAAATGGAATACCTTGTTACAATACATGACTTCAGGGAAGACCTTATGAGAGAGAAAAAAAAGGAAAAAGATTGATATATACAATAAGAACAAGTATAATTCACTAGCTGAAATAAAAATTTAGAAAGAAACTGAAATGTCTTGTTTCAACTGTTAATTACTTAAAGTAATTTTCTATTTTGGAGTATCTTGCAGTTTCTTTTTAAGTAGCCAGTACTGCCAATAATGAAATACATTTATCTTTGGTCTGATCAAGTATGACAAGTCTTCAGCTACTATAGCTGCTCAGATAAGTATGGTTCCAAACTGCATTAGGTTGCAATGTATAACTCAGCGAGAGCACGATCCAGTCTTATGTGTTTACCTAAGGACTCTTCAATATGCGACTTATGAAGTCATATTATCAGTTTGCTTTCAAGCGGTTATGTGTTTGTTTGAAGACTGCATCATTTTGCATTCCTCCTCATGACTGTGCTGATAAAACCACCATGCTAGAGATATTAGAGAACAAAGAGCTATAATTAGCTATTTTTCTTTACCAAACAATGGGTGTGCAAAGAGAATACTCTTGCTGAGAAACCAGTGCACTCAATTGTATTTGACAGAGGATATTTGAGGTTGGTAGAGGAAGCATCATAAAGCTTGGTACAGAGAGACTGGCATGTTTTCATAACAGAAGAGTCTAGGTTAACTCAGGGGTCACTTTAGCCAAGGTTAAAGCAAGATGACCTGGACAGAGAGGTAAACAAGCCATATATACTGGAATGCATACTACTCAGAAAAATCCTCAAATGGTGTGGGGATTACTACTACTCTTCTACACTTTACAAGTGAGCATATATAAGAACACACAGCCATCTAGTGAGTGCTGAAGGATGCTGGTGGAAAGCAGCAGATGGCCCGAACAGTCTAACTCTGTTCTGCTGGGAGGTAACTGCTCTCAGATCTTGGGAAGTTTAATAAAAGTCAGTAACTTTTAGCATCTTTGTGTGTTTTGTTAAGTATGGAACAACGTATAATAATTTATGACATTTTCAGATGCAGAAGTACAATATGGAAGGAGGAATATTTTGAGGAGGAAAAATGCAGTTGAGTTCTGCCCTGAAGACTGTTCCCAGTATCAAAGTAATATTTCTGATGACAGCATGCTTTTTCATCAGAGACTCTGATGCTAGCACACCTAAGTACTGAGGAGTAAAAATACTGTTTTCACTATTCATATGCAAGTCAAACACATGGTTTATGAGCAGCTGCAACCGTAACACAAATGCAGGTGTCCTTTAAAGTGAGTGAACTTACAGATGGTTTTCAACCGTGTTTGATAACTAGAAGATAAAAGCGAAGTTAAATAGGGCTGAATCTAGCAGTCTTCAAAAAATTCATAGTAGATCTGAAGGTTCAGAAATACAATTTTGGACTGGTTACATTTGCTACCCTGCCTTCACCAAATCCAAAGTAGAATGACTGCTTTACAGAATGAGATGGGAGGCTCATAGCCTATACATATAGCAGATTACTGCAGCTCAATTAGTGGGCTGTTTACTAAGCTGTGCTTAATCATTGAGTTTCCTGAGAGCTTTCCTCCCCATCACTGTGTTTGAATTGGTTGTAATCTCTGTTGTGAAGATGTATCTATGTATTTAGGAACATGCAGTGTAGTCTTGTCTGCATGAATTTAATAGATAATACTTCAAAACTGGCTGGGAAACTAATCTTGGTAGTTATCAGGTCTATTTTTAACCCGAAAAGCTTTGTTGAATCAAATTTCTTACAGAGATGTCCTGGCTTTCATTCTGCTCAATATTTTTTACTGACGATATTCAATAGTGACAAGAATTTCAGCATCACCCAATAGCCTGGTTAATAGAATAGGAAAATTCCTTTTTTTGAATTTGCGGACAACACCATGCTAAGAGAGGCTTAAGACTTTCTGCAGAATGATTTAAAGTCTTCAAAAGAAGAGTCACAAAAATTTGAAGAAGCTGTATAAAAGAACATAATCGGCTTAAGACAACTTCAAATGCATATATTTCTGCCCAGACACAGTATAGGAAGCAACTGATAAGGTAATTCTGCCTGTTTTCAACAGCTGTGATATCGACTAGGTAAAACAGAGCATTTGAACTAACAGAAAAGTAATGTACAGAACATCCATATGAAATACTCTGGAAGTAGACCCACAAGCTACAGCTTAAGGTAAACATGCTTACCTTTGTTTACTTACTTGTAATTCTGATGCATATCAAGTTTTCCTTCGTTCAACTGCTCAGCATTAAGCACCATGAAAGTGAATTCACTCACTTTTCTCCTTGTTCAATTCATCTTTACCCAGAAGTGGGAGAAGCACTTTAAACTATCCCAAGATGGTACGTAAACTGTATCTCACCACAGTCTTTTGCTCCTCTAAAAAGCAACTGTTTAACTGGGATGTTCCCGTGAAGGCATATTCAGCTCAACTAAGCAGCCATCCCTTTAGAAAAAGTTCATCTGGGGCACAGATAATTTCATTCAGCAAAAGCTATTGTGACCTTTAATTGCGTATTAACACCTCTGATTTGAGCTGATGACCATTTCCTGGATATGCTTCTGAGACACAGTGCTAGCAATGAGTAATTCCTGACCTTTAGCCATTGAATTAACACCTCTAATTGTAAATGAGCAAGCAGTTAAACCAAAAGTCTTCCTAATAAGTAGCTTATAGGACTATTATTTGGCTCGTCTACTACAGAATATCAATTGCCTTAGAGATTGAGAGGGAAAATTTTTTTTCCCCTGAGAATTTCCTAATTTTTATCATGCAGAAGTTGCTCTGGCTGTATGTGCTTTACACAACTGTAGTTGGATAGGTTATGTCTATGCTATATCTTGCCTGCTGAAAGAGTGGTAATACACCTGTGCTACTTGAATTTGTTGCTACTTACCATGTTTCTTTGTGTGTCTTGTGGTGCAAAGTCACAGCCTGTAACCAAACCACAGCAGTGGTCTTGTCAAACCTCATACAGTAAGCAAGTTTAGGCTGGCAAATTCATACATGGCAGAGCTGGGAGGCATTAATTTTACATGAACATAATTTTCTACTTTCTTGCAAGACTTCCGGACTATCATCTCATACAGAGCTTTAAGCTTAAACTTGAAGCTACTCAGGAAATATGTAAATTGCAATCCCTCTGACATAAGACTTCTGCTGACTTATTCAAAGCATAGATTACACACAAATGGCATGTCTATGAGCATTGTCTATGAAAGACTTGTATCTTTCTGGTAGCATGACATTGCAATTCTGTAGAACTGTCTAGGATTGCACACTTAGTGGAAATGGAAATATAAAAATCTTTAGTTTCAAGACCAGCTTGAAAAAGGTTTTGCAACATTTGTTCATCTCCCATTTAAACAGAAATGTCTATCATTGTCCTTAGAAATGCAAAATACTCTTTTGGTTGTCTTTTCTCTTTCTATCTGCCATGAGTCTCTAGGGGATGTCCAGTACAGGCTGAATCCTGTTAGTCTTCTAGTCCAGCAACTCTTTCTTGGCTTGTTCAGCTACTGTTAGCTTTTTGCCCTCCTTCTGATAAAAGCCTCTAGGCAAACCCATTTTCCCATGCAGGAATTAGAAGTGCTGCCACGTTCAGTTAAAAGGAGTCCACTTCTTATAAGCTTAAGTTACAGCAATGAACTCATAATTGTATTAAAGGAAGATACAAAGCTATTAATATTAGAGGAATTCTTCTTAAGACTAAATGTAGAAAGCATTTTGGAGTTTTGGTAGTAGCTGTGTTCTGTCTCAGCCTTTGAGAGAAACGAACTGGAAAAATCATTTGTTCTTATATATATTAAAATTATCAACACCTGTTGTTTTGGAAAAAAATAAAAGTATATGTGAACTGGTGAACTCCTAAAAGGAAGTACTTGCCTCTGCTTTCCCCTTGTAGCCATTAGGATAGCTCCAGCATATATATCCACAGCTCAGGGGTATTCTGAACTATTGAACTAGTATGCTTAGCATACTAGCATGAAAACAGAAATAGCTACTAGTTAATCTAGCTAACATAACGGAGGGTTTGCTACCTTAAGCACACTACAAAAAAACGCTGCCCTTTTTTTATTCCTTCCTAGTTTGTAAACATACAGTGACATCTTCACATTTTTATTTATTTATTTTAAAATCACATTTTAGGTAACCAGTTTTATTAACTATACTCTTAGCCCAGATATGCTAACCAGTTGAGGAACTTGATTCAGCTGAATTCCTGCTAAGTTTTCTTATGCTGGAATTCCCAGGTAAGAAAAAGGATGAGCAATGCCAGCTTAATATTTCCATTATGGGAACTGAATCGCCTAGAGGCTGAAAACAGGTATGAGTCCTTGGTTATTTTTGGTGGCATATTGGAATCTAAAGCTGAAGTTAACAGAAATTAGCATGATTCTGACATTCTTCAAAAATATACACCAGATTTTTTTCAAAACCAATATTTTCTGAATGTTCTGTTGAACAGATATTACATTCAAAGTAGTATAATTGTGTTAACAATGGAAGGCATCTCTTAGAAGTGCAGAAAGCAGAAACATATAGGAAGTGAATGGAAAAAGAAAGCTCACAAGATTCAACGTAAGTTGTCATATTTTATACAACACTCAAAAAATCACAGCAATAAACAGTGTGTAAAAACCTAAGCATACTGAAGGTTTTCTCAGCTAGGAACTGAAATACTAATCACTAGCTATGTACCCTAGTATCTAAACAATTATTTTGTAGAATATGAATACCTTCAAAGAAATTCACATGAAGACAACAAAATTACCTACACAAACAAGGCTTTAAAGTCAGAGAGTATGAACTTAAATGGCTTCTATTTTGAGTACACAAAAATCTGCAACTGCTAATGACTACTGATTTTTGTTTGCTTCAATTGTGACATATATATGTGTTATAAATTGTAATTTGAATAATCAGTTCAGTGGTATCTCTATCTAGATATAAGACTCTTGGAGTCAAATTAGCTATTATGCCTGTAGGTTCTAAACACCTACGTTGTTTTGTGGACCTGTTAATGACTTACCCACAGTTCCACAGAGAATAAAATTCAAAGCCTTTGCTTCTTAAAGCCCAGACTGGGTCCTACCACCAGCTCACCTTGGCTTTTTCATTAGCAAATGAAGCACGAAGGTATTAAAACTCATACTATGGAAATTATTGTTTTCACTTCAAAAAATGTTGTTAAAATTAAAAAAAGAGGTAACTGCATTATTCAAGCCAGTTACAGCAATTCTGAAAACCATCATATAGCAAACCTAATTTTCAGCCCTTTTATTCACAAGTTCTGGGATCTGAGAGCTTATTAAAATGACACAGGAAACAAAACAGGCCTGGTTTATGCTCCCTTCCTATCCTCTTTCCTCAACTCCAGCACAATTTACAAATGTTTTCTGTCAGCTTTTTCCCTTCATGCCTATTCTCCACTGTCATCATGCACTTTGTTTTCATCAGTCTCTCTGCCCTCCTCTGGCTGTAGTAAGTAGATTTCTCCAGCTCCAGCATCCTATTAAAGACATGTCCAAAATACTTATCATGTTCATTTGCGTGCGCTTCTGAAGCACTAACAGCGTACTGGTTTAAAGCCCAGATCACTCACTGAAGTTTTGCCAGGCACTTTCTCAGCTTTCTGTCTAAAATCATGGATACCCGTTTCTGGTCGTAAGAAGTTGAAGGCGATTCCTGTTTTATTTAAAAAGGATGAGAAGGCATTCCTTAATTATGGTTACTCAGACTCCAAAGCCTTAAGAGAAATTAGGGCAAAGAGTTCCTGCCATCTTTCTGCCTCCAATGAGCTTAGTCAAGGAGCTGCTCCTATGCATACGCTCAGCAAGGCTGCACATTGTTCATCTGGTTGAAGCGTTAAAAGCTTGTGAGCAGCTACAGAGACAAAGCTGGGGGGATTGAAGCCTTCCTTTGTGCTCTATCAGTGTAATGCTGCTCACATGCTGAATGCTTTTATTTCCCTCCCCGCCCCCCCAATGCTGTCAATAGCAGTGAAATATCTATTTTCAGAAAATTAATTCCAAAAAAGCACTGATAAAATAGAGAGGGGTATTACGGAACTGAAAACTCCCCTCAGCTGGACTCCGCACTAGACCTGAGGAGTATGACGCTAACCTCAAAGCAGAATCAGTTTATATCCTAGAAGTGTCAGACAATTTGTCAATAGAAGAATGGTTATAGCTGCCTGCAGGCAGAAGAATGTAGCTGAGGATCCTTTATTAAAGCTGTTCCTCCTATTCACTACCTTCCTTTTGCCTACAGCTCAGTCCACAGCTTGCTGTTAGCAGTGTACTACTGCCTGACCTCTATAATGCATGAACTTTAGCATTGTAACATACTAACAGAAACACTTTTTAGCCTGGTTTCCTAAGAAAATGAGTTTTGTACTGTAATGCATAAACGTACATAGATTTTTCCTTTACTCCCAACTGAATAGATGGTTTGATTTCCACCAATTTTTCAAAGAATTACAAACCCTAATAGTATTATATTCTTAAAAGGTTGGTGAAATACATGGTTGGTTAGAGGAAAAACTCACTAATGCCTCCCACTGAGCTCACTTCTCATTAGAAAACAGAAAGACAGAAAGTGTATGAAAACTTCAACCATGAGGTGAAGGAGGAGGGGAGGGGAGGAACAGAGACAGACACCCTTTAATGATAGTTTTCTCTATATTAAGTGTGAGAGTATTCAACCAGGAGACAGGTTTTTACGAAACCATGCTTAATTCATTTTGCTGCCAGCAGAACCCCTGTTGATGTCTCTGGGCTGCATCACCCAGCACTGAAAAATGCTTGTCACAGTGAAGGGCACTTTAGTGCGTCTTGGGCTTTCTGACAAATATTGTTCTCACAATGCCAATACTTCATCCTTTCTTATTCAGCTCTTTGAAATCAAATTTCAGAGTAAGAATCACTCCAGAGGAAAGAGAAAGCTGAATGCAAGAACTTTGGTGAGTAGAAATTGGAAGATAAAAAGAAGAGTTAAGCAAAGAAAACCAGTAGCCAGTAAACAGCAATTCAGAATTATTATTTTCTTCAATTTAAAAAACTTAAAGTGAATAAAAATATTTGGTAATCTTTTGAGGCTATTAAAAAGAAAATATAATTAAGCAACCCTTTTTGTTTTACTAATGAAATGGAGTGCTCCATGTAGTCATAAAAGTCTCAACGTTTCTATTTTTTGCAGCGATACTCTTTTTTGTAAACTTGTTGGATCTGACCTTATAATCTAAACCAGAATATGCAAGACAAATGATGTCCCAGGAAAGTTCAGAATTCAGTTAAGCCATGGTATTTAATAAAAAAAGTAGCGTTCTGCTTTTGTAACAGTTTTCATTTGAAGATTTAAATGTACATCAAATTACTTCAGTAGTCCAAAAAATGTGTCTGGACTGGTAAACAACGTGTTGCCTCTGTCTAATGCATTCCAACACTTTCAATATTACTTTACTACAGTTTGGTCAGATTCTAAATTCCTAAAAGTGTTGTTTCAAAAGGAATTTAAAAGTAGACTAGAAAATACCTCGTTCTTTTTTCATTTAGGCTAATTCTGAATTCTCTGACACCAATTTTTGTTTAGTGCTTTTTTCAAAACATCTTTTTTAACTGACTTAGTCTTAATGTATATCAGTATGCTCCACTTCCAAGTAGAATATGGATTAGATTTTAATCTCATTAAATTTGTCACATAAGTGATTCAAATGCATACTATAACTTTCACCCTGAAATTCTCTTTCTGTGTATGTCTTGTTTTCTGTATGTTTTCATGATTGGCCTCTTATTTATCTGACTAGGTGTGACTCATGGTATTATAGTTTTTTTTAGCACTTTAGAGTTTATGAAACATTTGCCTGTGCAGATGTCTGAACATATTGCTGTACAAACCCAATATGAGTTTCAGACTTTTAACAATATGGTACTGGGTTCTTCAGAGAATAATTTTTAAATGAATAGTTTTCTATTTAGGGTATTATGTAACTGATATAAATTACTTATACTCAGTGCTGAAATACAAAAGAAATCTGTGGCTATATTATGCATCTAGCAGCATGTAATTAGTGTTACACTGACTATATCTGTATGTTCATACTGGTTCAGGTAATGGAAGAGGAGGAAAAGCAATGTGAAGAAGGAAGCAAAAGAGGAAGAAAGTTAAATGAGCTAGAGCAATGAAGGAGAAGGAAAGAAGCAGAGAAGGGGATGAAAATGGAAAAAACAGCAAGGGAAAAAGAATTTTGTATAACGTTTCATACATGTCTATACATACATACACAAATTTATTAGCAAACCCCTAAAGTATCTGGCATTTGAAATATGACTTTAAGAAATTCACAAGTTCATCTGAGTACATTTTGGTCCAACAGTTTTCAATGGGTGCAGAGGCTGACCCTCTGAATACATCATTCATTTGAAATGCATATTTGTTGGCTGAGATATAATTGACTAGTAATGTTAGGCTAATGCTTGGCATGTTAAGCTCAGCTTCAGTTTTTCATGTGTATGTGGACTCTATTGCTCTTATTTTAACCAAAATGGACAAATCTCTATAGCATCTGTTCTTTGTGAATTGTTTTTATCTCAGTTTATCCAGTATCAATGGAGAAACAACCATAGGTGGAGTACCTACAAGCCTGCATCTCTCGAAAGAGCATACTAAAGATATTAGTAGTTCTACCTGCTATGTTCCAGGTAGTATTTGAAGAAATAGGTAGAATGGGTTGTGTTGTCTGCCTTGGCAGACCAAAAAAAGAAAAAAAACCAACCATGCCAGACTGGAGCTAGAGAGACCAGGGAGAGACTGAAGTGAAAGTCAAAGCTACCTGGCATGCTACACACAACTTCAAGCATGGTGTTACCACAAAAAGCAGGTACAGGACTCATCAGGGATTTTGACTGCATACTTTGGAAAATGCTTACAGCAGGATGTGCTCTGATGTTCCTTCTAGGGTGTCCCTTATAGAGAAAGGGTGAGAATAGGGGAAAAGCCTAGAATACAGCAAGATAAATCATTTATGAAGATATAGGAAAGCTATGAGAGCAAAAAAATAATGATTAACAAAAAGTTATAGATAATTAAAGGACAAACTCTGAGGAAAAAGAAAAATGAACAGGAGAAACAAAAATACTAGGATCACAGAAAGAGGACAATAGTTGATTTTTAAGAGCAAAACATATTTACCAATCATGGGATTACCCAATGTCCTGTCCAACCTAGGACAGGTCTCCAGTTCCTCCAAATTCCATACACAGCCTTCTCTATCTGCCTTTAGAGAATCCAACTCCTATCTCCTTCCTTGCGTCAAGGGGACTTTCTGTATAGAAAACACTGTATGTAGTGCCAGCATTCTCATTTGTTATAGGAATATAAGCTAGATGAAAAAAACCCTACAAGGGTACAGAGCCATGCAAAGCCTTAAATCCTAACCAAGGAGGATAAGTTACTAGATTTTCTGAACTCTTCAGATTACATGCACTTTAATGTGCTGTCTCTCTGCTTTCCAGGCATAAATTCTGACACTGTAATGTTTTGAGTTTCTTTACAGTGTATATAGCAGGTTCCATTATTTCACTTCTTCAGCCTGCCTGGTACTATAAGAAAAACCTGCGAGCTGCAATACCATTAATCATGTTTAATCATGATTTAAAGGCCTTATCTAATAAAGAGTCTATTATATCCCTGGCAAATTATTTTAAAAACATAATTATACTGATTAAAGTTTAAAAAGCAGAATAGCCTTACTACTACTAAGAGTACATCTTGGTTCAATTGCCTTTTTTAATGCCTTTGCCTACTAGGGTTAAAAGGCTTTCTAACAGGGATCTTTTATATAGATCATCTCCTGGACCACTCCATCTATTCTCTTCAATAAATAGCTAATGCCCTATGAAAAGCAAAATTTCTTTTTGTGAAAACTGTCTGTGATAGACTCAGATTTTGCTAAAAAGAATACGTTAAAGGAGATGTGATATGCTTTGGTAACAGCATACGTTTTAGAGGGAATTGTGTTTGTCTTCTATAGAAATCTTAAACCTTGCAGACCTTTCAACACAGTAGGCACCTATCCAAGAAATTTTCCATTAGTAAGAACATGTTGAGCATTATTTGTTTGAGAAGATACTCGTCATCAGCATTAAAAGCAGACCATCTTTGGCACCAGATAGTGATGTGCTTCTTAACTAAAGAAAGAAGTCTGGGGTTTTTTGGTTTATTTTTTGTTTGGTTGGTTTAGTATTTCTGAAGGACTGAATGTAGTACCTATGAAAACAAAGGTGTAAGCATCTGCTACATAAAAAAACCAGCACCATAGTACCATAGAAAAACACTCATGCCAATCTGGATTTTTTTTCCCCCAGAACTACACATTGTAGCAATCAAACAATGTTTACTTTTCTTTTAAAGTACATACAGACAGTAAGACCACTTAATGGATGAGCACAAATACCATTATTGCCATTATAAGATGTGAATATTTGATGTATACTGGCTCCTTGCTGATGCTATTGCCAAGTTATTTGTGCAGGAAGTAAGAGTGAAGTGGAAGCTATGAAAGTTAAGCACATCACTTCTAATGATTTACATTGCATGTCAAACAGAGAGAACAGCCACTGGCATCTCAACTTGCAAAAGGTAAATATACACCCTTCTCTACCAATTCTATCAATGTACCAGCATCCAGGAATATACCACCAGTAAGCTCCACTGCAACAGTACAGGGACTGACTCCAAAAGGGAAAATGAACTAATATGCATAGGAGTAGGTACTGTATTAAGTAATTAATTAATTCAATATGCAACTATAAAAAGAAGTGTGAAACCTAGTTCTCCAGCATCATTCACATACAGCTTGGACAAAATAAGCATGAATGTGAGAAGCCACTTTCTTGACTTCATCTTGGTGTTAAATTTCCCAGCTGATTTGGCATGCAATATTTGTATATGAAAGCAATCAGAAGGGCAGAAATAAAATGAAGTGTAATTAGAAACAATTCAAGAAGGTAATTTAACATCCAAACATACTTTAAAACCCTCTTATCAATTTAATAAATGGCTAACTATTTTTCTTTAAACATCAGGTCCACTCACAAAAACACCCCAAGTAATCCTGGTGTCATGTTAGGAAGGGAAAATCATAAAAGAAGTTTAGACATGGAATTCCCTTGTACACCATCACTAGCCAAGGCCAATGAAGAACAGGCCTTATTCACCTAAATTTTCATTCAGATGACTCAAACATGACTCACTTACACCTCTGAGACATAGAATACTTTTCACAGAATCACAGAATCACTAAGGTTGGAAAAGACCTGCAAGATCACCAAGTCCAACCATCAACCCAACACCACCATGCCCACTAAACCATGTCCCACAATGCCACGTCCACACATTCCTTGAACACCTCCAGTGATCGTGACTCCACCACCTCCCTGGGCAGCTTATTGCAGTGTCTCACCACTCTCTCAGTAAAGAAATTTTTCCTAATATCCAGCCTGAACCTCCCCTGGCACAACTTGAGGCCATTTCCTCTTGTCCTGTCGCTAGTCACTTGGGAGAAGAGACCAACACCCACCTCTCTGCAACCCCCTTTCAGGTAATTGTAGAGAGCGATAAGGTCTCCCCTCAGCCTCCTCTTCTCCAGACTGCTCCTCATAAGGCTTGTAAGATGGTAAATATTTGATAACAGCAACATACATACTTTTGCCTTCCCCTAGCATTTGTAAGAGAACAAATCCTGACCTGCATCATTAAAACTATGTCAAACAGAGTTTCAATGCATATTTTGAATACACAGGGATAGAGGCTAAAGACTTTCACGAGAAATAGTCTTGAATTTGAAGCTGTACTTGCGAATTTTAAACCCACATTTTTCCCATCCCAAACTTTCTTATTTTCCAGCCTTTGAAATATTCTGAATGAAAGAATGAAAGCAACCCTTTTTTTTTTTTTTTCTCCAGTTGAAGCTGAGCCTTTGTACTCTAAGAATACAAAAGGCAAAGCAAATTTGTTCCTAATGCAGTTTTGATTTCTGGTTGTGTTGCAGTGCAAAATGTTTTTGCATTTTACTTTAGAGTCAGGATGGAGGAGGCAGAAAAAACAATCAATAAACCCCACACAGATATCACAAACCACAAGAACCTTTGGCCTGAAACCATAGTTCCGTGAGGAGGACTGGATTAGAGAAGAAATTGCTTGCTTTCTCACTAAGCCAAATAAATTTGTTTGCCTTGCTGGACTGTCGCCTAGCTTCAACAGGAGCAAAAGAAAAACAACACCTAATCTTACCTCATGGTTAGGGCAGCTCTTGGACTATAGGATCTCTAGGTTCAAGCCCCATGAGCTTAGGGACATCTAGAACAGAAGCCTTTGCTTCATGTACATCACAATCCAAGGTTATTGCATAAAAAGCATCAAGTATTTCCTCCCCTGTTGCACTGTCAGTAGATCCATATTTGGACTCAAGCAAAGAAGATGCTTGGAAAGGGAAGCCCTGAGAGATCTCTGCTGAGGCACCCTTTTATAACTGCTTTTCTCTACTAGATGGCTTTAACACATTTCCCTTCTGGACAGACCAAGTCATTTCCCAGAGGTTGTTTTGTTGTGGGGTTTGGTTTTTTTTTTCTTTTTTCTTCAAGTAACAGAAAGAGATGGCAACCTATTTTTGCCATCTGAAAGCCGCTCTCTGTTACCTCATGATGAATCTATTTTCCTAATTTAGGTTCATGGTCTACCAGGCAATTCTATCAGCTTAATCTTTGATCAGCTGTAAGAATGGCTGCTGTTAAATTTGCAATATTTCCTTTGCCCAAACAATCAGGGAAGCCTATAAGATGAATTGGACATACCTAGCTTTGGCCAAAAAGCAACATGTATCCATCAGTTTCTAAATTATATTTATTAATTTACTTTTTCTTTCTTTTGAAGTTTGTTACCTGAACTCTCTTACTGTTAATTCAGATGAGTGACTATGTAGTTGTGTGCATGGCCTTTTTTATTTCTGAAGTTAACAGATTCTTTATTTATAAATTTTAGATCCTGTGTTATTCCATATTTCACTTTCTTCCACATTCTGAAGATATGTTCACCTAGCTCCCTTGCTTGAAGAAATCAAGGCCTGTGAATTTTATGTTCCAACCCCCCAACCCCCCACACAATCACCTTCCCACCTGCAACCATGTGCTCAATATTACAATCTGTAACTGAATCCCCAAGTAAGGCAATTGACTACATTGAGGTGTTTTAATATGCATGTTTGCTCAACCTGGTTAAAAAGTACAACCTAAGTGTTTGTCAGTTGTGGCTGTGTTATGATCTTAATTGCATCAGTAGTCAGTTGAGATTAAAAAATTAATAGCTAAAACAGTTATTGAAGATACAGTAACAAAAAACCTGGAGAATTTGCCAAAGAACAGTTTTCTCTCATTTCACGCATTTTAATTTGAGGCTTCAGTGCCAAAATTTATTAGAAGCACTGAGCCACATGCTTTATTTTCTCCTTATCATTAGGCTTACTCTGAATATTCATAGTTCTCAATAAGCTGAGATTAATCCATGCCATGTCATGTCATCCTGCATCATTGATCCCTCTCTGAAGTAAATGGAAACAAAACATCTAGCACTTCTCAGAATGTGGTCCTCTGGCCTTTCAATTTAATATTAAATCAAAAGTTAATGTTGAAGACTATAGCTTTACCAGGCAAAAATTACTTTTTGCTTTTAAAAGTGACATTTCTGTGAAGGTTATGGAATAAATCCTGAATAAGTTTCTTTAAAACTGAAACATCTTTTCCTGGGGCAGGTATTTTTTGTATAGGCTTAACTCCACATCAGAAAACCATACCACTGCAGTGCAGAGGGTAGATTTAAAGACCCAAACAAAAATTGACAGTATTTACATTTTGCTAGTGCCCTGAAAATGACTCCACATGGGACTATAGTACAATTAGCTGCCTATGAATAAAAGGAATAACTAATAAAGCAACAATACAAAAATCAGATTCAATGGGAAAGAACACAGTTTAAATCTATCCTGACTGGAGCAATGTTATTTTTATATATTTTAACATCTAGTCAGCATGCAGCTGTCTGAACATTTTCACAATATTCAGTATTTTCAGAGGAAATTCTGTACTCCTTCCTCAACCATCTAATAAGCTTAGGAAGGCTGAGGAGCTGCTGGCCTGCTTGACCAATATCTTTGTCTGTGCCGAATTCTCCAGAAGCATCTAGTAATGCAGATCATAGGTGTCCCAGTAGATGAAAGACAGGAGAGTTGCAGAAAGTCACATGGGCAGTGCAAGAGATCAGTGAAGATTACAATTAAAATTGGTAAAGGTAAGAAAACATGAGTTTATAACAGGAATAAAGGTCTGTACCCGCCCACATTTGGATCGCCTTCCTAAAGCCCTAGATAGATAAAGGCCTGCCACACACCCTTTATGGTGGTACTTCCGCCAATATTAATGTAAAAGTAGATGGGAGATTCTCTATTAAGAAGTATGGTCTATATGTTACTCATGCTTGAGCTATGAGGGAAAGAAAAAAAAAAAACAGAGGGAGAAGGTTCTTTCTCCATGCAAATTGAGATGAGAAGCAATAGATATATTAATAATGAAACCCTAAACTTCCACCTTGGGTACCAAAACTCTGTGAGTAAGTGATCTCCAACTGGGATTTAAAGAAAGCCAGTAAGAAATACTGAGGAAAATTGCATATGAAACCCTACTCCCTCTTTGGGGCACGTGTGCTCTGTTCAACTGCAAGAAGATATCCTTATCTTCTAGGATCCATACTCTTCAAAAGAAACATCTAGCTCTCTGAAAGAGAGATTAACCAGTTTCTTCTCTTGAAACCCCAACCAGAGAAAACAGTGATTTCAACCAGGCTATATAACTTCCTTTAGGAGAAGACCCAAATTCAAGCTCTTCTCAAGCAAGGAGAATAGTGGCCACCTGTTGTGGGTGAGTTTTTTAGTACATGAGGAGAGATATCTTCTCTCTTCCTCCGGCTGAAGCTTTACCATTGTTCAGGGAGAACAACAGAGAGATACATTCATCAGAAAATACATGGCCAAGGTCCCTGAAAGAAAATGCTCAACATGATTAGGAGTTTCACTCTCTAACCCGCTGACCAGAGGAAGCATCTAGAGAGGTACAACTCCTAATACTAAAAACTACTAAATTTTTCTTATTTGTAAATGGTCATTTGAACAGGTTTCTAAAAATTAAATCACTTATTTTTAAGTGTATTTCGTCTTCTGAAGAAAAAGCTGTTTAAAGGTGTGCTTCTTCAAATCTTTACTGATAAGAGTTTTCTGTGCTGTAACTGAATAAGTAGCATAGATGAAGAAATCAGAGGAAAACAGAACCTTAAGTCTGGGAACAGGGAAGGAAAGACTTAGTCAGGAGAAGCATCCATTTTGACAAATAGGTAGATAGATCCTGAAATTAACAGACAGTTCCAATGAAGAACAAAATGTACATCCAGAAACAACTAAAAATATTTCAGAAAGCACTTAATCACTTGCAGTGCATTAACCAATTAACATTAGGCAACAGATAAGTCAAACGGTTGGTAAACTGGAAAAAAATAAATCAAAATGTGTCAGGGTTTTTAAGACATGGACTCCTACTCTTCACTTCTAAAAAACCAAATATGAGTAACTTGAATTTGATTCAAGTTTTTATGACAGAGAAAGTTCTCTTGTCTCTGGGAAGAGCATCACCTGTATACTAATGAGAACAATAAATGGTAAGTCCATGGGACCAAATCCCCTGCAGCATAAAGTCATTAGTGTGAGTCTCTCCTTGAGGGAACAGAATTAGATAAATATTTAGACAGTAATACTGCTGAAAAATTTATAATCAAATGACAGTGAAGGTGGACTGACTACAGCAGGCAGCAACAATTTGTTTTAGTTGGTGGTTTAGAGCCTATTGAGAAAATTTGGAAATTGAATTAAGAGATGAAAGCCTTTGGAAGAGCAGTCTTGCAACGACTTTAAAAGAAAAATGAGCTTTATTGCCAATAAAGCAAGTCAGTTTAAAAGAAAAAAACCCATCACCGCAATTCCATTCTCCCATGACTAAAGACTAAAAATATAATCCTTTTCTCCTTCCTCATGAGTAAAGAAACATTTATCAGCTGTTTTAGCAACTTTAAGAATACATTGAAAGTGTTCTCTTTTGGTTGCATCACAAACAAGATGGTAAGTTGGACTTAAAAGCTATGAAAGACTAAAAAGAGAAGGTATTTGTCTGGCTCCTCTTTGGTTTGGGCTTGTCATATTAATCTCCAGCCAAGTGTCAGAATCTCATTTTAATGACTTTTTTTTTTTGGTAACTATTTGCCCTAAGTCTTTGGCAGGCCAAGAAATAGTAGAAAAAAAAATAAACTTAGAGTCTGCTTTCATTTTTATGGAAGCCAAGACTTCCTTACAGATATACCACAGAAAAACATCCTTGCCATTTTATTCTTTAGTGTCTCATACCCTAAAGCAATATTATTTTAAAGCTGTGAAGAATTTTAAAGAACACATGAATAAATGCTTCCTTTGAAGGTTATACTTCACAAAAAGTTATGGCCTAATATAACATTTAGTATACGTAGTAGTGCCCATCATTCTTGACTAAGACAAATACTATCACAGTAGTCAAAAAGCAGAGTTCCTACAACAGTCAGTGAAAGCTGCTTATCAAATTATGTATCTCACAGGGCCCAGATAATAGGATTCTCCACTCTGTATAAGTGGAACTATTAGTAAATCCAAAGATGAAGCAATAAATTAGTACATTTAATTAATATTTTTTTCCCCAGTAAATATCATTCCTTCTTCACAAAAGTGAATGCCAGTTGTTTTTAATTTCTTTTATCCATAATAAGGTAATGGTGAAAAAAATATTATATGTAGCCTATATTAATGGTAAAAAAAAAGGACTTGACTTTTTAAATGTGTTTTTTCCTATTTCAGGTCAGAACTTTATCTAATCATGCTGCATACTAAGGTGGATAATAACATCACAAGGAGAATTATTTTTTAATGGTCATCTATTCCCCTCCATCTCAGGACATGGAAAGAATCACACTTGAATTAAACAAAGGAACAGTCAGGTGATGGGAACAAGAAGAGTCAGTAATGTTTCTCTTCATTAGGATTCCATGGCAACTACAGTTAGCTGATACAACAAATTACTATGGATGTTAAAGTTGCATATTTCCACGTTAAAACCCCAAGCTTCAGCACACAAATAGAGGAAGTGTGCAGTAGATGTATCAGTAGCAACACAACATGACAAATGGTCATGCTCTCAGCGCTGGAAAGGCATCTCAAATGGCAGACATCCATGGGATTCAAGCATGTTTCCTCTGGGTAGTGCCTTCACATACTTGGCAAGCAGGGTCAGCAAACCTCAGATAAACTACTATCCAAGTAGGACAACATGTGTAGCTTTGTCATGCCAATTCCATGCTTTGTTGTTTCTCAGATTCTGCCATGCATATTTTCACTGAAGGTAGGAACTTGTTCATAAAGGCTCATCCCCATATTTTGACAATACAAAGCAGCTGTCATTCCCACATGTGCACACACCATGGTTAAAGTCATAGGCATGTCTTTTTGTCTGAGCAAAAGCCAAGCTAGCTGTTACATGCTGCAACCCAGAATTCCCCATGCCTTTGCTGTCCATTGTACAAAGACCCCAAAATGCTAAGTTTCCTACACCCACATCACACCAGAATTTTATTATCTTTTACGATCCCATAGGGTTTTCAAAATAACATTAAAGGTAGCACACTAACTTGTCTGTAGCAAGGTACTTTAAATAAATTCTCCAGACACACCTTCAAGGAATGGGTGCCTTTTCTGGTGAGCCTAGTGGAAACAACTTGTGAAAATAATCAAGGATGTTAATGAGATTGAAGTTAATTATTATCTTCACCCAATGCCACTATATGTACAGTGAAGGGGAATTTTATACACTGTTCTTGAATTTAACCCAGTTATGGTTTGCCAGATTGATTTGAACTCTGCAATGACTGTACTATGAATTACCTCGTATCCATGAGCTGTTGTATTTATAAAGGAGAATTGAGCGTTGTCACTTTGTGAGTCGTAATTCCTTCATATCTGCTGTTCATTCTAGGATGAATTAAACTGTTTTCAGCATTATTTCAACATTCTGTATCAGCTCAGTAGGAGATGTGGCCTTTATTACAATAACTTATACTGGCATACAGCTTAAATGGCAACAATTTCTAAATAACCCCTCTAGTCTCCAGTTATTTAACATTCAGGAACACCTCGAGGAAGAAACGTTTGCATTTAGCAACCCTTAATAAAACAGTTAATAAAAAAATTGTCTTTAATGAATTTGTTTAGTTACTTTTTGAATTAATGAAATTTTCAGCATCGACAGTAGTCACGAGACAAGCTGTATCATTCAGTCCATAGGTCAAGGCATTAATGGAAGTACAGGTATAACTGCTACTTGGGAAAAGAAAAAAAAAAGAAAAAAGAGCACAGTTTGATGACTACATAGACCCCACTTCCCCTTTTAGGTAATTTAATGCATTTATAGACATACAGAAGTCACTTTGACAACTCCAGAATATAAAAATAATGTCTGCTTCATCTCTTGTTAACCGTGGCTATGACCTATTTAACACTATATAAACATTTCTAGTTTAAACTAGTAAAGTAGATACTGTTCTTGCCTACAGTCTACTGAACCAGAGTTTTAAGGTTCATCTTCATGGACTCCCTGATACCCAAACTGCTTTGAAGGTGTACAAAACTGTGAAACAAAGTACTTCAGTAAGTCAAATTTAACATAAATGGTATTTATTTTTCATACCTTTCTGCCCCAGTAATTTCTGCTAAATAGAATTCTCCCTTCCCAATATGCTTCCTCTCCGGAGAGTTATTTGTCATGCATATTAAAGGAAAAAAATTTCTACTTTTCCTATTTTGTACAATCACCTGTGAGCACCACTCCCAACAGAAATCAAGCCTCAGGCTAAAGGTGTCCTATTGGACCAGTAAAAACTAAGCATTACTTGAATGGTAGTTGCTGGAAAATATCAGTGCTATTTCTTCGGAGAGATTTGTAATCTAATGAATGAAAGTAATTTTATCAGTCTTTAGCCACACATAGAATTTATGTTCTGCAGAATGATAGCCCCTAATAGCAACCTCAGTAAAGCCAAACATCAATAAAAAAACCTCCACTTTATGCTTTCCAGAAAGTGGACACTACACTGACATCAAAACAGCAACTTTAAAACTAGAGTCCAAAGGGATTGTGTAATTTTTCATCAAGCTAAACAGTCTGTGCACACTGTGTGATTTTTTCTTCATCAAGATCGGTGTCATTTTGCTTTCCAGTACTTTCCATTTTAACAGTAATTAATGTCGTTAGACCCCAGGAGCGAGGGCTAGGAAGTAGGAGTTTGTGGAGGTGGCACAACTATAACTTTAGAAAACAAACTGAAACATTTCTAGTGAAAGGTTTTGGCAGCAAAGATTAAGAAACCAGATTTGCTTTTGACAATAAGTAGACCCCATTTTCCAACTAAAATTTGATTTTACATTAACCACAAAATATAGGCACAGGGGAAAGACATCATTACTTTTCCATAGCAGAAAACAAAAACAACAACAACATTTGCAAAGTTACTCCTTTTAGGAACAAGCATATCTTAGTAAGGGGTGCAAAATTTGCTTGTTAGAATTTCTGCTACAGGTATTTTGCTTTGCCTGGGTGATTACAGAGGATTACATTTCATGAACCTACGTTTATAAGGGTTTCACAGACCAAGGATCGTACATAAATTCTTGTTGGCAGCCAAATAACACTCACTTGCAGCTTTTTACAGGGGCAACAACTAGCTGGAAAATAAGATTTTTAGGGTCCAGATTGTATATATGAACACCAATCCTCCTAGTAAATACTTTATTCCCAAGGGGCTACTCCTGTTTTAAAAGTAATACTAGAAGAATCTTCAGGTTTCTTTTAAGACTTTATTGCGACATATCTCACTCCTTTCCAATCAGCTGCAGCATTGATTCTGCTGTTGTTTTCTGATGGAGGAGCATTAGGGGGAAAAAAAACAAACAACCCCTCCAAAAAAAACCCAACAAACATCCTCTTTATCCAAATATTCACTGAAATGAACAAACAAAACCTGAACATTCTCTTTTGATTGTGCAAGCGTGACCCTTGCAACTAATTCTATACCTGCAGTGAAGCCTCTCTGGTATGATATCTTACATGTTTATTAACTCTATGTCTGTAGACTATGCATAATTGCTGAGATGTTAATAATTGGGAACTGTGACAAAAAGAGTAAGCAAGTCACTATTTTGTAAAATTTTATGCTTCCTTAACATTTTCTGCTCCCTGCTAAGCTTCATTTATATGCTTTTTTTTTCATTTCTTCATGCTATATACCCAGTGAACAAGATAATCTTTTCTTTTACATTTTTAGCATGCCTATTTATATACTTAAAAATCCTGTGTTTGTAGTATTTGGTGCATTAAAAAAAAAAGCCTATTTCATAATTTCCCATCCTTGAGTGTTGAAAAATACTCAGTGCTTTGCCCTATGGTTCATCATCTCTTCCTCTGTCATGATGCCTTTGCTTTTTTCTCTTTTAACCATTTTTCTGGGGCACTTAAGGGGAAAAGAGTTGCTAATAAAGGAAAAACAAACAAACAAACCCAACCAAAACCCAAACCAGGACCACAGTTAAAATAAAGGATTTCTCTGGGGCTTCACAAAGTAAGTGAAGTTTCAGTTACCACCAGGTGACCAATTATCCTGTAAAACAAGGAGTAGAACAGATTTGAGCTTTACTCTCCTTTGAGAAATCCCTGCAGAAAATAGTGACTCTATATTTGAGGCTTTGCTTTTTAACCATTGTATAGAATTTAAATAGATATTCAGCCACTTATAACTCTAGAGAATGCTTTAGAATCTTGGTGAGCCTTTACTAGAGTCTCAAATTGTTAGATTATAAATTTGCTGACTTCTAATATGTTTCAATAGGACACATTTGATTTCATTAGTCTTGCATTAAAGCCTACCTCCCACCTTGATAGTCACAAATCAGGCTGCTAAGCACTACAAAAATAAGACATTTCCTCAGAGGCAGAGACATTGAAGAAAATGTAAATAGGTATTTTCAATCAGCATTATGTCTTTCTAACCAGTTGTGTGCATGATGTTGAAGATAACTAGTAGCTTAAAAGCATTCTGTATGTCTGATGCTGAGGAACTATCTGTGGGTTTTTTTTTGTTTTTTTTTTTATGAGCAGTATTGTTAAGTTGAAGTTATACAGATATATAATGAAGCTAGACAATGTAAAACATTGGTTGTCCTAACAGTGCTTAAGGTTACATTATTTCTGCTAAGATTTTAGACTGCCAACATATTGAAGATTTTAGGTAGGTTAAAGTTAATACCTTCCCCCTACCCAGTAGGCCAGTGAATTTTATGAGCATGTGCATCATGTTCTCTCAGCATGAAATTCCTTTTAACAAGCAGGCAGACATATGTACCGGTTTAAACCAACAAAAGGACACACTTCCCTGTTTCACGAGAAAGTTCAGCTGCTGACAGCCAAGGTGACAGAGATAAGGTCTTACTCAAATTAAGACAGTGTCTTTCCCACATCCTTCCCCTCACCACAGGCTGGAAATGTGAACAACCTGCAGCAACCAAGCAGCACCTTGACAGTAAGTTTGTGTCATGCTGCAATTGCATTCTGTGGATATGGAAAGAAATGTAAGACATGCTATTAATTTATGTAAAGGAGATAAAGACAAGTGTGAGCCCCAGCCAGCTAATATTCATTGATATTCCCATTCTGCTAGACACAGTGTTATTAATCCTTGGGGGTGTGGGGGAGTGGTGTCAAGTCAGAAGGAAGTGAGTAGCATGCTATTTTTGCACTAGGGACACAGACTGGTACCTCTTGATAGTCCTAAACAGTTTAAATAGGCAAAATACCCAGACAGAATTTCGTAATATTCTGTACGTGAAAACGATGCTAATGACACATAAGAGCAATTTTCTGCTATACTCCCCACATACGCTCCTCATATATACCTTCCTGCATTTTGCATGCTTATCTCATTAAAAAGACTTTTGTTCAAGTCCTACCTGGAAGTTGCTACAATCCAAAGCTACATCATATTTCCCCCCCTCCTCTTTTTTTTTTTTGTGCCATCCACAGATCCCAGACTCCTGAGCTGAAACAATTATTGAACCAGATGACGCTTGATGCAGCACTCATGTCCTTGAGATGCTGTTCTGACAGTATATCTCAGTAAAGACTCTGCTTAGTACATTACTTATTCTGTGTATCCAATAGCTTCTTGAAGGCACGAAGGCATGTGTTCTGACAGGCCCAAACCCTCTTTCCCACCTCCTGCTATGGTGGGCATAGCTGAAATTCTGACCACCAGCATGACTTCAATTATCTCGAGTTTGTTTTATCCTGATTTTATTTCATAGTCACAGACAGACAGTGAGACAAACTAAACAGGCCACTTCTATCCACAGGGACTGGAGATAATGAAAGCTTGAAGAAAGTCTTTGCCAAACCTTTCTTCGTCAGGATTTTCTCCTCTATGGCAGAGTTTGTAGCACTCGGATGATGGATGAGCTATGGCCAGGAGATAGCATGGAAACTTTACCCAGTAAAGCTGGTAACTGCGGAAACTGCCCTGTCAACCAGAAGGTGAGGGTAACGACCATGGCGAGCTACTTGGAGCACCTCAGTATTTCTGCAATCATTATCACGAAGATTTATTTGAACCTGGTGCCAAGGCCGCAAGTGCGCCAACAGGGTCTCAACTATCCCAGTCTCACCCAGAACCTATACCCACTGGGTCTCAGGTCCCAGTTCTTGCCTGACAAAAAAATGAAAGTCATGATAGATGACTGATCAGTTATACATGTCACAATTCCTACAAGGTATCAATCAAGAAAAAAAAGCATGTTCTTCTGCCACAAATTGTACTCAAGAGCAACTACACTGAAATTAATTTTCCAGAAAGTTGAGTTTTCGGAAGAGAACAAAACAGCTTTGTGTCCTCAAGGTGACAGCTTTTCTCTAAAATGTGTTTGAACTGCAGTGGCCTCTAGGGTATGACTGAAATCATATTAAATTTGGAACATACAACTATAAAGAGGTGGTTCTGTGACAGAGTTTGCAACCTCAGGATAAGAGAAACAAACATATTCAGCAAAGCCAAGGTTGAAGAAAGGTGTCAAGGACAGAAAAAAAGCGGATACAAACAGGGCAATAAACAATTTTCACAGCATATGCCTGCTTTTCTGCTGGTACATAACATAATTACTTCAAAGGTACTTTCAAAGTGGAAAAGAAAAGAAAGACTCCTTTGAAGCTCTCCTCCTAAGCCTTCTTTTAGTCCTACTGCAGCCTTCCTTTCTCTTCAAAGGGATTTTCCTCAAGGGGTTTGGCTATACAATGCAAACACTTTGGTGCAGTTTATTCTGTAAAAACTCCAGAAGTCAGATTTCAGGTAACTGCAAATAAGAGCCTAGTAGGATTCTGAAGAGCTGCTAAGCCTCTAACTGCAACCACAAGTGTCCAAGTCCTTTAAACTCTGGCCCAGGATCAGAGGCTCTTAAACTTGAGTTATACAAAGTCACCTAAAGTGATATTTAGCATGTCAAATGGCTTTTCAACAGCAATAATCACCCACAGATTCTGCCATCCTCATTTTCTTAGCTCAAAATTTGTCTGAACTTTTCTTTAGCTATATGAAATCTATCTATAAAATGAGAATTATTTTCACCTGTAAAAAACCTAACTCTGAAGCAATATACTTGTGGGCCATACATGCAATATTGTTAAACCTCAGCTGTCTTGAAGACAGTTTTTAGACTAACATGACATCAACCAAAGAGAAGTTAATCAGTGCTCAAGATACACTACTGAACTATTTATTAAAGAAATAAAAATAGGAGTTTAATTTAAATTATTTCATAGAATGATTTAGGTTGGAAAAGACCCTTAAGATCATCCACTCCAACCAGTAACCTAACACTGCCAAGTCCACCACTAAACCATGTCCCTAAGCACCACATCATCCACACGTCTTTTAAAATCTCCAGGGATCGTGACTCCACCACCTCCCTGGGCAGCCTGTTCCACTGCCTGACAACACTTTCAGTGAAGAAGTTTTTCCTAATATTCAGCCTAAACCTCCCCTGGCGCAACTTGAGGCCATTTCCTCTTGTCCTGTCGCTCATCACTTGGGAGAAGAGACCAACACCCACCTCTCTGCAACCCCCTTTCAGGTAGTTGTAGAGAGCGATAAGGTCTCCCCTCAGCCTCCTCTTCTCCAGACTGAACAACCCCAGCTCCCTCAACAGCTCCTCATAAGACTTGTGCTCCAGACCCTTCACCAGCTTCGTCACAGAATCACAGAATCACAGAATCAGTACGGTTGGAAAAGACCTGTAAGATCATCGAGTCCAACCTGGGGGGGGGGGGAAAAAAAAAAAAAAAAAAAAAAAAAACAAACCACACCACAAAACCCACGCCACACAACAACAATAACAAGCCACAACCCACCCAACACCACACAGCACCATGTCCATCAAGCTACATCCCACAATGCCACATCCACACGCTCCTTGAAGACCTCCAGGGAGGGTGACTCTACCACCTCCCTGGGCAGCCTATTCCAGTGTTTCACCACTCTCTCAGTGAAGAACTTTTTCCTAATGTCTAGCCTGAACCTCCCCTGTCGCAACTTGAGGCCATTTCCTCTAGTCCTGTCACTAGTCACTTGGGAGAAGAGACCAACACCCACCTCTCTGCAACCCCCTTTCAGGTAATTGTAGAGAGCGATGAGGTCTCCCCTCAGCCTCCTCTTCTCCAGGCTAAACAACCCCAGCTCGCTCAGCCGCTCCTCATAAGACTTGTGTTCCAGACCCCTCACCAGCTTCGTCGCCCTTCTCTGGACACGCTCCAGCACCTCAATGTCCTTCTTGTAGTGAGGGGCCCAAAACTGAACACAGTATTCGAGGTGCGGCCTCACCAGAGCCGAGTACAGAGGCATGATCACCTCCCTGCTCCTGCTGGCCACACCACTTCTGATGCAAGCCAGGATGCCGTTGGCCTTCTTGGCCACCTGGGCACACTCGTCACCCTTCTCTGGACACGCTCCAGCACCTCAATGTCCTTCTTGTGGTGAAGGGCCCAAAACTGAACACAGGATTCCAGGTGCGGCCTCACCAGCGCCGAGTACAGGGGCACGATCACCTCCCTGCTCCTGCTGGCCACACTGTTTCTGATACAGGCCAGGATGCCGTTGGCCTTCTTGGCCACCTGGGCACACTGCTGGCTCATATTCAGCTGGGCGTTGACCAACACCCCCAGGTCCTTTTCTGCAGGGCAGCTTTCCAGGCACTCTTCCCCAAGCCTGTAGCATTGCATGGCGTTGTTGTGACCCAAGTGCAGGACCCGGCACTTGGCCTTGTTAAATTTGTAGTACAACATTATAGATGGATATAGACTAAAGCTTCAGATAAATGGGTTATAATTAAACTTTTTCTTTTGTAGCCATGTTTTAAAAAGAGAAGAAACCACCACTTGAAACAAAAAACAAATCTTGAAGTCTGAATTTAGAAATTAGTGAGAAGAATCATGGGCAAGGGCCTGACAGAGTAAAGACTGACAGAGGAGGCAAGTCTGAAATCACATGCTGCAGCTGAGACTACTTGTTCAGCTTTTTTATCCAGTCTGAAATATGCCTGTCTCCATCTCCTCCTCCACCCCCCAATATGTAGTTTTGTGCCCACAAACTGAAAATAACATGCCACTTCTGTACTGCTTTGTGCTGTTCCAAGGAATGAGTTCAACCAGCCGCCATGAAAGGAAGCGAGTCTACAATCTTGCATATCTTTCTGTTTTCAGGTTAATTTAGCCATTTTTGCAGTTGTGGTTTAACGCCAGTAGACAGCTAAACCCCGCACAGCTGCTCACTCAGTCCCCCTGCCTGCAGTGGAATGGGGGAGAGAATCAGAAGCGAAAAAATGAGAGAACTCATGGGTTAAGATGTAGACAATTTAATAGGTAAAACAAAAGCTGCATAGAAAAGCAAAACAAAACAAGAGATTCATTCATTACTTCTCATCGGCATACAGGTTTTTAGCCATTCCCAGGAAAGCAGGGTTCCATAATGCACAACAGTTACTTAGGAATACAAATGCCATAACTCCCAACATCCCCCCTTCCCCTAGCTTTTATTGGTGAGCATGACATCATATGGTATGGGACATACCTTTGGTCAGTTGGGGTCAGTTGTCCTAGCTGTGTCTCCTCCCTATTTCTCATGCACCCCAGCCTACTTGCTGGCAGGGCAGCATGAGAAGCAGAAAAGGCCTCAATGCTGTGCAAGCACTACTCTGCAACAGCTAAAATATCCCTGTATTATCAACACTGTTTTCATCACAAATCCGAAACATAGTACCATACAAACTACTGTGAAGAAAATTAACTCTAGCCCAGCCAAAACCAGTACAAAGAATCTTAGATGTTTTTTCTTTCCTTTAGCTTTTCATTGCAAGTCCTGTTGTTTGTTTTTGGTTTCTTTTTTCTCTCTTCAAGAAAGTATTGCGTAAAGGTATGTGCATCATACATATACAGCAAAACCATTAATGAGTTTAGTGTTAAACAAGAAGCAGCAAGATTTGGAAAATTTTGTAGGTCTCCTGAAATCCACTGGAAATATCTTCCCCCATCTAGAAATAGCCTCATAAGAACCTTTACTCCCCCTCTGCCTCCCAAACTTAGTTCTTTTCTTTCTGGCTCTCTAAAAGTAGTAAGGAAGTAGTAGTGTAGCTAGACTCCAGCTCTTGTTGTAATCAAATTATACAAACGCTTAAGGGTACATCCACAGTTGCACACTAATTTTGTAAGTAACCCTGCATGGCCCAGCAGGCAAAAGCTTCAAGAAAGTATGCATGGCTCAAACAATCTTAAAATTTAACCATCGTAGTTTCCTCATTCAGGGTATTTAAAAGGTATTTTAGAAACCTATAAAAATTTAACAAATTAGCTTTTGTTAACCAAAACAAATGTTTTCATTTATCTTTACAGGTACTTTCCATGAATTTCATCAACCATCCATTTTTGAAGAATCCTTTAGCAGTAACATACAATTTTAATCACATATTTGACAGCGATATTCTTTGGCACAGATACTGGTCTTAACAAGATTGTTACAAACACTCAGGAAACAATGTTTAACTAGAAATAATCCCACTGTCTTTCTTCATGAAAAAAAGAATAAAAGTTAAGGTGGAAAAGTTTGAAGGGAATTAATTTTCTTCCTTCTGACAGTTCTAAATATGTCACTGAAGTCTTATTTCCAGTCCCGGCATGAATGGCAACTAACACCAAAGAGAAAAATTAATATTAGAGAGAGGGAGGGGGGAAAAAAAAAATAATCCATCTGTGCAGAGTTTACCTTGTTAAGTATTGAAGGCACCTGGCAGAGAGACCAGATAGTAGACGATAAGAGAGAGCCTGCTCCTAAGAGAGGGAAAGTGCTGAAGATCAACCATTAAAAAGACCAGAATCAGCTTTTACACAGTTATCTGGGACAAGAAAGGACTGAAGAAAGGACAGATTAAGAATCCTTAGAGAAATACAGGAAATAAATACTGTTTGCTCACAGTAGTAGGAAAAATACAGACTTTGCTAAGACCCTCTTGGACAGACATTGCTAACTTCACTAGCTCAGTGGAAAAAGGAGAATGAGGGACACAGGAGGAAGTTAGTCTACAGGATTATAACTTAAGAGAAAAATATGTACTTTTAAAAAATTTTAAGTACTATTAGATTTTACTTGTACATCTCTGATGATTTGGAAGGCAGCTTCAACAGTTCAGCAGCGATAAATGGCAACTTGTCCCCTCTAGTTACTTTTACTACCGTAACTCTTACACAGCAGAGGCTTTTACTTTCCCCCCTACCCCATCCTTAGATTCAGGATTTAGATCAAATGAGCTACCTTACCTTTTTGACACACCAAACAGTTCCTTTTATTAGTTACATAACTTAAACTGCACAGGCCATAGGTGATGCAACAGACAGCCAGTATCGTAAACTGCACGTAAAGACCCAGTTCATCTTCCTGCCCTGAAGGTACATCGGTTTGGTTTGAGTCTGGCAATGACTTTTTATCTGGCTACCACCATCAAAAGCAGCAGCTTTTTATCCAGCTACCACCATTATATGTCAGTACATCCTGCCATTTTCAGGGAAGACCCCAGCATCACAGCTTAAACAGCATAAAACACAGGGGGCTTTCAACCGTGGGTGTGTCTACTGGGCTGTGCTCTGTTCCCCTTACTATCCGTGGCCTCTGATTCTGTTTAAAGGCCCCACAAGTCTGAAACAAGTTTCAGATTATTATGAAGGGCTATTTCAGAGTCTGGGACAGCAGTATGTCCAGACAGTAGTTTGTGAAACTGAGTAGCCACACATACTTAAATGAACTTGCTATTTCCAATTTGGTGAATTAGTTAATTTATTAAAATAGTCATCCAGTGTGATTGAACAAGAAAAACAAAAAAAAAAAAAAACCCAAAGAAATCTTTCATAGCCAACATACCTTAGCTTCTCTGTCCTTCACATCCAGAAGGACTACATCAGCATGACTTTAAGCCAGCACAACACAGGGGCTATTAATGTCATCAGAAATTGTACAACAAGTTTAGAGAGCTCTTCATTCTCAGAAGGCACTTCATTGCTTACCCACAGCTGTTCAAGGCTCCCTGCACCATATCCTGCAGAGCTGTGGACAAGCTCTTCCAGCTCAGGTAAGCTGGCAGAAAAGGACAGTCAAGACCCACAGCACTTCTGTGCTGCCCAGCTCACATCAGCGAACTTTTGCACTTATCATGGTTAAAGTATAGCAATAGTATCTGATCTTTGCAAAAGACAGACCATATATCTTCACATCTGCAGCTGGTGGTCACATCTCCTCCTTAGGTTACTCAGCGCTCTAGAATGCCTTAAATCCTGGCACCTTTGCCACTGCTTGCCCTTCAGAAGTAAACAGAATCAGTCCAGGCACCTCCTCTCTCCTGAACGGAAGACCAGACATCTGGCAACCATTCCTCACGCTTCTCTATGACCTTCCTAAGTCAAGTCCCCTCCCCACAAAAATCCCCCTTTCATGATTCTTCCACAACTGCCCCTCACCTGGTACCAGAACCTCTCCTTTTACAGCAGCTGCTTCCAGGGGGCTCTTTGTCACAGCAGGAGATCATTAAGCTCTTCATTAACCCAGTCGGGTTGCTTCTATCCTACCCTTCTTCTTAAAGAAAGAGCCCAATAGCTTAGCAATACAATATACAACTTTTTGCAAATCTTGCAGTATCAAACTTGATTTTTCATGTGTTCATATGTGCTATTAAGAATAATAAAAAAAAAGTTAATTACACCAAAGTGATTTAATGTTTCACTAAAATGAAAGTAAATAGTACTGATTTATTACTTTTTCCTGGATAAACATTTTGTGAGCCTACAAAATAATTCTTGCAATTGCTTGAGGATTAAACTTTGTTTCTGTTTTCTTAGAGGAGGTTCAGCCAGATAATGTATGAAATGTAAATAGATTTTATGCTCTTAACTGCTGCTAAAGGGATTTAGGTATTTATAAGTAGTTGAAAGGAACATTTATCTGATGGGAAAAACTGCAGATTTTTTTAATGACATATTTAAAATCATTTGCAAGTACATGACACAAAAAGATGTGAGTTGTGTAGTACAACTTTAAACAAACAACAACCTTGCCCTGATTGTGAATGACAAAGCACTAGGCAATGAAGTGACACATAGACATGCCTTATATCAAAAGCAATTTGGCTTCTAGAAATTCAGTTTCACATCCTTGAAACTTTCACTCTCAATTTGCAGGTTGCTGCCATAAATACATAAAGTATTGACGACAGATTATCCCATTACAATTTGTAAAGGTACAAATACGTGAACAGATTATTAAGCCAGGTTTTTCTGTAAGTCAGTTGCCTTACTATGGCCTAATATTTATATTTTTTTTCACATAATCACCTCAGAAAAATGAACTGATACACTGCTAACCTTTTGTCACTTTTGAAATAACATTCTGGAGGGAATTAGAAATCTTTGTGATCCATCTTTCTTCAGCTTCCCTCTTTGCATGTACATGTCTTTTCTTCCTTTGGAGGAGTCTAAACAGACATGGAATCATGAAACATACAGAGACAATAGTTGTTCATAAATATTTATAAGCTAATGAATTCCAGATAGTTCATGATTATTCATCAACAAATCATACACTGAAGTGAGCTGAATTATTCACAAAGTTACTTTATGGCTTCAGCATCTTGAATTAATTATTACAGGTTTGATTCCTTTTGAGTCACTCCGGATAGCACCCATCATGATTAACGTGGCTGGAATGCACTGTTAGACAAATCATGGGGTTCCAGAGAGCGAGAAGCGGAAAAAATAATTTTCACTTGTTTATTTTGTCTTTAATCACTTACATGTCATTAGTTAGAAACTGAAAATTCACCTATATGAGAATGGTATGAACAATTTTCCATTGTTAAATTGAAATAAGTCAAAAATATAAAAATATCACAGGCAATTATGGTTAAAAATATAGATACTAAAAATATAAAATACAGTAAAAAATACAGATGCCTAAAAATAGCTGCATTTTTCTTTCTGTAAAGTACAGCTCACCAGGGAATGTCTTGTGTTTACATGGAATATAAAGTTTGTTTCTGCTTACATTAAAACTCAGCTATTCTACTGTTTGGGGTTTTTGTTTTTTTGTTTTTTGTTTCTAAAACCTGTCAGTTGTAATTTACTTCCTACATACTTATGGAAAAGCAGGTGGATTAAGAAAGGAAATACAATCCCATATGCACTATAAATAGCCACATGAAACAGCGTGACCTGAGGTCACTTCTTTGTTTTAAATATAAAATAAATATATTTTCTAATAAGACTTTGTGAACAGTGGTGAAAGATATATATCATAAATTGTGAATCTATTTCACCTGTTTTCTATTACTAACAATGTTATCGTCAATACAATGATATGTCATTTCCACATGTGACCTTTTGCTGTATCCGATTTTCACTTATTTACCTTATTCATGAATACTGAACTGGGACTAGCTAAAATCCTCTTCTATGACCCAAAATATCTTCAGATTAAAATTTCCTAGAAATTACTCTTTTTGCTGGACAAAGTGTCAATTTTTTATGACTATACTATGTGATTTGATTTAAGTTCTAATAATAAATTTTTTTTTGTAATCTTAAAGGACACTAGCAAAATATTTTCTTCAGTCTCCATCAGGAGCTACCACTGTCTTTTCTGGACACTGCTTGGAAGTCTTTTATGTTCCATGTTTAAAGCAATGGCTGGCTAGGATCCTTCCTCGGTTAGGGAAGTTACTTAGTTTTATAAAACCTAAGGCACTCAAAGGCTTCCAAGGTAGAAGTGGGAAAGGAAGGTCATGTCAGTGTGTACAAAGTGCCGAGAAATCCATGTGAGTTGAAACCCTGCTGTCTGAATTTTTGCTTCATCTTGACTGCTTATTGATGAAAAGCTGGGTGTGAACCACCACTGGGTGCATGCTGGTTTCCATTGGAAGGAAAGACAGAATGGACAGGAAAATACGAGAGGGTGTGTCCTATACATTGCAATATCAGGGGATCAGAATTCCAACGTACATCATTGAAGGCATTAGTCCACTGTGGAGACACAGCCACTCCTGTGTTTCTTATAGGAACAATTCTTATATTTTTAAGATTAGAAATATATACCAGAACTTCCCAGAGATTTGATAAAACACATTTTGGCATGGAGTTTTCACAAAATTGAAAGTAAAAGCCTATGTAAAAATTACTATGTAATACAGAAATAATAAACAAAGTTGCTTTTACATAATTGACAGTCACATAAATACTTGCAAGATTACTGCAACCAGAGGATTACCATTGATAGTTGCTAAATGCCAACAGCACTAGATAGCAGAAGCTTAGGCATGCAATATATTTTGATTATTGAAGAAGTCGTGGTAAGGGTTCGTATGAACATGTCCAGCCTAAAGCGAAAGTGAAGCAATTTGACTTGTTATAAATACCTTTCACTATAGGGTAAACTAAGCAAAATTACTTTGCCGTGTACTAAGCTTTCTTTTTTACTGTCCCACAACCTGGTTTTCTACTAGTCAGTCTTTGAAGATACCTAGAAGTTGTGCCTCTGTCATACGCTCAAAACTCCAGCTGTTCTTGGTTGCATTATTAACACTTTCAGCCTTAAACTTTTTCTCTGGCATCTTTTTATGATTACTGAAATTTTAAAGAAAATGTGTCAAACTCAGGCACAGGGAAATGTGAATTTTGAAATAGGCAAGTTAGGAGTGTTGCTGTAGGGCTTACAAATTAGCAAACATACAAAGAGGCAGGTGATGCAAATCCTCATCACAGATGATGCAAATCCTAAAATTAAGAAATCTGTATATTACCTAGATCAATTTTTTGACCTTATGCAATCACATGTACAGGAAAATCAACACAGAATGAGCTAGAGGAGAGCATAGTTCAATGCTAAATACCCAGTTTACATATACTACAGCAAGAATTTGATTTTATGAAAAATAGATAAACACATAAAAAATACCCTTGCCTTCTATCACCTTCATCAACACAGTTGCAACTTGATATTTTTATCAATTTTCACATTTTTATTCCACAGGTATTTTATTCATAAGATCTTCATAAGATCTTCACTACTCTAAGAATTCCACGTCGCCATTTCATTAAATGAGACAGTTTTAGGGGGGGAATAGGAGATTGTTGTTACAGGACAGTAAAACCTTAATAATCTGAAAGTAGGAGAGAGAGAAATTCTTCCAGACCCAAGGCAAAATCCCATCCCGCTGAGGCAAGGAGTAGAATCTGTATGTCTGCACAAAAAGGGGACTGTGAGTCATTGGCAACCAATCAGAAATGTATCCTACTCAGCATACTGCAAATAGACAAGACCAGGAGACTAGGCAGAAAAATCCCAAAGGAGCATCTGCATTTCATGTTTTCTGAAGCAATGGTTTAATGTCAATAACCATACAATTCTGCCACACTCTGACTCTGTGACAGACTTACAGATAGAACAGATACATGGTGAATTTTGCACTTTTGACATAAGGAAAAATACATACGGAATTAACATGCAGATTAACCAGATATCAGATGTTATGTATCCGCTAAAGAGGATGCCTTAATTTGCTTGAAATCTGAAGTCTTGAGGTCTTCAAGTTTTTATAACTCACTGATACCTCAGTTTCTTATATATGCAAGTTCTATTATGAAATATTTGGTTTATTCTTTTGCTTACAATTCCTAGTTGTAAACCAGGATCCCCTTAATTAGATACTGTACACAGAAATAAAAAACAACCCCTGCCCCAAAGATCTTATAGGCCAACCATAAGAGAAAGCATATGGGCAGAGACAGATGGGGGAACAGAAGGAAATAATGAGACTTCTATGACGGACATAAGAAATGTAATTAGGCCGATCATTTACCCACGCATGGTAAAGTTTGCCATGAATATGATGCTACAGAGAGATTTTATAGAACTTCTGCATTACAGCCTTTTTCTCTCTCCTGCTGTAACAAGGGCACTCCTGCCACACAAAATAGCACAGTTCAGGAGTAGTTACTTGCTCGGTAATTGCTTATTCATGTATATTTTGCTTAAGTGTCTCTTGGAAATTAGCCAACTTCTGAGGCATTTCACGGTGGGGAGATAAGGCAGAGATAGTGTTTAAAGCTTTTGCTACTATTCTGTTTTGCTAATGAGGCATCTTCAGTTTGATAACACTCTGAGGACTGTGCTTCTTAACAAGCAAATGAGATAATAAAAAAAAAAATAATTTTCACATTTTCTCCCCCCCCGCAATGTTACATTTTTAGCAGGAGGTTGAAATTAACTCCTGACTGAAGTACATTTGTAGATCTTTAGATGTTCGCTTATTTTTAGTTATATTTGTGAAACTGTGCTTTACTAGAAACTAAAAAGCTAATGATTTTGTAGTGTATTAAAGAAAATACATGAAGGATGGTTATGGCACCTTTGGTTTTGTGCATGAATCAAACTTAGGCTCCACAACAGAAACAATTATTAAGTTAAGTAAGACAAAATATATTTGCCTTGTTTGTTTCATACTACATGCACAGGACATCTGCTCAGCTAAAAACCAGACTGCATGTTTTTGTAAGGTTAAAAAATATACCACAAAGTATCCAAATTAGTATACTGTGTTTTACTGTCAAGCAGAAATACATTTTTTCTTGTCAAACACAGAAATATGGGCTTGTAGTATGAATATGGTGAATAAAATAAATGGTTAGCACACATTCTCTCTAGAATTCAAATGTGATATTACAATGACACTTTGACCTTAAAATGCAAGTGAAACTCTCCTTGCTTCCCAGAAATGCTCAAACCAACACAAAAACATCAATAAATCATAAAGGACATTGATTATTCTTCTGTTAAACAGAGGCATTCTGCATTAAACATCTTTGTAATTATTTTACAACACTTGATGTTTGAGGAATGATAAAATTTTCTGATCCTTCAGTTCCAAACATGGATCAATTCACATTTAAATCACAACTTTATTAATTATGATAAATTATGGTTGAAATGCAAGGTAGCACTGATGGAAATTATGTATCTGCATATACACTTATGGGAGGTAATGCTAAATCACTGCAGAGCAGAACTCTGGATAAAATGTTAAACAGGCTAATACACTGGAAAGAAAACAAAAAATCTTCAGTTAGAAGATCAGATCATGTAAAGTCATAAAAGTTTTTGCTGGTCAGCAACCACCATTTCACATGCAAGGGTGCTCTGGGATAATGACGCTATCAATCTTTACATTAACGACCTGTGATGTTCAATCTCCTAGTCACCACAAAAGCACCTGAAATTCTTCATGTAAGCTCCAGGTACCAGTGATTTTCTCTTTTAATGCAGAAAACCCTAGTTTTACTTCTCTTTCATTTGCACAAATTAGGAAAATGGATCAATTCACAGCTAGCCCCACTGAATTGAATGCAAAACTACTACTGACTTCAGTGAGAAGGAGTTTAACTTGAAAATGTATTTTCTTCTTTTTTCCTGCCTCACAGAAGTACTGCCAAGTGGTTGAGAGTAGAAATAATGCGTGCATTTCATGTGCAGGAGCTAGAGCTAACAGTGCAAATTGCATAGTATCTTAACTGTAATAATAACTGGAGAAAACATTCTTCTTGAAACATGTACTGAAGCTGCATTCAGTTTTTCTTCTGCTTCAGTTATAATTTAAGATTTGAACCACATTGGTACACTAAAGGTTTCTGACAGTTATTATTAAAACCAATGTTTTCTTAGAATAGTCATAAATTATAGCCCAGACAATTTTCTAGTCCCTATTAATATTTCTTTCAACAATTTCCCCTCTCCCTTTTCTTTCCATATTTTTCCTTCTTTCTGGAAGGATCATATGATCATACCCGGCCTCATCTGGACTGGTCAAATTCCCTTTTCCAGTGATATACCTCTCTACACTGAAATGCCAGGTTAGTCTGCAAGCTTAGTCTGCAAGCAACTTTATACATGTTGGCAAGGACACCTTCATCAGGCAAGATGACTAAGAATCTGATGATTTCAACCTCACTGCAGGCTAAATTGTCCAGATTCAAACAGCATTTATATTTATTCTTTTACCATTTCTGTTTTCCTACACAGTTTTTCTTGCCACCTTTTAACCCGTCCTTCTCAGCCTCAGAGTGAGAAACACCACACAGTACTGCACTTATCACCTCCTCTGGCAAAAGTTTGGTAAGGAAGGTTAGAGATCACCTCTGTCTGGATTGCCTTCTGGATAGTGAAATCCACAGTACTTCCAGTGAGTCAATAAATAACCACAGGAAATAAAAAGGTGTCAGAATTTGGACCTTAATAATATTGCCACTTTGCTGAGTTACAGGAAATTTTGTGTCCTTATAGGTAAGTAACTGTTCTGAGAAGAAAGTGGTAATGCAAAATTAGGCGTTTCTTCAATGTAATCAATATACAAAATGCACACAAATTCTGTTTCCTTGAGAAGTAATGGAGGTAAACTACACAAAGATTCTTTTCTTTCTCAAACACATTTTTTCATTACATTTGCTACTTGCCCTGATGCTGCCAAATGTGTCAGATGTGTCTGTCTTTTTAATGTCTCACACAAATGTAAAATGCTTAGCAAACAGCTTTCTTTTTGTGCTTCAGGCCTTGACCTTGATATTTAGGAAACTGCTATAAGTCAGAACTCTCCATCTGAGCTACCTAGTCTCCAAAAAAAAGTCTAAGGACTCTCACTTTTGTTTAGCAGCTTTTTGCAAAATAAAGAGCTTTGGAACACTAAATGGCAGGCAAAAGAGAGCCTTTACACAGTTTCTGTAATGAGAACCTCTGAGACTGAACATTGCGATAGAAAATAGACTATACAGTATCATATTTTTATTAACGTCACACTTCACTGCTTGATTCATGTCACAATTACATAGTGTACAATGCAATACAATCCAATGCAGCATAAAGTATCCACAAATTCTGAAATATTCTGCTCTCACAAGATACAAAATATCAAAGCTCCTTGCATTTTCAAGTGTTCAAATCAGTAATATACAGCAATAGTTAAAAAGAACCCTAAATTTATCACTAGTGTGATTTTCAGGGATGACGAGCTCTGGTTTCCAGTAAGGAATGGTAGAAATGTCTTTTTAAACAATTTAATGCTTTCGAACAGCCTATTGTTCTACATGTCCTTGTAGACATTTGAAAGGTTACAAGATTTTAATAATTGAATTTTAGAGAGATCGATTTTATATCAGAATGTAATTTGCAATATTTAGAACCAGTTCCATTTATCTTCTGATTTTATAGGTACTATGCAGCTGTGTTACGTAGGGCACAAATGGCTTCAGGTGCTTCATGAAATCTAATAAAAATTGAGCTGTTTCAAAGGAAAAGTAGATCTTACAAATGTGTCATGAAGCTAACCTTAAGCCTCTAAATGTTTCACATTCTGAATTGCTTGCTCCTAAGAAACTAAAAGAGAACACAATGCCAGCAAGGTTTGCATGTACAAGACAAGCCATAAAGTTAGGCTAGTGTGAAAAAGAAATAAGCTGTTACTGATAGTGCTCAGTGTTATAAGGCAAACAGTGAGGATCACGAAGGGTATAAAACTGACTTTCAGCCATCAAATCAATATGATTCTTTTTAGGAAGCCAGTTCAAAGACTTCTAATTCAGAGTGAAATGATGATAGATTTCAGAAAGAATAAGGTATACATGAGTAATCCCCAACAGTTGTGTACACAAACAAACTTGTCTGTAGGCTGGACAAATCAGCATGAGTTTGTACTAAAGTCTCATTATCTGACTGGGATTGGGAAAGTCCATCAGCTGTAAGGTTTGGTCTCTTTCTCACAGTGTTTGAAACAATTCAGACATTCGGAAGAATCTTACTGCAATTGCCATGTTGGCAACAAAGCAGATGGGCAGCAAGAAAACATTCCCAAGAGCACTACATACCAGTCCCCCTGGACAGCATACCTATTTCACTCTGGGGTTTTCTGAACATGAGCTCTTGTCTTCTTCATTAACATGAGAATGGTGACTGGCCTATACAACCAGCATGCCCAAATGCAGCTAAAGTCCAGTGTTTACATAAGTATATTTTTCTCCATGTTTGTCTCATGGCAAGAAGTCCTAATGAAGACCTGACCTGTCAGAGGGAAATAGCTGGTAGAAAGGAGTAGGAAGACAATTAAAAGGGACAGAAGTATCAAGTAAAACATGGTGCTGAGTGGTACTGTCAGCAGGTGATATGGGTGAAGAGATAACGAGATTGGTGTTACAGAAAAAAATGATCAAAAAGTAGCAGAATCTGTTACTTCTTAGGCACAGGTGTGGATTCTCTTGTTTTCTTTGTTTTATTATATTAATATTTTATTAATTTATTAATTCTAGGTTTTCTTTTCTATTGCCTTTTCCCCTCTTCCTTATGCTTCCTTATGCTTTCCCCTGTGCTTTCCCACATGAAAAGAGGTTGTAGACAGGTGGGTGCTGGTCTCTTCTCCCAAGTGACAAGTGAAGGACAAGAGGAAATGGCCTCAAGTTGCACCAGGGGAGGTTTAGATTGGATACTAGGAAAAACTTCTTCACTGAAAGGGTTGTCAGACATTGGAACAGGCTTTCCAGGGAGGTGGTTGAGTCATCATCCCTGGAGGTTTTTAAAAGATGTATGGATGTGGTGCTTAGGGACATGGTTTAGTGGTGGACTTGGCAGTGTTAGGTTAATGGTTGGAGTGGATGATCTTAAAGGTCTTTTCCTACCTAAACGATTCTACAATTCTATGATGCTATATCTCCCTCCTAATTTTCAGTCTCCATTTACTTAACTCCCTTCCAACCACCCATGTTCCCCCTCCTCTTGCCTCTTTTTCAGGAGTGAGGTACTATGTTTTCCAAACATCAGAACATTTTCTCGGAGCCATACATTTGGTTTTAATAGCTCCACTTAAAGCATTCATGTTGAAAAAGTTGCCTTGAATAATATTGTAGACATTTTCATAAAGAGTCAGTGTTTTGAATACATAGAAATTAATGCTGTGTCTGGAAGTATGCTTGACATTAAAAGAATTAAGAGTAAGGGAATGACATATTGTGATTGGAATATATTATGGATTTGAAGATCAATGTCATAATATATTAATGAAAATGAGAGTGACTGTTTCTCACACTGACAATTACAGGCCTCGTGTTTTGTAATATTTTCAGAAGCTGTCAAACAGCACCATGGACAGTAACAAACGAGCGCCTGAAACACACGGTGCTGCAGAGCACCAATATTCAGATGTTGCCACGTTTCATCACTTCAAGCTCTTGATAGAAGACTGGATGACTCAGCACATACTGAGCTTTTCACTTCTGTCATGGTCTATCTCCTAGTGCTTAAACTGCTGTGTGAAACATTTGACTTGCACGACAGAAGTATTTTAAATTTACGTTTAGTTCAGGTTTACCTTCTGCCCGTAAAGATTCAGTATTTTATTGCTTTTTATTGCAAAGCTGACAGTTTGGAATCTCCCATTATAAAATGAAGCTACTTGAGCTTTATTACATCAGTTAATCCCACATCATACAGAAGAAACGTTCAGGGTGCTTCCAATCTCACCCATCAAGAATGTCCACCAAGGACTTATATTAGCGTTTATAAATAAAACTAATTACAGGGAAAATAATATTCCTATATTTAGTTCTTTGGGAATAAAAGCAACACTGACATATACAATACTGCCATCTTCTCCAAAAGACTTTTGATTTTAAAATTACTCTGTCATCCCACAAAATAAGCAAATGTTTTCTGTAATTCTTTTTAACCTCACATTTCAGAACACAGAATAAATCACTGAAGCACTTTCCCCACATTACTTTGCATGTATATTGCTGTTCATTGAAAGATTAAAAACAAGTGGAACATCAAGCCGAGCAATCAAGAGTTGATTTTGTATGCTAGCAGCTATCTTGAAAACAAAAAGCTCTCAAACAATCAAATGTGATTTTCCTGTAGTTTGAGTTACAGAGCCCTAGGAATGCATATCGATATACTGTATCTTCAGTGCTGCATATTTCACTTTGGAAGTTGAGGATTGTCATATTTGATTATCTATACAGTCACAGACCATTACTCCACATCTACAGAATGTATAATCGTTATACCTGTGCTTTGAATTTTTAGTGTTTACTTTTCAAAATTAAAGCTTTGGATTTACCTGCAGTTCTATTTGTTAAGGACATAACCATAATCTTGCAGATATCCACCTAAATCAGGATTAAACAAACAGAAGCCAATGCACTTGTGCTGGTTAGAAACAGAGTGAACTCAGTGTGAGGTTGAATTTAGCTTCCCCCAGGGGAAAAGGGAATCTTTAATGCCTATGGGTTTGCAGTAACATTAAGCCATCATTTAAAAAGCACTTTTTCATTTCAATTTGAAAAAAACTTAGTTTTAAAGCTTAGTTTTCTCATATAAATTGAGAACAATTGGGGAAAAAAATCAGTTAATCATATAGTCTTTTGATTAAATCAACGCAACCAAATGCCTACCCTGTTTAACTGGGATTACTCCTCTAAGTTGTTTTTTGTGGGGGCTTTTGTTTGTTTGCTTTACAAGAGGATCAACATTCTTATGTAAAGAAGCACTGCTGCAGGGGATTTGGTTTTTTGCTTTTTACTGCAACACACTGGACCCCTAAAAGTTCTTACTGACAGTGAAAACAAGCACTGAAATATATTACTTCTGAAAAGAGACCTCTGTGGATCTACCCTAAAACCACACATGCTGAAGCATTTCTGGATCTTGTCTGAAAGCCATAATTCTGTATTTACATTGTGCCTGTTAGCAAATAGATACATGAGTTATTGTTTTGTGGAATTTGAAGGAAGCGAAGTTTCATATCCGTATGGATATTTTGTATCCATAATCCCTTTTCCACTTTACCCATGGCATCCCTCTCTGAGACACTGTGTCCCTATCTCAAACGCACTGATGCCTGCAATCTCAGGGAAATTCTCCAGAAAGAGAAGAGTTTGCACTTCTGAGCAGAGAGTGCATGGGAGATGAATTGGTCATGTTCAACAGCTGCAGCAGAGCTATTTCTAGTCTAAAATGAGCCAGACAGGCTTAGATGTGCAAAGGAAAAAGTGCTTGCTGAGGTGGTGTCATAGCAGTAAACACTGCTATATATAGCTTGCACAGTTCGTGAATGAACAGTCTTGCAAAAAACCCGATTCCCTAAAACAGAATAAAATAAAAAAATATGGAAGATACACAGAAAATATATGAGATATTGTTTTATCTTTTCTTTGGAAGGGGCACTGTGTCTCCTTAGTTGCTGTTACTGATGGTTTTACTGAACCTTGCATTTCATGCAGAAAGCGAGTGCAGAGTTACTCTGAAACAGTAAGATTTCTTACATTGTAGGGTGAGTGGAGAATAATGAACTCTAATTAGAGTTGTTCATATAGTTCCTCAGGATTCACAGCTTGTGTGTAGAATGATGTCAGGTTATGATGTGTGGTGTTTTACCCTTGCACTCCCCTTGCCTCTGTTTGTAGAAAAAGTGAGCTTTATGTGAGATTCCTAAAATCATGCAGAAATCTGAGAGCCCAACTCTTTTTTTTTTTTTTAAAGTAAATACAGCCTTTTGTTTCCCCAAATCCATTGTGTAACATTGCCCATTTTCAGTGCTACGCTCCCCAATTTGCTAAATTACATTTAATAACATTCCTGTGGATAAAACAATGCTTGAAGTTCTTGAAATTATTCTTTACTAGCCCAGAGGATAGCACGTTTCTTAACTATGATATGTACCATATTTTAGCTACTCACTGACTCCAAAAAGCTGCAATTCCAAAGTGGAAAGAAACATGACAAAACCTGTACTCATTGGCAGATCCAATTTTAGTATAGGTCTGTCAAAACTATCATCGTGTCAGATGAGAATAAAAAGCTAAAATTTTTTCATCCCACAATGTTTCATTTCCAAGTTTTAATATATGTTCTGCCTTTCCTGAAAGCCAGAAATGCACAAGTGTAGCCATAGAGTCAGCTAAGCAGGTTACATTTTTTGTAAGCTTCATGTTAAAACACTACAAGTTATCATTATGTATATTATCTGATGTGTAATTATCTTTGATGACCTTTTCAGTGTATTCCTGTTTTATCTTTTAATACAGAACAATTCCTATTCATTAATGCTTGCTTATGCAACAACAAAGACATGTTAGATTGCATGTATCAAGCTAAAACACCAAGCCTCATTACTTTGAACACAGATCCAGATGAGTCATTAAAAAGTTCCAAAGAACAAAAAGGCAATAAGCAGGAATTTCTACATAAAACTGTATGGTATTCAGAAAGTTAAGCTCCTAATAATCCATGCTATCCTTAAATTCTGTGACTACATGAATCATTTTACTCAGAAACAGCAAGGGAAAAATTTCTCTTTACTTCTGTGAAATGACTCTATGGCAACTGAAAAGAGAAGCATTTGGCTTTAATTCTACTGAATTCACCATTGAGAAACACAAGAGTTATTTCAGCACCCTTTCAATGTTCTTAATCTCATTAAAATTGCCTAAGAAACAGCGTCATGGCACAGTTTTAAAGTGAATTTGTTCTCCCTGTACAGAACATACGTGACCGAGATGATAGGTTGTTTTATTCTATAGAGGAAAATCACTAATTTGGGGATAAAAGCAGCAGTATTCTTTCTGCTTGAGCATCCTGGAACAACAGCAATACAATTCTTACTGTGAATTCTGTAAACACTCTGCTATTTTGAGATTTGAAGAGTTGCAGTACATTTTTTCATGACAGCTTAGTTCACAGCATTATATTTTGCCACAGAAATTTAGGACCTGAGCCAAAATGGAGGCAATGGAAAGGTTCCCATTGACGTCAGTGAGCTTTGGATCAGGCCCCAAACAGCTAAGGACTAGGATTGTTAACTTACAATTAATGTGCATCTACACTGACCCTAGAACAGCCCAGGCAGGAAATTCCTCTTCTGCTTTTACAATTGGTTTTAGCACCTTTTACTGGTAACTTTGAGAAAATACTAATTAAAAAGAAAAAAAAAAAAGAGAGAAAGACACCTACAGGTTTTCCAGGGTAAAACAGAAGCTTATACTCAAACCTCTGTATAAGCTGTTATTTGCTGATCTGTAATATATTAACAGAATCATAACATTCAGCAATGCAATTTGAGTGGATACAAAAGTAATTTTCTTTCACAGCTCAAGATTGTTGCCTTTAAGGGTCTGAAAGCTTTCTCATTTAAACTTAGTAAGGTGTCTACCAGGAAAGGAGGACTCTGAATCTAATCACTGAATTACAGTGATGACAGTGAAGTAAACATTTCAGTTTATAAAAGAGAGCTGTTTCTGATGTTTTAATGTGTTTACTACAAGTATTTTCTGAGGGATTGAAAAAGGTTACTAACATAGCGTGTCTGACAGAGGATCACTAGCTAATATTGCAGTGAACAACTTCAGTAGAACTACCAAAGTAAACAGTGACAAAACTTACTATCCTATTTCCTTATTGCCTTTATATTCTAAGACTTGTTCTTTCTAAAGAATAATGTGGTTTGGCTCTCTACTTCATAATTTGAGCTTTCATTTAATTTTTTTGTTTTGCATCACTTACACTTAATTCTGTAAAAAAAATGCAGACTCATTTTTCAGTTAATTAAATATTATATATTTGTGTGAGAGATACATTGTTATAATGGATTGCAATTCATAAGCAGCTAGTATTCATAGCAGAGATGAATCACAGTTATATGTCACAAGAATGTGACGTATAATTAATGTCATTGCAGTGAATGATTTGTTCATAGGTTTCATTTAATTGAAATTTTCTAAATATTACTGATAGGGTCTCATCTTCTAGAACTTCCTCAGACACTTATGAAATTTAAAAAGCCCAACTCATTAAATAAATATCAAAGCCATAGTAGGAAGTTTGATGTGATGGAAGCAATTACACAGGCGTTCACATAAACAAGCTAATGAACACTGGAACCATTTTTATGATTGCAACAGAACATTTAATTTGAAAGACTAAATCTCCTCTGGACACTGATTACTCATTTCATATAAAAGGTAATTTTATTTTTCTGTGTTGCACAGAAAATAATACTGGTGGTTATATTCATTTCAAAGAAATGGTTGGTTTATAAAGCTTTTATTTACCCTGTGGGGAGTAGCAACACTTTCAGGCAATGTTTTAGGCTCCTGAAGAATCTGAGAAGCATCTGCTTCAATGAAAATATTTTCCTTCTGAAATGTTGAACATTTAGCACTTACTCATAGACATTTCATAGCTGTAAGAAAGAGTAGATGGTAAAAATCACAGCGGGAACTTGGGAAAAATAGTTTGACTTACTGTTCTTGACTACACGGAATTTCAGTGCAAATGTAGAGAAAAAAGTACATGTTGCAAAATGGGATAATATCAGAAATATTTAGGAATACATCTCTCTACAATCATTTAGGTAATATGCGACATTATGTGCTATGTCACTGAATTCAGCTACAATGTCTTTGACAACATAATGGAGGTAAATAGAGTCACTCTGATCTTTTAGTCTGTGGATGACTCACCCAACTAACTTCTAACTCTAGAAGCAATTTTAGATAGACCTGAGCAAAGACAGTTGGAATTAATGAATTTTCCAAGAAGTGCAAAGTTAAGGAGATAGCTTCCTGCACTTGGGTACAGTTTCAGCAAATTCATGGCTAAAAAAAAGGGAAAAAAAAGGAAAAAAGCTGAGACAAGTAGGTGAGCATTCAGAATTATCAAATTTTTTCCTTTGACATTTTGAAAAGGAAATATTTCAACTTAAATATGTTTTTGTTTCTAAACTGCTTTTAACTACTGAAGTATCAGGGTATTAGAACATTCCCCAAATAAAAGCAAATATTCCCACTCAAGCTGAAAAAGGAACCTTGAATATAACTGCAAGATTTTCCTTCTTCACCTTGCAATGTTTCTGGCTCAGCCACTGAACCAAAACATGTATTATTTGTATAGATCTTCCTTTCAGTTTCTCTCGGGACTGTTCTCCTTCTCTGGAAGTGGAATGATCATGCTGCCACTATCTAAACTAAACTGAAATACCAAGGTAGTAACTGGTGGGATATGGCCATATACCAAACAAGGAGTTGTCCACCTGTTAAGAAAAATATCTGTATGTTTTTCTGAATAGTTTATAACAGCACAAATGGAGACAGAGAGAGTGTGTTCACTTTGCTGTACTCATCCTTCTCACTCTCTCTCATTCTTTCTCTCCTTACACTTAAAAAGTGCAGGGAATTGATTTTGTAATGTGAAAGGCACAATGCCTTTCAGATATGACAGAGGAATTAAAAAAAGAAAAAAAAGACAACAATATGCAGAATTTCTAGAAGTATGGTTATTAAGAATGAAGGGTGCTCTGTCATTGTCTGATACCCAGGCGAAAAAGCAAAAGCTGCTGAAATACCTCTATATGTGACTTTGTAAGAGCCTAAATACATCCATACATTTAGGGAAACTTAGAAATACGAAAGGTGGAATATAGAGGAGAGACAGGAAATGATTTCAGAAAAGCAGGTTTAAAAGCCTGTTTCTAAGGGACCCAAACAGTAAGTTTTCCATGGTGATGACTGCACTGATAGCTTAGTGCTGTTCAGAAAATTATTGTCTATTTAAGTATTTTGAAAGAAGTTAATTCTTTTTTAAATGTTGAATTCATCCCATGAAATATTATTTACCCGTATAACAAGTGACTCACTGAACAAAATGAGTGGTTCACCACTTCCAGGAGAAAATACGATAGGGTGAAGCTTATAGTAAAGAAAATGCATTAATGCATAAACAATGTGATCTTAAGCTCCTTAAGAAAAGGATAATGAAAAAGAAAGGAGAAGACAGGTGGAATAATAAAACAGATTCAAAATAAAGACTTAAACAAGTTCAGCTCATTTTCCTGGTCTCTGCAGGCTCGACCGTGGCCTCCTCACTGATATTCTCGCCTCTGGCGAGAAGCAGTCTATCAATACTTTGGGAAGTGGATCAAAGGCTGTGGCTCTGCCTCTCAGCTCTCCCTCCTGGGCCAGCAACCTATACCCATATGTAGGTACTGCTCTCATAGCTCTGCTGAGCAATGTCAGGGCAGGATGATGGGGCCATAGCTGTACCCAATTGTTCCCCAAACACCCAGTTTTGCAGCAGGAGAATGGGAACACCAGCAGCTCTGCTCTGACTACTGCTGCTGCATCAACCAGGAAAGATAAGGGATCTTCTCTTCTGTACAAGAGTTAGGAAACCTGAAAAAGGATGAACCATCTCCCAAAGTAGAAACTGAAGCATAATATCTGTCAGCAACACTATATGTTCAATAATCTGGGGCAGGATTTGTAAAGGTCCTGTTAGTCTCCCACCTGGAGAATAAGTCTGGTGAAGAGACAAGTGTTCAATCAGGTTTCTAGCTTTGGGCTCCTGACCACTGACTCAGCCCCTGTCCGTATGAATGCAATGGTTAGATGTTTGAGAAACATTGTGTGTTCCATACCTAGAGTGCAAATTCAGAAAAATAAGAGTAAATGATAAAGCTTTTACAAACATGGGTCATGTCAGTTTACTTAGAAACTTTGCCTTCTTTCCTGTTCATTTTTTAAAATACCATTTTATTCTCCATCATTAAAAAGAAATATAATATTAAAGTGGGTCATCCTAAACTTAATATGAAAGTTTCTTGAGACTAAGATACCAGGTTATTTATAGGTATTTTAAAATATTGAATAGATGTTTTGCTGGTTGAATAATTTTAGATATCTTGAGTATATTTTTGCTGGAGACAAGACTTGACTTCAGCATTTGTTTTCTAATTGTACTAATTTTCAGAGTAAAACCTCTGTTTAGTAGCTTTAAATTCCCTTAAAAAAGGCTTACAGAAAAGATATCCATAAAGCTACTTTAATTCTGTTCACTCTCATTTCAAGACATTTCCCATACACCTGTCTGACAGTGTCCTTGCATTCTGTTACTACTTTTAACAGGCGAAATCATTATAAATCCTAGACGTTTAAACTGATCTTAACCTAGTTGTTAAGGTCAGCTAACAACTCAGGAAATCAATGGAAAACAAATGAAGAAAACGTGGATATTGCCTAATTGGCTCATAGCTTCTTCAGTGTGGTGTAGCATGTTCTTGAAGAGGCAAAACCCAAACACTGTTGTAAGTCTACTGTTGCAAATGGTTTCTCTTTTCTGGTTCAAAATGATAGTTTAAAATAACTGGCTTCCTAGTAAATATATATAAAAAAAAATCAATTTGGTGTTTACTTGGAAAAGAGCTGAAGGAGATTAGGCAGTAGAAAACATATGTATTTCCTTGAAACAAAAAAATATTCTTATATCATGTTTGATATTTTGATGCTCAATGAAAAAGTGATTATAGTAACTTCTTTGGAATGAAATTAACCAAGCTCTGTGAACAGACTGCTACAGATGAGATAATCTGACAATTGCAAATATATGAAATGGAAGTGGTTGTTAAGAGACATGTGAGGATGTGAGTCCAGCACCCCAGGAGAAGAAACAATAGGAATATGCCACACCTCAGTTGATGACTTAGGACATGTTTTGCAATATTGTGTTTTAGTTTCTTTAGTAAAGGACACTGAAGCCCTGAGAGGCAATAAATTCTTATACACTTAGTAATTATGTGGGGTTTTTTGGATTTTTTTTTTTTTTAATGCATAAAATGTGGAAACCCACTTATACTGTCAAATCCTCAACACCTTTAGAAACTTCAGGTTGTTCCCTACTAAACCTTGAACACTTCAGCTGGATTTGTTGCCTTTTCTTCTTTGCTCTCCTGCATGACATTATGACATCACTGACCAAGAATTTGGACCCATCTGCAAAAGGACACTTAGGGAAGGTAAAACGAATTAACTGAAGGTGTGAACTGAACTGCATCATCCAACTTTTGCCCTGCTGTTTATTTCATACAAAGGTTGACTTGACTAAAGTAACTCAAGACCACTCTTCTGAAAGAGAATGTCCATGCAGTTGTAATACAATGCAGTCTAACTTCACACCTTCAGCTAATTCTTCCTAATTTCCCCAGTGTCTCCCTTTGGAAAAATATCCTGGAGGCACACCAATCTTTGAATCAGCTACACAATCTTTGACTATAATACAAAATTGGCTACATGCCTGGAACTTCTGGTCTCTGATTTTCTCTTTCATCCAGCATTTTTCCTTCTAATATTCCAGACAAGTAAAGTCCAGATGTTTTCTGCTGTTCAAGAAAGCAACCAGAGAGCACCCTTAGGGGTTCAGTCTTTTACTTTCAGAAAACATCGTTTGGTCCATTTCATTTCAAAAACATAGATACAGTTTGTCTTTGGATTGCTATTCAAATACTAATTATTGCATAGTACCTCAGGACTTCCTAGTTCTTGCATGCCATTAAATGGAATAGGGTCCTGAATTACAATGTTCTCCATCATTGATTTGCATTTCTAGAGCATGCAGGGCTTGAAACAGTTAAATTGCTCACCCTGCTGGTAAAATTGACGATTTGTTCTACAAACATAGGTACAGATCTCTATTACATTAAATACTGAATCCAAGTCACTTTTTTCTCAAAAGTTCCTACTCTTTGTAGTGATTTATCAATTACATGGTTGGAAACATGAAACTCTTTTGGAAATAAAATTTAAAAACCCCCTGATTTTAATACTGTTACAGAATTATATTCACTTCTTAAGTTTTCTCCCCAGCCATCCTCATATATCTTTAGCTGGATCTAGTCTGGATTTCTTGAGACATTTCTTGAATAAATACTGAGGTTATCTGCCACTCCTAATGACTTATAACCCAGCCTTGTGTTTAGCAGTGAAAAACTCTTCTGATCCTACAGAGCATATTTATTAAACAGGAAGAAAGAAATTCCATTACCACTATGCTAATGCCACAATTTCAGTCATCCTTCCCCTGCACAGTTTTGCTCCTTGTTCACTTAAGTATTAGCGAACAACATTTAAGGAAACTGTAGTTAATTATCAAGATTTCTTATTTGTCTCTAATGTACTTATATCTCATGCTGACTAATTACAGTATTTCCTTTGAGCCATGTCTTCATCATATTTATACATTATACCACAACTGCAGTAAGGGTGCAATTTGATGGCTTTCTGGGTCAGGGCAATAATCAGGAAGATGTATACAGCTCCCTGAATTGTAGGATTCATTGCCTTGTAGAGAACATTGCCTGTGGTCTAGAGAGCTGGCCAAGGCATGGTCCCTAAGACGGTGGGGAGGAATAGGTGCTCTTTTGTCTATTCCTTCCTTCATATTCCTCTGAAAAAACAGATGGGCTCCCAGTGTAAAGCAGACAATTACAGAGGGTGGCAGAATTGCCACATTATGCTGAAGGTTTTTTCTCATGCCACAGACTCCACTCTACCCTGTTGCCATAAGTGTCCTCAGCAGCAGCCTTACACCTACATGTCTGACTGCCCATAGGCAGGGATTCCTTCCTAGCTCCTTTGTGCACAGCTGTGCCTGGTACACACAGCTCTGACAAGGAGAGCACTGCTTTCAGGGGTTTATTATTGTACTTCTTGGTACCATTTTAGACAGCTCTGGATTTTCTGTTTCTACTTTTGTGCTATCATTCTAGCTTGATACAAGTATAAATGCCTGCACAGGAGAAAAGGAAAGGTCCCTTGTTTCTAGCAAGTAAGAGACTTGTAACACATACCTTACTACCTTGGTGGTATTACTTATTATGTACTTATTTCACGTATTATACACAGGCAAATGTAATGATTAATGCAATTCCGTTGTATTCTGGTTCCTTCTCTCTGAGCCGAAAACCATCATAGTGGTTTTCATTGTTTAATTTCCCTTAATTTTTTATGAGTCATTTCCTTAGTGCCTTATTGCCATATAGTTTTATAACCACTGGTCATGTTTTAATTAGTTGAATACTGAAACAGGAATCAGCAGAGAAAAAAAATTTAGAGATATTTTCTTTTTAAATTTTGCTTGACAATATTCATCTGTCCTATATCTGAAAATAATACTTCATAGCATTGTTTTTAATTCTTACAATTAAATAATTTTTTAAGTGTGCAAATCAGGTCATTCATGATTAAGTATACAACTGCCACCAATATGCTCTCTGAAAATCTTTGTGTTCCACACAGACCGCAGCTATCACAAAGTCAATGCACTTGCGTGCGTGGTTAGCTTTAGCTATTTGAATAATATTCCAGAAGCCTAGGAACAGTCATGTAAACAGGTTCTCAAGCACAGGCAAGGGGAAAAAAAACAGCAGATCTACTACTGAATATTGAGTATACATTGAAATTAAGCAGATAAAAGCAGTTTCACAGAAATGGTATTTCAAACTCTCAAGCTGCATTAAATTTCCTGGGTTGAGAAAGAAACTGCCTCTTACTATCTTTCTGAGCAGATTATTGACAGCAAAATGGTCTTTAAAGATCAGAAAAGGTTGAAAAACCCAAAGGCTGAAAGCTGATGTTATATTAGAAATAGGGGTATCAATCTAAAAAGCAGCAATGAAGTTTTCAATAGTTTACCCAAGATTTGAAATCTTTAATTAAAGATTGAGTTTTTAAAAAATTATCTTTCCACTTAGGCAGAAGTTCTGGCCATGTGTCAAAAATTACTGGTTGAAAATATAGGTTTGGAGGGGTTTTTTTGTTCAAGTTAATTTTTCTTGTGTTTCATAATGAACAGATCAGGTAAGCATAATGCTCTCTTTAAAACATTTCTGTATTTTCTCTCATTGGATTTGTTACAAACTTTTAATGGTAATTATAAGTGCATTTCTAAACAAAATCAAATTTTAAAATCTAAACCCCAAGATAGGCAGCTTCTTTTTTTGGATTAACAACAAGAACAAAAAAGCATCTCTAGCATGCTATAATCCCTTTGTTCTCTGATTCCATTCAGGCGTACCTAATAAAGTGCTGTTGCCATTCCTGAAACATCACCATAACAAATGATTATGCTTTGCAATTCCTTTGGTGATGCCTGTGAAGATGTACTATTCAGGACAGACATTGCTTTGGCGACCTTACTACTGAAAGGGAGCAGATTCAGCTAAAACCATGTGGACCTCCTTTCCTGAATAAGAGATGGTATTGGTACCAAGTCACTTTATGGAGAAGAAATATTTGAGTAGAATTTTTTTCACCCTCTAGAATTGCCTATGTTATACTGACAGTGTATCCAGCTGTCCAGGAAAATTTGAAGCTAGGCAGGCTCTAAATGGAATAAAAGTCAATATCTCTTTCCCTTTTAACCTTTTCCCATACCTATATATTGCCTGCATAGGTTTTACTCAGCGCTTTGAAACACAAAACACATCCCATTCTCTAAGAGCATTGGTATGTCTTATTTGAATACACTTTGTTCCATTAAAGTGAAATTTTCTGACTCACTTATCTCATCATAGAGATTTTTAAAATTTTTTCCCCCTTGGGATAACCAGTGGAACTGCTATTTTCTCTCTGCAACTCTCTAGGAAATAAAAAGTAGCTTGCAAACATTAAAAAAACCCAACAAAACCCTAAGACTTCTAATTTTATTTAGTTAAGCATCAGTAAACCTGTGTCAAGTGATTTTGTCTATTCCTACAGTAAAGGAACTGGAAAGGCATCAAAAAACCCAGTAAGACCCTATTTAGAAACAAAATTGGACAGCAGCCCACTATCCCTCAAGAATCTATTTTTCTTCCCTTCTTACCACCCCCTTTCCAAAGTCACCATCTGGGGTAGACCCTTGTGCGAAGCTGCTGTAGAAGGAGCAAACTGGGAATGGGTTGGTGGAAAGCCGCTGGGGAGTTCTACTGTCAATAAACAAACTAAAAAAGGCTCTTTCTTTCTCTGGGCCCCCCAGAGAAACCAAAGGATCATTTGTACAAACTGGTTTAAAGCTAGTCTGTTTTCCTCTTTTTTCTCACTCTGAGTATTGCTGAAGTGATGTATGGTTTCCTCCTGAACATTCACAAACCTCAGCTGGGGGATTTACAAGGATGGATTCTGCCCATGTGCGTACAGGCTTGCGTACTTCCATCTGCGCTTCAGAGGATAATTGCTCACTTTCTACAAATGTTTCAAAGTGCAGTCAAAAGAATAACTGAAGATAATTTGTTTGTGGCCTTTATTTGATTTCGTAATAATTTTCAGGTTGGCGTATTTTTTGCAATTTAATTTGTTTCATTTATATGTTTCATTAAAAGAGAAAACCTTCTCCCTCTTTTAACAAAACATCATTAGCTCACTGACACACCTATATATCACCAGTAAAGGAAGAAAGGATGAAATATGGCAACGTACGAGCAAGCCATGCATTTGAGAACAGATTTTACTTATGGTTGATAAGTATGCACAAGCTGTTTTTTCAGCGCCTTAATAGCATATATTTTAAGACAGACAGACATTGCAATATAATTCTTTTCACTACATTTTCTGTGATTTTTCACTGGCATATTTGATGTAATTCTGTGTTTTTCTCCCTTCTGATAGTTAGTTCCCAATTTTAAGTATTTTTTCTTATCTTTCTTCTTAAAGGATTGTGCAACAATGTGGATTAGGCCAAGACTTGCATTATACCTATATAGCACAATGACACTCCCAATGCGTTTTAAAAGTGGAGAAAGATAGCCTACATTTAATATGCAACAGGTATGCTGTACTAAGTTCCTATGTTGCTACTGTAAATTCCCCATCCCTTAAATTTTTGCAGAGAATCCATGTCTTTTTACTCCGTATCTTAAAATCTGAAATTTTATTTCTTGTATATCTACCATATATTCCAATTACTTTAGGGGTTACATGTTTGAGCTGAAATAGACTAGAACAGAACTGCTATAAAGTGTGTTACAGTAAATGTGAGACTTCAGCAGGTGGTGAAACAATATGTTGGATTTAGTTGCAATTATGATGTGATTAGAAGTATCAAACTGCAAAAAAAACACTTTGTGCCTTTGCCAAAGGCAAAAATTACAATTAGCCTTTTCACACAGTGCAAACACATGCTATCTGCACTACAACAGTTGTGGATATATATTTTTTTCTTCCGTGACACTGAAATTTCTCAATTATATCAGTTTTCCTAATTATCATTCAATTAAACAGATTTTCCTCAAACTACGCTTGCTGTTTAAAAAGAAAAAAAAGTTACCTTCTCCTAACTTTACCTTTTACTCTCTCTTGCAAGACTTTTAGCTAGTCTTATCTAAGTAACTTTAGAAGTTAATCCAATGAGTCACATGAATTTTTAATGTAATACAAAAAAATAAGGACGAAAGGCACCCTGTAAGCTTATCTAGTCCAACCTCCTGTTCCATGGCAGAATTTATTGTTTCTAAACCATTCCCAGTATGCTAGTCCAATTGGTTTAAACTATCGGTTAAACTTTTGGTTTGTTCCCATTCTTTACTGTCCTTACTGTTGTATTTGATGCTTAGATGAACTGTTTAAATTTGCCTTATTGTAGTATTGTGCTGCCTACTGTTTATTCCTCATCATAACCGCAATGGAGAGAAAATGTTGTGCTCCCTTCCTATTGGTAGATAACACTGAGATGTTGGAAGATTTCTGTCACCCTGTAGTTTTTTATTCTCCAAACTGAACAACCACTTCTTTCAGCTTTTCCTTATAGGTCATGTTTTCAAAATTTGCAATAAGTTTCATTGCTCTCCTCTGTACAATTTCCGATGGCATTTCTTCAATGTGATCTCCAAAAGGGGATAAAATACTCCAGCTGATGCTAATACTGTAGTACTAGGTAACATAGAGATGGTATACTGAATGCATTACAAATGACACTCCTTTATCCAATTCCTAAAATGTTTGTTTTAATAGGAGTCTGAAATTGTTGGTTCATATTCAGTTTGTAATTCACAGTAAACAAGATCCTTTTGTCATGAACTAGTATTACTTAACAGCAAATCCCCAACCTGTCTTTCCACATTTGATGATTTCAACAAAGGACAGAAATTTGCACATATTTAAAAAACAAAATAAAGCAGTAATTTCAATAATAATCATAACAACAACAACAATAATAATATCTCCAGTTTACTAAGATACTTTGAATTACAAATCCATCTTCCAAAAGAGTTGTAGCTACTTTTCACTTGCAACTGCTGGACAGTTCAGTGAACATACTATTTTTTCTATTGGTCCTTGTTGAAATACAGAACAGTACCAGAATCAGAGAAGGTCAATGAAAACCTTCAGTGAACACATCCTTCCAGTGGGACAACTAGCAATTGATTCCTACTCTCTTGGTACAGTTACCTCATCAGCTTTGCACCCACCTTAGAGCACCTATTTCCCTTACTTACTTGGAAACCCCTTAGACAAAAAGAGGGGTTAAGGAAGAAGCAGTATGATATAGCTTATTCATTATGAAGACATCTTACCATGTATGTTTAGCTTCCCTATCAGCATTAACTCCCTAACTAGGATATAAAAATAAGTTTAATTTGGAACAGCATAGTGCATATCACTAGTTGGCAAAGAAGTTGAAAAGCTGTAAAACCTTTTTCTAACTTTATACTGATTCAAAAGGGGTAGAAGCACATCCTGCTTAGCACCCAGATATTATCATCGTTATAATAGATTCCAGAATAGCATAAAGAGAATACACTAGTGAGACAACACGATGCAGAAAAGTACTCCAAATTACAGCTAGGTCACCAGGTTGTATAGTACAATTTTTGTGTACTATGGCTTACAATATCACTTAAAAGAAATAGTAGAATAAGACTATTAGATCGCTTTCAAAAAAGTGGAAAGATCAAGTCTAGTTTTCCATGGCTCGCTCTTCACGTAGAGATAATACAGCTGACACTAAGTGAAAAGAGAATAGTCAGCTGAAGTAAAGGGCATGAAATAACTCTGGAAAAAGAAGGGATTATTTTTATCCTCTGTTTTGATACTGAATGCCTGCCACAATGCATTACTGTTGGATAATTGAGATTACTCAAACTAAAGTAGAGATTCATGGCACAGTATGGATGGGGACACCCTGTGGGTTCTCTGAAAGCAGAATAGAAATATCAGAAAAATCCATCTCATCCTCCTCAGTCCATTTGTCTTTAAAACCTCACAAGAAGTATACTTACAAGAAAAGTATAGATGAGAAAGCAGAATTTCACACTGGTAATCAGTTTTGAGTGAGTTTGAAATACACTGCTTGTGTCTTCTGACACGACCTTGTGTGTAACAGAGCCAGCACCCTGTTTGTGTTATGATGCTAAGCTGCTTAATGACAGTTCAAAAGTGTAGTAAATTCACTTTTTAAATGTAAAGTAAATTGTAAATTGAGAGATTTCATTCTTCAAGCCCTGCAATGCAGGGAATACATTACAAATAGCTCTGCTTTTCAAGCACCCTTTGCTAAGGAAACCAACCATTGAGGCAGCATGGCTGACAATTTTGGAACAGCTACAAGTGCTTTGCTCTGCCAGAGAGCTGCAAGTGCAATCACAGCCTCAGCACCCACAGCTGCTGGAGACGAGCTCCCCATAAAACTCTGCAAAGTTACTTCTTTCTTCTTCTGCAAGCCAGCCTGTAAAACGTAACCTCTGAAGTGCAAAAACCTGACCATGTACACAGAGAGACCTCTGACTGTCTTGGGTTGTCTAATATCACTTCTCTCTTCATTCTGTTCCTGCATGAGTCTCTACCCATCCCATGTCTCTCTTTTTGCCACTCCGTGTGTTAGTGTGGTGAGGCAGCAACCTCTTTTTATTCTGTAATTGTATGCTCTGTAGCATCAAAGAATCTCAGGTTTGATTACGGCTCTAAGGTGCTGCTGTAACAGAAATAATTATGTAGTAGAAAAGGAGATGGGATAATCTTAGAGCTTTATCTCTGCCTAGGGCCACAGACCCAAACTGGAAAAAGCTATTCATTATGTCTGCTGAGTTATCAATTGCCAAGTCTTCTACAGAAGGTTAGTAATTGTAACAATTCTCATTTTACGTAGGAAAAGCTAAGGACAGAGAATAAGACCAGAAAGGTATGTTGTGGAGGTTTTTTTGCTTTGTTTAGTTTTTGTGGGCACAGGTTAAGCATTAACATAATTAACTATGTGTGAAGAAAACAATGCAGTAAGACCTTTGACTGCACTTTTGAGCTCAGCAGCAGTCTAACCATTTCATTGCTATCTTAAGTTCTATTCTCGACATACAGAAAAGATGTTGGTAACCAAGCCTCATTAGTTATTTCCTGAAACATGAAAAAGTGCTTTGAGGTGCTTCCCCTGGCAAGGCATTGTTGTTAGCTAAATTAAAAGCCTTTCTGATAAAGATAAGTAAATCCTATTGCTATGTATTTCCTACAGTAAACTCCATTAATTCTGAGCGAGACTATAGCTGTCATGTTGTAAACTCATAATGCAGCATCAAAAAATGCAAGTGTGGCTTTAGATGTCTCTTGCAAAACTACGTCCTGAACTGCCTCAGAGATGAGGCTGTTGGAATGGGTAACATCACTTTTCTGCAGTCATTTCAATCCTCACAGAGCTTTAAGGTCTTATGGGCTTTGTAAGAATCCTGAAGAGATGGCAGAAAGGCAAAAATCTCTCTAAAACTTGTGTGTAAAATTTTACCTGTAGAGAACTTATTCATAATACTCTTCCCATGCTCTTTAGCATGGGAAGAAAATGCTCAAAATTTGGAGCAAAGTTTAAAAACCAGTTATTGTCATTTTAAAATACATTATAGATTAGTCTACAGAAGTATCTTCCAATTCACATTGTCCAGTATACTTTTTACACAACACTATTAAAACAGGACTAAAGTACTACTCAGTTCTTCAAGTCATTTACATTCGGTAGATGCAAAAGCAAGTAATCCACCTTTTAATATGACATATAACCTCAGCTGATAACTTGATGAAAACACAAAGTAATGAAAGGCTAAGTTGAAGGAAAAAAATTCATGAATGGGCAAATGAGACTTTCAGGAAATGACAGAAGCCATACAGGACAGATGCATTTCAAGAACTGCCTTAAGAGAATTAACAACAAAATTCAAAACTATACCTACAGTTTTCCAGGAGATCTTGGACAAGTAATATTTCCCAGTTGCCAAACTCTGACACTGGTGTAGCTCAAACCAAATTGGACAAGGTTCCCCCCACCACCACTTTTTCAGAATAGAAGAAAAATAGATAAATAAAAGAATAGGGATGCACCTAGAAGAGATAACTGAGACAAAAGTATAAAGAAACCCCATATTTTTGTATTTACCAAAGAAAAAAAGAAGAAAAAAAATTGTTTCAGAGTAGCATGCGATACATAATGTTGTGCTATATAACTTTTACACCTACACTTTTGCTGCCCATCCTTATTACAGTGGTGAAATAGTTGAAGAACATTAGATGGACCACAATTCTTGTATAAATTTAACCCTGTATGACTCCAGTCCTTTTGTAACATTTTCTTATATTGTCAACTTTATGTAACTATGATTATGTTTAATATAATAAAATGTTCTCTAAAGGTTTATGTAAGGACTGGAATACAGAAGCTCCTGTTTCTCATTTGTTGACTCGAAGTCAAAATTTCTGCAATAGTGAACTTATGAAGTTTATTTATTTATTATTAAAAAGTCCAGAGTCTGAGCCATTCTAAAATTGAAATGGCCGATTCCCATATTTGGCACAAAAGCTGGAACTCCAGCCAAATATAAGGGAGCGCTTTTATGAAATGGAGCTTGATTTCAGTCATATGTGAATGAATGATGCTGTAAGGTGCTCATTTCAAGTCTGTCCCCAGGTCATAAGAAAAGCATTTGGAGTTTTATGGAGATATCTCATCATTATCTCTTTCAAAGCCTCATCAACTCTGGAGGACAAATCTGTCTTAGCCAAACTGGAACTAAAAGGAAGATGTTCATTTAGTCTAACTTAATCTTTTTTCTTCTCAACATAGGGCAGAAGGGCTTTTGTTTCCATAGTTACTAGGATATTTCCTTTGAACTTCTTCCAGAATACTTTTATCTCTTCCACATGCACTGACACACAATCCTATGAAGTATGTATGTATTTGTGAAACACTCTGTGCTTCATTACCAGTTCTTTAGTGGATGTAACAGAGGAAATTTAGTCCATTGTTAAAGCTAAGTTTCTGACTTGCTGATTTAGGTGTTTTAAAACTTACTAAGGTATTCCTGTAAATTGACTTCAGAATATTATAAGTGAAAGATTAAATTAATAACATTTATTCCGAGAGTCTTTTTGAAGTTATTATTGTGCAAAGCCAATTCCTTGTTATTAGGTATTTTGAGTCAATATAGTTGCATGCTTTCTAAATTAAAGAAAGCATTGTTTTGAAATTAAAATATGTGCTTTTTGTTTTTTTTTTTTTTTTTAATTAGGTATCATATCTGTATACCGGCAATAAGAAACTCAGAAAAGATAGGTTGTGGGTTTTTGTTGTTTTTTTTTTTAAGACAGAAAAATCTGAACTTTAGTTGGATTTACCCAGTTTTTCTACCCTTGAAAACATTTACATCACTTTAAAAAAATTATTTCCATTTTGGTCTTCAGGATGGAACCATTTTTAGCATTCTTCCAAAACCATTCCCTGGCAATTCAAGTTTTCATCAAATGAAAAATATCTATTGTATCTATCTAGATACTCTATCCATTCTAAACTGATATCAAATGTCCATGAAAAACAAAGGAAAAACAAACTTCAAGGTATTTCTTTTCTTAAAAGATTATTTTTAAAAAGCTTTTACATAGAAATATATACAACCAGTTCCATGATCTACATCAGTGGTCCTCAAAGTGTGATTCTTTGAGCATAGATGACTTCTAAGGCATTAAGAAGAGAGCTGCCCTTGTAGTGCAAAACAATGCTCAAACCCTCTCTTCTTACTCTGAGGTCCAGCGCTCCACATGCAGCTTGTCATGCGACTCCTTTCATTGCTGCCTGCATTGCTCACTAAAAAGCCTGGAAATATGGTCTAATTGGGGCTCTCCAACACTGGATACCAGTAGTGGTATGAAAGCTGTGTCAAAGTGGTGCTATTTGGGCTACCATCTTTTTTCTAAAGGGAGGGAGGCAACAAATGGACTCCATTTTTAGCAGTCAAAGAGTTGACATTGCATCCAAAAAAAAAGAAAAAGGATATGGGGCTGGAGTGCACCTCCTTTCTTGCACAGATGTGGCAGATGAATGAATAGAATTTGCTTGTATTGATCCCATTGCAGTATCACACAAATATCTTTCTTTGAGAAACTGAAAACTGAACAAACCCAAACCAAGAAACCAAACTAGGTTCTCACTAAGCCCAACAAAAGTTCTTTCAAATGTCTGTTAATTTTTGTGGGAAAACAAACAAACATATGCACTAGCTTAATCTGACAAATGAGTAAGGCTATACAGAGTCCATAAAATGCCACAGAAGTCTGTGCAAAAGCATAGACTACATTACAGATCCCCCACAATATTATGATACAAAACTCCCACTGTCTTGACCATAAATAGCAGACTCATTTATGTTCTTTTATATCTATAGTCAGAAAAGTCATCATTAAAAAAAAAGTTGAATCCAAGACTCCATATTGCATGTTCTGCTACCCTTAATGATTGTTAGCAATCAATAAACTATTAGGAATGGCAGGTATTCTTCTACTGAACTATTCAGTAAAAATAACCAGTAGTTGAAGTTTTCTATTTGCAATTGTCTAAAACCAGTTGTCTAAATATTGGATCAACAACAGAACAGACTGATCTTTTACTCAGGGAATGTGAATGCTCCCAAACACAAGTGTCACTGACAGCTCAAGAAAGAGATACATGATACTAGGGCTCTTTCTGATAGGAAAGTTGAAAGGAAACTTTTGGCCTCTCTGAGAAAGTAATAAAGGGATCACAACAAAGACTTGTCTAAAATTATGCCTGAATTCAACAAAGACTTGTCTAAAATTATGCCTGAATTCACTCATTGCCTGGTATCCCTAATTATCTCACAACCATTGCTAAACACGGTGGGAGTGGAAGTTATAGGGACACGGATCTAAATGATTAGGTCATTCTTGATTCTACTGACTCAAGAGTAATAGTGAGCATTTAGCCTAATTCCCTTCTGATTCATCCGTTACAGCAGATACATGAATTTGGCTGAAGAAGTCCGCCTAATTCATCTTATATATATATAAGAAAGAGATGTTTTTACAGTGAGAACAATCAATCACTAGAACAACCTCCCCAGGGATGTGGTGGAGTCCCCGCCACTGGAGGTTTTCAAGATGCAATTGGACGGTGCTAGATAATCTCATTTTAGTCCCTTTCCTATGAAAGGTTGGACCAGATGATCTTTTGAGGTCCCTTCCAGTCTGGGCTGTTCTATGATTCTATGATTAATTCTGTTAGTAAGTGATCTGGTAAAAGGTTTAATAGAAGTTTCTTTCTGTAACTTTTCTAAAGTTACTTAACTTTAGTTGACTATGTATACCCATGAGATACGTGGACAAGGCATGAAACAAGGAACAGATAAGACAAATCAAATCTGGTGTGAATGCAGTGACAGTGGTGTCTTCTCCAGATGCTTCATTGCTCCTAAATGTTGTTTCATTTGTGTGTGCAATGTGTCTGCATTGGCCCCAGCAGTCTTCAAAACAGGATCATAATTTGGCTGTAAAGAGTAATTTTAAGTCCATTAGACCATTAAAACAGATCCTAACATATCTCATTTATTAAAAGAAAGGCAATGTTTTGTGAAAAATAGCTCCTTATTCCCAGATGGAATAAGAGCTGCTCTCTGCAGTCACAGAGACATTTGGCAGTTACGATGTGGTGTTGACACAGCTGCAGGCCCTGGCAGCTGAGCCAGTTTCACATGGCTCTGCTCTTTTCTTCCTCCCTCTTCCCCTCAAAATCTAGGGGAAAGTACTGCACAGTTTCTCACCTGGCCTAGTTGGTTTTGTGCATGAGTCATTACAAGACTCCATCACTGTCTTGTTTGATGTAGGCACATTTGGCTATTATAATTTCAGTAGGGTTATGAAGTCAGTTCAGTGCCCGTGTTTGAATACAAAGTTGGTTGTCAGTACATGACTAGGTCAAGAGTTGAATAAGGACAGATCAACTAAGATAAAACACAGATGAATTAACTCGCATGGGTGGGAGTGAACCAAAAAAAATAAATTCATATTGTCTTTGTTTAGGCAGGTGTCTTACTGGATCCTTTGCCTTTCCTAAATGCGAAAGCCTTTTGTGTCAAATATATTATACAACTCAAAAAGCACCATGAGAGAAGAGAAGGTGGAAAGGAAGAAGACATTAATATTTCAACATTAAGACCCACTAGGATTGTGAAATGTTTCTGCTTTAAATCACCAAATAATGATTCACCACAACTGTTTTGCCTGGAAAAGCACTAGATGAAAAGTAGTTAACACAGCACAGATTTCTAAGACATTAGTCTCTACCTTCCTTTCCTTTTTTTGTGACTGATGAGTAATTGCTTTATATGACAAGCTCATGTTCTAAGGTACATAAAGAGACTCTGATACATTCAGATTTGTTCCCAAAGCAAAGTTTAGATTTTTCACCCACCTCTCTTTTTAAAACTCCTCCAAACATTTAACATTCTTGTGGCAATTGCTTATCTTGGAATAGTTTCTAGAAGCTCCTCCAGAAAACATTTTCACTGTGATTACAAGCGGAAAATGGCAGAAGAAAGGAAGTTTCGTTCTTGCACCTTTTCAAGTTTTAAATTGGTCCTAAATAGGAGCTACTGTGAGAGATACATTATAATTAAAAGGAAGAAAATATTTCTCCTTATTTTGAGAAATGGTTGATGAATTATTCATCTGTGAACTACTTGGGGGGGGGGGGGAAATGCTTTCTATGGATTATTTTAGTGTATTTTTTTTCCATAGAAATCAAGGTTCAAGGAATAAATAAGAAGGCTTTTAGAACTATTCCCTCTGTGCAGCTATTAACAACTTTCTGCATCAAGAGTATATTGACTGCCAATTTTTAAAAAAGATGACTTGAAATATTTTTCCTTCCATCACATTAGATTCAATTTATTTTTGCATCCTGTATCAGTAGTAAATATTTTTTTTTATTATTCTTTGACAAATCTTAAGCCAATAAAATTCAATTTAGCAACACTGACTACAGGTCCTAAAGTTTAACTGATGGCATGTCAAGTATTTTTAATACTAGATTTAAATTACAATACTTTTATATATTTTAAACACTATTACATAAGCTTCTTAATTGTATAGTGCTCCTTTATCTATGAAGCAGCCTTTGTCACAAACAGACTCAACACTTCCCCATTGGCTTTTAAACTTTTATTATACCAAAATTTATTCCACATTTGCTATGTTACCAACAGCAAATGGGTGACACTTTCACAGTGTTCAGCAGCCCCAGAAATCCTGGAAATTGAATATTCCAGGGAGAAGAAATGCAAAAGTTCCTTCTGGGATGAAGTAAATAGGCCTCTCTGGTATGCCTAATGTTTTATATGCAGTCAATGAGAGGGTTAAATGTCTTTGAAGACCTTTGAAAGAAAGTCCTGTATGACAGGCACAGAATTCAACCTCTCCATGCAGTTTGCTGTAAATCACTCTGCGGCTCATCTATATCTGTGTGGCTCACTTTGAGTGCAACATAACCACTCCCTCAAGCTCCCCCAAAAGGCAGCAACATCTTGGTTGGTCTAAGGTGAGAGTAAAACAGACAGAATTGCTTGCCTCAAACATTTATATTAGCTAAAGAAAAGACAAGTATTTCCAACTTCCAACAATGGCCTCTAATCTAGCCTTTGCAATCCCATCAGAATAAAAGGAATTAGATTAGCAGGAAGAAGATCACCACCTTCTTCCTAATGACCAACTGAAGCCCTAAAAAAGTCAATGTTTTCCAAGAAATTTAAACATTTGAACTATATCTATCTGCCTAAATTTGGATGAAAAGAGGCTGTACATGCCTGTGTCTCTAAACAGGCATTAGAAACCCCCCACAAAACCCAAACAAAAAAACCCCAACAACAACTAAAGATGCATACCTGCGGAATTTGCATATCAAATAGTGCCTAATGACTATATATATATGAAGGAATAAATCCCAGGAAGAAATCCAGATAGTTGTGTTTTATGCTTATAATTCCTCTCAGTGCCTAAGTGGGATTTAGGGAGACTGGATCACACAATACTTGGCTTTTGATTTAAATTGTATATCCATATTCTGAAGTTAATGGGAAATCATTGTACTTCACAGACCACACAAAAGCAAAGAAATTTAAATAACCAGTTAGAGAGAATATGCATTCCATGACAATTTTTAGAGCTTTTGGAAGATAGGGAACATGCCAGATTTTTATTTAATTAATGGACTTTTAAAAGCCCTAAATAAAAAAGTGATTTCTTGTAACTGGGTTTATTTTTGGAAGAACTGCTGTATTTTGTCCCATGAGGCCTGTAGCTCTGATGCTTCCTGACTAGATCTTGACCTTCTAAAATTCTCTGTGCTAAAGCAGTTACAATACAGATTACACACCCTAAAAATAGTAATTCAAAGGATACTTCTGAATTTTAATCTCTTTTTGATTCCTTCTAGAAGCAGTTAGCATGCAAGAGGCTTCTCCTCTTTTTCGAGTGAAACTACCCTGTGAAAGCTTATACCTGGATAGAATGATAATCCTGCAATTATTTGCTGTATCTAGTGAACTGGGTATTGCTGTTTCTCATGCTTTAAAGTTAGAACTGAGGCTTGAATTAAGACTTCCGTAAACCTTTTCCTTCCTCCCCTCAAAATGTCTTGCCTCTTCTTTGGTAGGAGTCTGAATGCTTAGCATAAGGCATGGACCACCTTTAGAGACATCATTAACAAAGTAGTCTCTTGGAGCTAAAATGTGTTCCCTACGTATTGCAAAAAAAAATGTTTGAAATTATAACTTTCATACACCATTTCACAGATTTTTTTAATTGAAGAACAAATCATTCAGAACAGTAGTTACTACTGGGGTTAACTACAAGAAAGCCAGACTCATTCTTAATTCAAAAGTCTTTGAGGAACAGACAATACTCAACTAGATCTATACTTTTCCATTCTATTTTCTCTGTATATGCTGTTTGTAGACCACAGAATCTACTCCTCTCTCTGCATCTTCAGACAGGAGCTGAAATGATTAGATGGCCACAACTTATCTGAAGAGTTGATACCTCTCTTGTTGCCAAGAGCAGATGACACAGTGTTGCAAGACTTTGTTGGTACTTCTTTTCTAACTGGCTAAAAAGCATCCTGGAAAACTCCATGCTTTCGAAACTGGTATGAGTTTGATTTTTATTTATTTATTTATTTTGTTTGTTTGGTTTAGTGGTTTTTTTTTAAACCCACAGTTTCTGGAATTCTGACATATCATTGCCTTCTAGCTGCCCTTTCACAGAATCACAGAATCGTTAAGGTTGGAAAAGACCTCTAAGATCATCAAGTCCAACCATCAACCCAACACCACCATGCCCACCAAACCATGTCCCGCAATGCCTCGTCCACACGTTCTTTGAACACCTCCAGGGAGGGTGGACTCAACCACCTCCCTGGGCAGCCTGTTCCAATGCTTCACCACTCTCTCAGTAAAGAAATTTTTCCTAATATCCAGCCTGAACCTCCCCTGGCACAACTTGAGGCCATTTCCTCTTGTCCTGTCGCTAGTCACTTGGGAGACCAACACCCACATCTCTGCAACCCCCTTTCAGGTAATTGTAGAGAGCAATAAGGTCTCCCCTCAGCCTCCTCTTCTCCAGACTCAGATAACCCCAGTTCCCTCAGCCGCTCCTCATAAGACTTGTGCTCCAGACCCCTCACCAGCTTCGTCGCCCTTCTCTGGACACACTCCAGCACCTCAATGTCCTTCTTGTAGTGAGGGGCCCAAAACTGAACACAGGATTCGAGGTGCAGCCTCACCAGTGCCGAGTACAGGGGCACGATCACCTCCCTGCTCCTGCTGGCCACACTGTTTCTGATACAGGCCAGGATGCCGTTGGCCTTCTTGGCCACCTGGGCACACTGCTGGCTCATCTTCAGCCGGCTGTCAGTCAACACTCCCCAGGTCCTTTTCTGCCGGGCTGCTTTCCAGCCACTCGTCCCCAAGCCTGTAGCGTTGCATGGGGTTGTTGTGGTCAAAGTGCAGGACCTGGCACTTGGCCTTGTTGAACCTCATACAATTGGCCTTGGCCCATCGATCCAGCCTGTCCAGATCCCTCTGCAGAGCCTTCCTACCCTCGAGTAGATCAACACTCCCGCCCAACTTAGTGTCCTCTGCAAGCTTGCTGAGGGAGCACTCAATCCCCTCATCCAGATCATTGATAAAGATATTAAACCAGACCAGCCCCAATACTGAGCCCTGGGGGACTCCGCTTGTGACTGGTTGCCAAATGGATTTCAATCCATTCACCACAACTATCTGGGCTCTGCCATCTAGCCAGTTTTTTACCCAGCGAAGGGTATGTATGTCTAAGCCTTGAGCCGCCAGTTTCTCCAGGAGAATACTACAGGAGACAGTGTCAACAGCTTTACTATAGTCCAGGCAGACAACATCCACAGCTTTTTCCCTCATCCAGCAGGCGGGTCACCTGGTCATAGAAAAAGATCAGGTTGGTCAAGCAGGACCTGCCTTTCATAAGCCCGTGCTGGCTGGGCGTGATCCCTTCATTGTCCTGCATGTGCCCTGTGAGCACCCTCAAGATGAACCTCTCCATAATCTTCCCCGGCACCGCGGTCAGGCTGACAGGCCTGTAGTTCCCTGGGTCCTCCTTCCAGCCCTTCTTGTAGATGGGCATCACATTAGCAAGCTTCCAGTCATCCGGGACCTCCCCTGTTAACCAGGACTGTTGATAAATGATGGAGAGTGGCTTGGCAAGCTCCTCCGCCAGCTCCCTCAGCACCCTTGGGTGGATGCCATCAGGCCCCATAGACTTGTGAGTGTCCAGGTGGCATAGCAGGTCGTTAACTGCTTCCTCCTGGAGCATGGGGAGTTTATTTTGGTCTCTATCCTTGTCTTCCAGCTCAGGGAGCTGAATACCCTGAGGATACCTGGTGTGGTTATTAAAGACTGAGGCAAAGAAGGCATTAAGTACCTTGGCCTTTTCCTCATTCTTCGTAATGATGTTCCCCCCGCATCCAGCAAAGTATGGAGATTCTCCTTGGCTCTCTTTTTGTTGTTAGTGTATTTATCCCTTACGACCGTGGCCAGATTGAGCTCTAGCTGGGCTTTTGCCTTTCTAAATCCCTCTCTGCATGACCTAACAAGATCCTTATACTCTTCTTCAGTTGCCTGCCCCTTCTTCCAAAGGTGATAAACTCTCCTTTTTTTCCCGAGTCCCAGCAAAATCTCCCCATTCAGCCAGGCCGGTCGTCTTCCCCGCTGGCTCTTCTTATGGCACATGGGGACTGCCTGCTCCTGCACCTTTAAGATTTCCTTCTTGAAGAACGTCCAGTGTTCCTGGACCGCTTTGCCCTTCAGGACCATCTCCCAAGGGACCCTCTTGACCAGTGTCCTGCACAGGCTGAAGTCTGTCCTCCGGAAGTCCATCGTAGTGGTTTTGCTGACCCCCCTCCTTACTTTGCCAAGAATTGAGAACTCTATAGTTTCATGGTCTCTAAGCCCAAGACAGCCTCCAACCATCACTTCTCCCACCAGTCCTTCTCTGTTCGTAAACAGCAGGTCAAGCAGGGCACCTCCCCTGGTAGGCTCGCTTACCAGCTGTGTCAGGAAGTTATCTTCCACACACTCCAGGAACCTCCAGGACTGTTTCCTCTCTGCTGTGTTATATTTCCAGCAGATGTCCGGTAAGTTGAAGTCCCCCACAAGAACAAGGGCTTGCGATTGTGATACTTCTGCCAGTTGCTTGTAGAACACTTCGTCCACCTCTTCGTCCTGGTTGGGTGGTCTATAACAGACACCCAGCAGGGTATCTGCCTTGTTAGCCTTCCCCCTCATCCTTACCCAGAAGCACTCGACCTTGTAGTCACAATCGTTGAGCTCTGTACAATCAAAACACTCCCTAACATACAGAGCCACCCCACTGCCTCTCCTTCCTTGCCTATCCCTCTTGAAGAGCTTATAGCCATCCATTGCAGCACTCCAGTCACGCAAGTCGTCCCACCGTGTTTCTGTGATGGCAACTATGTCATAGCTGTCCTGCTGCACAATGGCTTCCAGCTCCTCCTGCTTGCTGCCCATGCTGCGTGCATTGGAGTAGATGCACTTGAGCTGGGCTATCGATTTCACCCGTAGCATCGGCATGCCACCCCTAGGCTCATCTCTAGGCAGCCTAGTTTAATCTCCTTCCCCCTTCGAAACTAGTTTAAAGCCCTCTCAATGAGGCCCGCCAACTCACAAGCGAGAATTCTCTTCCCCCTTGGGGACAGTTGAACTCCATCTGCTGCCAGCAGGCCCAGTGCCGTGTAATCTGCCCCATGGTTAAAAAAACCTAAAATTCCTCCAATGGCACCAGCCTCTGAGCCACATGTTAACCAAGTGTGTCTTCCTGTTCCTTTCAGTGTTCCTCTCTGCCACTGAAGGGATTGAGGAAAACACTACTTGTGCTCCTGATCCTGCAACCTGTTGCCCCAGCGCTCCAAAATCCTTTTTAACCACTTTGAGACTTCTTTATGCAACCTCATCGCTGCCAACCTGCAGAACCAATGGCGGGTAGTAATCAGTGGGCAGTACCAGACCAGGGAGTTTCCTAGTGACATCTCTCACCCGGGCCCCAGGGAGGCAGCAGACTTCCCTGTGTATTGGGTCTGGTCGGCATAGTGGGCCCTCTGTTCCCCTCAGAAGAGAATTGCCTACAAGTTACCCTCCTTTTTGTCTTAGTAGAGGTGGTTGTGATGCGTGGGGCTGGCTGACTCACCCTAGGCAACCCCCTGGATGGACTGTCGTCTATATCCTCATTAGCCTGGCCCTCAAGTTCCAGAGCCCCATATCTGTTGTGTAAGGGCAGCTGGGAAGGTGAGGGAGGCTGGGAGGGTATTCACCTGGTGCCCTGAGCAGGGACTTGTTTCCATTCCCCTTCGTTTCTTAGGTTTCCTCCTTCTGCCCAGCAGCAAGAGGATAAGGGATCCACTGCTTCACATGGAGCCTCCATCTGCTGCCTTTCCCTCAGGGACGGTAGGGTGTGGCTCCACCAGTATATCTGTCTCTCCCACTCCCTCATACTCCTCAGCCTCTCCACTTCCTCCTTCAGCTCTGCCACCAGGCTGAGCAGATCGTTCACCTGATTGCACCGCAGACAGGTGTTGCCTCTCCGGGCCTCTGGCATGAGCAACAGGCTCAGGCACTCCTGGAGCCAGAGACCTGGACAGCTGAGTGCTTGAGTGGGAGCTCCATCGGGGTTGCCACATTCCTTCTGGCAATGGCTTTCAGCTGAGTGGAGACCATAGCTGGGCCTCTTCTGGGAAGGCGATGATCAGTCGTCAAGAGAGCCTCTAGAGTCAGGACAGAGGACTGTGCCCTGCCCTCATGCCCTCCCTGCACACCCTGCCTGTGGGAACTGCCACGCAAACTGCCGCGCCATGCCCTTCTGATGCGCCACGTCCTCTTTGCCCACCCTGTTTGCCGTGCTCCAGGTTGCTCGTACTTTGGTAATTGTAAGACTGAGAGGATAGATCCGAGACATTAGAAGACAACTATCTGCTGAGAAACCGTTGTGTCTGGAGAAATACCTCTCACTATAGTGAGACAGACAATCCTGTGGACCAGAGACACCAGAGCAGGTGTTCATTTCTAGAGACCATGTGACATTTTGTCTGGTGGTTTCTGAATCCTTCCTATGGCAGAGTTTGGTATGTAAGTATAGAGTAATTAACCTGTCAAAGCTGTTGATGAAGCCACAGTGTCCTGGAATATGCAACGGTTCCCAGAAAGGATGCTCCACTTTGATTACTTCTTATGCTTGGGTCTGCCTCTTTCAATGTCTGCAACCAACATGTCAATGATCCAACCACTACCAAGCCACTCCAGTGATTTAATTAGAGGAGAAACTGTTTCCGCACCAACCAGAGACCATATTCATTCAGCTATGCTTAAGGTTTGGCCTTTGTCAGGTGGGTTCCTTCTTCAGACAACAAGCAAAGTAATAAGCATAGCCCTACGCACTGGGTCCAAACACTACAAGGATCTGCCTCTCCTACAGCTTGACTATAAAGTATCAAAGCCACAGCTCTATTTCATGCGCAGGAAATCAGTTCCTTACATGTTGTCTGATGTTTTTTTACTGGATATCATCAGTAAACTATTAAGACTTTTGAATTGGTTTATCTGTTTTACCTATATGCTAAATACACAGGGTCGTTCTAGTCTTTTATCAGAACCACAGGGTCTGTTTATAACATATCTTCAAATGTTATTTTTGGATCTTTTCCAGTCTACATGTCTTGATTTTATAATTACACTGGTGTTTTATATAGATCTCATTTAGTCCTTGATGGACTACAGACATCCTGCTTGCTGGCCTACTATTCAGCTTATCAGTTTCACTCTAAACCATTATTTCAGTTGCACAGCTACAGCAGTTAGGTCAAGTCTTTCTCAAACTACAGTCTTTTAATGTACCCTTTCTAAAATAACTTGTTCCAAGTACTTGAGAAACTTTTTCTAGCTAAAGAAAATAAAATGCATTTTAAGACAACCACACAGGAAAAGGCAAATAGACCAAAAGGTAATATAACAATAGTATTATAACAGTATCTGTAGCATGTGAAACAGAAATATCCCTTAGAATCACAGAATTGTTTAGGTTGGAAAAGACCTTTTAAGATCATCAAGTCCAACCGTTAACCTAACACTGCTAAGTCCACCACTAAACCATGTCCCTAAGCGCCTCATCCACACGTCTTTCAAAAACCTCCACGATGGTGACTCAACCACCTCCCTGGGCAGCCTGTCCCAATGTCTGACAACCCTTTCAGTCAAGAAGTTTTTCCTCATATCCAATCTAAACCTCCCCTGGTACAACTTGAGGCCATTTCCTCTTGTCCTATGACTTGTCACTTGGGAGAAGAGACCAACACCCACCTCTCTGCAACCTCCTTTCAGGTAGTTGTAGAGAGCAATAAGGTCTCCCCTCAGCCTCCTCTTCTCAAGACTCAGATAACCCCAGTTCCCTCAGCCGCTCCTCAGAAGACTTGTGCTCCAGACCCCTCACCAGCTTCGTCGCCCTTCTCTGGACACACTCCAGCACCTCAATGTCCTTCTTGTAGTGAGGGGCACAAAACTGAACACAGGATTCCAGGTGCGGCCTCACCAGTGCCAAGTACAGGGGCACGATCACCTCCCTGCTCCTGCTGGCCACACTGTTTCTGATACAGGCCAGGATGCCATTGGCCTTCTTGGCCACCTGGGCACACTGCTGGCTCATCTTCAGCCGGCTGTCAACCAACACCCCCAGGTCCTTTTCAGCCGGGCTGCTTTCCAGCCACTCTTCCCCAAGCCTGTAAATTTGCATGGGGTTGTTGTGGTCAAAGTGCAGGACTCGGCACTTGGCCTTGTTGAACCTCATACAGTTGGCCTGGGCCCATGGATCCAGCCTGTCCAGATCCCTCTGCAGAGCCTTCCGACCCTCAAGCAGATCAACACTCCCGCCCAACTTAGTGTCATCTGCAAACTTAACTGAGGGTGCACTCAATCCCCTCATCCAGATCATTGATAAAAATATTAAACAAAACTGGCCCTGGGGAACACGTGTGACCGGCCACCAATGGGATTTAACTCCATTCACCACAAACCTTTGGGCCCCAACATCCAGCCAGTTTTTTACCCAGCAAAGAGGGCACCTGTCTAAGCCACGAGCAACCAGTTTCTCCAGGAGAATGCTCTGGGACACTGTGTCAAAGGCCTAGGTAGACTATATGCACAGCCTTTTCCTCATCTAGTAAGCAGGTCACCTTGTCATGGAAGGAGATCATGTTAGTCAGGCAGGACCTGCCTTTCATAAGCCCATGCTGACTGGGCCTGATCGCCTGGTTGTCCTGTATGTGCTGCATGATGGCACTCAAGATGATCTGCTCCATAATCTTCCCTGGCACCGAGGTCAGGCTGACAGGCCTGTAGTTCCCCTTGCATAAGTCCAATGCTTGCACAATTGGTACACTTGAAAACAAAACCCCCAAACAAACTAAATGAAGTTCTCCTTTTTGGAAATTTCTGCAGTGCTGGAATTTACTTTCTACTTGTCACCAGGGTTTCAAGAGGGATTTGACCAATAACCTTAAACTAGAAAACAATCTCTTTGGAAATGTATCGGTTCAAGCAGAAGATAGCTCATAAGTTCTGTTTTGTGAAGATACACGTTTACCCAGAGTGAAGCAAATGCTCTGTTTGCAGTCATTGTGCTCTCCGTTCTGTTTGACAAGAGAAAGCAGATGTCAGCATGAATAGCTCTGGAATTACATTTCATGTTAAAGGCATGAACTAAGCTAACTATGCCGTACTATTTTATTTTTTTGAAACATCCTATTGTTCCAAAAAGCTAAGATTTAGCACCAGCTGATCATGAGAATCATCTTACAGATATAACTTCAGGCCAGACACAATAGTTTGATGTTAATTTCTCACTGATAAGTACAGCCATTTGGGAAAGGAACATTTGTAAAGATACTGCTCTCACCAGCTAAACCAAAGTGACCTCATCATCCTCAGCAGCACACATTGCATCACCTTAATGACATGTATATTGCTGATGCAATTACACCAATGGGTGCAATTCCCATTACGTAAACAGGAAGCGAGGAAGGAGAGTTAAAGATAGCCCCCATAATGACCACTCATTATAGAACAATAGCTACTTCCAAACTAGTTCATACCACAATATTTTTCCTTAGAAAACTTTTGACTGTGAGAGGCATAGAGAAAACAGGGAGTCCAGGATGGCTGCCACCTTCAGCTACTGGGCACAATAATGAATTATAATGACAGTAATAATTAAACCCACAAAGATTGCATGAAGTTCTTGAACAAGTCAGCAAAAAGATTGTTTTGCAGTTTTACCAGAGAAAGCAGAGGAGGAAATACAGATATATTCTTTCACGGAGAAAAATGTTTTTAATGCCAGTCTTCAAGAATGTCATCTGGTCTACCTAGTCCCTCAGCTAAGCATCTGAAGAGAACTTACCAGAAAACTTAAACTACCAGAAAATTTAAAGAAGGTACTTCATAGTAATGGTTGTTCATTGTGCAAGTCTGAACCAAGTTGCCAAGGAGTGAATCAGATCAAGAAAATGGTCTCTAAAGTTTTGCAACTTCTTTCACCAAAACTACTGAATTTGAATTTAATTAGCAGAGAATTACAATCAGCTTCTGCCTCAGAGTTCCCAAGGCTAAGTAGACCAGAAACCCCAAATTAATCAATTTTCTGACTGAACATTTTGTTTTCTTGTTGCTTGAAAAGGTTTGGAAACATTTCCCAACATTTGCTGGAACTGTCATGAATGGCTGAAGGCTTAGGAGAATGGATGATGAGCCCGGTGCCTCAGAGATCTACAAACAACATAATGAATCTCTGAAGAATAAACAATATCATCTTTACAAACATTTTCCCCCCTTCATTAGAAAGCTCTGTCTAGAAATTTCTGTACTTCTACCCTTCTTCCAGCACAAAACCAATTGCACATTCACTGATATAAATGAAATTAATCAAATTAAGAGTATTGCAGTATTGTCTCTGAATGTACAAATTTAAGCTATCAGCTTCCACAGCATCAAAATGGACTGATCTCAGAGCACTACAGTAGATGGCTCATTGATCTATGTCACTGTTATAATTCTCAAAGATCAGATCCTACTTTCTGCTGTTATGAACCCAGCACTCTTGAACTGTGCTGATGTGGTTTTAAACCACTGCATTTTGATGTGCAATTCTGTTCTTGCTGTTTTCACTAGCTACAACCATTCTACCAGCCTACCAACTACGTCTAGGTTACTTTAAGTGCAAGAAGTGTACTACATAGTCCTTTCATCAAGATCTCATGGAATTATCTTGACGTTCCATCCTAAGACTGGAAAAGAGAATTATGAAAACAATATAGTGCATTTTCTAACCAGGAAGTAGTAATACCAAGTGTGAATGTATAAAGAAATGAAACATCAGAACTTATTTTTCTCCTCTTCTTTAGGATTCTTATATTTTCTTTTCCCCATTGTGACCTAAAAATGTTGGTAAGTTGATAAAAATGTAAGATTGAATGTAACTGTGTATCATCTGACTTAATGAAAGAACTGTTTCTCAACCTAATAAATGGGGAACAGTGAAAGCAGAACTGAATTTTTCCATCTCATTCTTTGATTTGAGGCTGAACCTAAAAGAGACACACTTTCACACTCTGGGGAAAGAAATAGAAAATTAATCTTCCATTGCTGTTATGTCTCCGTTAGCAGTGGGGTATGAGGTCACAGTGCTGCCTCAATAAAGATTGCTCAGCCTCCTCTGCCAAGTGCTGTGCTCCTGCATATGAACAGCTTGTCTATGAAAGAGACTCCGGATGTGGTGGCTTTATAAATGCCTAGACTGTGCTTTTAATAAGGTATATCGGCTGGCAAAAGGTCCTGCAGATGACTAAAGGCTATTGAATAGTAGTTTTCAGGTCTTGTAAAGTTGGTCTCTCCCCTACAGATAGAACTGTAAGTTCCCAAGCTGCAAGATATAAAAGCAGGGATTTAATACCCATTTTCTCCCCCCTGCCATCATCCTGCAAGACGGAGGATATAACAGAAGGGGTGTGTGGGTGGTGTGATGGTGGTTCCATAGGCACCTGCAAAGCAAATACTGCAGCTACTGACTCCCTAACAAGGCTGGGAAGCACCTGGATCCCACTGTTAACACCACCCTCAACATTACCTCTGTTTCCTCCGCATGGTGCGCAGTACGTCTACTCTATCAAGCTGCATTTGTGAAAGGCCCACAGGGAAGACAAGGACAGCAGCTGCAACCGTTTTAGGTATGTGCAGCCCAAGTTCCTTCTCCCTTTAAAGGGTTTCCACTTACCAGTCTCACTACAGCAGAATTTAGAAGACTCTATGGCTAGTAAACATCATCTAATATTGGCAATTTCCAACACCATCACTATAAAATATTCAGCTGCAGGGTCTTAACAGCACATCTTGCAGATCATGTCAGAGAAGAAAGGGGAATAGATCAAAATACGAACTCAGCAGATCTGCGTTCTCCCCACAGCCAAGAAAACAGGTATTCTGTGGCTTTTTGCAGCTCAGCACAACACAAAAGCAACTACTCTGGCTGACGGGAAAAAAGCCAGTGTCAAAGGAAGGAATATAAGAACAGGGCAATTCTTAGCTTTCTACCAGCCTCCAACCCCTTCAGTGCTTCATTTTAAGACCCTCCTGAGCTGCACTTTGTTCCTTTATTTTAGTCACTAACAAGCTCATGGAGGAGACTTCCATTGCTAGCACCTCATATGAGTTTTTAGCACACACCTTATTCTTTGACAAGAGGTCCTACAGATAGGCTATGTATATGAAGGACCATCTCTTTTGGTTTGTTTTGAACGTGGCTCTGACTACTTAATACCTACTGGTTGATTTCTGTTGTTGTTATTCAGTTCCTCCCCTCCCAGAACAGAGAAATACGGTGGCAACTTTCTGCTCACACTCCCTGTGCTACTAATACACTACAGTCAAGTCTCCTCTCAGTTGTCTTGTTTCCCTCAATCTCTTGGTTGAGAACTTCAGCTCTCTAGATTTTTGCTATTTGTAACAGAAGGTAACTCAGACACATATAATTCAAAGGCAAAAGGATGGTAGCAAAAAACCCCAAAACAAACAAAAAACCATCCCCAAAGGCCCCAACACATCCAGTGCATCTTTTTGTGCACTATTGTTCTAACTCTTAGGAAGAATATGATTTATTACACCTAATAGCCATATTTACAATTGGACTTACAGCAGTCATATTTTACAACATTTAATTATTATTATTTTGTCTCAAAAATGGAGGCACACTATAAGCCCTGGCTGTAGGTACTGAACATTTCATGAAAAAAACCCAAAAAACCCCACACCTTAATATATTCATTTACTTACAAAAAGCATTTAAACTTTCAGCTTCCTTCTTTCTTGACATGACGATACAGTTTATTTACATAAACATGCAGGCTTCCCTAGCTTCATCCTCTTCCTGCTCACTGAGCTGGAGGCCAGTCTAGGCTCCCCAGCCCCCAGCTCCAAGGCCTGGTATCTTTCTTTTATTTGCCCACATTCACAAGTCTCTAATCTTCACACACAAATACTTCACAGAGTTCCTTCTCTCAATCTGTTTGCGTGCTCTCAAATCAAGTTGACTCTCAGCTCTTCTGCTCTTAAGTCCACAAATGTCATTCTCCCCACTACTCCAGTAAAAATGGAAATCCCCTCCAGTACCAAATTTCAAACCTCTTTTCCAGATCCATCAGTCTCTTGCCTAATCCTGTGATGAACACCTTTAGTGGGTTTTTTATCTGTAGGGACAAATCAAGGAAGTTTTATGCCTCAGATCTTTAAGAAAGAGATGTTACATTTATAGATCATTTTAAAGGATATAATTATGTAAGCACAATTTAATCATTATGAGTCACTGTGGATATGGAAAGAGTAAATCATGTTAAAGAAATTTGGTTACTTTTAAAAAATGAAAAATGTTATTAGCCTAGATAAACCCAGAGGCTTGACATAGCTGGATTTTTAAAAAGGTTCAGAGGAAATTCAAAATGATGGATCATTGTTATCATTAAGAAACTTTTGTTGTGGATGGAGTAAATCTTTATTAAAAATGGGCTTTAAACTTTTCTCCAATATCAAGCACTTCTGACCCAGCATTCATATCTGAAGGTCAGTATCCTGAAGTCTGACTCTTTCCCATCCTTGATCTTCTGGTTTGGGTTTTTGGGGCACCTGCTTTTCCTGTAGAACTGTAGTAACTTCAATAGACTCCAGATCTGATGCAGTTGCCTGCCTTCGGGAATCAACAGTACCAAGATACCAAGCAGTACCCAGAAAAACAGGGGATTGGAGGCAAAATGTAAAGGCAGATGCTGACAAGTGAATTCCCACGGGGCTGTAGATTAATGCCAACATATTTTCGTATTTTATTCGATGGTCTAGATAAAGCTGTAATAAGTCAGATCATTAAATTTGCAGATGATACTAAAATAAGGGGAGTATTTAAGACTCAGAGAGATGTAAGAATAATCCTGACATTAACAAAATGGGCTCAGAGGTGAAAGAGGAAATTAAATGAGTATTCATTTAATGTAATGAAAAGTGACACACTTCAGTAAAAATAATGCCCAGGACACATACTGAGACATTTACAACTTAAATTATACTAAGCTAATTAATATGCAAAGAAAGAGAGAGTTACAAGTTATACTTGCATTGCCATTTACATTCATAATTTTAAATGATAATAAGAAGACAAGGCCCCTGTCCTAAAGAGATAACAGATTAGCACAAACAAAATAACACACTGTCATTCAACACAGTAAGACTAGGTGTTTGCCAGCACACTCCAGAAAGCAGAGCTACAGCCCTCTGGACCGGTCAGTCATTAATAAGATTCAGAAGAATGACTGTGGCCACCACCACCATCTGTGACTTTCTATTTTCTTCGCTACGAATTTGTGTCTGATTAGAGGCTACTTCAAAATTACACAGATAATTTTTTTGAGAATGCAAGTCCTCAGATATGAAAAAAGCGGTGTTATTTTGCCAACTGTCTGAATAATACTCAACAAAATTAAATGCCCATTTTTAAGAGGAGGCAAACCCCCCAAGTAAACAAACAAAAAAACCCAACCTCTAAAAGCAGGCCTCCAACCCTGTCTCAGGATTGCATAAGAAAAATGGTCTGAGAATAAAGCAAGGAGAAAGTCAGTAAGATGCAGAGGAAAGGGGAAAAAATGAAACAACAACAATATCAAGAACAAAACAGACCTTCAAGCAAGCTAAAGGCAAAGGTCCTTAGCTCTAGTTCACACCAAAAAAAACCAACCCAAAACCCACCATAAGAGGCCCCAAAATAATTCTGCTTATATAGCAAAAAGACTATAAAAGCCAAAGTAGTTCTCTACTAATACTACTGGAATAGCGAGTCATAACACCTACCTCCAAATTAGAATACCTCTTTTCATTATACCAGTGAAAATTCTGAGAAAGACTGAAAAAAAGTTCATCACCCTTGCGCCAATGCAATCATTTACATTGAGGGCAGCAGGTTCCCCTTGTGTTTTTGGTTCAGCCAAATTTCTTCACTGAGCCTGTTAACAGCCCCAATTAACTGCAAACATCCAGCAGTAGAGCCTTAGTTAAACCGACAATTGTTTGTTACAATTCGAAGAACAAAATTTCAAGGAAAAACAACAGCAGTGTTAACAAAGAGAAACTGTCAAGGTCATATGATTCATTTATCTAGGAGCTTAGCAACAAAAGAGAGCTGTGAAATACTGTAGTAGCAATAAGCCAATGGATTAACACAGCATCAAGCAACATCTTGAAGGAGATCAAAGTAGTAAATAAAATTAAATGCAGTGACAAGAATGAGAATAGGTTGTTCAGTTTCTTAACAGTATGAAATAGTTGCAAAGGACCCACACATCTTAGAACAATATAAACAGAGAGGTTGGAAAGAAAGTACTAGCAAAGCTTTACCTCAGTTAATAAGAATTAAAATAAATTTCTATTCCTTCTTTAATGAAACCATTTTGTTGGTGTCTTTCCAAAACAAATGACAAGAACTCTGATGTTTATAAATAATGCTATCCTAAAATATTTAAACAAGAGTAGAACAGTTACAGGATATAATGAAGCACTATTTAAGATTCCCAGAAAACCAGATAATTCATCTAGCCTACACTGCAGGGAAAAACAAAAAAGAAAACCAGTGACTCATACTGGTAAGCAAGCTGTCTGCTTTCAGTTTAGAAAACACAGCTTGATATGTTTGTGAAAAGAATGCATTACAGTAAGTGTATCAGTATCAATCAAGTCAGAGGAGATATATATATATAAAGTACACTGTATCTGGACGTACTACACCACATAAACAAAGCCCACAGTCTGTGATGCAAGCTGAACAGAATCTGTTACAGTATCAGAAATTCCAAGCAGTCAAGATAAAGCCTCATTTAAATATAAACTTACCAGAGTATAAACCCATTGTGAATGAAGAGCATGCTAGGTGTCAGGATGACAGCAGTATCTCAGTGCTGCAAGCACCAAATTACATCTGCAAAAGATTTTACCTTGATCACATTAGCTGTTAAATATCAAGGTCTAAGCTTGTATATGAATGTGTACAAGCAACACTGTTAAAAAGTCTAATTTAGCAATAATATTTCCTATGTAAATCTGTGTAACTCCTCAGATACAATAATAAATATATGCAAATGGTTACTTCTTAATAGCAACTACTATAGAAGTTGGAAGAGACCCAAAATCTGGAATCTTAATTTCCCACTACTCGTATCTTTAGTGTCTCCACCAGCGCTCCCCCCACCCACACAACTGGACTAAAAGTTCACCCTTGTCTCTTAGTTTGGCTTGCTTCCAATATGGAATAAGTCCTTCAAGGTTTCTGCACTTAATGACACCTAATCTGAGTGAGTTTTTACTCAGTTGAATAATTCTGCATTTCTGTTTGCAGGAGATGGTAAGAAGGGAAGTACCTATTTAATTTCTTTCTCTCACATTATATTGTAAAAATCCACATATTACACTGTTTAGGACAGGAAGGGCAAGAAACTGACACTACAGGCAACCAGTCATATTAGCAAGCAATTCCAAAACATCTACTTTCAAATTTTTATTTTAAATTTATTGATGATTACTTCATCCATTGTATTTCAAGGCTTCTTTGCCGATTAGTTTACCAGCTCCTCTTTTCTGATGTTTACTCCCTGAGGACTTAAAGGTTATATGCAAACTGCCCTTTTATTCTGTCAGGTTCTGCTGTGCATCCCAGTTGTGTTCTGACTACCTGCTGCCACGTGGCAAGGCTTTCCACTCTTCTTCCACCCCTATGGTGCGGACAGCTGGTTACATTGGTCTGAAAGCAGCATTTGTTGTGTCCTCAATCTAAACAAGAGGAATTCCCTGTTAATTCCAGCTACCATCTACAATCAGCCTGGGAATCTACAGACAGCCTGGGAAAAGCAATCATTCTGTCTCTTAGCTTTTGTTTTATTTCTTCGAAAGATGAGTCCTTTTGCAGTCTCTAAATAGCCTTGTTGCTTTCTTCCATGTATAGATGACTGGAAATGTATCTAATATTATGGCATTATGGACAGGATCTCATCAATATCTTGTGAAAATAGCATTTGCGCTTTTCTATCTTAACAAGGAATTTCTCACTGAGTACCTCCTCCTTTCTCAACCACAGCCCTTTAGAGACCCCCTAGAACTGGCTAGCAAACTCAGCTCTTCCTTCTTGATTACTCTTGGTGACTTGTGTTTTGAGTTAAGAGCAGGTTTTTGTCATTAGCCCTTCAGTGAATGACATTGCTGTTCATATTACTAAAGTTCATTAAATTTCTGTTATTCTGTTCCTTAAGATTATACTATATCCAGATCTGTCTGTCCTGACGTGTTTCAGCTTTATCAGTTAATTTTCATTTCTGCACCCAAATATTCTGTGCCGAAGTAATTAGAGAAAAGTTAAATAATAATAGCCCCAAGACTGAGTCTTAAAGAGTTCTAGTATTAACTCCCAGGGCTTTTTTTTATCAGCTCCTCCTAAGAAAATTAGAACAGGTGAACTGGGTGAGACCAAAATTTCCCTTCTACCTAGTTGCTTAGGGAAAGTACATGATTTTTGTGTTGAATAGCCCATGACAGACTTTTTTTTATTCCATAAATCTAAGTATTTTTGAACTCCATAAACACTTTTTATATTTATAACATTCTATAGTTGTAAACTTCACAGCATAATTATGTGGCAGGTGAAATAGTACTCCATTTTCTTTTGAACCTAACAGCCTATAACTTCATTTGATGTTACCTAGATTTTCCAATATTAAAGAAAGTTAATAAGCATCCCCTACTGATGCCCTTTCTACTTGTAATTTTATAGACCACAATCATATCCCCTTTCAGCAGGCTTTTCCTGAGACTGAAAAGACCTAGTGTATTTAGTCATCCATTTTGTCTTTTCCTTACATGCCTTACAACTCCTGCATTTATCATAATCTCTCCCAGCTTTGCTAATAATTTCCTATGCAGCATCATATAAAATTATTTGTTAAAGTATTGATAGATGACGTATGATACTGTTCTTGTGTAAAAAATCAGTTACCCCATGTAGAAATGGCAGCAATTTAGTCTGGCATGACCTTGCTTTGCTTAACCCATGCTGCATTCTATTCTGTTTCCTATTTGCCTGCACATTTTTAATTTTTCTTTTCTTTTTTTAAACACATTTGAATTCTATTGAGGTCAAACTAACGAGCATCAAATTACTTCAATAATTTTCTCCTTTTATCTAATAGAAGTGTAGTATCTGTTGTTCTTCAGTGATGAAAGCATCCTTATTCCTTCATCATTTTGGAACAATGAATAATGGGTGCCCAAAGTTGAACTCATTAGGCTTACTTAGTTTTGTTTCCAATAGTTATTTCCTTTTTTATATATTTGAACTCATGAACTGTCCTCATTTTGCTTTCATGTTCTATATCTTCCTCTTAATTTAAAACTGAAACAAGGGATTCATTTGGATTTGTTGACATACTTTTTGAATTTATTTTTCCATTCCTTTTACAACTTCTGAGCTCAACATTTTGCAGCTCTCAATTGATCCTTGCTAGAGTCTGACTTCGGAGATTAAGTTTTCTTTGCTGATGAGTTCTTTTTTCCATTCCTTTTAGATTTACTCCTAGTATATTTTTAACATGACTATTCATCTAGTTAGGCTTAGAACTTTTCCTAGGTATTTATGTTCCTCCTGCAGTCTACAAATAATTCTTTCATCTTTGCAGCTCTGTTTGTACGACCTGTTTAGGTGTCATTGGGAGGGATCATTACTGCAATGAAGTGCTGTTCTACTGCCTCGCATCAACATGGATCTGGTGATGTGCCCAAATCAAGATGCTATCTCCATAGCCCAAATGCTGGGGAAAGTGAGGTAGCAGGCATCCAGGTGGCTCTGCACAGAGTTGCAGTCTGTCACAGCTGAGATGAAGGTGGATTTTAATAAGACAGGGCAGGCTCGGGCAGGATGTGTCTGTCCTGTGCTCTCAGGACACAATGTTCCAAGAAGATTATTAGCACAGCATCGTGCAAATACAGGCTGGAGCCTTTCTGAGTGTAATGTACCCAATTGTATGATAGAAGAGCAGTACAGAGAGGCCTAAAAACCTTTTCAGAGTCTGCTTGAGGATGGATGGTCAGGCGTATTAGAAGTTGCCGGACATACCAGAACCAGGTACCTATATGAGAGACCTTTGCAGTGTCCCTACCCTCTGTTTCTTGTGATCTTATTTGCTAAGTACCCAGCAGAGATTTTAGTGAGTTTTACTCATTTCAATTAAATAAATCTCTCCTTTAATATCTGTCTTCAAAGCTAGAGAAAGAGGCTTTCATTTGCTGCTTCTAGTATTCTCTCCTTACATTCATTTGAGCAATCAATGATCTTGAAAGCACAGTTAGATGGAGAAGAGTGACTCTACGGTGTTTGCTCCCTTGAATTGATGTCACTGAAACTGCTTAAACAAGCCAAATGGATACAGTACCAAACCAGGATTATTCTTATGTAGCAATATTTGCACAGAAAAGTCACAATACACTGACTAAACTATTTGATTCTTTCCTATTTTATCCTTTTACAGACATTCTTAAAGCACCAAATAATATGATAGAATTCCTATTAAATAAACGGAAGGTGAGATTAATTTGGATATATTTTCATTATAAAAAGTGTCTTTACAACATCATTAACATTTTATTTCTCCCTCAGGCTCTGTAAATGCTGAATTAGAATGGAGAACATAATGCTTACTGTAAAAATTGAACATTTCTCACCCAGCAGCAGGAGAAATGGATATATTATTTGTATGAGAACAATAACTGAAGACATTATCCAATTGTTTTTTATATTATATGAAGGGGTTTATGCATAGAGATTTGCAAAACATGCAGTGCAGAAAATAGTCAAGTTATTCAAGGCTTTATCAAGTACTTTTGCACTCAAATTGTTTGAGTCAATTATGTTTGCTATTCTAAGATCATACTTCACCTCTTCATTTCATAGCAAGATCCCTGTCTGACTGGCTCCCTGACTGAGTTATGTTTTTATTATCATAATGGAGTCAATAGGGTATAAGCCATGTTTCTACCGGTGAAGATACACCAGAATAAATAAAAGAAAACCAGATCTTAAGATATGTGAAACAATACCAAGGAGTAAAATGTAATTAAAACCTTTGGTTGTTTGGGAAAATAAATTTCCCTTAAAAATCAGAATTAACTGAAATCAAATCACATGCAAAAATTCCCAAACCAAAATAAAACCCTACCAAAATCTATAATGTGAAGCAACAAAGAAATCTGCTTCTTTCATCATCTGAAATATTGGGGAATTCTTTAACATACCCCTGCAGAAAAGAAGAAGCAGGAAAAAGGCCCCAAAGTCACAACCTCTAGGAAATAAACATGAACTTTCATATGAGGGTATTCATCATGGGCCAGATGTTACGGAGAGACATGGGTTGAGGAAAATAAGGCAAATTTCTCTGGTGTGCATGAAGGGAACCCTCTGAGGGAGCCCTCAGGAGAACAAGGAACAAAAGGGAAAGGGGCTGTCCTGGGGACTATGCTTGCCACAGCACGCTCTCCTTGTGCATTTTGGATCTCCAAATTTCTCCTGGAGATTTTCTGAGGTAGCGTTACTCAGTAATGCCTACTGCTGACACCAGAGACTGAATGCTAGAGTCTTCTCATAGTAAATACACAATTTAAAAAATGTAAATACATTGACTAATTTATTGTGATGTAAATCCATTGGCTACACTTATTCATTGTGTATCGGTCTTACATCTCTGGACAAGTCTAGGACCCTTGCTGTAAGCTCTAAACAGACACAACCCATATTGACAATATAATCCAGAGGTGTGAAGATGGCTTACTTACAAAAGCTGGAGCTAATTTCATTTTAAATGAACCATCTGGATGGTTGTGTCCCTTTGACAGCACAGGCTTCGGTTGCTTATGAGGAAGCCTTGCCAAGTCTTTGCTGTTAGATTTGGTCTTGTCAATACTTGTCAAAGTCTTGTGTATATCTATAGGGGATTCAATCAAATCCTGTATTTGTTTCACTTCGAGGTTGCAGCTTTGGTTGATGGGTTTCTTCTAAACAATCTTCAGACATCTGGGTAAGTTTCTAAGCTCATCCATCATCAAAAGAGAGAAAGGCACAATTTTTTCTTGACTCTGATTTGAACTCTTGCCACATTTTTCTTTTTCACATTGATATTTTCATCCTTATGTATGTTTTGATAACAGGTATGTATCTACTTTGGGTTTAACTGAAATTTTTTTTGGTCAAACTACTTTTCTTTTACTAATATATTTTTGGGTTTTTTTCGAAAGGTTATTCTTCAAAGCTCCAATAGATGTCACTATCAAAATATAAAAGAGAGTTGGTTGTGTAACGCAGTCAAAGAGAAAAGCAGCAAGGAAACCTTACTCACTGGACTGCTTCAAATCCCAGCATGACAGCACAATTCATTAAGCTAGACATCGAAGTGAGCAGCTGCCAGCCAAACAGTGCACATCTTTTCATCCTTTAAGCCCTTACTATTAGATCAAAAATATCTAATAGTTTCACTGAATATGAAAGTAAGACTGAACCTACTGAGTGTCTGGGCTAACAAGCACTTTCTGGTTAGCTTTTTGCTCTTTCCTGATTCAACTACAAAAAATGGCCTATCTTTTCTTTAGCCCACTTTGCACATCACTGTGCTGTGTTTTACAAATGCTCATTTTTCCTGTTGTTTTGGATCACATCTGGAGTAAGTCTGCTATGAAGCTTTACTACTGCTTTTGGAATGACCTGTCAAAACATGACAGCACTGCTTGAAATGGATAAGTAAAGCTTATGAGTAAAATGATTTCAGAGCTATTTGCCCACGCTACAGAAATCTTTCAGCTTTTGTACTGACCAAGCAGATACTTTGTTCTTTTTGTCTAACCCCTAAATCTTTGGAAAAAAGCATATTTTCTGTGTGAATACTGGAATCTTTCATTGTTCTGAATCTCTTTTTTATACTGTTTGGAAGAGAGGAGCAAAACCCTACGTAGCTGCACTGTCAGCTCTACTATATAATGTTGAGATGACTCTACCAGCTCTACTACCCTGGAAAACAAGCTACTTTAAAAAAGAAAAAGTAGTTTGTAGCCCCTAATTCTTGGGAACACAGCTGGGAATGGGAGGCTTTCTACCTTTAGAAAACCTAGTGACTTTTTCTATAAATCTCTGTAAGCCCATACGTTGAATGTCATTTTGATCAAGTAGTAGAGCATTTTCACTGGTACAAGTTTTGCAAAAACTGCAGCAGGATCCATCTCCAAACTAAACTGTACCACAAGATGACAGTATCCAATGCAAACAGCTCACATGTTCATGACTCCCTATGATCTGCTTGTGAACCTTGTCCCAGTTTGGAGTTATTTTGAGTAACAAATACATCCAAAAGGTTGCTAGTCTATTTACAAGCAACTGGGTGAAGGACCAAAGAGACAAGAGTAGTTGAACAATTTGTTGCAAATGACCTGTCCAGCTTAGAGCCCTACTGCTCATGTAGGAAGTCTTCTCGCTTTGTCTAGAATCCTGGACCCATGCATTAATTCGAAGACACAGACACTTGGATGGTTCTGCTAATGACAAGTCTGTGGCTCCAAGTCTAGAGAACTTTTGTATTTAAACACAAATGTCTTTGTAAAAAATTTCTGCCCTAAGCTACAGAACTTACAATATGCTACTGCTCTTACATTTTAAACCATTTCTTACAGGGAATTTGGCTGAGCCACAATTTAATGAGCTTAGGATATGAGGAAATTCAATGAGCCAAAAAGAAAAAACAACCAAACACAAAGGTCAGCATAGCTACCCAATTTATGTCAGCCAAGGATCAGGCTCTTCTTAGTAAAACACTGTAGGAATAGGACCAAGCTGCTGCTTCTGTCTCATATGCCTAAAAATATTTTTTTTCAAGACCAGCTTTGATTAGGGATGATGGGAACCTCCAAAAGGTATAAGCACCAGTGCATGCTGGAGACCCCTAAATATGAGCACATACTACAGGTCACAGGGTTTCTTCCCACCAGAAATGGCAATACCTGAGCACATTTAATTTAGAATTAGCTCTTAGGAAACACAGCAAGGGGTTTTTCCATTTGCTTTTTACCTGCTGTTTCTTGTTCATCTCTCACTAATCTTCTCTGATGTGCTACTGACAGCAGGAACGTTATCTGCAAGACTCTCTTCATCTTGGAATCGGCTCATTAGAGAAAAGTAGACCCCAGGTCCTCACACATGGTGTCTTAGCAGTTTATTTAGGTGAACACCTCCAGAGATTTTATAAAATGGGCAGCCAGAAAGCAGATTGAAATCGCACAACATCACTCTTCTTGACTCTCAAAAAACATTGCATGGTTAATCCATGCACAGGAGCTGATGCTAGGGTCCTCAGCCTAGCTGGCTTTCCCCATTTGTGTAGCTTCCCTGTAGAGGTGTAAGAAAGGCACTGAGCCCTTTCAAAGAATCCAGTGAGAAAAAGTCAAAAGCAGCGGCATCCAATAGCAATTGCCATAGCACTAGGCATAGTGCCTACTAGGTAAATGCCATAGGGATTTTATTAATCAGATTTTCTCAGAGATCTAGAGTACAGGATTTTATCTAGCCTATAATTCCATACTTGCTATAGGGATAAAGAAAATAAAATGTGAAGTAAGCAATGACCACAGCTATGAAAAGCTGAAAAGGAAGACATTGGTAGGACTTCCAAGGCATAGTTGAAAAAATGATATTTTCTCCATATTTTCTCCAGACAAGCAAATAAGATGCAGAAGCCATGAAAGAAAAATATATTTCTATGTAATTTTAACTCACTTCTCCCTAATCAGAAGCTGTTCCCCAGAAGACCCAAACATAAGAACAAAGCCATGTAGTGTTATTATTTTGCACCTTTTTAACCTTAGCATCTGCTGCATATATAGTCAGTAAAAACATAGAAGTTATGACTGCAGTTACCTAGAAATACTAGAGAGTGGTTGAGAAATATGGCTATGCCTTCTGGAAAACACAAACGTATATCTACATATCCTATTCTGTGAGAATTCAGGCGTAAATCTCCACATCTTAGAAACCAAATGCATATCTTCTAAACAAGACAAGCTCAAGGACTCAGGCACTATTAATTCTGTTGCTCTGAGATCTCCTTAACAGGAAAATGGGCCTTACAGTTGAGTATTTTCCACAGAATGTATTTAGACTGCATAACTACATTTTCCATAAGTTCCAGAAAATCTTCCAGAAAAAACAAAAACATCCCAGTGCACATTTTTGGCAAATTTGACTGAGCTCAGACTGTGCAACTGAACTTGAAATGTTGAGTTACTTTTACTAATATTAATAACACAGTGATAAATATTTTCTAACTCTTATTAACAGTAGTATTGGTCATCACTGCTATTTCCCACTAAAATCTGACTGCAAGACATCTCTGACAATTTCTTCAACATACTGATAAAAATTAACTTCATAGCTACTACTCTGTGTTACACTGCCTACAACTATATTGTTTGTGAAATAATATCTAGAGAAAATATTATCTGAACCTTTGTTCATTCTGAAAATTCAAAATAAATTTATTTTTTAAAATACTGGACCCCCACATCCACTAACCAGAATTGGTTTCTGCTGGTGATTCTCAAGCATTGTCTACAATCCTGTATACTCATCCTGTTAAATGAGAAAATTACAGTAGGAAATGTACTAAATTATGCACTTTAGTGGATGTATTTATACCAGTTCAACGGCCAGTGCTACAGCTTGCCTATTTTCATTATCTTGCATATAAGTGCAATAGAATCTGACAGGACCATAAAGACGTGTATTGCGAATACATGTCAAATGCTCAAATCCACCAGCATACCGCTTCAACTTCCTGATTAAAGTATTGGTAGAACAATCCCCACTATATACTAGAAGACCCATGTGCTTTGCACTTACCCAAGGCATAGTGTGATGGAGAACTTCCTGAACAGGAGAAACCCAAAGAAAGAATAATAACAACCACCACCACCACCCACAAATAGGCCACAGAGACACTGTTTATGGACCATCTTCTCTGTCATATCTGTTCTTACTGCCTTTCTATTTTGAATGAGAGGGACTGTGCTATTCACTTCTGTGCCTAATGGTAGGCTTGTAACTGCCAACCTGCTGCTGCATCCCCCTGCCACAGCACAGCCCCTCGCTGCCTCAACAGGATCTGCTATAAGCTGCTCCTCTCTCACTCTGCAACTTTTGCTGACCAAGTCCATCTCCACTTCCCTGCCTGGAAATCCTCAGGAAGGGAGACTGATCATCTCACCTTGCTTAGGTTGCTTGATATGGTAAAACGCCCACCTCTGCCAATGCTCAGATGTCTCTCAGACATGCTCAGAGATGAGATCATCTTAAGAGCCAGTTGATTCCTCACGAAAATATTACGGGTTTCCATAAAGAGGTGCAAAAAGGAAGCCATTAGTAGTGTACAGCAAGTTTCCATGGTCCTGTTACACCCAGGACTATGCTAACTAAATTCCAATGCTACCACAGGACTTCCTTGCAAGGAGAAATCCTGGGGAAAAAAATACTGAGCAATAATTCTGCTTCTGTAGCACAAACCGTTGTTCATTGTTCTTCATTAATAAGGCCATTTACACACATACTACAGTCCAATTATCAGATATAGTTAACCATAATTAACCATAGGCATGAGGCACTCTTAGATTTTCCCATGAATAATAGGAACTTTGCTGGCAAAGAAAAAAATATATTCAAGTATATATCTTATTATTGGCGATGAAGGCATGAATACATTACTCCTCTCTTACAGCTGTATTTCAAGGAAAATAAGTCATGTATAAAATAAAACCAAAGGTGATCTGACCTTTAATGGCAAACTTTGCTGTCAGAATCTCAGAAACATTTCTGCCACCGATCCCTGATTATCAGGCTTTCCTCTCTTAGACATCGCTGTGAAGTCCAGTTTGTGGCGATGGATAGGAAACTGGAAGTACTTGAGGTTTTCCAAAAATAAGCATGTTGGTACATACCTAGACTGCTGCAGTGTATAACACCTTACCCTCCCTGAAAGCATTTTTTTTTTGCACTGTGATTAAAAGAAGAGCAAAAATAAAATCTGTGCTTTCAGAATGATTGAAGGTAATGAATGAGTCAGCTGTGAGTCATCAGTGGAGAGAAGGTAAAGGGCTGTTAGAACTGAAATCACAAATGCTGCTACTTGAAGCAAAGGAGTAATGCCATTATCTTCAAATAACAGGCGCATGACCTCAAAGCAGACAGACACCAGCAAAAGACATGATCACACTCAGTAAGTTAATAGGCTATTCTTTGATCTAAAAATTGTAGTTCAATTGTCTTACTGTATTTTTCTTCCCTGGTATACATTTCTATAATTCTAATTTATGTGCTGATAAGTACTTACATTCAAGGCTTGTGGAAAAATGTAAGTAGCAGAAACACCACAAATTCCATAGTGTTTAAAATGTTCCATAATTTTCTTTATTCATTTAGTCTCTTTTTAATCAAACATTATTACTACTAGGCTGCCTGCTTCTGCCACACTAAAATCAGCAGGTTAGAAAATAGTGCATAAAAACTGTAGTAGTAAATCGTGAGGCAGAGAGAGACAGCAACAGCTAAAGCTGCTGAAGGGACAAGTAGTAAAGGAATTAATAGCAAAGAAACAGGAGAAGGAGTAGAAACTGGGAAAAGGACAGTGTTATGCTACTGGAATGGAAGTAGAAAATGAAACATTAGAGGACACTAGGCAGATACATATGAAATAAATTAATATAACATTAACAACGTATGAGCAGTATATTGTGTGTTTTGAATACTAGAAGAGCCTGTTGCCTGACAGGAACAGTAAAGAAAGTAGTCACCTTTAGGTAAGGCTCTCATCTATTAAAATAAAATAACATATTTGTGGATATGCAATATGCCATTATGTACCCACACACATAACAAACCTAAAGCAAGACAGGAGTGGATTTTTTGCAAAGATAAATAAACATGAGAGAGAGAGAGAGAAACAGAAAAATGGGAAGAAAGAATAAAGGAGGAAGCATTAACAATATAGCAAGGGACTGAGGGGAGAGGATTCTTTTTGTATCACTTTTCTTTGCCAAACCATAAACACAAGGACACTCAGCAGTTCATTCTTACTCAATGTTTCCACATTTTTCTGCTGTTTTCCATAGGCGGGGCAAAAATGACAAAGGACTGAGCCAAGTTTTCCATTGACCCTGATATTAATAGGGAAGTGCTTCTCCAGTATGCGAGATATCTTATTTTTGCTTTACCTTGTGGTTTGTATCTGAGTTTCAAATTTGGTATTTTTAAACTTGTTTCCTCTATAGAAAGAGAAAACCCTGATGTCCACAGTACATCTCTTGTTTGCTTTGACCAGAACTGCTGGGAGTGATAGGTAGCATGACATACTGTGACTGAGGTCTGCATGTGCTGAGAGTTACTGAGGGTGGTGGGCCCTCAGAGAGATGGCTCTGTGGCCCACTTTGTTTTAATTCCAAACTGAACAGGTCAAACACCGGTAGGGAACCAGGAAACCCAGAAAAACTCTGCCTCATGGCCATTGTATATGCCTATGCTGGAACCAGAGGTTTTATGTAAAAAAAGATAGACCAAGAACAGTTTTTCCCCATTCAGCATTAGCAATCCCAAAAGTTTAAAAATCGAGTCAAGCCTCATGTAATCACTAGGGTGGTTTAAAAAGGAAAATATTTTAAAATATTACCTGTTAAAATCCTCTTCTTTGCCTCTTAGATTTTGAACCTTCTATAGCTCTTGTTTTCAGCAGTCAGAAACATATGTTAAAGAAAGCAAATCAGTTAAACAAAAAAAAAAAGCAGCAGTCACAGGATTCCAGGAGCCAGATTTTTAAGAACTTCAACTATGGGCAACAGTTTGCATAATATTGCAAGATGTGGCAATGCTTTAAGCATTCTCTGAGAGTTAATGCTCTGTTGCTGAGCCATAGCTCTTTTCATCACAAATTGAAGAGCAAAGAAGAAAAGTCAGAACAACTCTTACCTTCGGTGCCGTTCAGCTTAGTAGTGTCTAATCGCATGACATAAAATCCTGAAAGCTCACAGAAATTGGTCTGTGAAAAGGAATGCTTAAAATATCTGATCAACTACCTGCTTTTAGATAATGGTTTAGGTAACGATGTCCCTAATCCCACAGACTTGAGAGAAAACTGGAGACAGGAAAGACAAGAGAAAGGGCTCTGAGTCCTTTGTATCTAGTATGCATAGCTTACAGCTTTAACTGTCATCATTTATCCATCAAAGAGCTCTGATTTTAATACAACACAAAGAACAGCATGTTAGCCACTTATGGGAAGAAGTGCAACTGCGTTACTTTTAAGTAATGCATCATACCAAAGCTTGAGTTGCAGTAAATATTGCATCACGTTTGTTTCCATACATGGAATGCTCTGCCCTGATCCTGAGGTCAGCAGCAAGTTTTTTGGTGACTTGGATGGCGCAGGGTCAGGTCTCAAATGACCACAGGATTCAGCTGCTTACTTCTGGGTTTTCAGTAACTTGATATTGCTGGGTACATAGTCCGGGAAAGGCCATGTGTAGGGATATGACACTACCACAGCTGGAAAGAGCGGGGGAAGTCACTTTTTTAACACTCTTGCTGAAAAAAAGTTCTGTTTGTCTACATTTTTCCCCCAAGGTGTGCCACTGGGGAGTTTAATGACAAACAAAACCAAAAGGAAGTCTTAAGCAATACTGCAAATATTACAAATGCTATTTATGAAGTTTCTCACTTGGACATGTGAGGCTAGGGTTTTAGCCTGCAGAATATTTTTGTTTCCAGAGACATGAAACAGTGGGTCTCTGAAAGAAAAAGTTACTTGCACAAAATCTCTTAGTTCTGCATCAATATTTTGTTCACTACTTTCCTCACATAATTCACCTGATTTCACTTGATCCCATGCAATTGTTCAAACCACACAACATGGTCAAACTCTAAAGAAATAAGCAATGGAATATCAAAAAGGGGAGGGGAGAAGGGTGGCTTACCAAAATATCACTAATATATCCTAGGAATAAGCAATGTTTGCAGTTAGCATTTAATTAATTTAATTAACTGTATGTAATATATAATTCATTGGCCATCTAGTATCCAGAGTCTCTTGATTACTCAAAACCGGAGACTGTTGGGATGACTGTTTCACTCTATGCAGTGGCTATAAACACAGTATGAACTAGATACAGTACTGGTGTTAGGTGCCTAAAATACTGAAATAGTTTATATTAAAAAAAAAATCATGACAAGCAAGTTGACAGGGTATAGCTACCTACCACATAGCTAATGGGAGAATGTTGCAGTCAGGGTGTTTCTATGAGCTTGTCCTTGAAACTCCCTCTTCTCTTGGAAAGACAAACCCTAGCTTCCAGTCTGTATCCAAAGGACTGCTTATACATACCCAGTTGATGTTATTGTAAAGTACAAGAGTCTCGGACACCCATGATGAGTCTGTTCAAGCCTTCGGCCAGAGGACTTGTTGTCAGACTGTGGTTGCTCCGTATGCAATGGGAAGAATGTTGTTCCCCTCCTGCACCTTGCTTTCAAACAACCTATACACAATGGCAAGTCCTTGGAAGTAGGAAATTGGGATTTAAAAGCCATTGGAAGAGAGGAAATTTATTGGGCCTGTGTTTTAATGGCTAGGTTGCCTACATCAGCCACTTTTTATAAGGGACACAGTTCTGGTAGACATGTTAGATGTTCGCAATGGTAGAGCCCTGCCTCATTTGGCCAAACTGGGGCTGCCAAATTGAAACTGAGGAATGTTTCATTTCCAGATTCCCATCAAGATGAGAAATGAGACACTTTTAAGGTAGGAAAGTAAGGTTTCTGTGGGGTTCAGGACCTCTGAGACAGTAGGCTGTAGCAGGGGTACTTTTGGATTATACTTTGTGCCTGGTTTTTGCGTATTTCATTTATTAGAATTGACCTCATATGAGTACAACTGTTTTCTTTTGGATGAGATCTTAGTTAAACTACTGTGCCTTTTATATTTGTCACTAGTTTATCTGTATTTTTTAATTCATTTGTAGGCAACTGATAGTGACTAGAATGAGAAACCGGTGATTTACATAGAACATTTACATCTTAATCTGAATTTCCCTTTGGAATCACATTCCTTTCGTTACTTCATGTAAATAAATGACATTCATTAAGATATCTTTAAAATTAATTTAATTCAATTCAGACCTTCATTATTGTCCTTCCACGACTGCAGATCTTTAAATGCAGAAAATGTTAAATCTTTATCCTGTTCCTGTCTCTTTGAAGGATTTGTTTTAATAAGGAAACAGACTTTCAATATGACTCTTCGTTATGTTACTTACTCATTACATCAAACTGACCTCAAAATATTCCTGTGAGGTTGATGTCACTATCACAAATCTTGAAAATATAGGTACGCTAACTTATGGGGTCACAGAAGTTTGTAGATTGTGTTGTACTTCTGGAACCAGATTCTGTCATTTTCTTAAATATACTATAACAGCTTTGTAAAGAAAAGATCCCAAATCCAATACTTAGATTATGGTGAGAGACATTGCCATCACCCCCATTCCACAAATGGGGAAATTCAGGCAAAGAGATTGTAAGTTTTGGTCAGAACTGGCTGTACCAGAGAAAGCTCCTGGCTGTTGCACCGGTGTGTAAGTCATGAGATGCTATTTCCACTCTTGAACTCAGAGGTATATAATTGTATATATCCATGTCTTAAAAAGACATTGGAAGCCTGCCTTGTTATGAATAAAAGTTTGAATTAAACTTCTCAACAAGTATTTAAAATCTGATTTCTTCTAGGTTTTTCATCTGCCAGTTTTTTAATCTTATTATTACATAAAGTGAAGAAGATCCACAAGTAAATTCCCTGTTTAACATGCCTTCAGTTTAGGAAGGTATTACCTTACTTTGCATCCCAGGTATTAGTACTTCTAACCAAAATAACACCTGCTTTCTCAGTCAAATATTTCAAGGTCTTTGAGCATAATCTAAAGTGATAGGCACAAGGCATTTGACACACAAATGGAGTAACTTAAAACTTGGGTTTTAAAGTAAAAATTTGTATAAAATTAAGCTGATACTATCACTAGACATTGGATCAATTTTATTTATATAACATTATTGTGTTTCTGACAATTTATTGGAAACATCCAATTATGTAGACAGTGGCATCTGTTACAGCTAGAGACTGAAAATAAGGGTTAATTAAAGTAGGCTATGTGTCTAAATCTGAGATGTCTGTTAGCATGTCATTAACATCTTAAAGGAAAATGGAATGGGAAAAAAACCCAACCCAAACTTAAACCCATTTTTTAATCCAGGTATTATTACTAGTTTGAAGCATGCAAGACAGCCTACATTTTTTAGCTACTTGACTTCAAGCACTTCTAAAAGTCTTGGAGCCAAATAAAATGTTGGAAGAGTGTGAGGAAAGAAAAACAACCTAGCTCCAGTATTTTTGCCAGTCCTGCTGTTTGGAGACTCCCTTTACCATTTGTATTTAATTTTTCTATCTTAGTACAAACCATCTTTCCAACAGCTCCTGAAAGACAAGACGTGCATCTCCCCTGAGATCACCCTGGCCGGAAATTACCAGAAATTAAGGGCCCAGCCTTGCAAATATTTTGTCACGTGAGTAACATTAGTCAATGGAATACCCATGTGTAAGTGCTGGCTTGATCAGTATCTAAAGTTGGCAACTGCAGGTGTACTCCTTAAATAATTCAGTCTAAACTGCAAGTCTGCATTATACAACACATACATCAGCCAATTTTATTGAAGATGTTGCAACTCATACTAGTTTGAGTTATTTTATCATGCTGTTTTTAATCATTTTCTTGCCTCGACGACTCATCCTCATGTAGCTGTATGTTATGAACACCGAATTGGGCATGACATTGAGATTCTAGTGTAATTCAATCATTACGGAAAAACTGACATTCACATATGTTTACATTTAGCCTCCACAGGAAGACAGTCAGTCTTATACCAGGTTACATCAAATATGAATTTAATTATTCCTGTTGTGAAAAATACTTTTCACATATGATTACTAAGAAAATCACTGCAAAATTCTATTAGTTTTACATGGTTTCTAAGACTTTGTAATCCTTTGAATGTAAAAATATATGTTGTGAATGAACATTTTATTTAAATTGGGGAGAAATTAAATATTTTTTTAAAAATCAAATAAAAATGAATACACGTCTTAATGAATCTTTCAAACCTTCATATGAAATCACAAACCTCTCCTATCATAAGTGAAATGATTGTGATTCAGTAAGAGTCATGGTTGATTAATTCCAATGAACTTAGAAGGTTATTCCACAGTGTTGTTTCCATAATTAAAGTGATGTTAGATCTGCTCTTGATTAATTCCAAGGAACTTAGAAGGTTATTCCAAAGTGCTGTTTCCATAATTAAAGTGATGATAGATCTGCTCTTTCAATGATGTTTATCTTTGTATGAAGTGATCCGCTTCATAATTTGGATTCCCCAGAATGCAGCGCAGAGGGAAAACAAGACCTACAACACAGAATTTAAAATTAGAAATATTAGATAAGATTTTTAAAATTTTACTTGTCTGTAAATATAATGAATGGGTCAAAACAGAGAGCTCTTGAGTAGAAAAATTATACAAGAATTCCAGGCATACTGATAAATTCACTTTAGGAATGTATGCTTTCTTTTTTCTATTACTCTTTATTGTGTACATTCCTGTTTGAATTTGTTCTTTCTTAATGGTACCAAAACAAGATAACTGGCAAAGTCTGCATGACCTTCCCTACTTCGTAATTGAGTTTGGATTCGGAGTACCCAGAGTCATATATAGTAAGACAGGACAATAATAACACCAGCTGTAACAGAAGATAGGTGCAAAAATGTTAACTGTTTTTTTGGCAAATGGTCTGAATAATGCTGACATTGTAAGTTGCATGGTAGGGTGCAAATACCCAAAGTAGCCTTAAATAGAATCTATGGCAAAAGAAGTGTTTTAGCTGCAGTACATTAGATCAGTACTTATTCCCCATCCTGCTATTTATTATGAGATGTAAACTAGATTGTAAACATAATGATGTTATACTCTATCTTGTCCTTGGCTCTGTGCAACTTTTTTTTTTAGTTAGTGAATTTTCATGAGAGAGCGAATTGGGTTTTTTTCAGTAGCTTACTTCCTGAAAACTGTTTTGGGATGAGTAGGAATACTTGCAGGGTAAAGTCTAATTCAGGTAATAGATTTGTCCAAAAAACAGGAAAGAGAGTAGGATAAAAAGTGTGTGCACCTGTGTAAATGTGACATTTTGTATTTTAAATTTTCTGAAAGAAACCTTTGTCCTTCACATAGAAAAATTTATTTTAGAAAATTGCAAAATTAAGGCAGTGTTATGGGTTACTGTAGTAAGTGAAATATTTTTACTGTGAGTTAAACAAAACATTCCATTTCTACTGAAAGGATAGATGATTTTTTTGTTTGTTTGAAGGGACAGAGAAAATTGAAAAGAAAAGGAATTCTGAGGTCAGGTTATAATAATTCTTTTTTCAGGTTAATCTGCAATCAAAAGGTACTGACTAGGAGAGCTCTAATTTTAACATTAACATCATTTAACATTCAACATTTAACAATGCATGGCCCAAAAATCTACTTCCGTCTTCATCTACACAGTCACTCACCAAAGTACATGAGATCTGAATGTCCAACATAAATAACAAATGACCATAATACCTAAAAAGTACTCATTTTGCACTCATTGAAGGAAACATGATGGGATCAGGTCTGATCCTTCTCACAACCTGTTTGGAACAGGTACAGGCTTCACGTAATCTATACATTACATACTTAGTAGCACAAGATGGAAATAACACAATGTATCATTAAGTAGAATTCCAATCAAATAAATAATATCCAATCCCCATTCAATCTCTATCAAGACAAATTCCCTTCAACTATTTTCACTGAAGGCTTTAATTCTACCTGAGCGAGGGTAGGTTGTCTACTGCATTTAAAACTTCTGATGACACTGTTGGTGCTGTATTTGTGGTCCCATTTGTAAGAAAGACTCATAAAATTTTCACTAAAAGACTTACTTATAAGAGTTTCAGACCTTTTGGTATGAAAGATTTAACTTCTTTTCCTTGCGTTATCACAAACACCTTGTAAAACTGTATAGCTCTATTTTACAACAGTGGAATGGGAAGACGTTTTAAGCAGTGCTGCAGGCACATACTCTCTGTGTTTCGTGAGATGCTTTATTTTTGTGCTGAGAAGCCCCGTAGGAGAAAACCAACTACAAATAACTATCTGTATTTCTGATTTGGCTGTTATGTAATTGGGATGAGCGTGAATCATGACATACATAAACCGATGACTTACATATAGCACGCTCTTACTGGGGAAAAATTCTTTGTCATGCTATCTCCAGGAACAGATCTTACCCACTTGTCATAATTAGTACTTCTCTGACACGTTACTAAACTCCTTTCATTCCTCACCTCAGAAAGATCACTCCTATTCCTGGAAGATGCATTAAATATAGAAGTATTTCATTTTCAGAAGAAACACATTTAATGACTGAGGTGCAGGGCATTTGTAGGGGATTAATGACTGCTGGGAGATGACGATCACCTGAAGAAGCACAGCCATGGGCCATTAAGCCCCAGGAAATGTCCTCAGCTAAGGATGGTTATTGCTATTATAGCCCGAAAATGAAAAAAACATCTCAGGTGAATTTTTCTTTTTAAAATGGAGTGATGCAATTTCTTCTTTCTTAATTAAATTCATTATTGTGAATTTCTTAAAGCATGCAGTCAACACTTGTGGGGGCGTATTTCAAAACCAAATACTGCACATTGTGGATCTGCAGAACTAGTTTGGCTTCGTGATTCTATAAAAGTATTGATTCACTGCCTATCAATGTCAGGACTGCCAGTACTCGATGGAAATAACGTATTCATGAAACAATAATGCTGCAAGCTTGTGGAGGATGAGGTTTGAGAAAAACCCAAACATCAGGGAAAAAAATTAAGGGGCCACATCCTCCCTTGTATGACAGCAATTCTGCCTGGCTCTACTGCTATAATGCTGACCGACCCCAAGCAGAGCCAGCTGTACGGGGCTACCGAGCAGAAACTTGCTGTGTAGGTTGCAGTTCAGTTTCTTTTGATTGCTGCTACATATTTTGGAGTTACAAGGCTTGATCCACTTGAATCAATGGTGCAATCAGGTGATGTCAGCAATGAAAAGCCAAGATGATACGTGCCAGAATTTTGAGCAGACAATAGTGTAGGCAGCAGGAAGCAGCAGAAGAGTATTCCACCAGGCAACCTGAACTATGGTTGACCGGTATTTCTCTAGTGCCCTTGGGAAAACATATTTCCTGAATCCTATGTGCAGATATTTTGCATTTTCTGTTCAACTCTCTCGCACCCTAATAGGTTGGTTTTTGGCTTTGGGTTGTTTTTTTTTTTCCTTTGCAGTTTCTAAATTATTGTCACAGAATTTCTTGTTCCTTCTTGTTTTGTCCAAACCAACTAATATTTGTCCCCTGATAAAAATATTCACATATCATAATTCAGCCAGTTTTGAAATTAAAAGATAGAATTAAATAGTATACTTTTTTCTATTTTTACACTGAGATAAGTTGCCCTACAAACAATATTACATAAGAACAATAGTTTCATTTCTGTCTTCAAATAAAAAATTACTGTGGACAGTGGTCATATATGGAACAGCTAGGCCTAAAAGCAGAAATTTCTCACAACCATATATCCAGCAAAGTTAAATGCAAACTTTTTGCCACCTTAATATAAGCAATTGTTACATATACCTGTTCAAGTAACTACAGATTAAAAACAGACTGTGCTTTAGGCTGATGGAAGAGGACAGTCCTCTTCCAAATATTTACATTACCTCCTTTCATACAGTCTTTCTATTTCCATACAAACCCTATTCTCTCCCTGAATAAGCTTACAGAAATGTAAATATCATTATTCACAAGAACGAAGGTAGGTTAACTAATGGCATGACTGAGTCTGCTCTTCACAGGAAATCCCCACTGGAGTGACTGAAGTTTATTAGTCTCTAAACTACTTTAAAATCATTAGCTAAATTCAGGCACCCACTTCTGCATGATTAGCTTTGTTGTTGATCACTAATGTTATTTTCTGCCATTTTCTCTTTTGCAATGGCTTTGTGTATCTGAGTTGCCTGTCTTTCTTCTTGCAGATTTCATCTGGATAGAATTAGAATGTGTTAGACATTGGTCTAGAAAATGTAGACAAATGTCCAAATAGCCCTGCTTTAGGGAGAGGGAAGAGGCTCGAACCACAAGACCTCAGATCCTTTCCAACCTGAATCATTCAATGATTCTCTGACATTTGCCACATTCTGCCCAGACGTGTTCACTCCAAATTTCGTTGCAGAGACAGTCTGCAACTGTGCAACAAATTGGCTATATCTGGGGTACAACACCATATGAATGGGCGTGGTTTTGATACTGAATTCTCTGAATACCTCTCTGCTGGGTAACGTATTCCTAGCTCTAGAGAGAGCTCAGGAAGATGAGCACATCCACGTACTTCGTTAGGTTGGCTGTTCACATCATAAAGTGGACCTGGTACTGGCAAATGTGATAAACAATGAGCCCTCTCAATGTGACACTGAGAATTGTTTACCTGATACTGCAAATCAAACATGATTAACCTTCTTTTCATATTCTCTATCTACAAATCTGGACATGGCTTCTTCAAAGGCACCAGAAATCATTTCATACTATCAATATTAATGGTAGAGTAAATTTTAGGCTTTATCTGAGAAGGCTGTGTCCAGGTAATGTCATTTTCTAGTAAAGATGGAGATCATGAACTGATATAACAATTTAAAAACCCACTAATATTAATAAAAAAATGGTTGAATAAACTGCTCTAGATTTCACAAGTACCTGAATGGTGCAGTTTTCACTAATACCATCGCTGTTTTCCCACTGCTCTACACAGGACTGCTTCAGGTGCTGAACTACACAGAGGAGATGTTAGAAAATATATGTCTCAGAAGTGGGGAAAGAGGTTCACTATTTCTGGAAGTCAGGATTTGGGTAATAAATCCATGGATCTTCATTCTCAGTGCAATGTTTTGAGATGAGCAGTCTGAGGCTAGTAGAGAAATGCCATGGCATTAAAAGCAGATCCAGAAATCACTAATCTCGTACAGTGCGCAGATAAAGAAGATATTGCACTAGCAAAAAAGTTGCAATAACAATACCTGGAAAGGGAAACGAAGAAACAAGAAGGTTCCTCCTCTCTGTGATGTCTTCCATATACTTGGAAATATATGGAAAAGGAAGTGGGAAGCTGATTTTTTTTTTTTTTTTTTTTTTTTTTTGTGAAGGAACTGTGGATAGAAGGGAACAGGGACAACTACGAAAGTAGTGGCTTCACAGCATTTGTCCAAGATTTCTGTAGAAGTAGCAGGATGTCTGGAAATTCTCCATAAGGGTTCATGACACACATTCAGACTATTGGTGCAGCACATATCTCACAGACTCAGCATGTCCCTGACATAGAACAAGGTGTGTATTAGGAGACTGTTGGCACACACAGGATTAAGCCAAGTATCTTCAACCCCCGCAAAGCATACTGGTAGTTCACTCACAGACTGGTTTCTTGCTACTATGATATACCTCATTAGTTTTATACTTCATTATTAACAGATAATGAGAAAATAATAGGGAAGTGATATATACATCTCCTTCCTATTCTGTTAAATGTTTTAAACATTCCCTCTTTTATTAAAATATGGTCTGAGACTCTAAGGCTAGATAATGCATGAAAACATAGGCTGCAAAAGCCCTCATACCTTTAAAGGCTTATATTACCTATCCAGGAAAGACAAAGAAAGGTCTGGTGAAAGGATGTATATTCCTCTGTTGCTTTCACAGCTGGGCACATCCCCAGTATGTGATGAAGTGCACTGCAGAGATGCCTGAGCTAGCAAGGACATAAGCTGCTAAATCTCTCTCAGCACAGCACCAGGTTGACTCTGACTTTCCTGGCATTGGACACAAGCTAGTAAGTCACATCCCTCAGCTAAATACATGGGGATTTTTACACAGGCAGTGCTATTGCAGTTATATTTAGACCTAAAATGCCTTATGTGCATCCAGCATGGTATCTTGCATCATGTCCTTCACTCAGGAGAAACCAGCCCACTGCATCTCAAATCACTTGTGTAGATATATGTATCCTATTGAACTGTTACCTGTGAAATTCCTCGCTCTTGGGTCACAGAATAATTCACAACCTAAGCAGTAGGATTAGGAAGGTTTTACCTCATTCCCCAAAAGACAAAAAAAACCACTGAAGTGGAAAGATTTACTGTCAGTCATGTGAATAGGAACTCCAAAGCATGTTAATAATTATTAAATCTTCACCTTATGATGAGCTAATGCAAATTGGAGATGGTATCAACATTATACTCATTAACATATACATAGACTCTCTGCATCTCTTCAGTATGAAATTTGTTTTAAAATATTTTATTGAAACATCCGAGAATACTTCCCACAGTAAGTTACCTAATTCCATCTATAAATTCCTAGATCATTCTTAAATGTTTAGCCATTTCAAGTTGTCCCCAAAGTAAAACCATGTTAAACAAAAGAAGTCTTCTTAGCTGTTCAATGAACATTTAAAAATAACTTCTGGACCAAGTTTCATTTCTGTTTCATTGTTTTGCAAATACATTCTAAAAAAGCTATTTAGTAATTGTAAATTGTCAATTGTCAACTAAGCTTAAAAATTTCACGAAACCTGCAAACAAAATATATACTTTGTTACACATTCTAGAGCATAGTAATATTTTAGAATTTCTGTTTACTGTTCTTTCATATTGCTTTAGTTTCATTTTTGACAACACAGTACTGAAAAACAAGTTCAAAGATCAACGACCTTAATTCTGAATGTCACCTTTTTTATTTTAAATATTCTGCAACTTTTCAGCCTCCATTTTCCCTCAAAGTTGAGAAGCAACAGGCATGGAAATTTTCTCAATTATTATATTTTAAATGATCAATTAAAAATAAAGCTTTCATAAAACTTAAGAAGACAAAACTTACTCAATCTGTAAAGATACCAGTTTAATCTGTTGCAGGCTAGCAGGCCACATGAGATTGAAAGAGTTATTAATAGCTGTTCATTGCAGAAACGAAATATTTGAGATAGTCCTATCTCAGTTTGGCTAAAGCTGTTGAGTTTATTTTCTTAAACATTTAAACAGGAAATGTACCCATCGAGATGAAACATCTCATTTACTTTCATGCCTGTCAGCAGCTGTAGCATAATTACATACACCCCGCTGCATCACTTATAGCTCAAACACAAGTTGGAGAGTAAAACAGACATCTGCAAAGAACTATTTCACTTTGTCAGAAATTATTTAAATTATATGTAAAGAGCAGTTTAATTTCCCTTATTCAAGAAATATGAAGCTCATTTTAGTTTAATCGATAGTTTACTGCAGAGATCTTATAATTAATCAAATTTAAATTGTTTCCTTAGGCTTAAAGAATTGAATGCTTTTAAATGCAATACTCTATGGGAGAAAGACTGGACATGTCTATTTCTGGGATAAGAGTAGGGGTATTCTTTTTATATGGTCATGGGTTTAAGAAAAGTTTAGGTACCACACTGCTTAATCCTGCATTGAAGTAAGTTCTTCTTAAAAGATAGGGCAAATTCATTTAAAGGAGCTCATGCAGGAGGGACCTCTCCTTTATGCCTGCATCCTTGCTTGAAAATACAGGAAAATTACAGCTACAGAAAAAAAATCATTGTAGTCTGAACACAGAAGAAAAATTCCTACACATAACATTTCAGAATTTGGACTGGATATTACCTAGCTGTGTAACATTCACCAATAAGCATCTACAGAGGTAATTCAATCTCTTCAATCCCTTCATTTTTATGTCAATTTAATACAATACTATACTGACATTGCAGGAAAAACATTAGGTAAATCAGTGTCCAATCTCTCCATCATTAGCAGACATAAAATATTCTATGTTTCTACACAGATGTTTTCATTTCAGAGCATGGCTATTGTGTGTAAGCACCCTGGTGGGGTGGTGAACAGAACCAAAAGTGCTCTGTCAGCCCTGAGTGCTCTGACAAAGGTGGCTGCAAAGTGGAAGATCTCCACTTACTGGTATACTAAATATCCGCTTGAGAGAAAGCTGACTAGCTATGAGCTCCAAAATGGGAATTTTCCATTGTGTGGGGAAAAAAAAATATTAAGAAAATAATCCCAGCCTTTAACTATAACCCACAGACATTAGATCACTGACAGGAAAAACTTTGCTGCAGATGTTGAAAAGAAGTGATGGGAAAAAGCTGGCTACTGTGACTAATGGCAAACGTGAAAGAAAGGAATAAGAATGTGCAGAGAGGGATAAAATAATTGAGTGACAAGCAGAAGGGATTTCCAGCACAGTGAACAAACATCAGAAAAGTATTCAAGAAAGACAGAGGAAGATCAAGGCTAAAAGTCATTTGAGACCAAGATTGCTCTTAAAGCCAACATGTCGTAAGGAGAAATTAATCCTTTCACTGAAAAATGGAGAATATAGAAGGCTGTTCTCAGCGTAAAAAACCCACACCAAACCCAACCAAACCAAACAAACAAAAAATCCAACTTCTAAATGAAGGAAATGGGTTAATATTCATTGATACGGTAAAGGAAAAATCTTGCCATAGAAGATACATGTCCAAGTTAAAGATAGACAGAACACACCCATCCTGCCAGCCAACCCTTTTTTGAGGCCAAAAGCAGTAAACTGTGACTGTTTTTAAGTTCCAAGGAGCAGAAAAATGTGCTGAGGTCAGTCCAGCCCTCTGTCCATCCCTTTACATGGAACAGTAGATCTCCTTCTGGCTATTGGTGTCTCTCTTTCCTGCCTGCTCTCAAGACACTCTTCCTGTGTGCTGGCTTGTTGCTTCTATTCTTATCCGGGGAAACTCCCATTCCCAAAACTCACCATCTTTCAATTATATAAAAGTCATTTTTATTGACATTAACCACAGATATATTCAAATGGGCTAAATCATATTGATATTCCTACTCATTATGTCAAGCCAATGTAGTTGTATTATTTAATTAGCTTATAGAAAAAAGAAATAAAATTAATGGAAGTGATCCATGTGACTTTCTACTAAGAAAACTAGGGGAATATGGTCTAAATGAAACTTTTGTATGGAGGGTACAGAACTGAGTGGAGGAAAAAACCTCCAGAAAGGAAGAATCAATTATTACATCACAAAATGAGAGGGAAATCAGAATTTAGATGAAAAAGCAGACATGTGTATCATAACATTTCTAAAATACAAAAAACTATGAAACATCTTTCTTTTCCTGGAAAACAGGAGGAGATTTCATAATGGTTTTAAAAAAATCTGGAGATACTGAAGAAAATGTGTAATTTAATAGAAGTGGAAGATACTTGACTTAAGACAAACCAAATACACAAATATGCAGTAAGGAATAATCATTAGTCAGGAGGACATCAGAAAAAAATTGGACAATTGGAGCATTTCACAAACAAAACATGTCTCAACCATACAGTGCTGATACAAAAAGATGCCAGTATCAATGCGGATCATATTAACAGAAGAATTTAACGTAGCCCCTAGGTATTGATCCAGCCCACTGAAAGGTGATGAAGTGTTTAAGGAAAACATAGATAAGCTAGATATAGTCATGAAATAGACAACAAGAATGATAAAAGGTTTAGAAAAGTTGACCTGTAGGAAAGCTTGAAGCAATTCTGCTGTGTATTCTTGAAGAAAAAAAAAGACTCAGGAGGGGCAATAAGATCAATCTTCTGACATGTAAAAGAATAAAACAAAAAGAAAAGAAGATTATAAGCTACTCCTTAGGGTAATAAAAACAAAAAAACCCCACTTCTTTAACTAAAATTTTCATTAGATAATAGCCATCTATGGTATAACATTGGAATCAGCTATGTAAGGAAGCGGTGAAAGGTGTGTAAATGGTTAGATAGGCATGTGTCTACCATGTGGCTGTATTTGATCCGTCTTCAGTGCAGTCTCCTCACCAGCCCGGTGTTTCTGTTTATTCACAATGAATACAAAAGGACTGTTCACCTCTAACTAACATTTGCTAAGATCTACTTTGCCAACAGTGGTTAATAAAGATGAGACTGCTTAGCACATGGAACAACCATTACTTAGCAACTTTTTTTTTTCAATAACCAAATCTGTGCAAGATTTAACCAGTTTCATTCTCAGATGTGGTGTCACCTTAGTAAAAGGATGAAAAGCAGGATCTGCTGCTTCTTTAATTTTTTTTTTTTCAGTTTTTGGCATTGGACAGGGTTGAACGGGCTTCCCGTCAGAGTAGTCATAGGATTATTACATTTAGAGATCAACTTGCATAGGCTTTTCAGACAATAGCTGCAAAGACTGATGGCAGAAGCATGAGCTAGCTCACTCCTATTTTACACTCAGCATACTCTCTACACTAAAAACATGGGACTGCATAGTCAATATCATCTGCCTCTAAGACTGTGAAAGAATAATCAAGGAGTTACAGTAAAAGCCTGGGCTGCTGAGGTATTCAGTTTGCATTCTTTGCCATAGATTAGGCAAGTCACTTAGTCTTTAGAGGTCCTTAGTTGCAAAACAGACAATGATTCTGTTTCCCCAAAAAGGAGTTACTTTCCAATCCCTTTCTTACTAAAAACTAAGATAGTTTCATTCACTACAGTAATGCTGAGAAGACAAAGACATGTCAGAAAGACATAGATTTGGCCTTCTGTGATTTTTTCACTGACAAGCCTCATATCAATAATTCTGAATTCGTACTTTTTTTTTTTTTTAAATCTCAACAATTATGTACTTGGATAAACGCAACGGACATCCTTAAAAATCAGATAATTGCATGCATTTCTTATATCACTCCAGCCATTGAGCAATCTTAGTTCCATAACTCATGGCACTGACTACATGAAGAGCTAAAAATGGTTTGAGAATTTGTTTTCATCTCATGATTATGTTGGTTTAAGAAAAAAAATCACAAATCACTGTATCATTAACAACTGCAGAATGTTGGAAAAAATACAAATCCAGGCTTCAGTTTTATAGAAATATATCCTTTTCTTATTCTAAGCTTTTGGTTTTGTTTTTTTTTCCCCTATGTTGAATCCTAGATTAAAAAGGATGTTGTGCCCTAAATATGCTTGTCTTGGAAAAGCTACTTGGTATTGTTGTATTTGTATGTCAAAGGGAGGACTGAAGTCTCAACAATTGTTAACCTCTCCCATGGTGTGCTAATAAAAGGTCAGAGGCCCATATGTGCCTTGCAGCCTGGGGAATTTCTCTCAATGTTCTGCCAGGGATGGGACCGCCTGAACGGTTTCTCTCATAAGTTTTAAGCCATAAACTGCATCCTACTTGGCTCGCTGTGCCAAAACTGGACCCAAGGGTATCCAGAGTCTTGGCTGATGGGAAAAAATGAGTGCTTCCTATGGAAGCCACAGCTGTTTTCCTGAGAGAGAGCACAGATGCTCAAATATTTCTCTACTTTCCGTTTCTGACTACCTGTTCTGGCAGCAGTTCCAAGAAAGGGGGAGGACAGAGGCAGGCACCCAGCTGCTTTCAATAAGCCTTGGCAGCACAGGTACTGATTGCCTAAACACTAAAAATGTTCAAAAAGATTTTTTTTCTGGATTTCAAACTATAAAAAAGGTGAAAGCATGCACTAATGCTCCCCATCTTCCCATCTTGAGCAGAAATTTAGTGATCAGGATAAGGACCTTAATTATGAAAGCAGAAACTCTTTCAGGGAAAAAATGATACTGCATACTATTGAAAAGACATCCCTCATAGAAGTGTGTGTGTGTATCTATAAATATATATAAAAATATATGTATGCAGAAATTCAAGCTCATATCTAAAATATGCATATCTTATGTGTTTTCTAGAAAGATTTGTTTCTTCCATCAGACTGTAGGCTCAATGTCATAATATGGATTTGATTTTGAATTTTGGGGCCATATTTATCCCTAGTGTAACTCTGAAGTCAAAGAAAATACATATGCAAAGTTATATTATACATTGATTTGGCCAGGAATTGTATGTAACTTAAGCTACCTCATAAATTTCATTGAAATTACATTACATTAGGATGTGGCTTATGATACTGTTTAGTATCTGTTTAGTAATTATTCATATCTGCCATTCTTTACCTATATGTATTGATGTCCAATGATCTTTTCATAGATATACTTGGTCAAAAGTCTATGCTTCTGTTCTGGACAGGTTACATAGCGGGTTTGAAGCCCTTATATTGACACCCTTCAACATTTTTCTCCAGTTCTACCTTTTGAAGTATTATATTTCTTAAATGGACTTAATTAGTCCAATTAAAGCACAGTTAATTAAGGTAAGTAAAAATGGAATAGTAGATAGTTATAGCTGATATGTAAACAGCAGAACAGCGCACACATAAGACTGTAAAAACCCTCGATTTAATGGTTATTCATTGCTCAGTGAATCAACAGAAGCATTATCAGTCAAGCTTACAGTTCACTAGCTTATTTGCTTTTTTTAAGGACAGCTCCGTCAGTCTTGCTCATGGCTGCACCTGTTTGCTACCTGCAGTGCTTAGTCAGTGCCTGCCCCTTCTGTCACAGCCTCTCTTCCTATGAAATGAAGAAACATCTGTCTATCAACAGGGAAAGTAAGCAGATGATCAATGTTGCCTGCAAAAAGTTTTGGGAAAGTGCTTTGGCAAAGAGCAGCTCTATAAAAGTGGTAATTCTCCCCAACAGGCAATCAAAAAGGCATTCTCCCCACAAGACGTCTGAATGATGTTTGCTTAAAGACTCGCAGCAGGCTACTTGAACAGCCACCAACCAGTCTTCCTCAGGGCTCTCCCTCTCCAACCATTGTTCATCAAGGCCTTTCATTTACATTCAGTCCCAAAATTTTTTTGTTGTTTTTGTCTTGATCACTGCCTAGACATCAGACATCTATTTCTACTTCAGTTCAATGAACAAACTATGCTACCAATGTTCTTGAACTAAGAGCTAAGCTGCTCTCCTAGCCAGTACATTCCCCAGACAGAGCAACAGCTTTGGCTTGACAGCTTCCACAAAGGTATTCTGTAAGAGGGTGTCTGAGCTCCCCTTCACACCAGAGAAGCTTTAAAGCTGGTGAAGTCAAATCCAGCATGGTAGATACAGTATTTCTAAGCCATAAGGATAAGAAGTTAGATCCACTCTGAGTGGTGATCTCATAGCCCAGCCACGCAGGCTGCTGCTCCCCCCTTAGAGGTAGAAACCACCAGCAAGATGGATCACGTAAAAATCCTTGTAGAAATGGAACAACAGGAAGAAAGTGGGTTTGCTTGACCAAACCATGAGAAGTCAGCGAGTCTGAGCTGGTAAGGAAGTCACAAATTCCGAAAAAGAACTACTGTATTTAAGCCCCAAAACTGTTCAAACAGGGGAAAGAATTATGGGAATTTTGCTGCCTGTGTTACGCACTAGAGCTTGATTCTGTCCTGTCTCACTTTCTCCTTTGCAAGTCATTCATTGCTCTTCCAAAAGAACCAGTGCCTGACCTTTCTGCTTTCTTGTCCAAGTATTTATAACATAGAATCTGATAACCTAGCATCTAAAAATTGAGCAATCCTCCCTTTTTTCTCCAAACTGAGAGAGGTCTTTAAAAATGTCAGATGGCTGTCCAAGATGAAGTGTCCCTTTGTGACAATAAGAATCAATCCCCCACTACCTATTTATATAAGAATGTAATAATTTTCAGTTGTTCATTAAGGATCAAAGAGGTTTTGCTGATGCCTCATTAACCTAGAATTAACCTAGGTGATAGTACATATTTATCCCTAGTTCTAGTTCAGTTGTTTGAAATATTTTGCTGTGCTAGCTCTTTTAATTATTTTTTTACCCTTCGACTAACTCGTAAATAATTATTCCATTTTTATTGAAAGTATCTCCTATTTTTATGTCCTTCAAGCACTCTCAGAATAGAAGCTTTTTGCAGTTATGCATATACATCAGCCAAATCATACTTTCAGCAGTACTATAAAAACACAACATTACTTTTCTTTTTTGTTGAAAGCCTGCATACTTAAATACAGAATCATATAGAAAATATGGAAAATAAACATGTTATCATAAAAATCATTAAAGCAGGAGAGTGAAAGGGGACAGGGTTACAGAAGTGTAGACACACTTCTGACAAATTTGTATATATGTGATATAACCTCTAATCTTGCAACCCTTACTCACAAAAGTAATCTTACTGAAGTCTATAGGAGTATGCACATAAAAATACGGGATTAACCCTGAAAGCCTGAAAGAAATCCACTTATCTTTTCAGCTATGAGAACAAATATTGCATCATAAAACAAATGATGTCCAGATGAGTAAAATAGCTTAGCAACAAGATAATCTTATGGAAGACTTATAGGCACGTCTATAGTGATGACAGGTAATAGAACCTGAGGAGAGGCTATTACAGACAATTTGGAGTATGGCATTGAGTCTCCTCCTGATTGTTAAAGAAATTATTGTCAGACACTGCAGGAAGATTAGTCTGTATCTAAAGGGATTTACTACTGATATCATAATAACACCATCAGAGAGAACCAATTTTTGGAATAAAGAAGAAGCTAACTGGTTTAAAAAGTGACTTAAAAGCACCTCTAGCTGCCACTAACTGGAGAAAAATAAATGAATGAGCTATCCATAGATTGAAAAAAAGCTTATCACAGTCTACAGTATTATGTAAATGCATTTAGGAACAGGCAAAAACGAAGAGGAACCAAACAAGTCTGGACACATGTTTCATTTTTGAATAATCAAACATGAGTTCTTCATTAACTAAACCCACACAATTATTTACTTTAAATGCACAGGTTTGTTCTAGCTGTAGCTAGCAGCTTTCTGTGGGACCTTATTATAGGGCTGATTCTGATCCATGGAAGAGGAATTGGATCAACATGCTTTACTGTGCTCACCAGGCCATGAGCCATGCTAACGTATTGGGGAACTGTAGCACTGCAGGTGACTCCCAGAGGATCTCTGCATCCACTCAGGGTGAGCTGGACCTTGCATCTTCCACAGGCTGCTATAGAGCCAGGCCACTTTGCGATAGTATCCCTATGTACAGTTTCCAAAACAGGCCTTGAAGGGTTTTTTTGTAAAGTTCTTCTCCCACACACATCCATAATAAGGACAAGTAATAATTGTAAAGTGAAAAATATATTTTTCATATTTTTGTAATTTTGCCAAGTGGTTTGTCAGTCTTATGAATTCAAAGTGTGTTGAGTCCTATGTGAATTTATATTCAGTACTGAAATATAATTGTCTGGAAAATGTGAGAGAGAAAGAAGTAACATTTACTTATATATCTTTAACATAGCTAACCAATTTTAGAGTAAAAAGACATATGCAAAACCAATCAGACTTATATTAATGATTTTCTCTCCATAAAGCCATGTTCTTTTTATGAAGCATTGTACTGGGATATGTTCATTTAGAAAACAAATCAAATAAGAGTGCCATTTTGATGATGTAAAACCTTAACCAGGGAGTTGTGCACAAGGTGTAGTTGATCAAAAATGAAATAAAATGTGTAGTATGACATGTATATGTGGAATTAAGAAATAAATGTAAATACATATACATCTATCATTATTCTGTCAAAAGGTAATGAAGGTCTTGTGTGGGATTGATATGACTGGAGCTTAGTATAGAGATGAGGGGTGGGAAAGAAGAACCTATCAACCCAAAAGACATAACTGCAGATTTGAGTGTGCTTTCTTTTGTTTTGCATTAAAAAATGCATTTGAAAATTATTTATCTCCATGAAAAAGTTTGCTATGTTTCTGTAAGGTATGTTTAGATGTACTTTTAGAAGAATAATTATTCAACACATTTCAACTCTTCTGTTATACACAATTTTCATGGAAACAGAATGACCTCACAATAGATTTATTAATCAAAATTATTTGGCTATTTCCTTATGGATTCTGCTTTTCCTACAGATCATGCCTTACTACAAATGCTTGGTGTGCCTGCATCATATTATTAACTCTATTTTCTATTATATCTATGTTAAACATATGTCTAATCTTGTATGAACATATCTTATTGTATTCCAGACATCTGCCCTGTACAAACTTGACAAGGTGCTTGACAATTTTTGGAAAGGCAGTCCCCGAGAAGCTCCCCAAGAACTGCCTTTCGTTTCCTGAGTCCAGTTGAGCCTATCATCTGGTGCATCAAGCCTAATACAACAGTTTTTATAGCTACTGGTGACTAGGTAAAAGCATGCACAGGTTTAACAGTATTCAACCACCCTGATTCACCATCTGAAATAATCAGATGGACATATACAGCTTTGTTGACTGGGAACAGTCTTTGGCCATAAATATGGAGTGAGACTTGAATTCCTGTTTCTCAAGCCATAGCAAGCAGGCAAACCACTCTACCAGCGATCTCTCAAATACGGCTCCTATTTCAGGGAATGGTAGGTTTTCTAAGGCCTTATAGAGAAAGGAAAAGACCTGCAAACTGCCATTGCCAGGTCAAACATATGGTGGAAGAAGCACCATTCAGAAAGGATCAGAAATTGCCTCATATATGCAGAGCGGCACAAGGAGGCCTATTTACTCATATAGCAAGTCAGTACTATCTTCTCAATGTTAAAGAGATAACAGAAAGCCAAGAGGTCAGCAGCATCCTAGCATCATCTGCATGTTGGTAGATAATCCCATGTCAAGCTTACTAAAGTTAAAAAGCTAAAAAACCCAGGCTCTTGGGACACATAACAAATAAACATATGAAGCACAGTGGACACTTGCCTCCTCCACAGAACAGCAGTAGAACTCTCATAACTTCATTTTTGCTGCTCTCCTGAAGAAAATGCTCCTCACATACTGATGCTTATAACTCCCTTTGCAATTCTGTCTCTTTTTCTTTTTTTTCCCCCCTCCACTGGTATACTAACCATTCTGCTATTACACCAAGGCCCCCACCGCCAACAGCAATAAAAACAAACAATAAAACCCTGGTGTTTTTAACTTTTCCCTCTTCAATCACTTTATCTTGTCACTCTGCCCTTCAACCAGAACAGCCTGCGTCAATCTCTGCTGGTACCCATGTACCAATGCCTGGTCTGGCATCCCACCTGTAATATGAACTACATGCGTGTTTTTCCTTATGTACCAGCCCCTCATCCCTCATATACCCAGTTCCCATCCTGGACACCATGAACACATAGATGGTGATAACAGAATAAATTATGGGGCAAAAGGGACAGAAAGAATTTTAGCTAATGGAAACAGTATTAAGGATTTATATACTCATACCATTAAACTGCTTCCTAAGTGATACGTTCTCTTTGAACAGGGGAAAAGAAACATGCTGTTTCTTTATATTGGTATACCACTGAAGGCCTGGAGGAAAACTGTGACTAAAAACTCAGAAGGTTTCAACAAGTTTAACTCATGGTGAAGGAGAGCATCTTCTGGGTCAAAAAGAAAAAAAAAAAAGACAGACAGACAGACAAGGAAGTGCATATGAGGAGCTGACAGGTAGGGTGTGATTTTCTCTACCTAGGGCATTAAAGGACAAATATGTCTATGGTAAGTCACCTCTCTTTGAAGTGGACATGATGGACCAATTTGGAACTTGGATTGTTATTGTTGCTTAGGTATTGTAGCGATGAGAACATTATAAACAAACATATATATACACTAGAAATTCATTACATGTGTCAATTCCACAATATGAGACACAAATGTACAGGAGTTACAGGGGATATGAGTATTAGAAACACATGACTGGAAGAACTTTCTGAATCAAATTCAGTTCCCACAGTGATAAGAAACCATGCAAACAAAAATTTTGTCCAGAAAAACCTACAGAACATAACACAAGCCAAAAATATTTCCCCAAATGCTTTGCTAAACTTTAATCTGTAATAAAATCACAAAAGCTACAACTGCTATATACAACAAAAAAATCAGGGAAGCCATAGCGGCACTCTAAGAAGCACACATAGATTGGGATTACAGATCCTCAGATTCCTGATTGTATGAGCCAGCTCTTCTCTTCATGCTCCGGCTAAAGTCAAATAACATACTACAGAATAGAAATATATTTTCCATACCAGAGTATCTGAAGTGACTCATGTAGCCTAGAGCATGCCTTGGAATTTTCTGGGAGGAACATATTATAAATTACATAGCATTATAGTAATCCACATCATTAATTTTTATATTTATTAATTCACATTCTTAATTAATTACCCCTTGGAGCATTTGTGTGGTTTCTGTAAATAACTGTGTGGCCTGGTAATCCATCACAAAAGATTAATTGTGTACATTTATTTGTGGAATGCTTAGCTGAAGCAGCACTCAATATCGTAGTAATGAATGAAGAAGAAAAGACAGGAAACAAAACATGTATGTTAGGAACATTTCCTTTAAAAGTTTCCTCTACAGAGAGAATAGCAGTGTGGCATGGAACTACAAGTAAAAGTAAAATCAAAACACATGATTTTACATAAACAGGTACCACATTTCAAGGAAATAAAATGCATGTAGTAAACTTCAGCTATAAATCCTAAATCTTGTATCTTATCAGAAAAACCCCAAATCTCCAAATTAGAAAAGTTGTGTGGGGTTTGTTGATACCAGCCATCTGAGTGACCAATTTAAAGTGAGATATTTGTTCCTTTCATATAAGAAACTAGTATTGCAGTTCAAACAGATGGTGGATCAGGTTGAAAAAAATTCTTTAAGAAGACAGATATCATTTTATGGAACTCCATATGATCTTCTTTTCTGAAAAAGGTTTACAGGTAGCTTCAAATGGGTGCATCTGGGATATACGTCTCATTGAGAAGGTTAAATTCCCTCTAAAGTTCCTTTCCCTGACAAAGCAATCTTGCCAGGTTGGTATGCTAAGGAGTGGACATTGTATTTTGCAGGCTACATGACAGCAGCATGCTGAGAAAGTTCATCATCTTTTCACATAATTATAAAAATTAATAGTCATTTAAGTCATCAGTCCCTGAAAAGTTGGCATTGGGAGATGTTTTCATTTTTGATTGCTGTTGCAACATCTCTGTAGCAAATACAGAGAAAAATTCTATTTAAATCTTTTATGTAACTTAGGCTTGAGGTTTTGTTTTCTTACTGTTAAGAGTTTGGTTTCAGCTTTTTTGAGAGTTACAGTTTGTGAATTAGGACATGGAACATCCTATCACCAGTCAGACCTTTTTGATAGATAAATAACCTTTGGCAATATAAGCACTCTGAAATTCATTGCCTGAAAATCTCTGGCCTAAACATGTTAGCTGCTTTTTATTTCGTGAAGTTTAAAATTTTTAAATCATCTAGAAGTTGCATCTTCATCTTATTATAACTATGCATATATTTTTATCTTTGTAAAATTGGTACAAATGATATAAAATCATAATAGCAATGTTTTGTATGCATTCCTCAAGGGGTAAATGACTACCAGTATAGACAATCATGGAGAGTTAAGCACCAATAATAAAAAATAAACAGTGACTCATTTCAGTGGCTTCAAATGTAATTTTTTTTTACATTAAAAATATATCCTATTCTAATATATGAAGTAACTAATGATGTTAATGGGATTACAGAAATCAAATTTATCCCTCTTGCTTTGTGCCGAATTCTCATTTACATGAACTTCACAGTCCTTTCAGAATGATCAACGTTTTAAATTAAACACAATTAAAATGACCAGTTTGGTAATATAAACTTTAGATGTTCTCAGTTCAGTACTTTTAAACTGGCACTCTGACCTGTTAGTTTGTCTGCATTGCCACCTGGAGGACCTCATAGCAAAATCACGTTGAATTTCTTGGGTGAGATTCCATGTTTAACTCCACGAGTTAGAGCAGCCTCTTGTGCTGCAGGAGGAGACCCACCGTGGCTTCCCACTGCCCCCTGCAAGGGGGAGCCCTGAAAAGCTCCGGAGATAGCCTGGAAGATGTCTAGCTACCTAACCAGGTATACATGTAGATAGGGGATAGACTTCTCCCACTTCCCCTCCCCTCTACACGGTCTTTTCTCATATATGTGTTGGACTACTAATGGTTACATTAGTACACATACTAATGATTATATTAGTTGTCTTAATCATAAGGGTCTGACACTAGCTCACAGTTAGTTACCACATATGAGAAACAGAAAAAGAGAACACAGCTCCTTTACAGCTGATGAATGGCAAAACGCATAAGTTAAGGTCTCCAGTCCAGCTGGACTACCTAAAATTGTGGCAAATAACTAGAAAAGACTCAGTCAAGAACTTGGGTCATTTTTCAAAAAGACAAACCAAAAAACTCTAGCGATTAACTATTGAACAAATGGTAGCTTTTTGAAACTACTGCTTAGTCTGAGGCCTTAGATTTACATAAAAACCTAGAAACAAGTGAGGAAGACCATGCTATCAGGTTGAGCAACACAGATTTGAAGAATTTTGCATCTGTAGGAAAAATGCAACTTCAAAAGGAATATATCAACCTGCAGAACATACCCATAAGACATCGTATTTGGGAAGGAAAAGAAGACGATGCTACTTTGAATGACTGTAAAGCCAAGTCCTGCATAGCAATCAGAGATAAAGCAAAGTGTTTTCAAAATAATGCAAAGACAGTGATTTTATAGAAAGTTCAAGAATAATGTGTGATAGCAAGAAACAAACTTAACTGTTTTCAACAAAACTGCCATATTTGCAAGAAGCAAAACTTTTCAGCAAAACCTGAAAACTTTTCCATATGTTCCCTGAAGGAACTTAAAGCTCCAGGCATATTTTGGTTGTAAGTCTAGCTGGTCAAGCAGTTATGTGCTAATCAGTGCAGATGACAGTCTCCACACAGATCCAAGTCCTGGTGTATTCGTGAAAGGAGCAGATGCTACCCAACACACAGAGATGACACTGCTGCAGCAGGGAAGAAAGGCTGTTTCAACAGAAGGAGGATCAATACCAGTGAAGCATCCCCAATCAGAACTGTCTGGGAGATAACTACAGCTAGTGATTGGATTATTACTTTGAATGTAAGGAAAATGCTTATTAACCATAAGTTGGACACAGGTGCAGAGGGTTAATGTGATACCAGAGGTCTGACTAACAGGCTGGAAGGGAGAATTTAGCCTTATGAAACAGAGAGATTCAAACCTTATGTTATACACAGTGGGTGAGTGTGAACTAGAGAAAACAACGAGAAAAATCTTGGAAAGTCAGAACAGTAGGTTTTAGTAGAAAACAGACTACCTGTTATAGGCGTGAAAATAATGCCCTAGGTACAGCTGAGTGTTTCAGAAGAATAGCCTACAGAGATAGAAAGGGAAATGGAAACAGGAAAAAAAGAGAGAAAGAAAATAATGAAGTTATTTTAATAACAAGAAAGCTGAACCTCCAGGAAGTAGGGAAATCACGTGGAATTACTGACAGAGTGTTATTACAGAAGTTACTTCTTCTGCAAGAGGGCAGTGTTTTGGCTGCCTTTCACAGTACCTGGGCGTGAAGAACCTTCCTGTGGCCAGGTGCAAGGCCTATAAGGACACCTTCTGTTGCTCTTAACTGGAGCAGAAGATCTCAGATCGTGATCCTAACTCTTTACCAAAACGAACTAGGGATTGATACTGTTTCTGCAGCCACACCTTAGCAGCTGGATTGGAGGTTTACAGGCTATGTCTACACCAGGAGCTCTCTTGAAGTAACTGAGGCAAAGCACTGGTTGGAAATGATTGCTTCCTAGCTCCTTGTGTTTCCACTGTGTTTAAGGAAGAGAGAATTAATTTGGATATAAATATTTGTGTCAAATACAAATACTAATGTAAGCATACCATTTCATTATGCCAAAGCCTCGTATTGATGGATGTGAAAGACATCCTTCTAAAATATTCTGTAGCCTTAAAGGACTATGACTACAATATAAAACATGAAGGGTGTAAAATAAGAAAACCTCCGTACTCTGGCAGAAAAACAGAAGACTCTGACATGGAGGTGAGCCGGGTAGGCAGAGCACAGAATAAAGGGTACAGCCTCCGAAACAGTAAGAGACAAACTTACTTTAGCACACTTTAGTGTGCCAAAACTACTAATCTGGTTTAGTATTATGCTGGATACTCCTTATATTTCTTCTACAGATTTCTACACAGGAAATTAAAGTCTGTACTTACTGTATGGCTGTTACTTAACTGTAACTGTTAGGCTTCAGTTAAAGTCTCTTTCTTTAGCAAAAGAGTGCTAAAAAATAACAAATCAATAAGCTGCTAGAGACACATGTGGTGAAGGATTGATTTGGAGGCCAAAGATTGTTTCCTACTGATGTGAACAACCCTTCTGCAAACTAAGTGCTTTTTTATATAAATATCAAATCTATGGAAAGAGGAAATTCTTTAAAAGACACAGTAAAGAGTAAACACTATATATAAGGGGACAGAGAATCAGTGAAGGGATGATCCCTGATAGAAGCTTATATACTAGTGACAGAGAAAACAATAGAGGGGAGAGCAGAAAAGAAAAAGGATACAGCCAGGAGAAGGAAAAGCAGAGAGGAGTTGTGAAGAGAGACTACAGGAGATGGAGTGAGATGAACACCACATAAAAACACAAAAAAAGGAGAGGAAGGAAAATTAAGGAAAGAAAGAATCAACAATAATAGAAAAGAAAAATAGAAAATAGAAGGGCATAAGAAATGAACAAAAAAGTTTATAATGACTCATTCTAAAGGTGTGCAACATTGAAGAATAAGTATATTCAAAGGAAAAAAAAATCTACAAATACTCTCTTTACATAGTGTGTATACCTTTCTTCTGCAGCCTTCCCAGGTTAAGAGGCTTGCTGGTGTTTCATGAAGTACAGGTGTATCAAGTGGCTACACTGTCACCCAGCGGCACACTTAGACATCATTAGTGCTCTCCGGCTGCATGGGGCAAGGGTTATTGCAGGACCCTCTAACCTGGGGTTTTCTGCAAGCACACCAAACTGTTCAGCTGCCATTTCATAAAGCAAAATTCATTTGCCAGGAAAAGGGTTAAATTTAATACAGCTGGACAGCTGAGCAGCTGCTTTCATGATTTAAATAAAAACAAGCTGAAATCCTTGCTGTCAGCTCAGTGATATATGACTTGTAATGGGATGTTTCCAACCTTTTCTTCCATATGGTCGCCTACGTTAGGTAATACACACAGCCTACAGTGCAACCAGCTTCCCAGAAAACATCTGGGTCCCATTCCTCCTCTGTTAGCTTCACTGTTGCCTCCCACAAACACAGATGATTCATAGGACAACATCCCTTTGGTTAAGGATCAAATTAGGACGTTTCATTGATAATTTTATCATGCATCCCAACTGGAGTTATGGGAAAATGGAACTCATTCAAAAAAGAATTTCTCCACACATATTTCCACCCTCCTATCTGCAGTTGATAAAGTTAAGATTTCAGAAACAGATTTTAATGACTGCTTAGGAAAAAAAAAGAAAAGAAAAAAGAAAAGCTAGCCTATCTCCTGTAAGGAATGCATTTCCTCTTGATTTCATCTTCTCTCTCGCCTAATTTTAGAGTATTTCCCCCTTTAAAAATGAGTTTGCTGACAGGAAAATCGTAACATAATACTTATTTCTGGAAGCTGAAATCAAAACCAATTATTTCTTCTATTGATAAGAGATTAGGATCTGCTGTAAGAAAATTATTTCATGTTTTAACAAAATATAATGGAATAGAGGAAATGGACAGTCTGCCCTGGAGCTCATGCAGTGAGTGATACAGGCTGGCTGCTAGAGGTCCTGTTAAGAACAGATGAAGTTGGCAAATACCAGCCAGTTGCTTCTCTAGATTTGGTCCCCCAAATATTAATTCAGTAGGCCATTTAATTGTCTGTTTCTTAGAATTAAGGCCTTCGCTGGTATCCATTACTTCAGTTTTTGTGGTCATACTTTTGAACATGAATGACTCACAATACCAGAATTTATGCAGCAATTCACTGATTTGCACAGTTGGTTGCCCACAACAATCAGTGGGTTTGTGTGAACGTCTTTAAATCACCTTTTCCAAAACAGTTTAAATTCAACATGAGTTGCTTTGGTGTGATACATTACCCCATTAGTATTAGTTACAAACAACAACAGCTGAGGTATGGCACTTTCTAGCTACTCAGTTTTCAAAATGCTGTTTTTTCCCCCTTACAATTTTAGTGAGTGAGTGACAGAAAGTGGATTAGGGAGAGAATGTAATTAGTTGAAAATTATTAAATAATAAGACAGCAGCTTGCAAATGCATCTCTAGCATCATTTAATATTCAAGCTTAGTTCCATTATTTCAGATAAGTAAAAATAATATAACGATGCCCAACAAACAATTAAGAATCTGTCAGAATGACTCTCTGCTTTTTTCTTTAGCACATTTATATTTTGCCTGGGTACAAACATAAAACTAAACAAGCTAAAAAAGGATCAGATTCTGATCCACTCCCCATCCCAGGTATAAAATAACATAAACCATAAACCAGCGATGTTCTCCCAGGGGCAGATGCATACAAACACGCTCCTAAGTTGTTTTTCAAGGATCACCCAGCTACCTCAGGATAGTGCTGGGCCACTGACATGTATATCAGGACAATCTGCTAGCACCGCAGAGACGCTGGGTCATGATCCTGCCCGTAAGGAAACAGAGATCGACTACTATACGGCAGAGTGGATGTAACTAGAGACAGGCCTCCATAACCCCAGCCTTTCAAGACTTTCTAAATCATGCCGGGGCTGGTGGTGCCGGTCCTGGAACAGACCAGAGCCAACGCTAACGAAGACTTACAGCCGCCCTACTCCCAACTGCCAGTTCTGTGGTGTGCTCAAAGGATATGCAGCACACATTCTCACCCAGTGCATTACTAGGATTTACTGAAAGAAAAATCAAGGGCCGCCTTTGTTTCAGAACGTCTGATTGCATTTTTGCACTAAGATCTGCTGGTGCTTTTGTTTTACAGACACTTAGAAATTGCTGAACAGCTCAAATTGTGATCGGTTGTGCTATAAAATCTGCCATCTGACACCGTGGGATGTTCTGGAGTGATAAAAAAGAGTACATGAAAGAACAGACATGAGGTCTGTTAGAAAGTTGTTGCTTTTACTAATAATTTACATAAGCCATTTTTCCCCGATCGAGTCACAATTTTTCTGTCAACTTAAACAACATTCTGTTGACTTGTTGGCAAACAAAGAAACTCATTCAACAGCTTATACTCTGCAGCTCAACAAACTGACTCAAAAGATATTGACTCAAAGGATATTGTATTACTCAAAAGGTATTGACTCAAAGGATATTGTATTACAGACAAGTTCTTTTCAGAATTAAGAGGAAGTGCTTCAGAATTTTTCATGTTTTTAAGACTGCTGTAAGTAGCAGGATTCATGGCAGTTCTTTACCTTTCAGTTTTGCAGAAAGGTATTTCATGTTCTCTCTAACAGGTCATTTGCTACTGAAGACAAAATGTAATTTAAAACCCTTAATCTTTTTCTGTATGTGATGTTAATTTTTAGTTCTTTTGGATACATTTCTCATCTTAGTAAAATAGAAATTGTAAATTAATATAAAAGTTAATTTGAGTATTCATTATCAAATTCTAGCACTGACATAATATCAGAATGTGTATTATCTATACCAGAAGTGACTTATCATGTGGAATGTCAACATGTTATAATGCACAGAGAAATTCTCCTCGGTGAATGTATCCTTCTGGGCATTAAATATGAGTAAACTCCTGTATACTTTATCTGGAGAATTGACGTGGTGGAAGTAGAAAGCAGAGTGATCACACCATTAGTAGTGGAAGTACCAAAAAGAAACTGGTCAGCTTTCAGAGTATGTGAAAATATCCCTGGGTAAGGCACACATGCTCATTTCTGCACTGACAATGCTTAGAACCGCAAATCCCATAAAAATTCATAGATAGAAGGTGGCTGGACCAAGGAAAAGAGGTTTTAGGTGAGAAGAAAGTGAAATCACAGAAACAGTACCTCTTCCTTTTTTTTTTTTTTTTCCCCCATGCTCATAATCAGATTTGAGAGACTTTGAAAAAGTGTGGAGGACAAAGACAATATACACAAAAGATCAGCTATCTGCCAAAAGCCAGAGATGCTTACACTGAATTCCAATATATTTGTTGCCAAAGTCTCAGCTTCCTTTACACCTGCCTCAGTGACTGAAAAACTTTATAGTGAGCCCCCTTCCGTTCATCTCACTTCTACTTTAAGAACCTGAGTAAAATAATACTAGCCTAAAGTTTACATAATGTCTACATTCAGAGTTAAATACTGCTTGGTACCTAAAGATATTGGTATGGCAGTTTTGCCCCCAAAGCTGAAAGCATAAAAACATTAGGGACTGCATTCAGCTCTAAATATAAAAAATAATGCCGTCATCAAATTTCACAGAGGTCTTTATAACATGTTAAAATGGGATTAGTTCTAAGCAGGTGAAATATCTAGTTTTTAGCTTCCATTTCTCACTACTGTTCCATTCTTCCATTCCATTTTGTTCCCCCCTCTTTGTGTCTTTTTGATGTTATTACTAGGAATCAGCCATGACAGAAGCTCAGAAAAAAAATACAGAATCACAGAATCATTAAGGTTGGAAAAGACCTGTAAGATCATCAAGTCCAGCCATCAACCTGACACCACCATGCCCACTAAACCATGTCCCACAATGCCACGTCCACACGTTCCTTGAACACCTCCAGTGAGGGTGACTCCACCACCTCCCTGGGCAGCCTGTTCCAATGCTTCACCAGAAAGTTTCAAGCACTGAAGATCAGAAACTCAAACTGAATTTTGCTTTCCTAAATACATCTATATTCAGCATGGAAGCCATTAATTCTTAAGAGAAACAGAAATGTCTTTTATCATCTAGTTACTGCTGATAGCTTTTTCAGCTGCCAACCCTTGTTTGGGTTTCAAGTAATCCCAAGGTCTCCTGTTCTCTGTATACCCATATAGCTTCCGCAGTGCCATGTGGGCAGCTTCTTCCTCTGCAGCAAGCAGTGTTTCACCAGGACCTTCAGCTATGATCTTCTTATCACAGTACAACCCAACAAAGTACAGTGGCAGAACCATGCTAACTCCTAACTGCCTGGTAATTCTTGGTTTTGGAGAAAAGATAATCCGCTTGGTCAGTTCTTCCACTAGTAAGCCCATAGGATTTACAACTTCCCAGATCTCAAACAGGTGTTTTCCAATCAGTTGGGGAATAAAAAAATCCCTGACGAAGATCCCTGTTTTCTCAGGCCCGCTGCTATCAAGCAAGGCTCCTATTACAGCAAAGAACATCCTTTGTAGCACAATCGGTGGGATGGGAAACTCTTTGCAAAGCATTGGGTCCTGTATAGACAGGTTTTGAGCCACATAAGAAACAAGTTTCTGACCGGTAAGAAAATCAACAAGTGCTCCTATCCCCTTTGCAGGTAAATCAGGGTAAGCACCTTCAAAGCACTGCATCAGGTAAGAACATGAAAAAGACATCCCTTGTTCAGTGAGTTTACTACTATCTTGTAGATTAAGAGCAACCGTTTCTTTGTCTAGCCCAAGTTCTCAGTGTCTTGCTTCTTCACTTTCAGTATAACAAGAATTAACAAATGCAGTCTTGAGAAGATCCAAAGAAAAATTTCCATGTAGCCAGTGGCTAAAAGCTTGTATCTCTGCACAGTAATCCCAGTTGGGCTTCTCTGATCACTGCTGGGGGCGCGCCTCCAGCCGCTGCTGCTCCAGGTAGGCGCAGAGCCACCACTTCTTGTTGCGGTGCAGCGCAGTGCTGAGTGCGACTCGCCCGGCCCTGGCCCCGGCCAGCAGCCGCCACGACACCCGCAAGAGCAGCAGCCATGAACAATGAAAGCACAATTATGAGCTTTTCTAATAATGCTTAACACTAGAACGCCAAGCCAATGGAACTGTGTATAGACCACAAGAGCATGCATTCACGTAACTGAATGTGTATAAAACAAAAGGTATTTAAAAAAGACCTACTTTCTTTTCCACATAGGGTATATCCAAGATACCATATACACAGAACTTTTCTTAGTTACAATCTCTAAGGCTGTTTAACTAAGTATTATCAATGCTACAGTCATAACCTAGCTTGAATGAAGAAACACTCTGATGTGGCAGAAAGCTTTTCCATTAAGAAAAAACATGTATTTGAAGCATATTTGAAAGACCATTTAACTCAAAGAGGAATGATAGGCATGCCTTTCTCAGAAATACACAAACATCTGTAATTCTTTAAGATTCAGCTAGATGTACATAAGCACATGCAAAACTGTAAGCAGATGACAGATTTAGTGTAAGAAAGTAACCAGAAGGACCAGCAAACTAGAGAAAATTCCCTTTATCTCTTGTGAAAATTAGTATGTTCCTCTGGGTGAAATCCTGAACTGACTCATGTCTGTAGTCCCATCCTCCTTAATGAGACAACTCAAAGACGTAACAGGGGACCAAGAACTGCAGCTTCTGAACACTCTTCTCAATTTCTTGTTATTGTACACTGAGGTAACCAATTAGAGCGAAGAAATGTAAAAAAATTCATCTCCTAGAAAAATGAGTTCCAGCAACTTTTCTTCATCTGCTTAACAGACACGCTGGTGCAAGGGACCTCGGCAGGAACAGTTACCTAATCCAAAACATTTGATTCCTGCCTGAACTGATTATCAGGATATTCCCAGGCCATATTCCCTCACTTCTATTTCTTGAGTTAATTATTTTCTCCACAAGAACTGATTTATTTATTTTTTTTAATGGCAAAGGGCTAGTTAGGGTGATTTTTCTTTTCTCTAACAAAGTTCTTATACTGAATATAGGTATTTTTCATTGCTTAAGAATTTCAGAGATAACCATAACTCACTTTGGACTTCCCACCCAGACCTGAAAATTAGTTAATGAAATGTCCAGGGCCACAGTAATGTCATTCTCCTATAAACTACTCTCAAAGTTATATGTTCAGCCAGTTAAAAAGCACAATACAATAGTTCAAGACATGATGGCCATATTCCCTTCTTTCTGATCACCATACCTTCATTAACAGTATGAAGGTTTTGAAGGTGGCCTTGAGTCATTTAACATTAACCTATGATTCACTCATGTTTTGTTTGTGCTGGTGAAGCACAAAAGTTTTGAAGTTCCCCGGAAAAGTCAGGCTAAAGTTAATTAATCTGTTCTATTGAATTTCATCATGAAAGCCTAATTATAGAATAGGATCTTCATTTTCTCCATCTTCCTTTTCTCTCTCTACATAGATATTCTCTTGCTGGACTAATTCAGCACGTAATATTGTAACAAAAAATCAGGAGCATTAATAACTTTTTTTTTTCCTTAGCAAGGTTAAGCATAATGATGATTCTTACTTCAAGGAAAATAACAAAAAATTAAAATATTATCATAAAAATACTCTTAAATAATAATATCTATTAATAATGCTAAACTACCTACCTAGCATCAAATTAAATGAGACATGGAAAGAGAATGTGTCCTGAAGCCCAGGAGTTCATAACACTGCTGGGTGGGGAGACCAGGATGGTTATGGGAGGGAACAAAACCTGGAGCGTAGGAGATAATGCATGTCGGGGGAGATGTGCAAGATGATCTGGAAGCTTTCTCAAGGGTGGATAAAGGCTTCAGCAACAGGAAGGTCAGAAGGAAACAGCTGGCAAATAGGTGTAGAATAATATTCTTGAAGAAGGCTTATGTGAGGGATCCAGGTTTGAACTCAGGCTAGCTTGGGGAGTTTTGTTATTCAAGTTAGAAGTTAGGAGCATAGTTCTGCCAGGAATATGATGCTTCAGTGATAGGAAGTGAACTTTAAGATTACATAAAGCCACGGGACTAAACATTGCTCTGGTGCCTTACAGAACTTTAAAAATTGCAAGGTCTGGGCATAAAAAAACAAACAAACAAAAAAATCTTGTAAAGATTATTTTTACTTTTTATGTAGTAGAGGTCTAACCTTCATAGACAATAATGGGAATTGGGTGCCAAACACCTGAAGTTAAACACACCTTCAGCTACTCTGCCTGAGCTGTCCAGGTTCCATAAAGGACACACAGTTTTAAAGGTCCCAGAAAAACATTCATAAATGCAGGCAAATGGAGGAGCGATCTACCTAAGCTGCTCAATAGGAGGCTTAGGCCTGCCTCTCAAAGATGTAGGAGCAAAGGAAACTCTTTCCTACCCTGAGTATTTTCAACTATAAACTCTCCCTCGGATCTGAGTGCCTAAATATGTTATTCATGTTAAACGAAAAATTAGAGGAGATTCGTGTACCTTCTGTATGCTCAGTATGCCCATCGAACCAGAGAGACAAGGAGTACAGCTTGGTGGCTTGATCACTCTGTTTAGCCTTCAGACCTTGAGTTCAATTTCTTCATAGAATATTGAATTTTTTTGACACAAAAACAAACAAAAGCTTCAAACAAAAGAGCTTGAGTGCTAGCATCCCCAGAAGGTACTCTGGCCCTCTCCTGAATGGCAAAATCCCAATTTTAAATGCATGGGCAATATCAGACAGCAGAAAAGCACGGTGAAGTTGACTCCTCCTTCCAAACCCTAGGCAGATTTTGTAAGGGCATTACCACCATTTCCCTTTGCTTATGTTTCATGGGTTAAACCAGTGATGCAGTAGTCAATAAAAAAGTAGCTAAACTCACCTCTCTGGTGCACGTAAGAAATTGGCAGACATGATTTTGACCAAATTAGGAGAGCTGTAAATCAATTCACTTATGATGATCCTTGATGCACTATTGAGGTAATTGTGCTCTGAACCTTGCTGAATTAGTATACCTGAGCAGAATAGGTGAGAAATACCTTTTCTGAGACTCCAGTTGTAGTCTGAGCAGCACAGCTGTATCTGAACTTGTCTGGTATGTACTTAGAAGCTGAAATGCTCGTGGCTTAAGCCATCTCACCAGCTGGCCACCTCCGAGCTTTAGGGACAGATGTCCCTGCAGTATTAAGTGTAGTGAAGGGCAGAGGGGTAAGGGGAGAGTTTTGATACACTGCAGAAGTTGGATGTAGTTGCATGAAATCAGATGCCTGTCTCTTTGTGTATCTATCCCTGTCTATCTTTGAAAATATTTCTAGTGATATTCTGTACATGAATGCATTTAAATATGTATAGACATCTGATAAAAATATCTTGTGGAAAGACAATATGCTAACTTTAAGTTATCTTCTTTTAAGTGGAAAACAGAACCAGTCATTTAGAAAGTAGTGCTCCTCATACAGATTACTCTAGCATCCAAAACTTACCACATGTGCATGCTCATCTGCCTAGAAGTTAAGTTGATATCTTTCAAACAGACTTTAGAGAAAACTGTCTAGAAAAAACCCTCACCAAAATTCTTATGCTTAATTAAGCATAAGAACTTATTGAAAATAAAAAAAAATATGATCAAACATCTTATGGAAAGAAAATATTTCAATCAACTTTGAGCTGATTGAGTTTTGCAAACCACTCAAAAGTTTCATGTTTTAAAAAGTCTATGACTGGATGAAGAGTGACTATTTAATTTTAAATGATCCTAATTTCTGTAGCTCTGGGATAATTGTGAAGTAGGTAGTGTATCTTAATTTTGAATGCAAAATGTATTGTAGAAGGCTATATTTTGCATTCACTACACTAGTATTAAAAATAATATAAACTGTATGACTGTAATATGGTGGAATTTGGCTCAGAATTTTAAAAAGAAACTCTCTCCATAAGACACAGTAAAGAATATTATATTTAAATAAGTTTAAGATGTTTTCAGTCTATTCTATTTTACTCAAGAAGACGTTTTTTCTCTAAAACAGCATAAAGAAGAATTATATTTAAATAAGTTTAAGATGTTATCCAGTCCATTCTTTTTTCCTTTAAAAAAATATAATTCATCTGTCAATGACGACAATTATAATATTTCTCAGTGTTCCCATCCACAGGAATAATGAAAATACCTTTCCTACACAACCTATCAAAAGAGAGAAAAAACCCCCACATTCTAACATGGTAGACAGACAAAATCGCCTTTAAAAATAAAATTAAAAGGAGGAAGCAATATGATAGCTTCACAGGTTTTGCTCGCCATAATTAAATGCCAAATCAAATACAACTCATGCTTTTTTGATCTGCCATTTTCAGATACATGGTAGAATGACTCAGCAGAGTGCCACCTTTACTATTTTAAAAAATACAAAGAAAAACTGTCATTAACACCCTCCTCCACTTTCTCTCCCACACAATATTTTTTCTATAGCTTCTTTCTTAGTAGCTAATCGTGATTTGAGATCGCAGTGTATGTTATTACTCTGACTAGAGTGAAAATCTAATTATCATTCCCTGTTTCATAGCTCCTTGGAAGATTAAGGAAAACCAAAACAAAAAGCAAACACAAAACTGATTAAAGACTAAATAAGACCAATATGAGATTTCTTGAGATACAGGATGTTCTTCCTAATTACTCAACTGTTTTGTCAGTCATCTTATGTATGACCCCTAGAGTTCAAATACCTTAAGGTAATATCACGATACCTTTAGGCTACAGCAATAAAATACATTTCAGAGCATAGGAGTGCATTCTAAGGAGAAAAAAAAAAAAAAAAAAAAGACATTTTCTAAAGCTCCAAGATTAAGTTTTGTTCTACTGAAAGCAGAATATCTGAACCTGCAGACATCCCAGTCACCCATCATATGCTAGCCTTAGCCACACCATGAACTGAATAGGACATCAGCATCATCTCCAGCTCTTTCACCACCATTTCTTTTTTAAAAGACTTTGGATATCCACAAACCATCCCTAACTTTCTAATGTGCACAATTATTTTGGCCTTTATTCTCCATTTGCTTGCAAGGTGTGCTTGCTATGAAGCACTTTCACCTTCTGATGCACAACACAATCTGAGGTAACCCAAATCTGCAAAAATCCCCCAGATATTTTTATGTTTAGCATAAACAGCATTTGCAATATTTCTTTCTCCTCAAACCTCTGAGTTGGAAGAAAAGTTGTTTCCATAAAGCAGTAAGAAACTGTGATGGAGCAGCGGATTAGGGAAAGATACTTGGGAGTGTCTCATCTTAAAGTTCAGAAAAAGAAAACAAGAAGACTTCTCAACAAGCAGAAAAACTAGGAAATCTTGAAGGAAATGTTCTTTTTTAGTGAAATCAGACTAAATCCTACAGCACTGCTCTACTATGTGCATGTCTCGTGTGTACATGCTTTTTATGTATTGATTCTGGGGTCGCAGGGAAAACAGAGCAACTGATTACTTGTGTTTTTAAAATGGGAGATGGAGTCAAGCTAGAGAGAAATTGTAAGAATTTATGGTGGCTGCATGCTGCCCTAAACAGTGTAGGCAAGTTTTTCTATCTTTTTTTTGTGCCAAGATAATGAAGTGATTTAGGTGTTCCATCAATGCCATTTGAAATGATAGCACTGTAACTCAGTGACTAGGGACAATCCTGGTGATTCTGAATAACTGTTGATGTAGAATGAGCATGTACATACATTCTGAGACTTACACAGGAGAATACGTTTGAATGCATTAAAATGCAGAAATCCTTGCTGCAGAAGAACTGAAGGGGGTTTCTGAGGGAAGTTAGGGTGTCTGTAGCTTGTAATTTGAGAAAGAGTATGCTTATCTCACCTTCAGATTAAGGGAGGATTTATGGGCATCTTTGTAAACCAAAATGAACACGGAAATTCAGAGGATTATATTAAAAAATTCACCGTCCCAGCAGAGGCATGGAACCTTCTGCTGCACTGCTAGAACTCTGGTCATTTGGAAATAGTTTGATAGACTGAATGATATATTAGAAAGAAACATGGATTTATTTCATGCTCCTGCAGTGCTGAAACAGAGAATGGTTTTGTTAAGTAGGTGATTTTTCTACTTTTAAAGCCCAGTTTCATACCAAAAAAGGACCCATTTATGAACTCAGTTATACAGTCACAGACTCATTTCCTGTCTTTATATTTCCAGTTTGCTTTCAAAGTTATTCCCTTCTGCAATTTGCCTTTTAAAGGAATAAACTGCTATTGAAATTGTGGGGGCAGAAAAAAAAAAAAAATCACATTTCCTCCAATGCACTTGTGAATTTCATTATATGTGAAAAGCAGTTTTTAGCTGCAGAAGCCAAAACTGCTTAGAGAAAGTCGAGCGGAGGGGCAGCAGGAGGTGAAAGGCTAGTCTATACTTTCTGTGACCTCTCAAGCTGAAGCACATGCATGTGATGTAGGCCACTCACAACAGAGTGAGCCTAAAAAAGGTGGGAAGTTCTGCTGGTGTCAAGGGAAAAGCCTTGGAGAATAACTAAAAATATTTGTGACAAATTGCCAAAGTCATTTGAGTTCGATTTATTTCTTGTTGTGCTTCAAAGTGGGTCAAGAGTTCCCTACACCCTGTACCTCTAATTTCCTTTCTCTTTCCTTGAAAATGAGCATAGATAGGGGTATGAGGGAAGAGGAACAAAGTGGGAGGGTCTGGATTTTTTTTTTAAGGTAGAAAAGTGTATCTAGACACCAAAACAGAGAATATGTGGATGATAATTCAGAATTGGTACGGAAAAAACACTCCTCTCAAAAAAAAAAAAACCCAACTCCAAAAACCCCACCTTTACTGAAGAATGCTAAACCTCAAAAATATTAGATTTTCAAAATATTCCATTGGTAGAAAATTCCCTGCTGAAGTATCAGACATTAAATTTACTTATATCAGAAAGCAAAGTGAGAGCATCCTATTTTTCCACTAATTCTTTCATGTTTTTGACTGAATTAACTATGTGATACTTTATAATCAGCAACATTGCCTTTTATTCAATTTAATTTAGAATAGGAGAACTAAGGTAGCATAATTTTTTTTTTTTTTTCATTCATTGTGTTTTATAATGAACTTTTTATTTTCTGGATATTTTTCTAATTACTACCACAAGTGTTTAAAGACCAATTGCCAACTTTTCCATTTTCGTTCCCCATTTTGTTTTTTCTCCGCATGAGAAAAGGAATACCTCAAATACCTTGACAACCTTCAAATTTGGAAAGGTTACATCTTAATGGATGGAATTTCACCACATGACAATTTTTGTTGCAGTTACTTGCAAACAAAAACTAAACAACTCAGAGCTAAAAGAGTAAAACCAAATCATTTGTCTCCTCTGTATCATGCTCTCTCTGTAGACAGCTCTACCTGAAAAAAATAATACAGCTTCTTCTGTGATTAAGTTGTGTGTATGAACATATTGCCTTTCTACGGCCTTCAAAGCCATTTCCAAAATGCTTCATAATATATAACATTAAGAAGAAATTCTCAAAAATATATCTAAATAGGAACTCAGGTCTGCAAATTTCAGATTTGAAACTGGTATTATAACATCTTGATAAATTAATTTAAATATTGTTTGCAGAGCAAGTATAGAAACAAGCAGATAAGAGACTTCCCTTAACAATATATCTGTTTTCACAATGCATCTTAATAGTTTCAGCAGAGCTAGTTACATTGTGACAAACTTAATCCACAGATACTGATTCAGTAAATTGTATTTGTGGAATAATTGGACCATTTCTACTTTGTTTATATCTGGGTTATTAATGCTCAAGTGCACATCTGCATATTACATGAAACTTTTTTTTGCACTCAGAATCAATGTTCGGGTGTCGAGAAAACTGATGGCACAGTGAAACAAAGGCTACTCCTTGTAAGCATCAGCATTTTGGAAAAGTTCAGGCTTGTTTTATTAATGAAGATTAAATACTCATAAGAGATGGGAATGTCCATGGTTAAGCCAGCTCAGCCACTTGTTTGTTGACATATCCCCAGAGTAGTGGAGTTGGGCTTGGTGAACTGCTTCATAATGCATTTAGTGATGTGCAAAAGATGCTAAGCAAAAATAGTATTGGAATCCAGCCTCAGAGAAAAAGAAAATATGAGCCCTATACACACAAGAAAATAAAAAGAGTGAATAAAAAATCTTGAAAATAGGGCCAAAAGTGTCAGGTAATAGAGCAGCAACACGCTTTCGCAGATCTCTGACTACCAGAGTCTTGGCCTATCTCCCAGCTTCAGAAGTTGGATCAAACTCATCTTCATTTTGCCAAAGCTGCTGGAAGCTCTAAAAATGTAAATCTGAGCTACAGCACAAAAGTGAAAGAATATTTCTTGTCTTATACAATTTTTCAAAGCACATAAATTTTAAAATTCAATGCTGGGACTCTGCAAGATTTGGACTATGCAACAGCCAAAATAAGTTACCAAAATTAATGGAAATAGGGCAGTAAGCTTTTTCAGGATTATAATGTGATGTAAGTGTTAGGCAGAGTGATGACAAGTCTGCTGCTCCTCTAGATATCTGTATTTCATTTTTCTGTTCTCAAAAGTTGCATGTAGTTGTTCCATTTACAGAAATCAACAAATTCTTGCATCTAGATTTTCACTAAACAGAACAATTTGTCAGTCTGCTCCAGAATTGATTATAATTTAGCAAATCTTCACAGTGAATTTTGGTTTATGAAAAAATACGTATTAAAAATATTAGGAAGGATGGGTTATGAGGCATTATCTCTTCAAAACTAGAGACAAATGATAAGCGTGTGCAACCTGAAACCTTGAGAATTTAAACAAACTATTAGAAGGTTTGGAGTACAAATACAAGGTTGATGGCTTACATGTGGCTTTAAGGTGCAATAAAGAGCTGAAAGAAAATGGCATTCCTGGGTAAGTTTGACTCCGTTGTAATGTTCTGGGTCAAGTTAGGGAAATACTAAGAAATAAAGTCATACATAGGCATTTTGTCAAGAAGCAAATGTGTGAAATAAGTAAGTGTGCCATACTGTGGTGACATGAACATCATAGTTAATTTATACACTATACACCTACACTGTTTTGTACAGTGACAGCAGGTTTTTTAAGAAAAAATAATACTTAGCTTAAATGATAATATCCATTAACTGTGTCTGAGTTGGTAACCCCATCATGACAACCTCAGCAAGACAGATGTTCCACTATGGAAAGATCCCTATATAGACTCACAACCCCTGTACATGAAAATATTTGCACATATTTCGCAACATATAATACACATACCCTGCTTTATTTGGTGGTTTGAAGCAAGAGACCGATTTTAAGAATGTGTCCGTGCAAATACTGCAAAATACTATTTGCCTGGTTGTGCTGGTTTTGGCTGGGATAGAGTTAATTTTCTTCATAGTAGCTAGTATGGGGCTGTGTTTTGGATTTGTGCTGGAAACAGTGTTGATAAAGCAGGGATGTTTTAGTTATGGCTGAGCAATGCTTACACAGAGTCAAGGTCTTTTCTGCTCCTCATACCGCCCTGCCAGCGAGTAGGCTGGGGGTGCACAAAAATTTGGGACTGACCCCAACTGACCAAAGGGATATTCCATACCATAGGATGTCATGCTCAGCATATAAACTAGGGGGAAAGCTGGCTGGGTGGACTGCTGCTCAGGGACGGGCTGGGCATCGGTCAGTGGGTGGTGAGCAATTGTTTTCATTTGCATCACTTGTCTTTCTTGGTTTTGTTATTTTCCTTTTCATTACAATTTTTAAATTACTATTATTACTATTATTATTATTACTATTTTTATTTTATTTTATTTCAATTATTAAACTGTTCTTATTTCAACCCACGAGCTTTCTCAATTTCACTCTTCCAATTCTCTCCCCCATCCCACTGGGTGGGAGGACTGAGCAAGCAGCTGTGTGGTGCTTAGCTGCTGGATGGGGTTAAACCACAACACTGGTACTATTTACATCAACAACTACTCTAACACCTAGCCTATTCCAACACCTTGCCGATGAGTTACAACTACTGCATCTTCTGTAAAATGAGTTGAGATCTTTGGTTGACCATTTTTCCCTCTGTCTTACCTACTCATTAAGTTCTGACCCGTTCCTGGACTGAGGAAAAGAGACTATTCTAGCATGATGGGATGGGGAACCTTACCAGGCACCTAGGTATTACTGTAACTCAAATAATAGCAATGTAGGGTGGTGCTGTTAAGTCAGTAAACTGACTTTACCTAACTATTTTTGTTATATGAGTCAATAATTACTAGATCTGGGCTCAGCTGTACTGGGTATGGTTTCCCAGAAGTAATGTCAGCCTCCCATGATCCTTGTTTTTCTCCTTTTACCCTTATTTTCTCTGTGAGTACCCAGTTAAGGAGTGAAATCCTGGGTCATTCAAAACCTAAACCAAAACTCTCAATTTGTTTGACAAGGCATTTAAAATAGCATAAGAAACTGAGCTCCTCAGCACCTGACTGCAAGAAGGGACAAACTAACCTGGACACAGAACATGTGAGAATACAAGGCGACGAACCCAGCTGAATGTTGATAAAGGGAAAAAAATGAACTCTGCTCTCAGTTGATATAAACACTGAATTTCTCCTGTACCTAGAAAGATGCTAAGGTGCAAAGAACGCATTTGCCACTGTTTTATTTGAGGTCAGTATACTCTAAAAGCAAATCTCCGGGTCATCCCCACTTGCTGAGCTTTGGTTCACATTGCAGCTCTGGACTGTTAGAACTGGATTCCTTTGGAGTGAAATGCAACTGGAAGTTGCCCTCTGGCAGCACTCTTAATGGTCCCCAGCTGATATTGGGCATTCAGTCCACAGATGAGGCTACAGCCAGGCCAAAGCAAAATATGTACAGTGTAGACTAAGATCCTCAGCACCAACTCTAGATATCAGTTCCTGTCATGCTGCACTACTTTCTAGTGTAGACGGAGCTACATCACACAGGCACTCGAGAGAGAATCCGAAAGGCTCATTAGTTGTATTGATGCCTCAAAGCAAATAGGAAATGTTGCCTTCTGAAGCAAGTGAATACAACAGCGAGAAACACCTACTGTTTTTGGAGGAAAACCAACAAAAACAAACACTTTTTTAAAAGTGGAAGAAAGCATCTGAAATGTTGAAACTTCTCAATAAAGATTTGTTGTGGTTTTGGCTGTGGGTTTTTTTTTTCATACTGCTAGTTTCATATTCCAACTTTTAGGAACAAAAAGGGTAAGCATGGAGTAAACAGAATAGAGAATGACATATCTTCTAGGAAATGCTTATGACATAAAACTACCTAGAAGTGGGATGTTGCTGACATATACTGGCAAAAAATTCAGTCTTGAATGGGAAGATTAGTAACAGAACTTCTTATGTGTTACCTCATTTGTCCACGAAAGAGGACTACTCAGTGGTGAAAGCATAATTAATACCCTATTTCCTTTAGGATCAATAAAACACAAGAATAATAAGAAATACTAGTAACATTGACTTTCTACAGCTGAAAAAATGGCAAAAGAGCTTATTTTTAGCTAGAGAAATATTATCAAAAAAGTCGCAAACATTTTTAACCAGAATCAGTCCATTTAAATGCTATTATTTTGGACAAACATTGCAAAAGAACAAAAATAATATTTATAATATTAAGTCAAGTTATATTAGGAAGAGTGAAATCATATGCAACAGAAGAATATATATGTTTCTATGAAAATCCAGAAATAAACTCTCTGAGCATTTTATAAATGTTTGTTATGAATATTGGAGATCTCTTAAAATGTAACTTAAAAAATACAGAATTAACTTTTACATATATCACAAGTGTATTTAAATACACTGTGCAATTACTTTGCTGTTAGAATATTGAAAATAACTAGTATGATAAGTTATGGGTGATTCATGCCTTGTTGTTTTGGAAGTTTACATGAAAGATGGTGGTAAACCATGCAGCAGAAATTCTGAACAAGGAGTGGTGAACATCTGTGCTGTTTCCTCTCTAAGAAAAAGAAAAGTTCATATCCCACCCAGGGAGAAGAAATGACCCTGATAAAGAATGTAAGTGATCTTGTCTGACCTGTGACGCAAGACTAGTGCTGACCTCTGCTACCTAACCACAATGCATGGTTTTTGTTATAAGAGTGAGCAAGTGTGCATTGCTAAAAAGGAATGCAAGGAATATGAATTATGCTGAAAGTCAGAATGAAATATTGATTGTGGAAGTGAAAGTATGTTTGTTCAGGTAGGTATGAAAGGCTAAACGGAGGAGGAAGAAACACAAGAAGAAAATGAAAATAAACATATGCATAACGAAGCCATTTCTATTCCAGAAACAAATCAAAGAATATGCCACTTCCTTATTCCTCCTCAGACCGATACTGCTCTTAAAAAACAAACTAGAACCCAAATATTGTCCCATATAATTATGAAAGTACCAAAATGTTAATCCAACTGTATTTGGGAATGTTATTCATCAGCATTCTATATTATTTATATAACTCTTCAAATTATAAATTAAGTACTTCTAACTCAGCACATGGATAGCATAATTAATCATTCTCATGCAGAAACCATCCGTTCCACTCATATTTTTCTTTAAAAAAAGCAAACACTCTTATTTGCCAAAAGCTGGATGCATAAATATTTTTAATATCGGTTTAAATACAACACACTGTTCCTGAAAAATGAGCACATGAGAGATTTTAATTGTCAGCCTTCCCACGTGGTAACATTAAAGTAAAATAAAATACAGTTGGCTGCTTACTGACAATGTCTGCTATCTACAGTACAGGAAACAGCATGCTTAATACCTAGTCCTTATAAACATACTGTCTGTGTAGGTCTTTTGTTATATATGAGTAATGTAACAGATGAAAAGCTGAAGTCAAATTTAATCCATGCAATCTCAAAGCACAAATCAATGCACTTCTTTTCACATTCAAGAAGGATAATTTATTAAGGGAACTCTGGAAGGAAAGGAATTTATTAAAGGGTTTCACGCCAGCTGAAACTTTGGCTTCCAATTTTAAAAGTGACTAATAGAAAAATTAGAGAATGTAACACTAACTATAATTATATTGCAACTATTTTTCCTGGAACACTTTAATTTAAACCTGAAATATAAGCACGATACTAGCATTAAGCCCAAAAGAATAACACTGCCAGGTCTGATGTACAAATCTTGGTAATATGTGAAGCAATTGGACAAAGAGAGTCTAACCTGTCAGCAGTCAATATGCAGTACATTTTTAGCAACAGTAAGAATATGTTTGGTGGAGCTGGATGACTCAAAAGACAGGAAATACAACATGGAGCTTTGCCTCTCTGGGTCACAGGTTCAAATGTAACCCAGGGCAGGATCCACAGTGCAATGCCTAAATTTTAGGCACCTGCTAAGAAATTGTAACCCAGATGTTACTCACTCTACATAGATGCTTAAGACACATTATAAATGTACACGGAAAACAAAGATATTCAAAAGGGCGTCCAAGAGGGCTAAGGCAGCAAACAGGGAACTGCAACTAGCAATCACAGAAAAATACCTTTTCTCCCCAGAAAATAAACACTTCAATTTATAGTGCAACTGAACACTTCTGGACCTAACTGATGATCTATAGCATGAGTCTATCTCCAGGGTCAGGTTTTCAAGCCTGTTTCCTAACGTGAGGCACCCAACAAATGGGTGCCTCAAAGAGCTGAGCAAGATTCACTCCTTTTAAAATCTAGGCAGAGAAGCAGGTGGTGATGACTGTACCAAGCTTTTACAAAGCCACTCTCCAAAAAACTCATCTATTATAAAGTCACGAGATAAATTGTTTAGGAAGAGTACTTCAATTTTCTCCTTAGTCCAAGGCAGTTCACACCCACATCCATTCTTTTGCATGCTCCAACTGCCATACTAAAATCCATACTGAAAAAGGGAAAATACTCTTTCACTCCTGCTGAAATTATACCTCTACACAGGAATAGAAAAAAAGACTTAAGAAATGAGAGAAAATATCTACCAAAAAAGGTGAATGTAACTCTACAGACCACTGACTTGACAAATCTCAATTCCAGTCCATGCTTTTGTTGCTTTTTATGCAACTTCAACATGAAATTTTGCATTAAAAGGACATTCACCAGATAAAATAAAGTCTGCTGATTCAGGTACTGCTCTGAAATGTAGAGGATGTATATTTGTCTCTTCAGAAAGAAAAAAGAATTGCATCTGGTTCTTCTGCTTCTGAACAACTTCTGTCTTTGCTAGCCTGTTACACTTCAGGGGAGAGAGGGAGAAGTACCAACAGTGCGCGCTATACCAAAACAAGTGCTACTGCACCTTGAAGGGAGCTTGGACCTGTCAGTGCCATGACAGTATTCTGTAAAAGTATATTGGAATTGGAGTCCCTGTGGTACAGACAGGGGAACTTTGTCTTGGTTCCCAACAGACTTAGACATGTTCAGACTGCAGCAGCACTGAGCAAGCAAAGCAGCTGAAGTCTGGGTACTTCAAGTGTAAGGAAGCCTTTTTAATGACAATTTTGGACTTAGCTGCTTCAGATAGTCTCTCCTGAGGTTGCAAATACTTCAGCTACCAGTCTAGTCTAGCTATCAATCACCAGGGTCTGGAGTTGCTGCCAGCTGTTGGAACACTGGCATTTCATGAGGTGAAAATAATTGTTTTTGCAAAAAATCTCCATCAGCTGGCATCTCTTCTTCCCAACCAGGTTCTAAGCAGTGAACATAGAAAGAAAAGAGTACTTTCATCTGGCCAGAAATAAGGCACACTGGCCAACTTAATGATGTTGTTTAGGACACATTTATTCCAACATCATCAACCAGTAGGTAGTCCAGCCACAAATATGCACACGCTAAAGGGAAGGTGTGTAAATACCTCTATTGTATTTGATTAATTTCCTTACAGCTTTGCTGTTTAAATGAATACTTTAACTACTATGGTGTTTATGCTGTATTAAAATATGGAAGTATAATACATTAATACTGCCTGTTACACATCAGAAATTATAGTCAGTAAACTGGTTTCAGAAAAAAATTTTCAAGTTAAGGAATATACTTCTAGTTCTCAGATTTTGCTGGTGCCAATAATTGAGGGATTAAAATTTCATCAGCAAGTACAAGTGAGCATTATTAAATTTATATGGATGGCTGATTTGTGAGCACATTTAAATTCTCAGATGCCCAAGTGACATTAGTTGTCCCCTCACAATACATATCCCACTTTCTTTTTCAGCTATCCACAAATCACTAAACAAGCACAAGAATACCGGAATAAATTTTGAGAAGTTGGCATCCTGCAAAATTTTCCCCTTTTTGAAGTCACAGACTTTAGAAGTAGACTAGAAACTACATTGACATTGCATAATCCCACAGCAGGTTCTAATAAACATTTTGAAGTGTTGAATTTTTCTAATAAATACTGAAAGAAATGCAAAGAAAGTTATGTTGTTGTTATGTTTCCTACGAGTTTCATCTTGTAGGAGTCAAAGCCTGTGAATACCATCTTTTTCCCTTTCTGAATCTCAGTGAAGATTGGATAATCGTATTAACCCTATCCTGTTACCTTTCCAGCAAAATCCTACCAGTGGATTTCTTCCTCTAGTGAATTTGGAAATGTTTCTTAGTAATACTGCTTAATACCTCTACGTGTTCTCTCAGTAAGATATCTTGCATAGCCATTCTATCATTTTAATTGAATATAAAATAGATAAAAGGCTTCATAATACCTTGGTATGCTACCTTTTCCAACAAATATCTATTTCCTATCTTATTGCTACAGCAGAAGCAGTGGCCTGCCTCTTAAAAATAATCACATTGTTCTTACTCTGCAAAAGAATGTATTACTAATAGCAACACAAGGGACTTGAAGGTTTTCTTCTGATTTCATCAATTTCATCATCATTCAAACATCAAAATAAAGCAACGTGTCTTTTTTACGTGTTTTATAGAACATTAACTCTTCTGCCCTGGGAACTTGCACAGACACCTCAGCCTGATCTCCAACAATTGCAATCAAAACTCTTGACATGTCCTGAGGTTGAATCCATTAAAGTGTAAAGGCTTTGACATTTTGGAGCATTCTCTTTATGTTACATTGACAAATGGAGGGGTTTTGTGTTTCATTGGTTAAGAAGGAGTCAGGTTTTAGTTATTTGAACCTGGGGTAACTTCATTCATGGATCAAAAAAGACCTCTTGGGGCTTCCAAAGTCTTAATTATTTTAGAGCTACAAGGCATGATTTGGTAGAGATTTGGGTAATGGGAAACATATTCTTCTGGGATCGCTTCACTTTGGGGAGCTTTCCAGCTGTGAAACAGGCTCTCAAACTTAAAAGCTCTCCAAAGCTCTACCTGGCCCCAGGCCCAAATTTCCCTGTAACAAAAGTTGACTCGTGGAAGAACTAGTGTAATATATGCAACCAAAAAACTGCAACATTAAAGAATTGGTAAGATTTATGATAACACTAAAAGTTGTTAAAGTGTTTTTAAAAGGTCAGCTTTTCACATTTAGAATCAGAAGAATGTTCTTTTTTATATAATCACCACATACCTAATTCCACATGCAAAAGTGACAGCTATTTTATTATACAAGGTATATAAGGAGGTTTGCACATGACGGTATTAACTTATTAAAGTGAAGGTTCCATTTGTTATCATTCAGAATGATAGATATCAGGGGCTTTTCTTACTTTATAATTGGTTTTCTGGAAAACTGCTTATATGGTGATGGCTCGTTTATTAGTTAATATAAACATAAATAAATAATAAATCCATTGAAATCTCTGGGTGTCTGACATTACTTTGCAACATTTAAACAAAATGTATCACTTTCAAGGCATATTTATCAACAAAATATATGGAAGACAGGCTGCTATTAAGCACATTGATAGCAATTTTACATTGTATGTACATGCGATGGTAGATAAGAGCTGTCCCATGCAGTTTGGGATATGAATAGGGTGTGTTCAGAATTGTTTAAACTGAAATTTTTTCTATTACTATCAGTATGAAGAACACTAAGTGGCTTTTGAAAAATCTAAACCCTGGAATTTTATAGGCTCAAATCTGTTTAAAAGTGTGCAGAAAACCCTAGGTGCCAGAACAGACCTTCAGCATAGAGTTCAGTTTGTGCTCCAATATGATGGTTTCTTACACAGGCCAAACTGAAAACTTCTTCTTAACATGAGGAGACTTACAAACAACTGATGGAACTTTGTATACTATTAAAAAAAAGCCATTAAGCTTGAGTAAATGACACATGCACAGAAATCACACATAGCAACCACCAAAATTCCCTACCATATCAAAACATCAGAAAAGCATGCCGTGAGAGAAAAGCTTCTTCTGTTCAAGTGTAGGGAAAAACTCTTTCATGTTTATGGGCTCCATTTGAAGTCTGGAGCCCACACATCTCCTGTATTTAAGAAAACAGAACTGTATATCAACAGTCTCTCAGTGTCTCTATGGTCTCTCCTCTAGTCCTCACCTAGAAAAGTCTTGTACATCCTCTGTTCTACTCTGCGGTAATGATTATTTTTTAAAAAGTTCCCTAGGACAATGATTATTACAGCTTCAATTCTATACTCTGAGTGACTTTGAATAACATGCCTAAGCATGTATTCTCCTTTGATTTTGTCTTGCTCCCCCTTTTTCCTTAGTTATGTCTCTTCCTTACAGTAAAAATTCTTCATGCCTCTAAGAAAGCAGTCCAATCATCTAAATGAACAGTAACACAAATACTGTCACCTCTCTAATATATACAATAATAATGGGCATCTGGGATACCATCTGGAATAGAAAAATGCAGAGGAATGGAAGAGAGAGACAAGTTCACATTGGGTCAGTCCAGATGAAACCTGGCCTGTCCTGAGCCAGAACAAAAAAAGATTTCTCTTTGTTTGACCAGCTTCGTACAGAGAACTTGGTGCTTTTAGACTGTGATTCACCAAGATCAGTGTTTAGGGAGGAGACAGGTTTGTTGGCGTAAGCACAAATTGGGATGTGAGCTGTCTCCCTGTGAAAGAATAGGGCAACAGCCCAAATGACAAGTGTTCCTGGAATTGGTAGCATTTAAGGAGTGTTACAGGCAGCCATGGGAACACTGCTCCTCCACACCCCCAGCTGCACTGTTTGGGGACATGGGCAGGGAGATCTCAGATGGTCATGTGCGCAATTCACTGTGCGACCCATGTCTCACCGGGTTTATTAGTTTATGCTCCTTTCTGAGCAAAAACTGCTAGCCTGCTCTTGGACAAAAACTTTGTGGAAAAAGTATAATCATGTTTGCCAAGTGCCAGGACTGGGCCACTAATCCGGGTTGCAGGCATCAAGCTCAGTGTCTCTGTATTTATCTAGGTTGTACATCTACAACCTAGATAAGCTGTCATGGATAACTCAAAGCAGACTGTAATAATAAATATTGGTAACAAAACCAAAATCTCAAAACAGTAATGTGTGGTTGCCTAATAAAATTTTAAGAAGATGATTCTATTTATTTGTTTATTTTTAAACAAGCATACCTTTAGACACCAGGAATGAGGGAATTTGGAATTTCTTTTCAGAAGGGAGAAATGTCTACAATTGACTTGAGAGTCTTTGATAAACATGGGACAGAACTTGGAAAAAAAAAATGTAAGCGCAGCACTTGAAAGTGGTCTCATTTTTTGGGGGGGTTTCTTTATGTAGTAGCACTGCCTGATGCATATGTGTAGGCTGAATTAAATAGACCACACCAAACAAGCAATGCATGTAAAATGTTACAAAAATATTTGTATCTTTGGAATGAATTTACCTGACAAACTGCCAGGGTTTTTTTTGTTCTGTTCATTGCTTAATATTATTAAGAAGGAAATACTTAGTAAAATCAAAAAGTCTGTCTAGTTTGGTATCCGATTTATAACAGTGGCCAAAAGCTAATGCCTAGGGAAGAGTGTTAGCACAGGGCCAGCACGCAGTGATATCTTTCCAGAACACCCTCCCAGCCTCCAGTGATTTCCAATTCACAAACTGAAGGAAAAGATTTATCTGAAAGATCATTACGCACAAAGTCTATTGCTAGAGGCAATGGCTCTTACTCAGTACATCAGCTAAATAGTCCAAATTCTAAAAATTATCTTCATTCAGTAAAAATTAGTATGTTGGTAGAACTGTTATTTCAGTGGCTGCAACTGCATTTCTCTGAGCATGAAATGTCTGTGCTGCATACACCGACCCCTGGGGCATTCTTCGTACCTTACAGTCTCCGGAAAGATTCACTGCCTGCAGGGCGGGTAGGTCTGACAAGGAGCCTCAGAGCTGCACACAGACGACACAGATGCCGTCCCTGGGAGTGTTCACACCAACTGCCAAGAGTGGCCTCGAAGCTGCTCTTCACACAGGATGGGCTTGCCTGTCACATGGACAAAGGGCCTGCTAGGGTGGACCCAAGCCTCACCAGAACTTCCATGCCCAAGTCCTATGGGTGAGACTGCACATACGCAGGTTATCTGCAGCCTGCCGCTTGAGGCGGCAGCAGAACTGGGGGTTGAGCAGCCACAGAGCATCTTCCCCTTGTTGCTTTTCACAGCCATAGCCGCTGCTGGGCCCCAGTCCTGTCAATGCGTGGAGTTATCCTAAACCCTAGGGGTGCTCCTGTTCTATCTAGGCTTGCTGATGCTTAAAAAAAAATGTTAAAAAAATCATCATTATCAAATCATTGGTCATAAGATTAACAAGCTCTTCAGATTCTATTTCCCAATGTCTTGCACTGACATGTTTTAAGTATTCCCAAGGAATGGAGCTAGAAAGACAATTCCACAAACTAACAGATTTCACCATGAATTAGACCTGCCAGGGCTGCTGGAAAGTCACTGTTCATGTTGACCTGTCGCAGTTTGTGCAAGGGAAGAGTATTGACTGTGCTGCTGCCAGGCAATGCTCCTGGCCCTCTGCCAACTGACAGAGGATGGTCAAAACAGATCGTGAGGAAAGAGAAAATGGACAAACTGCCTTTTTTGGTGTGAATAGTTAAATATGTATAATTTTTTAGGCAATGACTGTTTCTACGGGTACCAAAGGAGCACCTGGAACTGAGTACTCCAAACTTTCACAAGTTGAAGAGGGCTAGGCAGATTGTATCGGTGGGGCCACGAATTTATTCCTTAACAAGTCACTAGAATGTAACACACTAATTGTGAGAAGGGGAAACAACACCACCACCACAAGCAAACAAACAAAACACTCTTGCAATTTAAAAAAGAAAAAAGTGTGTGAGAGAGAGAGAAGGAGACTTTGCTGTTTCATCCACGGATAACCTGTATTTGCCAAAGCTGCCCTGCCTGGACATGACATTTTAAAGATACTTATTTCAAACTGTATGAAAATCATACCTTGGTTTGAACCAGGCTTATTTCAGCTGCTGTAACTTCTTCATACAAAAAAGCCTGAATCTAAGATGCAGAGCTAACACCAGGTCCTGACTGGTCTTTCTCCTTTGGCCATGCGCATCAGCTTCAAACAAGGCCAAGACCAGTGGCTTTATATTTGCAATCTGACAGACATTATCAGAGAACAGTACTCCCTCACCTTTAAAGACGGTTGCTTTAAAACTTTCCCCTGGGTTTTGTTTCAAGACTTATAGGAAGGAGACACAAGACTCAGGTTACACCTTCTGAAGGACTTCCTCACATCACAGACATCCCCAGCAGGAATTTTACAGACTGCTGCTCCCTGACACTCTGCCGTGCTGTACAACTGCTTTCCTGTCCCCACTTGAAAGAGTAGCAATTAAATCATTTTACCTGATCCACAACACTTTTTGTAATGTATTTCTGGGTAAGAAGTCTCCATAATTCAGGTATTTGAAATCAGCTTTGTACCAAGAACATGTGGACAGCAAATTACGTTACTCTGACAAAAATATTTTTCTGTGCTATTCATCATTCCGTACAGCTCCATCTTTCACAAGCATACACATACAGGCTCATACACCCACAAAGGGCCCCATCCTCCTCCCACGGGTAAGAAATATTTTATTTAAATCATGTTTATAGGTGTGGTTACACTGAACACTCGCATATCTTGGGCATATGAATGCTGCCAGTATACATGGCCACATGTACCCTTTTTATAGTCAAAACTGCAAATCATCTTCTGCACTGAAATAAGTCATCAATCATCAGTTACATGTCATAGTAAAATCAATCTCCGTTCTCTCTCTGGGTAATTCTTTCAGAAGCAGCTGCAGCAGAGAGCAGCTATGTATCTGAACAACTTGGCTCACGTTTGGTGAATCAGGTTTGGTTTTCATTTAAAGATTTTTTTTTACTCCATAGGTTTATTTAAACAAACATAAAAGCTTTCAGAAAGATTCCATTGCAATAAGTGATCAAAGCTGTGGTTATTTAGGCTCCTTTTTTACAGGATAGTTACAACCACATTAGCAATGGTTTTCATTCTTTTTTTCCCCCCATTATAACTGGATAGCACTGTCCCAGTCATTACCATGTGAGTGACCTCTGCTCCAGCAGTCATGGCGGAACAGGCCAGTCTTTGCCCATTTATCAAGTCAGGACATAATTTCAGCCATCATGATGTACTTGCTAAGGTCATACTGTATATAGATTTTCCTTTTTTCTTTTTTTCCCTTATCTGCTCCTGCATGACTTCCCTTTTCTCACTTAGATCTAAAGAACCGCAATCACCTATTTTGATGACTTTATGAGACAACTGCAGGTCTGCTAACACAAAGAACGATCAAATTTTGGTTTAGGGACTATTTTGGAATTTCAGCATAATGGATAAAGCATACCAGTGACAACAAAGTCTAAATCATGGATTCAAATGCCTAAGTGTGCTGAGATGAGACTGTCAAATGAAGGAAACTGTTCCATGGCATTATGAAAACAAATGCTTACAGGAACATTATAATAAACAAACTGCAATGTTTTGGTTATAGACCTTTGGAAGTTATTGTGCTTTCATTCCTTCTGATAAGCAAGCTGAGTCTTGCAGTCATAAACATGTTCAAATAATAGTGACTTGAGTGAGACTTGTAGGATCTGGTCCTTCAGGAATTACTCATGTACATAATGTTAATAACGTATGTAAACTTTTGCAGCACCAAAACCTCAGTTTGTACGTTATGCACATCACATCGTAAATTGTGTTATGCAAGCAGTTTCCAGTGACTTTACATCTTATTTTCAGTCAGCCTGTTAACATACATTTTTGTTGGTATCTAATACAAACACCATTATTAAAAAAAAAACTAAAAAACCCAGACATTCACTTGCAATGAAGTGTATGCAAGGACTCCTAGGACTCTGCTGGGCTGCAATTTCCTTGGTTCAGTATGGAAAATTTGGCTGGGTTAAAAAAATTTCATTTGGACTTCAGCCTGAGAAGGTTTGGCAAAATTCCTGGTTTATAGAATTTCTGCTGCCTGCTGCTTGTGTCCCAGGTAGGGCAGTGCTTCAGAATCTTAAAGACTTCTGCTTTAGTAATTATTTTTACAGACTTCTTGATAATGCCAATTAATTGATTCTTGTGTGATTTAGTTCTTACTGCTTATAGTATGTCATTCAAGATTAAGTTCAAAATCAGATGGTAATAGAGCTGCTCTGAATAATATTTTATTTAGTTTATTTTATATATTTAACTTATGGATAATGTTAAAAAAAAAATAAAATAAAATCTCCTGCCTTTCCTCAAGGAGACTAGAAAATTATTGAATGTGATACCAAATCTTCAAAAAAGTCTGCATTTCCATTTTGAGTCAATTTTACTTATAAGACTTGACAAGACCAAGCTGGTATTATTGAAAATCATATCCAACATCTCAACTGCTTAATAATTTATTTTATTGAGTATGAGGTTTTCTGTGAGCAACTGGCAAAATCCATAATATGAGTCTTGGTAATAATGCAAAATTGTAACTATCATGACTTTTTTTGGGGAAAAAAAAATTAAGCAGTACCTAGCTTGTCCTTTAAGCCTTTTTACTATTATATGATTTCTTGATACAGAAAGTGTAAAAACAGTAAGAAGGAATGACCCTCTGTATTTGATTCTTACTTTCAGGGGTAACACAATTAGAATATCAAAACATAATTTGACAACTGACTGGACGGCTGGGCCCGAAAGGTTGTGGTGAATCGAGTTAAATCCAGTTGGGGGCCAGTCACAACACATCACCAGTGTCCCCCAGGGCTCAGTTTTGGGGCCAGTTCTGTTTAATATCTTTATAAATGATCTGGATGAGAGGATCTAGTGCACCCTCAGCAAGCTTGCAGATAACACTAAGTTGGGTGGGAGTGTCGACCTGCTTGAGAGTACGAAGGCTTTTCAGAGGGATCCGGACAGGCTGGGTCGATGGGCCAAGGCCAATTGTATGAGGTTCAACAAGGCCAAGTGCCGGGTCCTGCACTTGGGTCACAACAACCCCATGCAATGCTACAGGCTTGGGGACGAGTGGCTGGAAAGCTGCCCTGCAGAAAAGGACCTGGGGGTGTTGATTGACAGCCGGCTGAATATGAACCAGCAGTGTGCCCAGGTGGCCAAGAAGGCCAACGGCATCCTGGCCTGTAGCAGAAACAGTGTGGCCAGCAGGAGCAGGGAGGTGATCGTGCCCCTGTACTCAGCACTGGTGAGGCCGCACCTCGAATCCTGTGTTCAGTTTTGGGCCCCTCACTACAAGAAGGACATTGAGGTGCTGGAGTGTGTCCAGAGAAGGGCGACGAAGCTGGTGAGGGGTCTGGAGCACAAGTCTTATGAGGAGCGGCTGAGAGAACTGGGGTTGTTTAGCCTGGAGAAGAGGAGGCTGAGGGGAGACCTTATTGCTCTCTACAATTACCTGAAAGGAGGTTGCAGAGAGGTGGGTGCTGGTGTCTTCTCCCAAGTGACAAGTCATAGGACAAGAGGAAATGGCCTCAAGTTGCACCAGGGAAGGTTTAGATTGGATATGAGGAAAAACTTCTTGACTGAAAGGGTTGTCAGACATTGGAACAGGCTCCCTAGGGAGGTGCTTGAGTCACCATCCCTGGTAGATTTTTAAAAGATGTGTGGATGAGGCGCTTAGGGACATGGTTTAGTGGTGGACTTAGCAATGTTAGATTTACAGTTGGACTGGATGATCTTAACAGTCTTTTCCAACCTAAATGATTCTATGACTCTAAAAAAATCCTCACAAATACATATGTAAAGCATAACAGCTAACATAGTTGCATGAAAAAAAAAACTGAATAAAGAAAAAAAAAACACGAATAAAACTATATCCACATTGGGTAAGACAAGACGTAGCAAGTATGATTTAGGTTTAGTAATTTTTTAAATTGCAAGAACAACTAAATACTGAAGTACACTGCCTGGGGAATAACCACCACTGAAAGTCTTTGGAATAGGTTAGAAACACATCTGCCAGGACGGCTGTTAAGAAGTGTTATTGACCCTGCCCTGGGGATGGCAGAAGGATTGGAGGCTTTTTCTATGATTCTTGCAGCCCTACAGTTCAATGTCTATTTCTATTAATTCTATCAGTTTTGTGTGGTACTTTGTGTCCTTCAGAGCCCAACCCATCACCTCACTTATCCTGTTTCTGTGATCCTGTGGCTCTCCACCACAGTGCTCTCAGTATTACATTAAGGGTGGACCTGGTCTGTCTCCTCAGTATCTGATATCCCTGTTGGTATGGTAGGGAAAGAACTGGGCAGAGGACATGAGAAGGATGTGGTTATACTGCAGTCAGGGACTGAAGAGAATTGCAAGTGGGAGGGAAAACAAGGAGGGAGTTGAGTTTCTGTGTTGAGTGTGTATAAGTGTGAAGAGGACACAAATGCATGTGAAATACATTCATTGGTGTAGTATCACTGCTCACAAAAGGGCAGTGCATGATGTTCACTGAACAGTGCTTTCCTTTAAAATATCTGAACAAAGATTTTAACAAAAGTTGAATTTCTGCTAGAATAACTATGTCACACTGCTATAGAGTATGTGAGGGTTTTTTAAATTATTATTTTCCTGAAGGAAATGCTTATTGCAGTTTGTAAAAACCATCAATAAATAAAGAGCTTGCCCACAAGGGCAAAGGCCATGTGCTGCCTGAGTAAACTCAAACATATTAGCTTAGACACCAAAGCAATATAGCACTGACCATGCCATGTTAATATGATATTCCACCAAGATAATAAGCCTTGCATTGTGTTGCGTTTCACATACCTGAAGTGTTGCTTAGTTTTTAATCCTTTTCAGAAAAAAATGGGTTGATTGCCAAACAATAGAATTTTAAACAGTTGTAATATTTAGCTGAGGGTACTTGGTTTGTGGGGACTCTTTTATTAAAAGGCAAGTAATTAAACAAAACCCAAAAAATCCCAATGACTTTTATAATGTTTCTTGTTTTGTTTACTATTTGCAATGCAAATAGTGTCTTTGAATCCTTAGGAGTGCAGTTGACCAAAATAGCAAATCATTTCCTGATTAATGCAGAAAACAGTGTGAGGCTAGAGGGCAATCCCAAAGTTCCTTGCATATCCCTGATCCTACCTTTCATCTGCTGTGCACAGTGGTGGCCCTAACGCATTTTAGGCAGGGAAGACAGCCAAGGCTGAAACTGCCAATACCCCAGTGATAAAGCTACTAAACAGTCTAAATTCTGTCTAGCCCTAGAGCAGCAGGGCCCCAGAAGCCAGCAGAATTTCTTGCCTCACCTTCCCTTACTCTGAGCAATCTGAGGGACACATAAAGTGTCTCAAGATGATCAGCCACTTAAAGATTTTGGAAGGCAGTCACAGAATCATTACTATCACTATTTCTTAAACCATTTGCAGCTTGACAACACTCCTACAGTATCTATAACTCCACTTAAGTATGAGCAAACTCATAAAAATTTCTTTTATATGGCTGTCATTGTTGACTTTAAGAAAAGACTTTCATAATCTAATAATCTGAAGATCATTCCAATAACAATGTCACAGCTTCTAACTCCATATGAAAACTTCTTATAAGTTACATATACATTTGAAATACTTTAAGTATCCATATTTACCTGTGTAACTACCATAAACTTTACTGTAAACATGCTAGTAATTGAAAATTCACTTTTCTGTCTGAAAAGTTGGCTGTTTAGATACAAATGGCAAAGGTAGTAATAAGTTTTCTTGTTTTTCTTCAAGTTATTTACTATTTTCCTCTATTCTTGTGTGCTTTGAAAAGCTTTTGGGTATGCAATCCTTATCCAAAATCAGCGATGCATTTTGTACTATTATACAATAGCTACATCTATCCATATTTGCCAGTTGTGCTGTGCTACTGTGCAAATTAGACAATCACTTTCCTAAAGAAATGAGGCTTTTTTTCCAAATCAGTCAGTAATTTTCAGCTTCTTTATGTTTAAGTGTGATCACTGATGGCTGATCTGTATTAAATACCAGCACTTTTCACAGAACACAAATTACTGTGTAACCAGCAGATATCTACTAGGAATTAACCATACCATTCTTGCCTGCAAACATATAATATCAAACCAGCAAAGTTTCATGGAAAATTGATATTTAGAGTTCAAATAAAAAGAAGCCTACAGTCCTCTAAATCCAGGTTAGCACTATTTCTTTCTTATTTGTGTGTTGGTAAATAAATAATTATCAGATATTATGTACAAGAATTTGAATGACATTTGAATGACATTTAACATCACACATCTTAAATTGTCAAGTCCTTCTTGCTCAAGGAATCCCTGAACCAGCCACAGTTTCTACATATACAAAAACCTATGAATTTTTTTTTCCATGAACTCTTCTAGTCTCTTCTTAAGTCTTTGTGAACTTTATGTTTCAACAGAAACTTGTGAGAAATTCCAAGGCATAAACCACATTTTGTCATCAACCACATCCTTTCGCTTTTTTTTTTTTCCCCCTTTTTGGTTTTGCATTCACCACATGGCATATTAGCTTCAGTTGATGGTAAGCAGTCTAGCACTTTTTCGTTTGTCTTCCCGTGCAAGCAGTGCGCTACATGCTGCATCAATGAAGCAGAGGTCCATCGTGGAACTTGGCAATGTGAACATGTATAAACTACATAACCAGATATTTCTCATTGAGGCATGAGCTAACACATGTTCCTCAGCTGTGGATTCCCTACAACTTGAGAGGTTTGTAAAGTGATGTTTTAAGCTGAAAAGTTTGAGAATTCAAGGGGGGGTGGGGGTTTAAAATACTTCAGGGCTTTTTCTTTTTTTCATTTACAATAATACTCACGTTTTGCATCTCTGAAGACTAGAGAACATTCCCCAGTAGACAAATATGCTATTAATATGTTACCACCTCTGGCTGATTTATTCTCATTTCTGTTAGTTTTTATGTCCCATCACTAAACCCAAGCACGTAGTTCAGTCTGTACATCTATGCACCTGTTAGAAGATTGGTTAAAGTTGATTAAGGGTGTAATCAGGGGGTCTCAGTATTCCAATATTCTGTTTACTAGGGTGTTCTTTAGAGGCTAACCTAATAAATAAGGTAAAGGCTGAACCTTATTCCTGTCTAAACTTATTACTTATGCTGTCTTTGTTGAACATACTGCAGCTGATAGCTATAGCACACAGCAGCTCTGCAGGAGTAACAGGTGAATTTTAATCTTTTTAAATTTTTTTTTTTAAACACAAAAATGAGATATGTGTAGGGCAATCCTTTTAAAAATCTAGAAGTATGAATGAAAAAGCCCAAATCAAGAATGCAATGACATTTTAATACTTAAGAATATTCACTTTTTGAACAACTCAAGACAGGTTCTATATATCCATAATAATAAAAATAGCACTGTTGGAAAGATGAGCCAGCACTCGTTGGATATTCAGTAAGAAAGGAGTGATGTCTGGCAGATTAAGGATTAAACAGGAGCAGTAACAAGAAAAATGAACAATCATGAGACAAAATAACATAGGCAAATTAGTACATAAATTACTCATTATTAGTTCAACTGGAGATAGAAAAAAATTAGGACAGAACAGCTGGTGATTTCAGGCTCACTTCAAACAAAAAATTCGTTTACATTTTTTAACACAAGGGATCAAAATGTTTCTTTTGCAAGACCCTGAAAAAATATTTAAATTTTAATGAATATTTTTCAAGGATTTTGCTTTCTCAGTCATAATATTGCCAAAAGAAACCTGTAGTGCCAAACAATACACCAAAAAACATCAATGCATCTCTAAGTGCTAGCAATTTGTGTCTCCATCTCTATTTCTGTATTTTTGATAGGCAAAAGCAAACTCAAAGGACTTTGTAAGAATGTCCAGAGGCAAGAAAAAGTATAAGTGATGATGTGGCTTACCATTATAAAGACAAATACTAATTCATTTTTTAACGCGTTTCCTACAATACATATTGTATACTGTATTCTTTGATACACAGCATGTTTGTGCATGTGCGTTACTATACATGTTCAACAAATGTATGTATATTATATTTTTATTTATATATTGTGAACATAGATATTAATTCCATTTCTAAGTTTATGTCTGTGTTCTCTTATTTTATCCATTTGTCTCTTTAAAAAAAGTGGACAAAGGTGGAATTTCATGACAGATAACATTCTTTGGTATTCATTTCAGTAGGGAGTGAATAGCCATGAATGACCTTCTTGTCTTTACCTTTGATTTTCAAAATGTTTCTTGGCACTTTAACAAATGGTTCACCACACTTCAACTGAAGGGGAAGAAGATGTCAGTGACTTGATGAATGCTTTTTACTGTGAGTAGAAAGAAGACATTTAGCACCATGTATTCTCATTATTTGTTTTATAATCTTACTGAATATGTACAACTGAATTGCTAGAATATATTGCAAAAAATATTGTTAAATCTTTCTGTTTGAAATCTCTAAGATTAAATTTTATGAAAAGTTTATAATGAAGCAAATCTGAAAAGATTTTGCTCCTAAATCTTTATTGGAATTTGCTCTTAGTCTTGGATACAAGAATGTCTCAAAGTTTTGTGACAATGTTGAGTACACATTATGTTGCAACATTCAAATAACTTCACAGTGTCAATAAGAAGAAAACAATTATTGACAGAAAGAGCTTTCTATAAAGAACTATCATTAAAGTTATATGCACTAAATTAAAACAAAAATCAAGTTTATAATAAGGGCATAAGCTAATGCCTACAAGACACACACATTTTGGGAGTGGGGAAGAGGGTTTTTGATTTGCTGTGGAAGGACACTCTGGTAGTTGGAGGCATTTCCTTTACATTAGATCCAAGCTTCATTTAATTTTTAATCCACTGTTGATTCCCACATCCTTTTGCAACTAGCACATGCTAATGGGAGATGACAGACTTATGTAAGTCACTTGGGGCCAGCTCCAATGAAAGACTTTGATGCCTTAAATTAGATGCCACTACAGCAAACCATACTCAACAATCCCTCACAGAGATGGCTATGCAATTTTTCTCCTTTCTGAGCTGAAACTACATCTGCTCTTATGCCTTTTGGCATCAGGACATTTGAAATTTCTCATCTTTCTATAAGGTAATTCAGGAATTTCCAGGAAAAAAAAAAAAAACCACAAAAAAACCAGGACTTCTGTGAAAGTGATGTGTTACTAGAATAAAAGATTGAGCCTTACAGTATTGTCAAACCAGTATCAGTATGCAGAGTACACAAAAAGGCCTGCCAGAATGGCCAAAGGCACAAGTGAAAATGGACCCATATTGCTTTCCTATATAAGGAGTGTTACATTCTCTGCTCCATTCCCTGCTTTTTCTTACCAAAAAAGACTTTGCACAAGTGCTTTCTGCCCCCTTTATAACTTGCTTAGTCAATTCTATCTGTGCAAGTCAAGTGCAAACAAGCATGAATGCTAACAAACCACAACGGTGACATAATGGCTACACGCAGTTCACAAAAAGAGACCATCAGGTGCCATCATATATAAGTAGCACCTATGATGCTCTTTCACATTTGCATTCTGTTTTCAGTTCACAGGACCCATTACAAGTCTGTAACCCAGTCCAAACGCACGATTTAAGCCATTCTAATACAGAGCCTGGCAGTTTCAAAGAAGGCCCCGTTTCCAGAGGTAAAATACCCGAACTTACCCATTTTTACTGCTATATTGCCAAAGTAAGATGGGCATATAGCTACACACATCACAGTTTTGCCCTCACCCTTTTACATTCAGGAATACTCCTTCTTCACCACCCTTTGCATTCTGCTGCTTGTGGAAAGTGAAAGCATTATCTTAGCTTACCCTTCTGTGCTCCCAACATTCTCCTTTCAATGCATCTCACAAGTGCTATGATTTTATTGTTCATTTCCTGTTGGACTATAAACATTGTCTTTCTCTTGGAATTTTTTTCATACTTTTTTTTTTTCTTGTTTCCTTTGCTGGCCTGTTCTACATCTCACCTCCCTTTCGTATTTGTCTCCTAATTGTGGCTAGCTTGAAAATTATTTTTGAAAGTGGCTCATTTTCTCCAAAATTTTTTTTTTTCCCCCTGAATATCCACTCTCCACTGACCTCCCCCTCTTTTCTGTCCTTCCCAGCTAGGTTTACTAAAGTTCAGCCAACCCTTCTGTTGCATTCAGTAGATTATTTCTTTTTAAATAATCACATTGCGGGAGTATTATCATGTCAGTTCTCAGATAAGTGGTCTAAGTAGAGGCAAATTTTTCAATTCTTCTGTTCTACCTTTTCAGTTTGACAATCTGTTTCAATCCCAGCATGGACATAAACAGTATACTTTTAGATTACAGAAATATCTTCCAAATTCTCCCACATTAACCCTGAAATTTGTACTTTCAATATCTAAGATGTCGTAACCATTACAGTGTCAAAACCATTATCATTCATTTTTTATCTGGTAACTTAATTTGCTAACCTGAAGTTCTGAATTTCCAATCTATAAAACAAATGGTAGCATAAAGATTTAGAGATAAAATAAGTGGGGAAAAATACCATTTGCTCTCCAAAAATTTATATTTTCCATTTTGATCAGGAAAGTGAAAGGCATAAGACCTTTGTCTCCATGGCCTCACTATAACTTTAGTTCAATGGGATTCCAAGGAATATGGGAAGACTTATTAATCCCCCAAGTCCTGTAAACTGGCTATTTTTCCCTTCTTCAGCCTCTCTTGTAGGTGGGGTTCTTCATTTTCTAAAATCCTCTTAAGAGCTGAGGCAGTGGAATTTTAGGCTTTAGACTTAATAAAGGAATTCTTTTCCCTTGGGTATGCAGCACTGGGAAGAGGTATAAGAAAGTTCAAATCCAAAATTAATAGAATCATTTCACATCTTTTTTATTATTATCCTGTTCAGGTGACTAGAGAACCCTGACAGTTAAGTCAATAACATGGCATCAATACAAAAATAAGCGTATTTCAGGTATCGAGGTATATACTAGCTCACTAATGAGATTTTAATTTAAAATGACAATTTACTTCCATACTGCCAAAGTGTATTGAAAAGATTTATTTATACACCTAATGAACCATAACATAGAGAGCTGTATAGGATTGTATTACTCTGTGGAGCGCCTATGAGTTCCGCATCTCTATTTAATTTTTACTCTACTGAATGGTAATTAATTTTGGTCATTTACTTCGACAGCTTTCTGTTAGGCAGCCAGGTGTAATCGACAGAACACACAGAAAAGTTACGACATTGAGATCCATACCACTCTACGTGTAAAACATTAAAGCAGAAACCATTAAAAACCTGTCTGATTTATGACTGAAAAGGCAACAATGTGGAGGGTTTTTTCCCATGGACTCATGCCTAGATTAAACTGATTTGGACACATAAATGGCAGGGTTTTATTAGGGAGATTCAGGAAAATGCAATGCTTTAAGAGGCTCAAGTTCAGTGGCTACCATTCTGTGCTTGAAGTTAGCTGTACATGTAAAATTGCAAGCACATTTAAGTACCAAAAGTAGCAAAATTCTTATTTGGCTATCTGGTTAATGCTTAGTCATTGGCTATTAACTACTAGATTTTCAATATACAATATCCCTTCCTTAAGATGCCCAGTTGCTATATAAATTATACCTCAAAGGAACTTGCAAAGCATCGATATATCTTATCGCAACATTTCATTCCAAAGAAGACTCGGTAAATGTATACAGCTGCATTATTTCCTCTTCAGAAAATCTGGTCTAATTTATATGATCATGGTCCAACTCCCTGCTCAAGGCTTCCATCAGATGTCTCCATCAGGGCAGGAAGCTTTAATTTGTCTCAGTAGTGATGTAAAATTTTTCAGTCTGGGAACGCTGATTTAACACCTCTGCTTGAGGCCACAGTTCTCAGCAGGAAAGGTCTGTGCCCCTGGGCTGTTATCTGTGACTCTTTTCTGTCCTCCCAACATAAATTCAGCCATATACTCCCCTCCTAGCTGCTAGTTTCCACTCCTAGTCTCATACAGAGATTCAAGCGTTTCATTATAACAATGTTTTCTAATACTATTTGAATGATTCCCCGATGATTTCCAGGACAAAGCGTACTGTGTACCTACTTTCAGGTACCCTCTCAGCTACAGCAAAGCATCTGCTGCATGGCCCAGGACAGGACCCTCACAGAGGTTACAGATCCCTCCTTGCAAATTCTTAATGTATCTTTGGCTGAAATATCTACTAAGCCATAACAATGCCTATTAACATATAATTCAGCAATTCATTTTGGGTAGCATTGTCAGTTTACTATTTTACCACAGCCAGCTTCTGCAGCTGAAATGAAGATCGGTGTTTCAATAAGCGAAGGATTACAAACAAGCCTTACACTGTCTTTTTTTTTCTCATGAGCTTATAACCTGTAATGACAAACAAGAGCTTACAAATAAGAGAGACAATTGTGAGGTACACTTGTAGCACATGCCTTAGGCCAGCATCCATCTAAATGTTTCTTTTTGGCTAACCCTCTAACACACTGATTCTTGTCTTTCAGGAGCCTGAGAAAGGATTTAAGGGAGACATTAGTAAATAGAAACTTAGGAAATCAGTCCAATGAAAGAGAGGAGTAACCAGATAGAATGAACATTTAAACAGGCAGGCACAGGCTCAAGAGCAACCGCCCTGATGAAATGGGAGGTGATGGGACACTAACTCCATGCAGTCAGAAGCATGGAGTAGGAGAGTGAGAATTTGCATGGAAGATCTGAAGATTAAGACAAGAAGTTTGAACTCACTAGGATTGGAGTTGGTCGAAGTTCAAGAAAAGAGTGTCATGATCACAAGTTATCTGGCAGGCATTATGTTGCAGTTTGTTCCCTTTGGGGAAAAAAGTATTTCAGAATCTTTTTTTTGAACTGGATTGGTGACTCTGGGACCACAAGTATGAAGGGCACATCAAGCTAATGATAAGAGTGTTTTTCTTCCTCTCACATTCTCCCTTCAACCTTCTAAAAAGTAAGTCTATCGACACTACAGGAAATTAATACTAATTTATATACACTTTCCAGCTGAAATAATCTGCTGAATATGTGCGATTACAAACACCCTTGTTTTAATACATCACATTTGTAGGGGTAATTCTCATTATGACACATCTCAGTCCAGATTCACTAAAGCCGGTTAGACACAGTCTACCTAAAGATGGAGCAGATAAATATGCTTCACGAGGCAGGCAAGATCCCTGTTAGAAATGAGTAAAGCAGAAATGATCATGAGCATTAATGCAACTCCTAAAATAACAAAAAACCATTTCCTCAGCTATTTACACTCCACTCCCCTGAAATCACTGGGAGTTATCCAGAATGAGCCAGGGTCAGAATCTAGGTTCTACTGACTTAAGCACTATGCAGTCTCCAAGTTCGGTTAAACTTAGTTTATGTCTGAATTTGGAAATAACAGAGGCTAGGGGAATTTCACTTTCAGAGTTCTTGTCAGACTTGGCCCACTTAGTCCTTTAATTGGATGTTGAACTTTCTAAGTATAAAACCAGAAACTGTACATGCTTCTCATACAGGAACATATGGGAAAAATAATGTGTGTATAAAATTGATAAAAATTGGGGAACTATACTTCTAAAGCGTAGAAAAAGTGTTCACAAAGAGCTTTGTTCATTTATTTTTAGTAGAAAATAGAATCCAGAAATATTTAGCTATATTATTTTATGCTAACATGGATGATACAGCTGACAACATTTAATGAGTTTCCCAATATTTATTTCAAAGTAGTGCTTTACAGCTTGAAATGAATACCAGTGCTGGCAGGTGTCAAGACTCAATAGCAATTTACTTTCAGAGTAATGATGCAAATTACACACTTGAATTCTACAAAGAAAAGAACAGCAGTAAAATATGTAGTGACAGTACTATGAAGTTTGTAAGAAGTGTGACGGATCGGCTTCCTGATATATCTGGTTTACCCAACACAACAAAATCTTTGTGACTAGCAGTGAATGCAGTGTACTTACATTTAGCTATGGAATTGAACATGGCAGTAGCTTAAAAGCTATGTTTCTTCCTATTTCCAGAGCCTAAATATTTTGCTCTGATTCAGCATTTCTCTATATTCTTTTTACTAAATTGGATGCTGAATAGGAAATCTTCCAACCCCAGCACAAATTCACTCACTCCCAAAATGATACAACAGAAATAAGTAAAATAGGTAATTCCGTTAGTTATTTTATAGCAATGCTAAGAGAAAGTTACGGACTTATTTAAGAGTAAAAACTAGTACAAAAGTTATAAGTATGCATGATTATTAATAATTTTTTTAATATAAAACAAGAATTATTTGGGTTTTTATCTGAAAAGTAATTACAGAAATACTTGCTCTGAAAAAGTAGCAAGCCTATACAAGTTATCTGAAATTTGAAAAAATGTGCTACTAACTCTAAACAAAAATAGAAAACACAGACATAATAAAATTAAAATCCCATGGCAACTAGGGAAGATCAATAAGAGAATTCAGACATATAAAATCTCCATAGACAGAGAGAATTTTCAGCATTTCAGACCAGTAAGGTAACTGCCTTGCGTAAGGGCTCAGGTTAGTGGAAAGGAAAATATAGACTACAATCCAGCAAAGATTTAAAACACATGCTTAACTTCATGCACCTAAATAGTCCCATTAACGTGAAGTTAAGCATGTGTGCAGGTCTTTGTAGGATCATACTCAAGTGATACCCCTTTGATGAATGTTTCTTCCTGTGTTAGCAGGGAACGGTGTTTGATCAGGCCAGCATGGGGTTAAGCGCCCTTTATCTTTCACCTCTCCACTTAGAGGACCAGACTATGTTGGTGGGGGTGAGGATGAGGATGAGAGAAACAGCATCCAGCCCTGAAGGTATACAGTTCAAATTCTGGTTATTTTAAGAAGAGGAGCCTCTAACATTGCTGAAACTGAAGGTCTCATTGTAGGTTTTGTATCCTGCAGGTTCCTGAGCTCTTTTGGGTTGCAGACAAATTCCTGATCAAATTCTTTTAAATTTTTTTTTTTCTTAAGTTTTATCTAGTGATTAATATGGAAGTACCTCTGCTGATTTCCAGATTAATCTTGTGCTAAGAAAATACCAATAATTTTTTTTATTTCCCATTCCCCTCCAGCTATGATAAGAGGCCCATTTATATATATATCCATACATTTTTTTGCAGTTTGGATCTTAATTGCAACAGCAGTGATTGCAAAATATCTGCATAATATAGCACACCAAACAACTGCAAGTCTAAACTGAGCTCTAATTATACATTCCTGGCTTAAAGTTTCTTCAGGCATGTTCACTACAGTAAGACTAGTACAACCGTCTCTGTGACGGGACAAGTGTGCCACAACAGACTACGAAGTTTTGTGCAGAATACAAATGGGAAAGCAAGGAACTGGTTTTCCTTTGACGGTGTAACTTCCAATTGCTTAAGGCCTTTCATGGTGTAATTCTAGAGGCTTTTTATAAACACAGTAATCATACCTAATAAACGCATTGTAATGTGGGCATTCTTGGATGTATTCTCCACTCAGTTAAACCAACACAAAGAAAGATTCTACCATCTGCCTAAGCAGTCACTAATTCAGCAACAGGCATGAATGGATCTTCCAAGTTCCTATTCTCATTTTAGAAGTAGTTAAAGAGGTTGGATTTTTTCCCACCATTTTTATTGAAAATATATTTTGTTACACTTCTTGCAAACAGAAGTTTGTAACTGCATATAACTACTGCATTATGGACTGCCCTAGAAAGACATGTAACTTAACTGTATATGCCACAAGGACATAACCATACATGCTTCCTAAAATGAAAAAGAATTCAAAACTTAAAAAGTATATCAGGAGAGAAGATAAAAGAGAATTTAACAAAAGGACGAAAGGAATCTACCCTAGATCTTCTGGTGAAGAAAACCAACTGAGGATTACTAATGACCACAAATATTCAGTGGCTGTGAAAAATGTTGTCAAAAGCTAAACTGATCCAGAACAGAAACAGAAAGCTGAGAAATTGTGTGAAAAAAATATTTCTTATTCTTTTTCTTAAACGCTCTTTTAATATTCCATATATTGTTCAAACAAAAAGTGGATTGGGAGGTATTTAAACAAGGAATTGTATTAAAACTAACAACTGACTCATTATACATCACTTAAGTTGTAGCATCCCTGAATTACAGTTTGTGATGGCTTTGCATATTCCTAACTTTACAGCTAACAGTCCTTCCAGTTTTTATTATCACCTCATTATTCCCATTCTTCCTTCATGATGTTATGGTGACTAAAAAATATGTGACTAGAAAATAGCAGTCTTTCATATTTCAATCCCCTGACTTCCCCTGGGGGAGTGGATTACTGCATCATAATACTGGTATCTGTTAGTTAATGCTGTGGGCTTCACTCAACTTCAAAGCAAAGATATTAAAGGCTCATTTTCCACTACAAGGCAGGTGTATTTTTATTAGCTCTTTTTCAAAATTGCTATGACTTCACTTGTGGATATCCCGCCAACAGCCGTTATTGAAAGCTGGACTATAATTGCTAAGGAACATGCAATGTCTGAAGCACTAAACCAGTGTTACTGCAATCCTCCAACAATTGACTGAAACCAAGTGTTACATCATTAAAGCTGAATTACAACACACCCATGGCGTGTTTTCCATGTGTGCTATTTTAAACAATAGTAAAGAAAAACCTGGCTATAAATTCACAGATCCCCAATTTGTTCAAAATTCACGAACAATGAGGGCTGTCTGACAGGCTCTGTTGGCTCTATTTTAGTCAGAAATGTCACGCACCATAATTAAATGTCTGTTTGGCTTTTATTGGAGATGGAAATGCTAGCTTTAGTTATAAATTTAAACAACCTGTCACAAGGGGAGACTCCACATTTGTGTAGTTTAGGAAAGTTTAGCAATTGTAATTGCTCCAGGAAAGACAAATAAACTAATGGAAACTGTTCTATTTCTTAATTGGCTTTGCATCGGAAAAAAATAAGCTAATGCGGTTATGGTATAGCTTTCATCTGGTTTGGGCCAAGTTCTTTGCTTTGGTAGATAAAGTTAGTACACCAGTACATTCCATTGCTGTTGCTTAATTTTCACACAGAAATTATCTGAAGACTATGGGGATGACAGCTTCTAGGTTAATAGAAGATGCCATTGACAAGTGCAACAAAATACCATCAGTCTTCCAGAAAAATGTTTAGTTCAATTCAGTGCAGTTCGCCCTGATGTCGTCCAAGTGGAAATATTTTGCTGTCACACTGCTATGCAGGGGCTATTATAGTTTAACCAAATCCTGCAATTTTTCTACTCAGCTTCAGAAATTTTACAGTGCCCAGATTCCACTGGAAAATATTTGATCACTCATATGCTTGGATAGAAATTTGTCACCTGGAATAGAAATCAGGGTAAACCTGCCAGCATCCTTATGCAGACAGGCTCTGCAAATATATACTAGGCAAGATCTCTGCCAAGTAACTTGTGTCTGGCCAATACCACCTTTCAAATAGTCTGTGAATACCAGTTGCCAATAACGATTCATTATACCATGTATAGGTAAATATTATTTTAGCTTTTGCATCTACAGTTTTAAACTTACACAGTAGCAATTCATTTGCTCTCCACATATTACCTGTCTGCAAGTTTCTGTGCAGTAGCCAATCACAATATTCACACTTCTCACTAGCACCTAAACAATATTCTTCTTTTACTTAAAATAGATCACTGTCAGATGCAAACATTTTCAAGTTACGTTTTTCACTAACACACAAAGTACGTACTATGGCTATTTTAAATAGCAATATCACATGCAAAACTTCACAGTAGATGTTATAATTATCTAAGTCTTTTCCTGCTGCACTGCTTTTCAAGCTAATAATTTCAGCTGGGTTCTATAACTATTTAAATATAAGTCCATGTATAATGTCTTCTATTTCTGAAAATGTATGCATATACTAAATTAATGCAAAAAATAATACTATCTCTATATTTCTCATAGTGAAATTTTAGAGCCATTCCCTCAGGCATGGTAGATCCTCCAAAATAGTCCCAAATCATGCACTGGGTTACAGTTGTTAAAAAAATAAAAACATTTTAGAAGACAGTGTGAGACACTTTCACCATAAATGTTTGCCTATACATCTGCATTCTCTCTTGTTTATAAAAAGCCCGTCAACTCAGATTATCTCACTTCAGAATGTTATTTACTTTTTCAAAATTGCACCAAACTTGCTGTTATGAAACTTCTCAAGCAGTTGTTGTGTTAATTTGCACTTTAATTTTACCACTATTTTCACCTATTAGAAGAACTACATGAGAACAATCCAGTGAATAGCTATTAATGTTTGATTCCTAGAAACATGTGATAGCAATACCATTTAGCAATATTTATTTTTCCATAACATTTTCCCATTTACCTGACAAATCAGATTGCTTTCTCTTCTCCTTCTTTTTCTTCTATTACATCTTTTCACACAACTTCGTCAGTTTGTTTTTCCTCACCTCTTCCCATCATAAAGTCTTCCAGTATCCTTATGTCTCACTAGCACTTCAGTTATTTGAAGCTCTCTCCTGAAATCTTTCATTATTGTTGCTCATATACTACTTCAGATTTTCTACGGGATTTGTTCTTTCCTTCTTTCTCCAAGTATTTGTAAATACTAAGGTTTATTTTAGAGGGTCCTTTTTCATATGAAGAGAGCTAATAAATTAAGTTTTGCCCAGATTAAAGGCAGGTGTCTATATGTTCTTCTGTGCACCAGCCAGGACAGCTAATGGCAAAGATTTAACTCCTTTTTAGCACCCTAATCTCTAATTCTTCTGGCTATTGATTTGTCACAAGCATTGTTTACTACATTCTCAACACTACTTCAATTTATTCCTGCTTTTGAAGAAGGCATTGGTGGCTAAATAATTGCTATACCACAGATGAATCCTTAGTCAATTCTCTTTGACAATAGTAAAGTCTTTGTAGCATTAGAGCACTCTGTTGCAGCACATTTGGTCCCAGTTGCCAGAAAATTTAATTTTCATGTGCTCAAAAAAAAAAAAAAAAAAAAGTCTCACCACCGTCATGAATTCAGCAAGGATAAATCTATTAATCTGTGGCATATTTGGATATTTTTCTTTAAATAAAAGATATTTTTTCCTTTTACTCAAAAGATCTATTGTGTAGATCTTGTATAAATAAAGTTTATTTTATGCCATCGTGTAGGGCTCAGTAGATACATCAAGTTTTTATGCCATTATGTACAGCTCAGATACACCAATTTTTTGTGCAAGCTCTGTCCTTGTTCTGCTTTTGTACTTATCTAAATATTATTACCCCCAGCACAAATTCTATCATCCCTATGCAGATCCCACTCTCTTCTCCATGTCTTGTCCCCCTCCCCCTGCCAACTAAATTGCAGCCTTCCCAATATTATTGTGTGTCAGCTTAGGTTAAATATAGTTTAAATTATTTATCTCCTGTGTTTCCAACTAAATTTTGCCTCCTTCTTTCCCTATAATTCTAAATAACATCATCACTGTTTATATATAATCTTTCATTCCCATCTCTCCTGAGATTCCCCATATCCACATGCGCAGATTCTTTTCTAACATACTTGAGACGATTGGTCTTAGTCATTCATGCATCTAGGATTCTCATCCATGCCCTTGTCTTCTCATACCTCCACCAAAACTTTTATGCCTCACTGATGTCCACCCAGAATGCTACTGAAATAAATATGTGTGTCTTAGACTGTCCCTTTGGCTATGTCGTTCCTCTCTAGGTACAGTTCCTTTGACTCCCTTTTCAAAAGTAAGCTAATTTTCAACACTTTAAGGATCTTCTCACCATATCTCTGTTCCCTGAGCTAATACTGTTAGCTCCCATTATCAACATGCTCAGTTTTCATAGAAATACTTCGTGATTTCTCCTCCAATGGTCCTTACGCTTGTCCACGTTCATCTGCTGCCTTTTATCTCATGTTTAAGCTGTATGTGCCTGGGAGCAGGACTATCATTTTGTTCTGGGACTTGACGGCGCCTTGAACAACTGTTAGAATACCTGGATGCCAACTAGTTTGACTTCAGAGTTAATAAAGGAAATATTGACTCTTAAGCAGCACATTGCAAACAGTGATTGTAGCGATGAAGTATTTTGCTACTTGCAGCCCAGTCTCTCATTAGTGCGGATTTGCTACTGTAGAGTGAATGGACAGCAAAGTGCTTCAGGACCTCCTTAATACAGCAAAGGTCAAAACCTCCCAAATGTTAACAACGAGATCCCTAAACCACTAAATAAACAGTTGAAAAGTATTTTCTGCTCTAAATATTTTGAATCAGAAATAATACCAATTTTCATATTTGGAAAACATTTTTATAAATCAGACTGGCCAGAATAATATTTTAGAGCTGTTTTTCTTAGCATGTAATAACACCTGTAAGCTGAATATAGTTGTTTGTGTTAATGGAGGGATTTATTTACATTGATGACTCCACAGTTTTTCTCAATTATCTTAGGAGTGAGAGCAAAACAGAACAGGAAAGCAAGTCACTAAACTACCAAATTTCATCTAATAACAAGGCAATCTATTCTTCTGTTCAGCAGCATACTTCAAAGTGCTTATTCAACCAGAATTTTCCAATTTTTTAGCTCCCATCAAAATAAAACGAGGTGTTTCATGCATTTCATGTAATGCTAAGCATTATTTTTAAGCTAAGCAGCATGAAAATGCTGGATGAGAATGAGCTCCAGAACGCTGGCATTCCTTAAAAATCACTGTACATTAGTAGTTACACGTGCATAATTATATAATTACACTTGATGGCAGCAATAGCACATCGAGAAGATTATTAATAGCATGTAAATTCTGCAGAAGTCTCATGAAGACGAATACCCTTCGAAAGTATGAAAAGGTGGCACTTGGTGAAGAATATATTTTAGTTTTACATTTCAGCATGACAATTACCATGAAAGAAAGGATCAAAGTCAAATGGCACAGCTGGCAGCTTCAGAATAATTTAAGAGGTGTACTGGCAATAGCTTTTTGGTTTCAGTAAGATGGACTGCATTAACTATAATAGGGAAATGATGGTGGAGAAAAGTCATACAGCATTCTTGCCTGGCACTAGTACAACATTAGCTGAACCTGCAGTTTTGACGACTTCATACAAATTTTAAGGGAGAAAATTGCTAATGAATATGAACAATAGCAATGTCTCCTCTGCAGTTTGGGACAAAACAACAACTCAGCATCACATTTAGGCTTAAATCACTGATTCAGGAATTCATCACCACTGGGGAAATAAGATTAGCATGCGCCTCTAGTATATCCAACTATGGTTCCTCAACCTTGTCCCCAAACAACAAAGAAATAATCTGTCTGCAAGGGCATGACTAAATACTTCAGAAATCAGGGCAGCTGGGCTGGAAGGATGTAATATAAGCTATGCAGATAATGCTTTATAAACCCAAGGCTCTTCTCTCATTTCCCATTCTCCCTGTAAAGTTTGAATTTTACAGTATTGCAGCGGTGGGATCACAGAAGCAACTTCTTATCATTCAATTCCTTTACAAAGGAGGTAATAAAAGGAGTTTGGGAGAATGTACAGATCCTCCCTGCTTTCCATCCTTACCCTAACTCTCTTCCAGATCATCATAGGTACCCTTTGGACCAGCTGTGCCCTGCATGGAACGGAGAGAGTCTGTTGTGTCGGCCTTCCCCCCCATGCCATTTTCTCCCACTCCACTGGCTAATTTTCTCCCAACAACCTGGCTAATGTTTGAATATGCATACTCTGTCCAACAAAGAATAATGGTGCATCTGATAATACACTTTACAGTCACCAATTTCCAGGTCTCCACCCCAAAGACAGAATCACAGAATCACTAAGGTTGGAAAAGACCTGTAAGATCATCAAGTCCAACCATTACAAAAAACAAAACAAAACAAAAAAAAAACCCAAAAAAACACACAAAAAACCACCCACACCACACAACACCATGCCCATCAAGCCACGTCCCATAATGCCACGTCCACACGCTCCTTGAATACCTCCAGGGAGGGTGACTCCACCACCTCCCTGGGCAGTCTATTCCACTGTGTTACCACTCTCTCAGTAAAGAAATTTTTTCTAATATCCAGTCTGTATCTCCCCTGGCGCAACTTGAGGCCATTTCCTCTTGTCCTGTCGCTCATCACTTGGGAAAAGAGACCAACACCCACCTCTCTGCAACCCCCTTTCAGGTAGTTGTAGAGAGCGATAAGGTCTCCCCTCAGCCTCCTCTTCTCCAGGCTAAACAACGCCCAGTTCGTCCACACACGAACAGTTCCGAAAATCAGAACCTCCACTGCCAAATGTATTATGGATTCTCTGAAATTACTGGCATATATGCCCAAATATGCACAGTCTAACATGTGCAGATTTTACAGTTGCAATATGCTTTTGTGTAGAGTTTAATAGTACGGATTACTGCACATTACAAAGCAAAATAAAATCATGAAGACCACATAATTTGATCTACACAAAGATCAAAATAAAACAGCAGAGGATGTAAAGTAGTTGGTTGGGCAGATTTTATGTGGACTGTCCAGGAAAAATGGACCAGTTTTGGTTGCATGCTGCTTTCACAGCTATTATTTTTGTTAGTTTTGCAATCTGATGCTTTTGATTTTTATTTGATGCTAATAAGTTCTGAAAGCCACAGAGTTTACAAAGCCAAAAAAATAAACCTGGATCCACTAAAGATCCTGTTTTCCTCTTTCTTAACTCTCCACTCGCCAGGAGTGGAGCTGCCAGTTTTACATCACTGGAAGGAGCAGACTTGATTCATCTAGTGGATTGAGACTTTTTGTAAGAACTTGGCAGAAATTAGTAAATACTTAGAAGGTGATAAATAGTCCAATAAGATACTCAAAAACATCAAGTTAAGATGGCATCAATTTATATAAAAATTAAGGCTATAAAACTACATTTGTTCTATCACTGTTCTTAATCAGGGTAACACTGTATAAAGAAAAGACCGTGCTATTATTTGTTTCTTGTCCTTTGATATAATTCATTGATAGCTACACACCACATATACACGTAAAAAAGAGACTTTCCCCCCCCCATACATGAACCCAGCTCTCCTTCAAGCTATGAAAGGGTTTTCTAAGATCTTCACAGAGCCTCTACTGAGAATTTCTTACTCTAAAATTATGTTTCAAATGAGCTACCTTTAAGTAATGTATAATGACAGAAAAAGTCAGGGTGTGAAAAAGCTGATCTGAATCTCAGGCCCTAATATTCTACCAATACCAAGGACTATGTTAAAAATAGACAGTGTTTCCTTTTTTAATATCCAGTTTCCCTCTGCTAATGAAAAGCTGCTTATTTCCAACAGCAAGGTCCTCATATAGCCATTCAGACAAAACACTCATTAATCCCTCCCTACTCTTGGAAGTAGAGATTGGACAATTTTATCAAACAATTTATTTCTCAAAATGTGTCATTTCAAGATTAATGAACTTATAGCAAGTTGAGGACTTTTGCTTTTATTTTAAATGGAGAATTTTGAATGAGATGCTTTTGTTTCAGGCAATACTTTCTTCTGGCATTTAACCAATCTTATTTTGAAATGGTGGGGGAAAAAAACAACAGGTTTTTGGTTTGGGGGGTTTTGTAGGTTTTATTTTATTTTGACTTGGTTAGTGAAACAGAAAACAAAGTTTTCTTCCAGCTCTCTCTAATACTTGAGTCAATGGGGCAGAGCACATTGAGCAATAACAGTTTCGGCATTCCAGCAGAGCTGTGACTCCTTACAGACCAATTCAAATATTCGGCACATTGATAGGACAAAATATGTTCACTACTGTGTAGTTACTATCAGAAGGCCATAAAATGGTATGAACAAGCCTATCTGGAGCATAATAAATTTGATCAAAAATCTTGGCCTAGGATGCAAATACACAATTGCAAAAACTGGTTAAAATTGTTCTTTTTTGAAATTCCCTATGAGTAATATTTATTTTTTTGCTTTTTATTTTTCAAGTTTTTAAATTAATTCCTCTGTGTAAGTCCTCGTATTAATCCTCTTCATTTCCTTTTCTTAACGTTTCCTTTCCACACATAGAAAGAAAAAAGCAAAAGTAATAAAAGGAAGAGGAGAGGGAGAAAGGGAGAGGAGAGGGAGAAAGGGAGAGGAGAGGGAGAAAGGGAGAGGAGAGGGAGAAAGGGAGAGGAGAGGGAGAAAGGGAGAGGAGAGGGAGAAAGGGAGAGGAGAGGGAGAAAGGGAGAGGAGAGGGAGAAAGGGAGAGGAGAGGGAGAAAGGGAGAGGAGAGGGAGAAAGGGAGAGGAGAGGGAGAAAGGGAGAGGTAAAAATTGGACCATTTTATTTAGAAAAGTCTCAAATATTTTTCAGTGCTTTTTAAAATAAAAACATATAAAAGCATATGCCATTTCTCATCAGCCAACTGCACATTTTAGACTTCTATCCAGAGGGCATGGCAAATTCTAGCCAGTTATACCCTAACTTTTAAAATTTATGAAGCCCTTCTCAGTTGTTGATATCTTGGTAACACATTTTTTGGTCCAATTTACAAATCTGACAGTTGAATTCCTGCTTTTTACATGTTTTATGGTCTGGGCATGCATTTTAATAAGGCCCAGATAACCCCAGAAGCTAATTACCATCCATACACATAGTATGAAAGATACATTTGAATGGACTCAGTTTAGACCAACACTTTCATCAAAAGCAAAGATGGCGCAACAAAATACTAGAATTAGACTCCTGTACACATCTTGTACTGTGCCAGAACGTAATCAGCTGAAAACAACAGAGAACTTAAAAAAATATGTATACTTAAACGCCCCAGTTTTCTAAATAAGGCAACTGTTTAATAGGCTTCACTTGAAAGTCAGGAATAAGAAATGACTAGGAATTTAACTAGGATGATGGCAGCTGTATTCACTGCTTACACAGTGCACGGAAGTGAGGTAGGCCCTTTATGTACGCACAAAGGTAGGGATCTGCCCTAAGATGTTATAATCCTACTAGACTGTTCGCAGACAAGGGAAAATGGAGATAGGTATGGAGACATGTAGATATAAAACAATGTAGTTAATGGCCAGATTCTGTTTCTTAACATCCTGCTTAACCGCCACTTGTAACTGTTTCCTACTATCTGACTGTTCTTTGTAGTCAATTTACATGAAGCCAACAAGAAAAGAAGTAAATCTATCTGGAGATTTATAGTCAGATGCAGATGTGCAATGAATTTGGGTAATAGCGAAGGGCAAAATATAGCATCCCTTTCTCCATAAAATCTAAAATGTTCAAACTAAACCCAGGCATTTTCAACTGTGTATTAGCTTCCAATCAGCAAAATAAACAACCTATTCCAGGCATTTCATGGGCTCCACACGAAGATAAACCAAACTAATTCTGTCAGGACAGATGTGATCACTCCCAGACTCTATAGGGGGTTGCTGCATTATTTTGCCTTGGTTTCAAGTGATAACTAGAGCTTTACATGTACTTTTTTCCCATAACACCTATTTCCAACTTTAAAACACACAAAGTGTTTTGTGTGTTCTGCATTTGGGAATCAGTTGTTAAGCATAGCATTTGCTAATCTTCTTTCATCAGGCAATTTTTATTTGGCATTGGCAAGAGAAGGAAATTTTAAAACATTCTCTTTGCCTTGCGTAATACCCAAATATAAAAATAAATATAGCACTTCTGCTTTCTCTATATTACCTGCCTCTAAACATCATAGAAAACAGAACTCATACAAAGGAATGATATAACAAAACAGTAATAAAAAATTAAATCGCAGCACAGATAATGGTTTGATTTTATCTCATTGATCTATTGCCCACTTTAGACAAGAGGCACTGGCTGGTTAGTATTTAGCATGCAATTGCCCAGATGTCATGAACTACTTTTCAGTCTCTGTGGTTATTTCATGGGCTGCTAGTAGAGAAACAGAGGCTCAACTTTTACTGTGCTTTTCCTTCTTTGTTCATAAGAAGCTTCTGAAAAAATAGACTGTGCAAAAGATGCTTTTTTTAATCATCAATTCTAATAAAATATATTATAGAATATTTTGACTTAATTTCTGCTTTCCTAAATACAGGTATTGATTTGGCTTTCCAATGGCCTACATTACAGCCTGATTCTGTGGGTCCTACACAGCCGTTCTATTCCAGAAATGCTAAGTTTTCACAGCTGCCATGTTCTGCTCACTGTTACAGAAGTCGGAATGGATGTTTATGGGAAGAAGAGTCTTGTACCTCCACCTCCCCTGCAGGACGTATAAATTGGGTAACTCTGGACCGCATGTCTTTTTTACATTGGGGTTTTCTCTATTTAAATCTTGTGAGACAAAAATATCCAAAATGCTTTAGATACCAGTCTGGTTCTTTGTGGTCACCTTGTATCTGCCAAGCCCAGATTTATTCCACATCAGAAATAGCTAGCTTAATTAAAGCTGTCATCTCCTAAAAGCTAATTCAATCCCTCTGCCTGTCACGTTGAGGATAAAATTCAAACTAAGCCATATGCCTTCATGGTCTTGAGAACACAGGCATAGCTCCCCTCTCTTTAAGGTTAGGACAATTCCCACCTGCCAATTGTGATAATTTTGGTGGCAGACTATCTAATTTTGGAAAGAAGTCTACTAATTTTGCATATCAGGTTGTCCTAATAAACACATACACGCAGGTGAGGTTGATAGGCTAAAGACAGGTAGGCCACAGAGCACACACATGTACCAGCTGTGCATGGTGGGGCTGGCAGGCTCCCCGCTCCAGGGTGCTCAGCACAGCTGGGGGACACGTTCCGACGGATGCAGAAGGTATCTTCTGCTTCTCCCCACACCACGTGCATGGATGGGAAATCTCAGCAAGCAAGCCAGTGTCTTTCATTCACGACACAGCAATCACATCTTACCCTTGCCTTTGACTCTTAAAGACTGCAATGTGCATTACACTACGCTATACTTTAAATCAACTTTGAACGTAAAATGGATAAGAATGTAAACCGATCAGTAAGCACTGGCTCTGTCAAGCATAGGAAACACAAGTCTGCTCTGACCCTCTGCATCTCCCCTACAGAATCCAAACACCTGCCTCTCACTCCAGTGTATGCCAGCCCTGCTTGTGTTGTGATGCAGAGGTGCCTCTGTGCTTACACAAATGACTAATACTGCAAACAATGCATCCTCTGAGCACTCCTTCACTGGAAGTATTTTTTTAAGCTTTTTAAAGGGGAAAAAAATATTAAAAACCACTCTACAGATAGTTTTCCTAACAGTACTACCTCTGCAGAAGAAATCCAGGTATGAAACAAATATATGCATTTGTGCATTAGCAGAAAAAAAGTCAGTTAATACTCTAGAACTGGAACTGCAATTACACAGACAAAAACATCTACCCATGTGGAGTATCTCAGTTGTCACCAGGGATTAATATTGGTGATGCAATTCACTGGTATGGAGATTTCTATTATTAACCATGTGTTATTATAATGTAGAAAAGAAGGCAGTTTGATGGGGTTTGTAGCATTACTGGCTTATAGAAAAATTATGCTTTGACTTATGAACCTAACCAGTCTACAATGCAAATTAGTAACAACGTGTGTGAAATGGCAGTTTCATTTTTACAAAGACACCCTCAGATGTATAACTGAACATTAATAATTTCATTTGGCATCGCTGTTATCTTTGAAATGCAAACATTTCATACAGATACAAGCCAAACACTAACTGCTTTGGGCTAAGAAGGGTCAGAAAATAAACTTTACAACTCTCAGTGTGAGTGTTGAGAGAACAAAATGCAAAATTTCAGACAGTATACGTGAATATGTATTTTCCATCTTCAGAGTACCACATTTGCTTCATCTTTGACGGCATGTTTCTGATTTCTCTTAAGTATGACTACCTCCTTGTCTTGTCAAGCAGTTAAAGTGACAAAAGTAATAGCAGATGCCTCTTTCAATAGTTAAAACTACAGCAAGCAGACCATAGCTTGCATTTTATTACAAGCACTCTATACAGCGTAATAATTGCAAGGTAATTGAAAAGATCCTGATAATAAACCACTAGTTTACTTTTTTTCAGACAAAATAAATATATAACCCAATTCAGGCGTCATTTTAACGACACATTAGATGGTTTCCAACTTGTCTTGATTTTTGTTTTATTTTATGATTGTAAATAAACCCTGGAAAATTCTTTCCCCCATTTTACCACCTGAAACTGCAGCTGTTGGCTGACACTATCAAAGCCTCGCAATTCCGAACTCACGTGCAAATCTCATCAAGTGCAGACACTTCTAATTGATTCCAGAAGTTTTTCTTTTGCTAAGATCAGCGGGCAGAAGAAGAATAATGAGCAGCTTTTAAGCAGAGGGGGGAGGGTATTGAGCTCGGGGAGTGGAGATTTTAAAAGCTCCAGCTTGGCTGCTCTGCCAGAAACGCGGAGCAATTTTACGGTCAATTGGCCAGAGCATCTGGAACTATACATCATAGTCTTTAGTTGATGGTGGTGAAGCCGCCTCTCAAACTGGCTAAGTCTAAAATCAGTAATGACTCTGCTGTCACACCTAAGTGGAAACTAACTTAATCTACTGCCAGATTTTACTGTGACTTTTTCTAAGGGACATTATTCCCCTTAGGGCAGTTGTCAAGAATATTAAAAGTCCGGTCCCTGGGATACACTGCATAGTATAGCGGACTTTTCTGAATGAAGCTAACATAGAAAATACAGATTACAACTTGTGTTTGTTTAATTCCATGTGTGTTGACAAGGCTTTTTATCATAAGGCAGTAGTGTTTCCTTCCCTCCCCAGCTTCATTTCTAAAATACATTTCAAACACACCAGCCAATGTAGTTAGGGCACAGAGACTGCATAAAAGCTGAGGTCGTAAATCATAGCGGAGGGCATGGAGCATTCACCTTAATGGAAACCAAATATGGGATATGCTGCTCTTTGAAATGTGGCACAGATGATCATAACGAGGGACCAAGGAAAAATGCTACAGAGCAGAAAACTATCATTGATGTGGAAATAAGTTCTTATGAGTAAATGTTTGTTTTAAGTCAGTACTCATAAGTCAGTATTCCAACGCTGGTAAATTACACTAAGAAACAAGTGAGGTAACAGCGAGTCTCTGTACGATGAAAGGAGAAATAAGTAGCGTGGTAATATATCACATTAAGAGGGACTGCTGTGGAATACACAGTGATACAGTGCAAATCAGTTCTTTAATAAAGAGATACTATATATTTTATGCAGACAAATTAGCTGACACACTCGTAAGAAATACCAGAATTGCATCAAAGATCAGAGAAGCAGTCCATTTGGTACAGAATACTGTCTCCAAAAGTTTTTGGAACAGCTGCATCTACTAAGTTTAGACACTCTGGAGGAGTAAATAAACAATTTGACCACAACGAAGTTCATTCCTGCCTTCATTAGTTAAGGGCTGAATTATACCCTGCAGCACAAGATTTTATATATCTTCCAAAGTTGGTTATATTTCTAATGCACCACATGCCCACATAAAGCAGAAAAGAAAACAAGTTATTCATTTAAAATATCACACATGTATGCAACCTCTCTTTTCTCTCTTTTCCCCAATGCAAGTTGTCCTAGATTTTTATCCTTCCTACCCGCAAATTAATACATGCCTGCCAATGCTCTCACAGCCAGGCAGCCCAGGAAGTTGCAGTGCAGGAGGAGTCTGGGTGAAGAGATTTACTCTCAAATACAATGCTCTAGCTGAAACAAAGGTACAAGATGAACGAGCACATCAAGACAAACATCTGTATTTCCTCCTCCACCTTCCTCACTCCTAGCCCCATAGTTTAAGAGTCTTTCTCAGTACTGAGTTGCAGCCACTATGAGAGTTGGTGAAAATATTTAAGACGAGTTCCAACAACATGTCAATGGCTCTCATTTCTACTTGCTCCTCATTAGTACTACTGTCAAGTAACAGCCAGTGCTTGACCAAAATCAGCTCATGGAATATGCTGGCCGATGCCAAACCAGAGCAGTTGAATGGAAACACTTTGAAGAGGTGCACGATCATCACAGATTTATTTTTACATACAGTGCCTGCTGAACCGTCACATAACTGAACACACAAGCAATGTTTTCTGCTACCTCCAGGTGGTTAGGAGACTCCAGGCCCAGCCTGACAGAAAATGATTTGGCTTTAGTAATACACATGATCATCACATTACACAGGCATGAAGTAATGAGCCTAAAGAAAACTAACTAGTATAGGATGTGGCAGCACAGATCCTCAAGCAGAAACACATTAGCTCCTCAGTTTACTGCCTACAGCCAGTCAAATATAATATCTCTGTCCTTATCATCAAGGTGTTCAGTGACCTCCACCTAGGAAACAATTCTCATAAGATCTAAAAATTTCCTCAAACGTGATTTTTTTTTTTTCTTCAAAAAAAAGCAGAGCCTGCTTTGTTCACCTAACTATCCACATTGAAACACATACAGCACAAGGAACAGAAAATGCACACTTTCTTGCTCCACAGAAAGTTGCATCTACTCACTTATCTGAAGAAAAATCTTTGGCTGCATAAGGCCGACGCAGGTAGATGGGCAGTGAGGGTAAGAGGCTGGAGCCAGAGGGCAGGACTGCTCCTTCTGCTGGAACTGCAATCGTTGGCTGCTTGTTTCACACCCACCTGAGCTCATTTAATGGCAAAAGGGAAAGGCTCACGCCTTGTTTCCCCTGCTTTTCTCTCCCACTCCTCACCTAGTTTTCTCCATTTCTTCTGTATTTTCCTTCTACTTTTCACCCAGAAAGCCCTCCTCTCATGCAGTAGTTCTGATAATTGTCAGACCTTTTTATCAGCCAAATGCAATCACTTGCAGTCTAAATCACCTATTTTTACCAGCTAGAGTACCCTGCAAATAGTACTGCAAGGACATTTACTTTTGAAAACTTATCTACTGGTTCTAAAATACTCATGAGAAATATGAACATATGAAACATAGTCACATTAAGAAACAATGTGTATAGACAGGAGTCACAGACTTTTTCACTAATTACTCAACATGATATACGGCAAAATCACTCTTGCACTTACCTGCTGCAAAGTGCACCATTAACTTAAGAATGTTGGGACAGAATTATTTGTTAAATTCTAGACACACTGAGTAGTGCCATCATGTTTCTTGCAGTTTATTTTAATTCATCCCTAAGTAAGCACCCTGAAAGGCTTAATTTATAGACCCAGAAAAATAAGTCAACAGAAATTCTTTTACATGATGTCATGCATTCATTCCTATTGCTCATGAATACTGGATTACTAAAGAATTATTTATTTGGTAACATAAAATGATGAAGTTGTAAATAGTACATTATTTAAGAATAGTACAGATTATGAGTACTAAAAATATGACATTAAAAAGATTGAAGTCAAATATTTCTAGATGTATGTATGAGGCAAACAGAAAGATTAAATAAATGGTTTAATTTACACCTCTCAAAAATTGTAAGTGGACTTGAAGGAGAAACAGAGCAAAGGAAGCTGAAAAGCAAGCAGATAAAAATGACTAGGACATATGTAGCAGAAATTAAAAAAAATGCTTATGAGATAGATCTATTTTTTTGGGGCCTCAAGATTTTTGAAGCTTCACAAGATTTTTGAAGTTATCTACACTATTATACAAGGAAGGATAGATAACCTGTTTGAATGTTGAAAAGAAGCAATTTTTAGGAGAAATTTTAGACCTAATTTCTGAGAAAGCCTTGCCTTTTCTTTTCTTTTTCTTTTCTTTTCTTTTCTTTTCTTTTCTTTTCTTTTCTTTTCTATGCTTTCTAGTATCTGCTTGTTCAAAATGATCAGGTCAATAATGATCAAAAAACATTAATATGGGAAAACTTTTCAACACAAATTGACAAATCTCTGGCATTTTCTCTTTGCTCAGAATTTTTTGCTCATAAATCCCATTATAACAATATTACCACCCATAAGAACATTCCCACCATGAATCCAGAAATTGTATAATGCACTGAGAGCACAAGAGCAAAACCCATGATGGTGGATCATTTATATCAAAATGGGGGACTCTGAAGTCCATCACAAACATCACAAAAGCTATTAACAACACAAACTTGCTGATTTAAGATTAAATGTAAGTCTCTAGTGCTGATCTATTGCCATTATTCAGAAGCATTATCTAGTCTAGTCTCACTGGGAGCACCAGTATTTTCAAAGAAAAAGAAATGTGAGCAAAATGCTCCTGTTTCTTGTTAAAAATGGACTACCTAGTCAGTGCCAAACAAGGGACTAAAAAAAAAGAGTAACAGAGAAGTATAATATAGATGACAAAAACAACACTAGACAGAAGAAAGGATAGGAAAGTACGGTAGGAAAGAACTGGGGATGGCAAAGAAGTTAGTATTTTAATGACAGATACATGTATATAACAGAATAACAACCATTTCATTTTATTTTCTGCTTCATGACAGAATAGAAAGCCATACAATTCACTACAAAAACAGAAATAACAATCTGATAATTTTACTTCTACTTGCTCCTTAGTAGGAGACACTTTTACACATGTACACACACCTCAGCAAGGCAAGTACATAAAATTATTATTTTTTTTTTAATTTAGACTATATATTTTGACAAATAATTCTCCCCAAATTCAGTTAGACTACCGGAGTATCTCAAGTCTGAAAGCTATATCTCAAGGGCTATACAATTAATCACCAAATTGTAGAATTCTTCGCTTCAAGCCTATCTATTGTAATAGGCTACTCAGTAAATAATAAAAACATTTTCCAAATTATATTCAAGCAAGTAAAATCCTTAAAATATTGTTGAGGTCTGGCAGACTCTTATCAAAGGAATTCAAGAACTGTTTGATTTATACAACAAAGTTTTGACAATATAACAATATGGGAAAAATCAAAACAATTCTTGATTAGTGGCATTTATCTAGCTTTAAATATTGTCCAATAATTATTGTTTCCTATTCCAGGTGAAAAAAACCAAACAAAAAAAAAGACCAAAAAGACCCACAGTAGCATAAGATATTTTTCCATTCTTGTTCTCTTGGAAAAGCAGGAGAATCAGCACCACTACCAGAAACCTCCAGCTAGGAAAGTTGCTATAAATTTTGCAGATATTTCAAGTCAAAGGAACCATTTCGAACTCCACCCGTAACAGGTCTGAGTCTCGATCCCTACTGGTTTATTTCATATTTTCTGGTTTTAAGCCAAAAGGTAACTTTCTGATAACAGTTCTACCAGTCTAGCAAACCGTTCATAAGCTTGCTGATAAGTGTCTTTGCTGGTAACCAGCACTAAGTAGCTTGGGAATGTTACTCAGATCAAAATCATATTAATGATTCAGTGTTATTTAATTCAGATCATATTAAAAGAGTTATTATGAAATATGAACTGTACTGAAAAAAAAGGTAGATTAAAAAGGAAAAGTCACAAGCAGGACAAAAATAAGTCTTAAGAACACAAAAGTGACCATACTTACTCAGACCAAAGGCCTATTTAGTCCAGTATCCTATCTTTGTCAATGGCTAAAAGTCTGTTTTTGAGGTACAGTGTAAGTACAGAATAAAATATTTGATATTTAAGACCCTTCCAGCCTCCAAGCATTTTCAGATTTGCCCCATGAAAGGTGAGTTAATCAATTCAAATTAAGCAACACATTTCTGTTATTCCCTTCAAAACATATGGCCACTAATATATTATTTTTGCAAGAACTGGTAAATAGACATTTTTCTGACTTTTTTCCAATGTAAATTAGCATCTCTGTAGCAAACCCCAATAATTTTCTTACAAGTTCATCATAAAAACAGAGAACTAAAGAGATAAGAAAAAAAAAATAAATATTCTACTAAAGTAGTATAATAAAGATAAGGAAACAAAATATAAATTTGTAGTGTTACTGTTTCTTCTAAAAAGATAAAAAATGTATGGACATTACCATAGACATTTCAAAATAAATGTCTTACCTCATATGCATAGCTCAAGGAAGAAAACTGACTCCTTAAGTAGCCAAGTTTGTACACACCCACGAAGACCAAGCAGCGGATGATTTCCAAAATTCCTGCTTTGGGCCTAGAAATGGGACATAATTTACATTAACGTCCAATTTTTTCTTCTTTGTTAACTTCAGTGAAAAAAAGAATGTAGAAATAGTCTGTGATGTCCTGCACTTACATCAAGTCATCTTTCTTAACCTTGTAGCTAAGTTTTTATAGTATATATCTTACATGGACTTAAAATACTGAATTTGCTGGAGGTGAGAATACACATACTCACAAACTATATATGAACTCACACAAATGTAGAGAGATATATATATAGCTATTGTCTTTTGATCTTAAAAAGGACAACAGCAAAATTCTGAAAACTGCTACATGAGTAGTTCAGAATTTTTTCATTAGTCTAATTCTGTAAATTTTTACTAATTCACATGATTAACTCCCTAAGTTATACACGTCTCTGGGATATTGACAGATTTTTACATATCCTGAAATAACCTATTCAGTCCATACAAGTGAAAGGTATTCCTTTCTGAAAACATAATGAACAGCAGGTGCAAAGCAGGACTGGCACCTCAATCTCAAATGAAGATTCTATTCCACATTTCTGTGAGCAAGGCAAAATAGTTTCTCTGTAAGAAACTTTAGCTGCTATTTATTCTTCTGTAGGGTCACGGTGCCCATATGGACTACTTTTGTAGTGTGTGTCTCGCTGGGCTGGTGTATTCAAGATCCAATGTGATTTGAATCCATACTGATTAAATTTAGTCTTAAGTCTACACCATCCTTCACATGATTTTGAGTCTACTCTGAGCTACACCGTGTGCTTTCCGTATACCATCACTGTATCTGACACCTATGAGCTACACAGGACTGGCACTATCAGCTTGAACAGCCTTGGGACAGAATTCAGGTCTCACTGGCCTGCCAGTGTCCCAAACCCAGAGATGTGGACTTAACAAATGCAAGCACAGAGGGTGACATGAGTAGCCCATCCCGTAACTTTTCTGCAAGGGACAATATAGGTATAGCCACTAATTGCTATGGGAACACTTCTGGGTTTAGAGGCTGGCTAGTCATGTATTATTTTCTAGTCAACAGACAGCAACATATGTGTCCAAGTGTATCTATATTTCTTTATCAATATAATTTCTGACACACTTGAGATTTCCATATAATGATAAATACTGCATAATGAAAGAAAAACTAAAAAAAAGCTTGTTTTGTATCTTACCTGTTCTCCATAAGTAGTCCGAAAGAGGTCAGGGATAGAATGATAAAGCCAATTCTCAGGAGAATAGTTCCCTGTGATAACATCTGTTAAAAAGTAGAAAAATAATTCATTTAGAGTAATTTTCTGAAGATAAATTGAGTTCTAACAGAACAGTAGCTTCAACTTCCACACTCAGTGATGTTAGTGTCTGCTTTTAAAGTAATTTGTTACTTTAAATTTTATAACAAAAATATCTGCTCTGGATAGCACACTTATCTGGAGTAACCACCTTTATAGTTGCTTCCTGAATGCTGTATTTCCAAAATAATGTTTAAGATATTCCTTTCTGCACTATGTGTTTTCCCGAAGTTATTTGATTCCCTTATGCCTCTCCCCAAGAGGGAACAGACTTATTTCTAGATAAAAATCCCAGCAGCCCTATTCTTTTTATTCATCTTATGTTACCAGGTTTTTACACTAGTCATCTATGAATCGCAATGGATACCAATACCTATACATTGGTGAGAATAAGAAGTCACATGACATGACAATATGACCATATTTAAGAAGAAACAAAACTAATGTTTTCCCTTCATGACAACTCGACACTTGGTTCCCAATGCAGCAAAACTCTTCAATTCATACAATTAACTTCAATCAGACTTAAAACACTTTTAAACATTAACATGTGTGTTAGTATTTGGATGAAAAGCAGCATGAAGATTTATGTCCTTAAAACTTAGATCAAAATGATATAACCAAACCCAGGAAAACAGAAATTATTTTCATTGTGAAGTTTGAATTTTTTCTTTTCATTTATTAAATACTTTTTGTATTCTACACAGCTGCCTTTGAAAATCAAATATTTAATTAGTCTTCTTGTTCCCTCCCTGACTTCCTTTCAAATATTAGTTTTGAAAAGCCTCTGTTTTTTTCATTTAAAAAACAACAAAAAACCCAAAACAAAAGTAATGGATCTGGCTGAGTTATAGGAATCGTTTCTGGCTTCAATAGCAATAAGGTTTATGAACAGCATCTTGCACTTCAAGATTGCAGGCATTGGAAAAATAAAAATCTACGAATGTCTGCACTGACTTTAATAAATCTCACTCTGTGACATGCCTACCTTCCTTCGGTGGTGGCCCCTAGCCCTCGAAGAGATCTAAGGTATGTATCTGTGAGCGCAGGAGGCCACAGGAGAGGATATTCTCAAGTTTTACAGCTGTGTGAACTTAGAGTGCCCATGTTTGCAAAACACATCAAACCACACACTCAAGCTAGGCAGGTTTCTGTTGTTTTACTGAAGAATCACAAGCACCTACTGTTAGCAAACAGTTATTGAACAAAGAAAACACAATCCCAGCAATGAGTGAGCTAAACCACAGCCTCACCAGTTTACAAGCCAGAACACACTTCTCATAAATGACACCTGTCAAGCCACTCTGTTGATAGATCAAACTCATTACTACATTGCTACGTTTCCAATCTGCTCCATCCCTCCTCATGATAAACTTACAAAACCTCAGACTGATGATTACCACCGTCATCTACTTACACGTAGACCTTGAGAAAGAATATTCTTTGCACTTTTCTTACACTCTTACCCCGGGCATCTGCTATCGGTCATCACAGGAGACAGGATATTGAGCTAGATATTGAACCCTTGGGGGGACTCAGTATAGCAGTTATGTGTTGAGACTCTTGCTTAAGTCAAGAAAGCAAAAAATGCTCTAATGGGCTTGTAATCCTTCATCAAGGTTTGTATCACTTGGAATACATTTGCAAATTCCAGATACAAGTTTTAAAATTTGTCAATAAAAGATTAAATTGAGGGTGCTTTTTTTAAAAACTTCAGTTAACTCACCCATAAATTTCTTAGAAATGCTTTGATATGTTTTTCAATGATTGTTACTTGTCAAATAAAGGAGTTTGCCAGGGAACTAAGACTGGAATTCAAGACTTTCCTCCTTAGAGACTGTCCTCACTTTTAAGTTGGAGAATTACACCTTTTTTAATCCTAGTCTTTCTGGCCAGGTGGGTCTGATTTTGCTTCATGTTTCCAGTGCACTAGCTTCTACAGACTGCCTTAAAAATGTTCCCACAGTGGTAGGGCACTATTCTGAGAAAAGGAACATAAGGTTTTGTATCCCCCTTAGGCAGGAAAGAGAACTGAACATCAAACCCAAATTTCAAGCAAGTCATGTAACATCTACATTACAATACATGGCTAAAATCACACTTTATGGAAAAGGAATGAGTCTGCAATGGTTTTGAGATAACAAATGTTAGTATTTGTCTTCAGGAAGGATCTAGCAGTACCTGCTATGAATGAATAAGAGTGTCTCCAGTTTCCAGTTTAAAAGAGCTGCATGATTTCACACTTTTCTGCCCTCCTGGTGTCTCTGAGCTGGTTAGCATTAGACGATCAGTCACCACGTCCTAGGCATCTGGGTTTCCTTGCGATTCCCGTTTCAGAAAAGTGAGGTGCTGATTCATTCTACCTTCCTTTAAGGACCTTTGCTGAAGTACCTAAAAACTTGTTGTTAACCTGAGCTTTCTCTGTCATCAGTGGAGAGAGCACACGTTCTGAATGAGTCTACTTCTTGCCATTAGCTAGACTGAAATTCTAGAGGGTAAATTTGGTCCCTGCACTAAGAGTTGGATTTGAGTGGATGATGGAAACGCTTCTCCAAAGCAGACATGTTGGGGTCATATTTTAGTGGTGTTTTCTCTCATAACTTCTATAATATTTTTTCTCTTTGCTTAAAGATATATTTTAATTGCCATTTCTACAAGAGTAGGAAAAAAAATTAAAAATTATTCTTTTAAAGTTAACATTTTCAGGAAACAATAACAATTTTTATTATTGTTGTTCTATTATATTGTTGCTGATGGACCTTGAAATAATTATAAGCTTGATATTAGAGATACTGTAATAATGTAATTCAGACTGCAGCTTTTTCTCCACAAAGAAAGAAAGGACTGAATACAAGAATTTGGAGTGTGACCCTGCAAACTTCCCTTAAACATTTTCTCTAAGATGTGCAAAATTAGAGCCTGGATTTATCATCTGACTCTCCACATTTATCTAACCACGGAAGAAAAAAGCATAGATTTAGAACTTGAGAGGAAATTAATAAACTGCAGTTCAGTTTTAAGCATGGATTTCCAGAAAAAAAAGGGAATAGAAATACATTTTAATGTATGCTAGTAAATCAAAAGAACTGAAGCGAACTTATAAATTAGGAAAATCAAACTCAAATATATACAAGCTTTTATCTTTAAATGGTTAAAGTGCTATATCAGGTTCTTTGGCATAATAACTACCTGAGCCAGGTATGATCATATTTTACAGATTCTGTTTTTCAGGCCAATTTCCATTTCTCTTCAAACTCTCTCCTACTTGAACCATAACATTTTGAACACTAGCTGTTTGTAAAATGTCTTATGGTCCAATACCATCTGTGGCCCAGAATGTGAAGGACTGGAGTACTCTAAAGCACAACCTGCAGATCACAGCTAATAACAAACTGGCAGTATCATCAGATTCACACAAATGCGTGGCACTGTAATGCCCAAGCACAGTGTTGCAGCCTTCCATTTCCCAAGCCTTTAGCTTTGTGGAGTGATGAAGGGTGAAACATAAAGCCTTACTGGGAACTGTGAAGGTAGGAGGTGTAAGTTACCCTTCACTGTAGATACACGCACCACATTCACATAGAGAAAAAAAAAGTGTTCTCTCATTTGTGCTCCTAGTCAAGGACTACCAAGAAATTTGTGGTGAAATACGGTTTGATGCCATTTGGGAATAACAGCTTTTGGAAAACCAGCCATGTAGCATAAATTTTAGCATTATTAGTTTGCTTCCATAACTGTCTCTTTACAGCTCCAGTGGTATAGTTACATGCTGCCTTGATTCTTTTATTTACTTTCAAACATGTATCACCCTATGAAGTGGATGCTGGCAGCTGAGGCATCCATTTTCTAGGCATTACTCTACCAAAATCAACAAAATAGTCAGTGGGTTATATCACTAAACTAAACATCGTATATTAAATCTATACACTGAAAGTTGCAGTGTGAAAAGAATGTGCCTTTTACACCTTCATTAGTACTAGCATCCTCATTCCACTTAAACATAATATGCATGGATGTATATATAAAATAAATGAGTATTTATATACTGGAGTATCTGTATAAACAGAGAAGCCTGTGGGACCACAGCAGGTTCCCCAAGTACAAGTCAGCCACAGCTTTGCAATGTGGTTATTGGCTGCAATCAAACAGAAAAAAATATTTCTGTTGGATTTTGATTTCATTGAAAGCTTTAAAAATATCTTGGACTCTTAAAAAAAAGGGTGTGTGTGTGTAGAATTTGGGAAGAAGTTTACATGGCTTTGTAATCAACAGGATGCCACAACATTATTATCTTATGGGTTTTTTAGCAATGAAAAAATAATTCATTTAAACTAAGGAAATATGTTATTCCAAATGTGTATTTAGATGAACACTGAAATATTCCAAATTGACTTTTATATTTCAAAAAACTCAGATTGTTTTATTCCTTTTGAAGAATAACATGGATGCATTTTCTCATCCTGATGTGTTCAGTGTTTCAAAAGAACTGCTAGGAACAATTTCAGCACGTTTCATAAGTTAACAGATGCCCTGCTGTCATATATCAGACACTTTTGACATTCAAATGAAGAATGCTAATACAATGCTATGAAATTTGTATTGTTAGGTGTCTTTGTCTGTATGAATTTATTTTAACTTAGAATTCCTAAACAAAGTTGTAAATTCTTATATAACATATACAGTATTTGGTGATGTCCTACTGAATGGATATATTAATTGTGTTCTCAACTTTCAAGAGATCTATCTTATCCCTTACTACTTTTCATCTGATTGAAACTGCTCACATATTCATAGCATTATAAGCACAGTAAATGTTACAATATCTATCAACAATAAAAAAGACACTGCAAAATGTGTTTAAGGTACACTTCACTTTGATTTATGTGATACATGCAGTTTTGGAGCTATGAGACTTTTGCTTTGAATGTACTGCAATTTTACACTCCTAGCACTCTCTCTGGGACTGATCCAAATCCCATTTCTTCAATGAGCTTTGGATCAGATCTAGATGTGCAGAGCTCAGAAGTAATTTTTATCCTCTGGATGTAGTGCAGATCACTATATAGAAAATAAATACTGTATGCTCTCTCCTGTGGAAAGTATATATTTGTTCTTTCTTGTTTTGCTCTTTTTGTAAGTTAAATGTAGGTCATTCAGACTGAAGGTATATGGTTGCTCTTTACAGATAGAGAAATTTAACACTTCTACAGGGCATGAGACCAAACACTGAGCAACTGTAATCACTTGAGAAATGTAATATCTGTGTGCTGTGTCTTAGGGCTATTATGAAATGGAACTTATACCTAAAAATGAGGAAAACAGTTAGCTTTCTCCATTTATGCAGCTATGCCACAGTTATGACATAATTCATAGCCAGACAGAAAGTTCCAGTTGTATCCATAGACATTTCATAACTCAGTGTAGTGGAAAACTGATACTGAAGAAAGATTTTTGCCAAGTAAAGTTATTCATACACAAGCTTCCTTCTCATGACAGCTTCCTCACTGTACTGCAGAGCAATGCTGGAACTCTGCCTTGGGACCAGCACTTTCTACACCCACGCTGAAGGTTTATGTCCTGAGATGAGGTGCTTCTAGTCCCCCATGCTCTCCTTCTTATCCTTACTACCTTATTAACCTGCAGTTTTGTGCAGAGAATTTTCTAATTGTTTTTCTATAGTAAGTTCATAAATGGTGGATCTTCAGCATGTTTCCTCCATGATTGCAAGAATTAAATGATCATCTGGGGCTTGGGTGCATTTTCCAACTTCCCATATTACTTATTCATAAACAGCTGCAGTTATCAGCAGAGAAAATAATTTGGACCATCCATTTTTCCTTCCAGGACCAGAAAAAGGCGAAAAGAGAAAAGAATAAAATAGGAAGAAAACACATGAGCAGACTCCTTACTTCTTACTGCTAAAAGCAACAGCAACAAAGTAAAAAACAAAAAACCAACCAAACAAAAACCCCACAGTTCTATCCCTATGCAAGTATGACTTACTTCTGGCATGTAGGAATCTACAAGCATATCCGGAAAATCTTGCAGAGGCTTTTCTCGATGTAAGAACATTGGCAATCATGTATCTATACATTGGAGGTATTTATCCTTACCTTTGGCTTAACTTCCTGTCCTCAGAAATGTCTTAGAATAGACTAAGCCTCAGACGGCTTAGTAATCTCTGATTTCCCTGCAGTTGCAATGTGACCCTTTATAGAGATGAACACGATGTGTAGAATAACTTAATATTAATCAGAAGAGTATGCCTGAGGTAGCTTTTATATTATATCAGGAATGCTACATAAAATACTTACTCTTTAAACTTTTCTCAAAAATTGCATCATTCTACTGGTCTGATGTTCTACTCAGAATAGATCTAACCAAAAATGTGAAGAAAAAGGGTTGTAGCAGCTAGTATATGCAGAGCTGCCAGAGCTGCTATAAGCCTGCTGCCACGTATCCCAAGAAATTATTGTAGGCAGAGCCCCTCTCCTGCCCTTCTTGCCCTGGGACACAAGAGGAATGTCTGAGTTGGGAGATCAAAACGTCAATGTTTGGACAAGATTTCTGACAGCTTTGAAATGGCTTTGCAATCCTCTGGAATCTTTCATGGATGACCACAGTCAGATAGGCAAAAAAGACATTTCCAGAAATCTGCCTCTTGGATGGATTCAGACATGTTGGTCATGAGCAAAGGCGTTGGTGCAGCTAGAGGGGCTGCTCCCTGGGGAAGGGATGGGGGGCCAGTGGCAGCCAGTGGACGCGGCCATGGCCCCAGTGGGAAGGGTGCTATCCCGCAGCATCCATCGAAGTGGGCAGGCGACAGTAACTACAGTTGGCTGAGGGGCGGAGATCGCCAGGTGAGCGTGCAGGGAGAAGGCAGGTCCACGGGCGAGCAGAGGCTGAAGAACCAAGGAGGCCCTTGGCACCCTGACAGCAGGCCTGTGTCAACATGGGTGATGCAAACACAACAACAAGACTGCTCTTTAACCAAGGAGGTCTTAGAAAGTGTTTAAGAAGGCGGCCAAAGGGCGTTTTATCAAACTGTTAGACTTTTGTCGTGTTTTAGTAGGTCTTTGACTGATCTATGGGAATATTAGATGCATTAAAATTATGCTTCATCACTAGAAGATTTTAGCTTTAGTAAAGTAGAAAGAGTTGTCAAAGAAGGAAGAATGAACAGGAGGTTGGAAGAGCGTGAAGGCATGGAAGCAGTTAATGTCTCACGACTTGTAGGCGGAGATGGCCTCGTAGCTCACCTTCAGAGACTGCCAGGAATCCATGGAGGAACCACATCATGTTACCGGGAAGATCCCGTCAGCCCAAATGCTAGATGGTAAGTATGTGCCTTTCCTTGCTGTATTTCTATCAATGCTGTTGCATGTTCAGGACTGGAAGAAGGATCTGCCCTGTGTCTGTGCACCTCCAACTCTGAACTCATGCTGACATCAAGCTTCCCACCTGCAAGCACTGCAAGGCCTTTGCAATCTTCCTTCTAAAGCTTGGGCTTTATTGGCGTCTAACAATATGACCATGATTGTTAGATGGCATCTAACAATATGACCTTGACATCTTAAAACCTATGTAGTTTCAAGTCTGAGATACATTTTTCCGCTCATGAGGTCCTAAGCACTGAAGCAGACAAATACATCTTCTATGAAACATTTATTATTTTTTAATTTAATTGCTTAACTTAAGCATATTTATCTGTGAATAATTAATATTATTATTAAGTATTGTTTAATAAACAATATATAATAGTAAATATATAATATTTGCTAATTATATACTTAAGCATTTATGTTGATTCTTTTTACAGAATCTAGTTATTATCATAATAGTTTAAATAAGATGAAGTAGGCTGTAGAGCTTCTACTCAATGCTTTATTATTTAAAAATGTTGTGCATCATATTACTGATAGCATGAGATGGTATTTCATAAAGATAGGAATTACTTACAGTCACAGTACCAAGAAGTTCAGTATACAAGTCCACTATTACAGCAAAATGTACAACTGCATAGCAATTAAGATAGGCTGGTACACTTGGATTGAAGGGAACTTCCTTTCCAGTGATCTGTATGAAGTAAAACAGACAATAGCCTTCAACAGTGACCTGCTCTGGCCTGTAATTCCTTAGTATTCTTTATACTTAAAAACACAAAAAAGATTAAGGGACATAGATAATTGCACAAAGATAATCTACTATCAAACTTAGGTACTACTTAGTGTGAGACAGAGTTTAACTCTGTGTGTGCGTGTGCATATGTTCACAGCTAAAAGAAAAAGAGAAATTACTGTACTCTATAGAACAATTTTGAAAATCTCTTTAGGAAATGAATAATGAAAAGACAAATAAAAAATATTTTTTTCCTTCAAATAAAAAGAAAAAAACACAGCTAAAATATTCATTTCCTTCAGTTTCTGTTCCCATTTCATCTTCCCCTGTGCTTTATGACTGCTAATTTGCTAATTTAAAATACCATGTGTAGAGTTTTTAACATTGATCCAGCAGCATTAGGAGGTCCAAGTAAATTACACAAAACTGAAAGCCTCTGCATGTTCTATTTACCACTGGGATTTCCTCAGGAAGGCCAAGTCTAGGTTTGCCTGGTCCCCAGCCTGGCCCTTTGAATATGACAGAAAGCTTATTGCAGAATCCAGGTGTGGCCCAAAACGTGTTCCAAATATGAACCAAGGGACGTAACTGAAAAAAAGAGCAAGTAATTTTTCATTGTTAGTAAAATAAAATTTAATAAAACATTATATTTGATTCATTTTTAGCTCTCCAGTAAATGATTTTTCAAAGTCTAAAGACAATAAATTAGGAATAGATGAAGACAGTCAGAAGTTCAGAAAACCTGACTGAAATAGGCAGGAGCCATGTCAAGCCTTTGGTTTATAGTGAGAATTACAATGACTTTTGCCCAGAGGAAAATCTGTCTCTCCTGTAGTAGTATTATAATATTTAACAGCATATAGTATAGCTATATTTATGGTAGTTTTAAATAAGAATTTGGTTACTGGGACCTTGGCATGACATAGTCTCAATAGCTAAATTACTTAGTTTCTGACTGGAATGGATATAATTGCACAGGCTGTGGCCATCCTTCCAGCTTCCAGCCCAGACACCCCTGCAGGTAGAATTTCTCATTCTTTGAGATGCCTCCTTGGGTGAACAGTCATGAAAAACAAATGGGGACTTCAGTACTCTTCAGTCCCTGAGGTTTTTACAGAGAACTTTTATCCAGCTTAAGTGAAGCCTGGACCAATAAATCTAAGAAGCACCACACTAAGTACTTTTTCTTCTTTTTTATTTTATTTTATTTTTTTTTAAAAAAACAAAACCATATTCAACCTGTTGTGGAGGTTTTGTTGAGTCCATGATAGCTGCTATATAATCCTGTCAACACAAATCATTCTGGAGTACCTTGAACAGCAAATATGCAGAAGGGATAAAAAAAGTGAAGATATTACACCATGGGGTTATTTATGAAATAGCAATATTTAGAGAAGAAAAACAACAGACAAAATACATATTTTTGTCTGTGCTTCGCTGCATATTGCTCTGCATATGGCAAAATGGACATAATTCAGTCCAAGGCCTGTTATATCTCCATTGTAATTTGTTAATTTTACTGTACTGTATTTTCATGATGACTACCAGCTCTGCATATGCTTAATGCAGTGAGTAGAAATAATTGTTTTGCAATGAAATACTGAAGAAATTGTAGATAATTTAATTGACCGTGCAGTAATGCAAGGATGACCTCAACTTCTCCTGAGAGAAGTTTCTTTTGAACATGAGTGCCTGTTGAAGATACCAGAGTCAGTGATACAAACTACAGCACCTGGACCATGATGGGATCAAATGAATTTACTGGATGTGTTAAGCCATATACAACTTTCGCATCTTCTGCCTCAAATGTTCCTGATGGAAGAAGAAAAAAAAAAGAACAGCCAACAATCAAATTCAAAAGTATACATATTTTTTCTGCATTAACTAAACATGAGAGGGAACACCTTTTTTTTACTTACCAAATATCCTGTCCCAGATAATGAGTGTTCCGCCATAATTTTTGTCAATGCAGTAAGGATTTCTACCTATAACAAAAATAATTTATGAGACCAGTAATTGCATATGTAAGAATATATGCAACTGAATTATGAATGGAAATCTTCATCATTAGCATCACTTTATAACCTAAGAGTAATTTTAAAAGGTAGCTAATGCACCACTCCTTACAGGTCTATAAAACTTCCTTTTTCTTACTAGGCTTACTGTCTCTACTCAGATTCAAACATATAAATCAAAATTTCTGTGAAATAAAAGCATTCAATTGGAGAGTAAACTCAGTTCAAAATATATTTATAAAGGCAAATTAAAAAGCAAACAAAAAATAATTTCACCAGTTTATACCTAAGAAAATATATGCTAAATACATTTATGCACAATCATTAATGGCTTTCAGCTGTCTCTATCTTCTACGCCATATGTCTGATCCTGCCTTCATTATTATTAACTTCAGTGTGAGGAAAACTGATCCTTCTATCTGTTTTCCAGGGAATGTAATTGTACGTAAGTTGTCCTATCAGAAGTATGAGCAAAGAATCATTGATTACATATCCCCAAGTTTGTGGAGATTGTCTGGAGCAACTGTACAACACTTGATCAGCTCTGGAGTGATTCTGCTTAACTCCGATCAGGATTAGAGGATTAGTTTGGATTTACAGCAGAGCAAATAAGAGCAGAGTGTCTCCCTCCAGGATTACCAGTACTTGTGCAAATTTAAAGGATTAGACACTTACAGCACCACAGTCTTTTTAAAAAGCCTACACAGTGCCATAAACACTTTACACATGGAGGATATAATAAATATTAATAACATCCTCTGTACATATAACTGCATTTGAGTCTGTTTCAAATTATTTTGTTCTCCCATTCCCCCATTACTTTTTTACGTGTTATCTCTGCACACTGAATGAGCCAAGGGCATCTACGAAATCCACTTATATCTCTCAGATATGTACATGACTTTCTTCAGTATGCAATGGAGTTATTAATCCAATTTACATATGCAGTATGGTTTTGAATGCCTCTGAATATTGATGAAAAGTTAATCATCATGCACTTGTGTGAAGTGAGATTTTTCAGTAATTCAGACAGCTGAAACCAAATTCTGCTGAAACATGAACAGTTCTTCTTCTAAAAGGTGACCATGCCTTTTTGCATGCTCAGTGCTTTAATATTAATGCAAAAGTATCTGTTAGTGATTGACAAGATGATGATGTTTTAGTAGTCAGGGAAGGATGAGATATTTTTCTATCACTCTTCATATTTTCAAATGTTGAATTGTTTTGCTTGAAGTCTTCCCATTATTTCACGTTATCCAGGCTTAATTTCTGCTCAATAATTAATCTTAAATGTAAACATTTTAAAATTAAAGTTATAAAAAAGTTTTTTAAAATACTGTGAAATTTCTAACTGAACAGGGACAATTTTTGAAGCAATGATCAGAATTAAAATCCTTCTGTAAAACTAATTTTACTGTACAATTTTAGTACTTTATTATTATTATACAAATAGTGACCATGAGAAAAAACACACTGAGGAATAAGAGGTTACATTTTTAACTTACCATGGTGAACTCTGTGATGACTGGGAGTATTAAGAATCCACTCCAGAGGCCCAAGGTTGGTGATAACCTTCAAAAAAGTAATGTTTCAATGAATTTGAAAATAGTGTATAAAATCAAGAAGAAGGAAGGAAAAGAGGGGGAGGAAATGCATAAAGAGGATGTTTAACTTAAGAAGAATTGCATAAAAAGACAAGAATGCAATTTTTTTGCCGGAACCATTTCACTGTATTAGTTACAGGAATTTTCATGAAAAAAGTGAAATTTAGTAAAATGCAAGTTAAAAAATAAATTTGTTTTTGATCCAGCAGTACATTTACTTCTTATTTTTATTATCAGTTCATGATTCCATACAGATAATTTCACTCACATTTTTCACCCATATCCATTAGCATTGCTTGGGATCCAGTGTAACTCTAAGATCCCAGTTATGTGAACACTTTACATCAGCAAACGGTTGGCACTGACCCAGAAACAAGTACTCCTTCCTCCTTCAGTACCTTTAACTGCTTGTTCCTTCTATCAATACCCTTCTTTTACCCTGGCACAAATGCAGTAACACAACAAACCTGATTAGGGAACTGATGCAAGTTAAAACTAATTCTGTTTTGCTTTTCTAAATTAGTTTAACTGGATCAGTTCCTGAATCTGATCCAACATATGGTCACAAATACACTGGCAGGAGTCAGAACCATGAAAAGAAAGCAGACCAGCATAAATTCATAGTGGAGCTGTGATCTAAGGCAACGATTCAACAGCACAGAAAATCCAGCCTTGATCATTTTAGTACCAGATCAAAAATGACAGAAAGCATTGATTGCCATAAATTTACTCTAATGATTCAAGCTTTGTCAGAAAATGCCGATGAATTAAGTTTGTATCAGCAGGGTTTATGCTAAATTAGGTACTCTCCTGTATTATGGAGCCAGAGGAAAGCCAGCATTAACTTCAAATTTTGTGCTTTGGTTAGCTCAACAGAAGTGTGTGGATACCCAAACACAGCAACCATTGCTTAATCCTAAACACAAAACCATCAATCCTAAAATGTTATCTGTTCACCATGCTGGATTATGACCATAATGTCTTGCAATTAAAAGGGGGTGGTAGAAGCAGCTAAATAAAAATGCTTAGACCTTAAGAAACAAAACCCAGAACCTATCACTTTGTCTTTCACAGAACTTAATTAGTAAATGTAATACTCATACTGCAGAAATGGGTGCTCTGTAATATAATAATAGAGTTAACATGACAAACAATATTTTAAGTAGAGAGGCAGACAGTTGTTAGTCATAAGAGCAGGCTCATTCAACTAAATAACTAAACATACAAGGATTTTTATCCATTTAAGGTTTACAGAACAAAGTCCTAAAATATGCCAGTTCCTTTTCTGTTTAATTCACACTTGTGCAAGTGGAAGTAGATCTGGACTCAAAGAGTAGACACAGGACATTCTTCAGATGTATTTAAATCTTTATGAATCAGGCAAATATCACAATAAAATGAATAAATACCTTTTGTTCATTTTTGTCTTTAATAACCGCTAAAAGAACTTCTACTTAATAGGTTAAGTAGAGCATTTCTGTAATTAAAGGAGTATAGAAATGAGCAAATTCTTCAGATAGAGAGAACTGTAACATTTGGAGCATCTGTCTCATAATCCTGCACACACTTGACTGGAAAAGCAGAACACTGGGACAAGTTTGTTTTGTTTTGTTTAACTCAGAAGCCAAGGACAACATAAGTAGGACCATTTGTTTTTCTCAGTTCTCCCTCAAAATAAGTTCAAGCCTGAAAAGAGCACCTAAAGGTGAGAAATTATTCATCATTCATGCTAGCTTCATTTCCCACCTCTCTCAAGCAGAAAATACCACTGTTTTAAGCTATGTGAGATGTGACGACTAAATTAATTTAATCTGAATCAAATGTCTTGGATTGAGCTGCAGCCCAGCACCTGAAAAAGCAGTGTTTTATCTATTAGACCACACCTAGCTTTGATCTACTTGGTTTCAATACATTTTTAGCTCAGTATTTTAACAATTTTTGTGAAAAATAAACCAAATCTGCACTAGGAGAGCAGGGAATCACTAAGGAATAGCAGTATTTACTTTTAGCCTACAGGTGAATTATAATAAAATGTCCTCATAATGAACGCCTTCAAGTCTTCAATATCCAGCTGATTAAATTCATATTTTAAAATCAAAATTCATCCTTTTGAAAATCCATATAACACATCAGTATGCTAAAGCAGAACTTTGTGTCTTGGGGCTCCCTAAGGACCTCAGGAACTTATGTAAAATTTTAAATAAATACTTCTGACTAATCCTAGAGAAAGTATTTTCTTTGGAAAATGAAACCTCTCTCATCCTTTAAAATGGTCCCAGCCCACTACATAGTCTTTCTTTGGGTGATGACATTTACAAATCTACTGAAATATCTTCTCTGCTGCATCATTAGTGATTGATGCCTGAGCCTACTTTGATTCATTATTCAGCTAAGGTTACCTCCATTGCAAAGACATACTAGCCACACGCTGGTGGAAATATCATCTGAGATAACAATTATAACCGCATAATTTTTAAGCTCAGAGGTGGTACAGAACTCTGTATACCTGACCAAGCAAAAATCCAGCATGCTGAAATTAGCAATCCATAAATCAACACTTTGGCTAAAACAAATCAAAAATATTTTTTCACCAGATATTCAAAATGGTACAGGGTGCTATTTCTAGAAACTTCCTTTGCTATCAGTAAGTTTACTTCAATATATTTAGCACATTTCTAAAGCAGAAAAAACTGTTGTCAGTCGAAAACTTTTGGTGCTAAAAATTTTATAAATATTTTATAAATGTATGTTTTATAAACATATCCATATATCATCCCAACAAACAGAAACATATCACTTCTAGAAAGCTGAATTTTGAAGGCTCCTGCAGCACCACATGGCAAAGAACATAATTATTTGGTTGAATTTTGTTGAATTTTTCTATATTCTGCCATCTTACCAGGGGCAAAACTCCTACATGCAGATCTTTTACCAAAGTAAATTGTCAAGGTTAGGTTACTACAACAATTTTTGCCAGGCAAGATTCCAACCCTGTCATGTCGGGCTGACAGGAACTTACTGAAATCACAGTGAAATGAATGAAGTTTGTAGGAATTGACTTGTAACAAAATTTAACGTGGCCTAACAACACCCCATGTTCAAAAGAATGCCTAACAGGCAACGGAGAGGAGAAAGGCAGTGGCAGGTACTCCACCTACCCATCTACGTTTCAGCTGTCAGTCTACCCTCGTTTCTGTGCCTTCATTGTGTCCAGACATTTTCCTTGGAGAATGGCAATTGCAAAGAAGCTGATAAGTATTCATGGTAGCAGTAATCAGGCTTATGCTGCAGTTGCAACCAGTCACCAAAGCATATACACCACTAGGTCTCAGTCATTCAAGACAGCAAAACATTTTCAGCTTAAAATAGCTTTGTATTCAAAATGGCTTTTTAGAATGAGAATTTTCACAATGTTCACATTTCAGGAAAAAAACATTTTTAAATTAAAAATTAAAAAAATTTAAAATAAATGTATAAGAATAGCAGCACAGCTCTCAGCTTTTGTGGCAGGATTTTCATTGAAAAAAGAACAAGATTTCTGCTACTATAATTTTTGTATGCAGTATAAAGTTTTGTTTCAGACTTTTTTACTGGAAAGTAGTTTCAAAATTAAAAAAAGTGGAAATGTCATTATTCAATATCCGTATCAACTGTATTCAAACCCTATTTCATACTATTGAAAGGAGAAAGAGCCTGCTCGTGAATATAAAATATTCTTGTTCTTTATAACATCATCTTGCAGTGATTTGGGGAATACAGAAAAATAGCTAGTAATCCCCCAAAAATTGAAATACCCCAACTGTTGTCCAACGATGACCTTATCTGTATTTTTACCAACATGGCTGGAGGGGTTGCATTTGTGTTTCCTTCCCTGATACAGACGCCTATGGTTCTAAATCAATTCCGGTCTCCACTTTTTCCTCTCTCAATTAACACATCATGTACACCTCAACTCCCATGCCAGTAACCCACAGATGAACTGCAGCATTCCAGCAAAACTCTTTTCCTCTTTGCTTTATTTATTTTTTAACATTCCATAGCCACAGAAATAATTTTTCACCTGCCAAAATCCTTGCAAATGGAGTCAATAAACTACCTAGAAATCAGTTATGTAGGTATCTTATGTATACCACTTATAAAAGCTTTGTCAGATCTCTCCACAAAACACGTATTCCTTTTTTTTTTTTTAAAAAACAAACAACATATTCCTTCCATTATTGTACTTGGGTATCGCTAAATAATAAAGCAGAATTACTGACAACACTTGAAGCAATTCCAAGAGCAGTTTAATAAACAAGGCAGGCTAAAACCTGCATGCTTAGGAATGGTTTCCATACATTACTGAATAAAACATGCAGGAAGTGAAATCTTCATATATAATGAGAACTAATTTTTTTTCTATAATAATAGTTCTTATATAAAGATGTTTCCTTTGTGACAGCAATCCCTAGCCTAAAGGAAAAGAACATTATGCAAAATCTCTTGCGGCATGTAAGCACCGCCGTTTGCGGTTTCAGAGTTTGTCAGCACCAAGGGAAATCTTTATTGCATGGTACCTGCACCACTTCAATGTAGTTCTTGTTTAAATAATGAGAAAAAATCGTGACATGAAATCCAAGGGAAACTTTACATCTTGTGTAACAACTCCTCCTGTCACCACTACAACATGAATCTTTACTTAACTCTGTTTCAGCATGAACGTTAGGAAGGAATGTCGAGTGAGTAGAGCAGGCAATGTTACAGTAAAACCATTCGTATATAAAAAGCTGGGGTTATTTTTCTTTGAGTATAAGAAAAGCTGTTTGTAGCACAGCATTACTTTCAGTATCATAGTGTTACTGATCTACAGGACAGGAGAGGGCAAATTCGTCCCTAGAGCATCACTAAGGAGCACTCCGAACTTAACTTTGGGGTTTCTGTTAGACTAGTTGGTAGTAAACTACATATTACTATTGATTTCCTCATCCAAATCAAGACAAGATTTTTATTCCTGGTATATAAATCTATATTTCAGGCAGTCTGGTGGGGAAATTTAAAAATAAGACCTTAATTACATTCCCCAGTAGAGCTGCTGTGTTAATTCAGGACAACACACCCATGTATTTATACAGATGGCCCTGGTGATAATATTTGCCATGTGAAATCTCTACAGGGAAGCTGAGGAAAGGCAGAACTCCTAGGATATGTGCTCGTCTGCCAGTTTCACACTTTGAAATCCTCGGCAAACCCTGATTTATATACCGCCAACTGTTTTCCTATCTGATTAGGCAGTTTTCTACTCCAGTAAGCATGTAAAATGGATGTAGCCAAATTTCCACACTGAGGAGCAAAAAAACAATATTTATAGTTTAGAAATAAAACAAGTGAGAGGAATCAGGCCTGTTGGGATCATAAAGAGTTTCATAGGGGGTGAATTTCTGATAAATCTGGATTGTAGGAATGGGACGCAAAAGCTTAGTTTTAGTGGATGGTCCGATTTAGGGCATATTTATATAATAAACACACAGACTTAAGAAATGTTTTTATAATAAATTATCCTGAAGGCAGGCTGTTGTCACTTTTCATTGTTTTACGCCTCAACCAGGAGGTAAGATTTGAATCAAATTGGCATCTTACGTGACTATTTCAGTTAACACTTTAAAAAACTGGATGACACTTTTTTTTTCTTTAAAGGTTGAGTTAAGCCTTTTTGTGGGAAAGATGAGCACGTATAGGAAGTTTCTAACAATTTATCCACTAAAAATGGGTGAAAACCTACACAAACTGGTTGTTTTAATTGCAGCATTACAAATAGCAGAGCATGGAGGGAGTCACTCTTTCAGTCATATATCAAGTTAAGCATTTTAAACAAACTCCAGCAGAAAAATTGCTATACAATTTCATTATTTTTCAGCAGTTTGACAAATACATGCTGGCAACTGTGGGGAAAAAACAGAAAGTAATAAATCAGTATGCCAGTCCTGAAACAAACTAAAATATAGCCAAGTGTAGCTCTTCACCTTCCTCTTTAAATAGATCAAAATACAGTAAACATCCTAGACTTTGTGTTTTTAACAGATTAGGGTCTTTCACATTTTCTGTTGGATTTGAAGCCATAACTAATTTAAGTAGACTTTCAATGAGTACAAGCTATGAGAAAAACTCAAGAGTATTACATGTAATATGTTAAGATGGAAAATTAGACATTTTTTTTTTGACAGAGAGCAGTATCTCTAACTTATCTCCACATTAATGTGATAGCCTTTCATTTTTATATTACCTTTACCTGGTAAATAAGTTGTTTAGATTGTTTTGCAGGATCGAGAACGTACTGAAATGTGTGGCATCTCTAAGTAGCTCATTTCACTTATATCTTGATAATTCTCCAGAGACATAATAGACACAGGTGGCCTAAATAAAACTCTTGAAATACAATTTTTAGTTTTAGGGTTTCTGCAGGCAGATTAGCAACAGTCAGGCCCACTGCTGCTGAAGTAAATATTTCGCAGCTGTCTCTTGCAAGAAGAGTCTTTGGTGCAAGGACCAGAAGCCAACGCTCAAACTCAAGGACTTAATTATTAGGATGGAAAGTCAAGTTCCTGCTTATGTTCTTATCCCATAAACTTTTCATTTCTGGCCTCACCAGTGACCCAGCTTCAACAGGGAAAGGGAAGGGTTCCTCCACCCAGACTGTTGCCCATCAAATGCAGATCTCCAATATAAGCTGATTATTGTGGAACAGCTGCTTTTTGAATGAAAAAGATCATGGCTCCTGTGCTGCATGTTGACCTCGGAGCTACTGGGTGCAGAGCACTACTCAGTTTATTTAAATGACTTGCATATTTTTAAGTCCCTCTCTATTCTGCAGTTCAGTTGAAAGAGAAGCTAGATAAGAATGAAATATTTAACTTATGTGTCAAGGCACTTCTAGGTAGAATCAGATACCTAAAAATGTCAAAGAGCACTTAGGTTTAAAATAGGAGGCTCATCCTGGGGCTACTACAGTGTAAAGTCGGCACTCCTAATCATCATTGAGGTCCCAGGTGCCCAGGAAGGAACTCCAAACCTCATCCCACTACTTTTTTCCTGATTAAACTGTGTTTAAGTGCAGCCTACACTTAGCAGGACAGGAACAGTGTGCTTGCATATGAATGTTTTATTTTCTCTCTGTTTTGTTATTCTTTTTATTTAAAACAAAAAGCAGAGTTATATGCTTTATATATCTAGAAAGATAATACTTTCCTCCCCTCGTAGGGGGAGTGAAACATGGAAAAGTGGAACACATTTTGCAGTTATTGCTAGCATTTCCGCTTATTGAGAGTGTTGTTAGCCTTGCTCTTCTCCGTGCTCTGTCAAGTGCAATGATGACAAGACTTTCATCCTGTAGGTTGGTCAGAAAATCTGATAAGCCATTTTGGCAGACACGCTGGATTGAAGCAGTGAGATCTCTTTGTTTCTTGGAATCATGTTTGAGTTTTATTGTCTATATTGTATGTATAGATATCCTATCTGGACCTACAAAGGCACTGTCTGCATTAAAGAAAGTATGTTTCTCTCCCTGGTATTTATTGATTTATTTTTTCTCCTCTCCACAGTAAATGCTTGAGCTGACAATTTGCAGCAGGCGAACAATGAGTTTCTGAATGATAAAAGCATCAGCTATCAGGAATGGGACTAGAACTTTCTTTTGTAAACCAAAATTTTGTCTTTATGCAAATCAGTGATTAGTTCATTCCCCACTGGTTTTAGAATAATTTCTTGGATCTTTGTAACAATGAGAAAATCTAGCTTCTAAAGATGGTAGGCTGTCGGACAATGTGACCTGTTTCTAGAAATTCCACTTAACTCATCTGTGTCGCTGAGAGATGTCAGACACAATCTTGAACATCAGACTAGGAGAATGGCTGTATATCACCTCTACATTACATTCATCTTTTTGACGACTTTTAGCAAAAGTCTTGTGAATGGTAAGTTTTTAGATTGATCCCTTGTAACCTGACTAGGACAGATGTGTGTGTTTCTAATTTCAAAGGGCACATCAGACAGACCCCTGTCTATTTTTGGCTATAGTGGCTGAATTAAAGAAAATAAGCTTGTTCTTTCATTAAATGAACCAATGTATTAGAATAAAGAAAATGAAAGGTTTTGTTGGCGTATCTATTTGAATTCAAAATGAGTTTCCAGCATCAAATTCAAGAGAGACTGCAATTTCAGAATTATACTCAAAACACTGGATTATTACTGATTTTACCTTTTACTGGTGATGTTCTTTATTAAACAAAAACAACAAAAAACCCCACACAAACCCAAAAAAAACAAACCCAAAAACAAACTACTTGTCTCATCTCAGCCAGGAAATCAGATCAGTCCGTCATACTCTGTTTTCACTGTGATCCATTCGATACCACTTGTATACCACCATTTTGCGAAAACTTCCACACGTTAAATTTGACTCATTACTCACTGACCTTATAGGAACTATTCACAGTTCATTAAATTAAGCACAAATATATGCCTTTGTAAACAAGGCCTCAAAATCTTATTACCTACCAGCAGAGCATCTCCATTTTTCATTTGCAAACAATTGAAGATTTTAGCTCATTACCAAAAATCTTTCTCCAGCTCCTCAAAACAACTACAAAAACAAAACTATCTTCTTCCCACTGCAAACACTCAAAAGCATTATTGTCAAGTAAGGCTTGTTAAAATGCTTTCTAAATTCAGTCTCATTTCTTGATCAAATTTACTTTTCAAGTTTAAGAAACAGATTACTAAATTGCTTCTAAATTACTAAACTACTGGAAGTACTTTAAATAAACCTTGTTACACTTGTTTACTCCTGCATTCCTGTCTTGTTTATTTAAATGAGACTACAGCTCACAATGTGGAAAAGGTAGGTCCAAGAAAATGGAAAAATGAAATTTGCAAAGAAATAGAGCCCCCATGGGCTGCGCGTGGCTTCCTGCCAGAGACAGAATTCCTTTTCATGAAAGGGTGAAGCCTCAACATTTTCTATCTATCTCCTTCAATGTTTTTTATTAAAGAAAACTAAGCAGAAGTCAAAGCTAAAGAAAGTCATAGACAGAAACTTAAATCACTACATATTGCATATAAGTGCAAAATATTTTTCTACAAATAGAATATACTTCCACAGCAAGTTTTGGTTTCACTGAATTGGTGTTTTGTGACAGAAACAAACTTATTTTGGCCTGTATCTGTAGCAATTTCATGTCTCTTTTTCCAGCCTGCATGAGATTTTGCCAAAATTTTTCCCTTCCTTGCCTGTTTTCACCCATGTTACTCCTGGTTAATAGCAGTGGCTCTCCTTTTTCTGGTCCCAGAGTTTGATGAGGTAGGAAGACTTAAACAAGGGAAAAAGAGATGCCCTAAGAAACCTGACTTCTGTGAGTATGGTAAAGGGCAGTTTACAGTCTTTCCTTCAATTAGAAAATTAAACAGAAACTAATGCATGTCAAAGATCAAACAGGCAAGGAATATGCTGCTGCTGCTGCAATTACTACCAACAGGGATTGATTCAGTTGATACTTTCCAAATACAATTTGACATCCCATAAAAATTACAGCTAAACCAACAGAAACTAATTTCTGTTTTTCACAGGTGTCTATCAGGTTATAAACACACCTAACTTGGTTGTAATAAATGCATAACGGAAGGATATAGTTTAATATGAGCCATAGACATTCTGAATCACCTGTGAAAATAAACTGAAATGGAGTATTTCTGTCTGTCAGTAACAGTCCTGAAACATTTTGTGGCTTTTGAAAAATTAGATGTTTAGTGCTCTTTGACGAAATTATTTTTTTTTTTACTCTCCTTATGATCTAGATGAGAATGGTCTAGTCGTAGAAACATTTCTCCCAGATCATTTAAGACCAAATCTACTGACTGAGTTATTCTGTTGACCTAAATACTATTGGATAGGACCAAAAATTGTTTTCTCTTGATATACTGAGATCCTATCTTTATGCACCATTACAGAAAAGTGTTTTCCTCAGTTGCTTTTGGGTGGTTTGTTTTTTTTTTTTCATTTTTCCTTTAAATAAACTATTATGAGTTTATTTCAACACCTTGGTGCTACTCAAAAATTTTTAAAAAATCTGTGGAAAATTTTTTTTATCATTTCAGATTGCCATGTACACAGTGCAATAATACACAGAAGCAGTGGAAAAAAAGTGGACTTCAGGCAGCAAAGTTGTTGTAATGAAAGAATATAGTTAAACGCAAATGCACAACTTAAGTCACAAAGTCGTGTTTTCACTCTAGCACACCCAACCTTTCTTTATTAATTACAGAAACACCTTTCTTGTATCAATAGCCCATTCTGATTTTGGTGCTAGAGAGCTTTTATTATTACTAAAAGAATGGTATAGTATAATCTATACACAAGATTTATGTAAAGTAGTACAGCATTTTAAACACTATAAAAGGCCAAAAGCTAATGCATACCAAGTATGCAGAAAATAAAGAACTCTAACAGAGATAGAATGAGTGGATAAGTTTTGATCTTTATGATTTGGTATACCATCTTCACAGGCGTATATGAGTCACCTGAGTTAAAATAAAATAGACAATGTCTGATCTGCTGGTAGGAAAGCTGAACAAAAACTGACCTAACAAATATTGAAGGAGGTCAAAGTTATAACACAAGAAACTTCTCTAAGCATTGTTTGAAACAGCACTGGACACATTCTAAATTAAAGTATAGGAAAATGTCAGAGATCATATTTTGGCTATAAACTTTCACTCTAAGCTGAAACATAGGCGTAGAAAGTTTCAGCACAGCATGATCCTCCTCTTGTAATTACTGAATTCAATTTAAATTACTCCCAAAACAAAACATCTTCCCTCAGTAACTTTCATATCCTTTCGTTCTTTCCTATTACTTAAAGATGATGGGGTTTTTTTAATAAAACAATAAATTATGCATATCCTTTATTAAGCTTTTCAGTGCTATGAAAAACAATCACCTATTAAAGAAAAGAGAATTTTTTTTTACTGTATGTTACTAGATTTTCTTTTGCTGAAGGAGAAGGATGTGTAATCAAAAGTTGTGAAGTTATGATTTCCAAACATACCTGACTAGTCAATATGGGGCTAAATCTCGCCTAAGGAAACATCAATACCGATTAAAAGCAATAGAAATCTGAGGACAAACTTAACACTTCTTATCAAATGCTCCTGCATTTTAGAAGCAAACTATTACATCTTGCACTGGCAGAATAGAAATAAAGACGCGTATCTCCACTAGACCCCTACTGACACATACTACCACCCTCTAACAGCACCTACCATGGGCTCCCAGAGGACACCAGAGCTGCCAGGAGATGATGAATCTCAGCTCTCAGAGCAAGGACTAGCAGCAATCACTGAGACAGGATGCTGTTTTCTATAGAAAGCCAGGCCTGCAGCCCCAAACCAACCTCACATGTTGGGAAACTGATAGAAATTGAGATTTACAGAAAGGATTTTCATTTCACTATAATCTGTGTACCCCTTGAGGGTAGGAAGGCTCTTCAGAGGGATCTGGACAGGCTGGAACGATGGGCTAAGGCCAATTGTATGAGGTTCAACAAGGCCAAGTGCCGGGTCCTGCACTTGGGTCATAACAACCCCATGCAACACTACAGGCTTGGGGACGAGTGGCTGGAAAGATGCCCTGCAGAAAAGGACCTGGGGGTGTTGGTTGACAGCCGGCTGAAGATGAGCCAGCAGTGTGCCCAGGTGGCCAAGAAGGCCAACGGCATCCTGGCCTGTATCAGAAACAGTGTGGCCAGCAGGAGTAGGGAGGTGATCGTGCCCCTGTACTCGGCGCTGGTGAGGCCGCACCTGGAATCCTGTGTTCAGTTTTGGGCCCCTCACTACAAGAAGGACATTGAGGTGCTGGAGCATGTCCAGAGAAGGGCAACGAAGCTGGTGAGGGGTGTGGAGCACAAGTCTTATGAGAAGCAGCTGAGGGAACTGGGGTTGTCTGAGTCTGCAGAAGAGGAGGCTGGGGGGAGACCTTATCGCTCTCTACAATTACCTGAAAGTGGGTTGCAGAGAGGTGGGTGTTGGTCTCTTCTCCCAAGTGACAAGTCATAGGACAAGAGGAAATGGCCTCAAGTCGCACCAGGGGAGTTTTAGATTGGGTATTAGGAAAAACTTCTTGACTGAAAGGGTTGTCAGGCATTGGAACAGTCTGCCCAGGAGTCACCGTCCCTGGAGGTTTTTAAAAGATGTGTGGATGAGGCACTTCGGGACATGGTTTAGTGATGGACTTAGCAGTGTTAGGTTAATAGTTGGACTTGATGATCTTAAAAGGTCTTTTCCAACCTTAACCAGTTAAATTGTAACAGTTATTGCAAAAAAAAATCCCAGTATAATGGTGAAGCATCATATTAATTTCACCAAAAATATTGGCTAATATAAACTTGCGTTGCTGCAATGGCTGCTACTATTTCCCTTCTTTTCCCTTCTCGTTTGTCATGCCCTTGCCCTTGAGAGCAGGAAATCTGCTAATACATGGTGTAACCCTATTTCTATTTTGACATAATTTTTTACCTTAAAGCATGACTTCAACATATTTCAACTGATTTCAGCTGTGCTACAAAAATCAACAATATCAACATTAAGAATATCTTCCCTTGTAAACAAAGATCTATGATTGGATCAACTGGATCGGTACAAAAGATCCATTGTTTTTCTACTGGCACAATAATTTAATAGTAAGAAGTGCTTATCTTTTCATTGAGACTGAAATTCATTCCTGTTTAGACTAGTGTCTAAACTTGGCACATATACTATGGAAATTCCTTTTAAGGCCTAAGAAGGATTTAGCGCTTTAGAGGGATGTAGGCAATTCATAAGCCTCTGAAATTCACTTTGGAAACTTTAGATGCACACTATGGCACCAGTGCTGAGACTCATTGGGTTACTGCTACACAGCAGAACATTAGAAATGTCTCAGCCAAGGAAGAAATGGCTTCAGACAGCAGAGAAGAGGTAAATGAGGCATATTATATTTTTCTTAGTGATAAAACACAGTAAAACCAGTTTGGGGAACCTAAGTCAGGGTCAAAGAAACTTTGCTACCATGTGATTCTGAATATTCATTTAGTATAATTTCAAAGTGTTCAAATTTGTTCAAGACATTTTGACAAGCTTAGTTGTGTATTGCTTGAGTTTATGCCAGTTCTGGTGATGTGTGTGACATTTTAGTGTAAGCCTTTCCTATTCATGCGATGTTGCAGAGCATCAGACATGTATTAATGATTTTAGAAATGTGCCCAGCAGAAGTGAAATTTCAGCAACAGAAGTTTGCTATTGGGTCACTGTAAGTAGCTTTTTTCCTTTTTTTTTTTTTTTTTTTTAAGGAAACACACAGAAAGAGAAAATAAAAACTGTAATTTCAGCAACAAAATTGACTAAAATAGCAGATAAAGAAAATAAAATTGTCTTCCAAAAGAATTGTCCTATATATCCCATAATGGAACTACAGAGGGAAAAAGGCATCTGCATAGTCAGAATAATCAAAGGAGTAAGCATTGTAGAGACAATTAGCCCACCAGGGGCTACTGAGAAATATGCTACTGACATATAACATGGGATACTTTTACACACCTCTGCTGTAGTGTGAGGGAGAAGGCAGAAGGCCGTTCAACTACCTGGGAAGTGTGGGAAACTACTTACTAATTACAGTGGGTTACTAACTGTATAGGTATGTAAACTAGATATGGTCTATGCACTCACAAAACACAAATAAATAGGTGCAGTCATAAACAAATAGCCATCAGATAATCAAAGAGCATTTTTCATCTGAGAACTGCTTGCACTAAGGAGGAAACAATATCTGACTTCAGCTGCAACTCTAAATGATCTTTAAGAAGCACTGGGGTTTGGATATTTTACCCTAAAATATTTATCTTAGAAATGAAATCAATTTCAGTATCTGCCAGAAATGTTTAATAACCTGCAAGATAGGAAAATATAGAATTAAAATAGCAAAAAGTTTTGATTCCTTAGAGTTACCTTTTTTTTTTTAAATCTAATTGGGACCAACTGGCCTCATTGCTTCTTATAAACTTAGCAATATATATTCAGAAAAAGGAATAAAAATGAACAGATGTTTCTCCTTAAAGAAGTCAGACAAAGATTTTTCTTACACAATAAATCAGCTGCTAGTGGATTTCCAGGACACTGCTCCCAGCTAACTGTTTAGGTATGGCTTAAAAACATGGTTTACCTCTGTATGTATCCAGAACTGGTAAAGTAGATTAAATTGTAGATGAACAGCAAACACTGAAGGTGGAATGAAAAGAGCCATGGGCAAGTTGAAAATCTGAAAAATAAGAGAGAAAATATACATTAGAAATATCATTCTAAACTTGTGATGATATAACAAAGTACTATCTCAGCAGCTCAAAGCACTGTACAAGATAATTGCTGCTTCTAATACCTCCGTAATGTAGGCATTATGCAGAATAGATAGTTATTATTATTATGTTACTACTAGATGTGCTATAGCAAATGAGGCATAAATCGCTGCAAAAGTGATTTGCCAAAAAGTCATAATGTGAGCAAGTAGAAAAATCAAGAGCTCAGAAATCCTGAGATTAGATGTTTATTCTGTGTACTACACAGAGCAGACAGAAACATATCCTTGACATGAAGAGTTCACTTATAGGAGAGAATTATCACAGAGTAAGCAAGGTGTGAATTTGTAACACTATAGCTTTTCCATCTGAACTCCCTAAGTGAGCACCATAAGGGCAAGGCAGCTTACTTGGCTTTCAAAGTTAATTATAAATTCGCACCCTAACTTCCACACGGCATCTCCCTCGAAGCTCCGATACATTGCTGAGTTCTGAAGATGTGCTAGCATGAAAACAGTTTCAGAAAACTGCTTACTTCAGAAAGACACTGGTAATTTACACACAGAGTAAAGTCCCAGGAATTTCACAATTAATTGCTTAACTGGCTGAGCAATAGAGTAAGACTTCCAAGACCTTCACGTGTTAAAAGTCAGTCTGCTTTCTTCAGAAAAAGGTTTATCTTTTTTTTTTTTTCTTTTCTACCTGGCACTGTGTTATACCAGCGGTATTAAGAAGTTAATCCTTCACTAAAATACAGAGATTTTTTCTAAACCAAAGAGTAGCAGAGGTATCTTCAAATCTTTAAGTCTCTTTAGCACTCAGGGAAAATCTGGGTTGCAGAGAAGAGCTCCCTGAGAAACCCAGCAAAATTAGCAAACTCCATTTTCAAATTCCTATTGTCCTTCTCACAAAAATCAAATCTTTGAACATCAGAGAAAGCAATCTGATAGCCATAAAAGGCCTCCTGAGCCAGGAATTCCTTTAGTGTAGGTCTGCACACAGCATTTAACGCCGATATTCCCTCAGTTTTTGTCAAAAGGCCTACCCAATAGGTAAGATGTCACACCGGGGCTGTGAAACAAATGCACCTCCATCCCCATGATGTGACTGATTCTCTCAGGGAAGTCACCACAGCTGTATCTCACTGTCACGAGCCAATGGAGGACTAAGGCCCTGCAATCCCAGCTCGGTCTGCTGGCTTCAACACCAGACAGTGACTGAAGCACTCGAAAGAAACCCTGAAATCACTGCAGTTTGAGCATCACCTCGTAGAGCTGGGACAGCCGTGATTTCAAAAGCTACATTCAAAGGCTTCATGGATCACAGCTGCCTCACAAACTATATGTGGGGCGTTTCTGGTTGAATGTCTTGGAAGTTCTTTTCCAAGAAGTGAAGGAATCCAAAGGTGGTAGAAGGACTACGCTGAGCTTCTGGAACCTGGGGAAAAGAATGTACACAGCTGTTTTGTTTTAATCAGTCTGATCTTCAGCCTCCAAAGGCTGAAGTGTTTGTGTAACATTTATAAAACAAAAAAGAAAGACAAATGTATTTGGAAGGTGAAATTTGCACATTCAGTCCCTAAGAATCGCTCGGCCTAAGTAAACTCACAAAAATTGGTAGCAACTCTTACCTAAGCTAAGGAGGAAGCTAGCAAATGCCATCAGGGGGGATGGGGCATTTAGGCATGAAATTCTGGAGTAGAGGTGGGCATGAGCCTTCTTTAAGAGTTAAAAACGCAGATCAGACTGTCTTGTGCAGAATACTACTAAACAGAAGAATGACTTTCAAACACACAATTTTCCATGCTCTGAAACAGAAATGTAGTGCAAGCCTCACATACTTCAGAAGAAATGCCCTGAACACTGGCATGGAGCCAATCTCTTTTCTGAGTTCCTTTTTTCTCCTTCCTCTAACCCGGACCCCCTCAGTATTTAATTATTAAAAGTGGGCAAGGTACAAAAAAAAAAAAAAAGAAAAAAAGAGACTGAGAGATATTTGTCCCACAACAGCCAGAAGACTGGCATGGTTTTTCTCAGACGTTATCTTACAAAGAAGCCAATGAAGGAGTAGGACACACGGCCAGATTTAAGTAAAGCTACTGCAGTTTTCTCTTATTATTGATTGTACCTGTCTAATAGCATGATAAGAGCAGGAAATGTTTTAAAAGGAATGGAGAGGAAGTTGATTTAAAAAAAAAAAACAAAACAAAACAGATGGTTTTCAGATTATTCATGGAAGTCGTTGCAGGATTTAAAGCAGGGTTAAATATGATATGCTTTTTCCCTAAAAGTATCAGAGGCAATTTGGTGGTATTTACAAATGACTCAGAGGGGAAGGAAGGATCATCTTCATATTTATTTTGTAACCTACTTCTCACAATGAGTACTAGGATTTCCCCACTAAATGGTGAGATGAGGGAAATTTTATATAAATCTACAGGTAAACTTGAGATTGACAAAGGAGAATGCTTTCCTAACTGCCACATGTTCCTTGTGATGTAAGCTTTATTTTGCACAGAAAGGATTTCAAAGATCATTTACAAAAGTAGAACCCATAGGGACGAATGAAAATATCTCCCATGTAAAAGATTTGGTTTGTCCTATCTGTGGTTCCACTGGAACAAGGTCAATGTCAGGAAAAAAAATTATCATTAAATAGTTTTTCACTGGAAATGCCAATTCACCAAATCAAAACATTTCATGGGAATGTACCATCTTTCACTAATCTGTAGAGGAAAAGCCTTCCTGGCTCCAAGGTGGAATTTCTGGGCAAAACTGTAGAAGAACACTTACCACACTCACAGATCTTTTCCCACTTGTGGATTCAGCAACAGAGACTGAGAGAGAGCCACAATAACTGATAAGCTGATGGGAAAGGCACTCATTACGGGGATGGAGAGGGATTCCTACCTGGGGCTGCTGCACTGTAGCTGTGTGCCTTAACACTTATGGCATTGCCCCTTTGGAAGGGTGTGTGTCTGCTGCAGGCTCTACCTTTCTCCCTCTCATTTGTAAGTAAAAGCTTATAAACACTTCCACTAGAGAAAGGGAAAGTTTTGAATCTCCTGAGGTTTAGCAGGAGGGTTGAGTTTCCTGCGCTCAGCCCCTCCGTTTCCACGTGGGGTTTTGGGGACCACCTGCCGATGCAGCCGGCTCTCGCCATCAGGCCGCCGAGGGGCTGCAGGGCAGCTGCCAACAGCTGGTTCATGCGGGCTATGCTTTTGTGAGGATTCTGCAGGTAGTTAAAGGTAAGGATAAAAAAAATCCCCACCCCTTACAGATCCCAGCCCTGGCAGACTCCTCAGTAGGTAAGTCAACTTTGTGACTGTGCTGAAATGAACAGCATTACCCATTCCCTTTCCAGATTTATATGGAGATGTTTCCACTGCTTTTAAACCATCAAGGCATAATTCAACTCTTTATCTAAACATATAGTCTAAAGCTATCAAATTATTATGGATCTACTATTTGCAATCAAATCTTACCCTTGGAGGAAAGTTAAGAACTGGTACTCACAGAATTATATCATAGCTTTTCAAGGTGTGTATGTTCCTTTCTCCTTTCACAATTAAACTCTAACTAAGCGTTTCACCAGAAGCAAAGATTTATATAGCATTAGCTTGCTGATTTCTTCTTAAAAATGAATATACATTTTTTCCACATCTTTTTCCCACAAAATGGTCTTCCAAACCATCTCTCAGTCTTAACAGCAGGTCTGCTTCACTATGGCCCCTCCACTGGAGTAACAGAAACGCTGTGTGTGCAAACAACATGAAGCAATACACATTTGGTTCCAAGTTCAGGGGTACATCTCACACCACTGATTGTACTTCAAGCATGTTTTTCTCTTCTCTTTCATTTCACATCTTTTCAATCAGCTTGAGCACAACCCACACAGATTAATATGCTGATTTATTTATCTTATAAATTTTAACTTAAAACACATACAGAGCTGGCAGCAGAACAGTCCCAGAATCCCACATCATCCACCACAACTTTCTCACAGCCTCCACAAAACTGCACGTCAAACTGCATTCAACAGTACACATTCAGCAACATCACATCACTCTCAGAGAGTAACTAAAGGCTTCACTGAGTGTCAGCTTCAAGGCAGATGCATCCATGGGGTTCTGGACAAGTCTGGCAGTCCAAAAAAATCGCAGTACTATAAGAATTAGCAAGAATTGTGTTCATGCACAGTAAGGCTTTGGAGAAAGAAAACCGGCACACATCTCAGAAGTTTTAGGGGGAGGTAAACCAATATTTACATTAATCAAATGTCTTGGCTAATACCAAATATTTGGTGGGGAAAAAAAAAAAAATCACTGCACACAAAAGTATTACGGATTCCTAGGTTGACTTCCTTTTGCTCAAAGCAAATGAATTTTAAATGTATATATATTATTTGCCAAGTGATACCAGTGTGGTCCTGAGGCTGGTCTTCCAAATATAAGGCAGCCAGACATCTTAGCCTTCCTGAATATTTTATGCTCTCTGAGGTATCATCCTCAAAACCATGAAGGCAAAGTGCTCATGCACACACCCATATGCACACACAGGCTTTTTGTCTTTTTTGAATTATTGTTTTTGTTAAGCATTTGCACATATGGTCCCAATGGGTAAATGTGCAAAGGTTAAATTTTTAACATGGCAGTATTTACATAGGAAGCAGAGCTGTGACTGAGATGCATCCCTTCCACTATTGTTCATTATGGCCATTTAAATTTGAAGCACTCCTACTAGATTAGATGACTATTTTCTGAATAAAAAAATAACAAGAATTTACAGGGAAGACTTTAAGAAACAAAATGAATAGTATCTGTTTCACAATTTCCAGAACAACTAGTAATTATTTTGGAATCTAGCACTTTAACTCATCTAATGTCATGGCCTTGAAACAGTTCTGAACAACAGGTTAAATCCATGCTCAGTTATGTGAGCATAAAGTCAGACTAACTTTAGTGAAGTTAATGGAATTACACTGGATTTGCATGTGTGAGCACACACTCTTGGCTTTGAGTCATTTGCTTATACATTAGTTGTACAGATTGCCAGAGGACTGTGGGTTTCCTCCACCACCAGTATTATACCTCATTGGAGAAGAGCATTTTATATATACAAAAATACATTGAATATTGCTTTTGAGAAAATTCAAATTTTGAAGTTATTATTCTTTTTTAAAAAAACAACCAACCAAACTACAATCTGAGTTAAAAAATAGAGTCAAAAGAGAACATGAGAGGGCAACTGAGGAAATCAGCAGTTATCCTGGGCCCAAAACTAATCACTGAATAGTGTGTTACATTTATGAATGTATTTGGAAGTATACATTTTAGAATCTGTAAGTGAGTACTCGTCTTCTTTTATATTACATATGTACACAGCTCACCATTTAAAAGAAATTATATCTGAAATAACACTAGGTAAAAGTAGTGGCATAGTGCCCTTACTTACTGGAGTACTGACACATGACATGAATGAGCGGAGACAAAAAAAAAAACGTATTTGCATGTCCAAAGCAATCTTTAGTAATGATTTCTCTCCCTGCTGCTTTCAGTTATACAGACATATTCTAGAGTAGTTACGCTATACTCTGATCTTTTCCTGTACTTATGCATGAATAACAGAATGAAAAAAATTGTCCCATTTTACTCAAAATCTATGAAAATATAAATGCAGGGTTATAATTAGTCTTCTTAAACTTAACTACTGTATCTCTTTTCAAGTTTGCTGTAAAAACTGTAATGAGTGTATTTTTAAAGCTTGTGATTCTCAGATTCTTCAGTTTCAGCTTCTGTGCTTTCAGTGTCAGACATCTTAAATAATTTATGTTTATCTTCAAAGGGAAATAAACATTATATTTGCACTTTTAGTAAATCTTATTGATATTTATTTGTTTGTCAGATCTTGTGCAACTTACCCAGGAGGTGTACTTCTGCAGTATAGATTGTCTCAAGGCTGTGAATAAGTTGTAATCTTCAGAACTATGATGTACTTGGTGCGCTGCCCACACTATATTAACCTCTGCAAAACACATAATTTCTAATGAGGTATGTACTAGAGAACAAAGCAACATTTGTTTCCCAAGGCCTTTTTTCTTAAGCTAAAAGCAAATATTCCCCCAATTTACACTTTGCTATTTTACCACCATAGTATAGCAGGTAATAAAAACTAATGCTCAGAGCTGAGTTTGGGTAGACTGGGTTAAATGTCAGTAAGTGGACACAAGTCAGTGTAACTTTCATGCTGAGGAGAGTGAGGCTGTGGCAGGAACTAAAATCATTGCTGGAAAAGCAAAAAGATGTGCAAGACAAGAGCTAAGCCACCAGAAAGCCTGATCTGAGTCCTGATAACGTGAGTCAGTAGGAGCTCTGTTACGGGGTTCAGGGGGACAGGGACTGAGGATGCTTTCATGCCTGCATTTGTTTACTGAAGTTCTACTTCAAGACCCGGAGGGGACACAAAATGTTCCAAAAGTCTTACACTTCAAATTTAAACAACATAACTGGTCCCTGCTGTTATGCTTACAGTTTTCTGGAACATGTAAATCTTCAAGCCCACTTGTACCACAGACCACAAAACACAGCCATTGACTGCCCACCAGAGACAAATGGAAAGACAAATAGCCACTTGCTGGGAACTCTGGACCCAGCTGAAGGAGAGCAGTGGCTCTGTTGTGCTACAGTTCAAAAAAAGTTGCTGGAATAAGGGTAAAACCAGTGTCAGCCCTGTCCTTTGACGGCATGACACCTCTAATGCACTGCAGTGAATAAGGATACTTCAAAATCCGGATTGTATTTCAGGCATTTTCTCATCAAGTGCAGATCTGGGTGGCCCCTCTGCACTGTATATTGATATCTGTACAGTCTTAAGTAGGAGGTTAAGATAGAAATGTTCATGGCCAGATGTATAGCTATAAGGATGTCCTTAATTAGAGCAAAATGAGAAAGTGGGTGGTTAATGCAGCCCAAATAATGCCTGTTTAGCATAAACCTTAATTTACGGTCACGTGTATTCCAAGGGATGAAGTGTACACAAAGCCTCAGCTGATTACAGAAATTAAAAGTTAACTGGCTGTCCACCAGCTGCACACTCCCATCACCACTGACGTGTTTCACCAGAGCAATTAGAGAAGTGCCTTTGGCAGATATTAGAATCACATTCACAGAATGATCTTATCATGTGTCTTTAAAGTCCTGAAATTATCTGGTGCCAAGCTTCCATTGAATAGTTGAGGTCTGGTGATTAACTTGCAATGTAAAGTAATGCCAAAAATCCTCTTAATGAATCTCAAGGCTCCTTCACCATTTCAAAGGACTAGATAGTCTTGTAAAAGAAGGTAATAGTCTTGTATGCTAAAAACTGAGAATTTTAAATCTGATTAATTTTGACAGTTTGGTAATTTACATGACAACACCATTTTTTAATGTCCTCTAGGTCCCTGAAAATCCTTACAATTGCTGAATTAAAACTGTAATTTTAACTATCATAAAACACTTAACACTCTATCTGAGAATTCTTCCTTCTTTAAAAGCATTTGTTCCTGAAGGAACAAGTGTTCACTATATCAAGAATTAGTGACCTCTCTCTCAAAAAAAAATAATAAAATCAACAGTATCTTAATGCATCTCTGCCTAATGAGCTCACTAGGAGATGAATTATTCACGTGAGCTTCAGTACTCAATAATAATTTGTATTCGAAATGTTTCCCAAGACCTCGACAGAAGCTAAATGAGTGAACAAAGCATCTGAAAAGGTGGAGGTTAAAGACCTGTCTCCTTAGTTGTTTTAAAAGCATTTACTTCCTATCACAAACTGTGTGTAACACAAGCCTCCACTCAATGAAGTGCAGCTGTACAAACAGGGTACAGTAACTGGATCTTGCTTCTTTCCCTCAGTCATTTTTCAGCATTGTGAATAGTTGAAGGAAGGGAATCTATGATGATTTTTACAGTCTACTTTCATTGTAGTTAAGGTCAAACGGTTTTCAAAATGAATTACTAAAAAGGCATTTTATTTAACTGCCTCTTACACTAACAAGACTATGGAATAAGGTAATTGAATATTGGTAAAATGTTAATCTTTCAGATGTGCAAGTCAGCTTAAATGATCTATCATTCAAAAGTATACCACAGGAATATTAGGGACATAAACAAACAATTCTGCCACAAGTAATTTAACTGCTAAAGCTATTTCTGACTTCTTCTGTTAGAGCTAAGTAAATTAAATCCTGCTCCTTAATCCTATTCTTGCTGACATCAATGGCACAGACTATGTTAAATTCCTTGGCAAAATAGGCAGAGTTGATGATCGGAAATAATTTTTGTCTTAAAAATTTATCTGAAGAAACTGATCATCAATAACTTTTTATTTGAAGCAAAAGAATAACATCATGAATAAGTGTGAAATAGATCACCCCAAAACTCAGTCTGTAACCATTAGTACATTAAAATTATTACAATCATAAAGCCTAAAAGCTATCTCACAAATGTAAGAAACAGACCAAGCACTCTTCAAGGAATACAGCTGGCTGCTCACCAACTACCCACGACAGAAACCAAAATGTATGTGTCTATAGAAGAGTTGTCGTTTCACTTTTTCATTCGAAATGGTAACTTGAAGCAAAAAGAGAAAAATTAGTTGAATGAGAATGAAATTATAAAAAACTCTCTCACATGCACTTTCTCATATGTATCATTACATAATGACCAAAAAAGAGAGCAAGACTGAGATATGGCCAATTCCAACAAAGTTTTTTTAAAAAAATCTATGTAGAAAACAGGAAGTATTACTGCATTTTGTAGAACTCTCCAGTCAAATTCTCCTGTGAAGCCACAGGTAAGAAGTGGGTGATGGAATTGGAGAAGCCAATTTTTGATGTTTTCTAAGTCAAATGTGATTGGTAAATACAATTTAAGAAATTACATAACTGCAATACATATATGCACAAAACCACTATTTTTTTTCAGGAGAGTGAACATCATAGAATCGTAAGATAATTCAGGCTAGAGAACCACAGGAGGTCTCTAGTCCAACCTCCTGCTCACAGCAGGACCAGCTTTAAGTTTCTGAGTACTCCACCCAGTTGGGTCATGGAAACCTTTTGCATGTTCTGCTATTATGAAGAACTATCTCTAACAGAAGATAAAGGTGGTATTTCCTTTTCGTGTAGTTGTGAGGAAAGTTATACAAATTATAACCTAGCACAGCAAGGGCCTCCTTTCCTGGTGTGGCTTTCCCCCGGTTCCTTTTAATGGGTAGAGACCTGACGAGCTATTTGGATCTGGGGAAGAACAGAACAACTACATCTTGCTACTGGAGTTAATTATTGTTTAATACATTATTATTATCATTGTAGAGAAGCAATGAATATTTTCTTCCATTACCCAATATAAACTGTAAAAGAATCAGCATGTAAGCCCAAAAGAGAATGAATGATGCTATGTAGATAGGTGAGGAAGGAAAGAAAATGGGTGCTACATTTGGTGGATGAGTTATCATCTGGCGCTCAGTTTTCACTCCAGCTCTTTAAGTCTCCATGAAGTTATCTCAGAGTCAGACCTGCAGTTGCTAAAATCAGTGGGCTCTGAGCAGTTGAGATATTTGTCTAATACTAATTCTAAAGGAAAATGAAGATTTGTCTTTTTTAGAATTAGTCCAATATATGAATTCTACTGATAGAAGAAAGACAACAAGAGGCTGAGGGAAGTGGCCTGGAGAAGAGGAGGCTTCGAGGGACTTAATAGTAGCCTTGCAGTACCAATGAAGCACCAGTTATCAAGAAGCTGGAGCTTCTTGATTGGAGTACCAATGAAGCACCAGTTATCAAGAAGCTTTTTTTGCAGCAGTCCCACTTTATCTTCTTTTCTGGGTTTTCCAAAAGGATGAAAGATTAATGATGTTATACTTCTTTTCCAACTCTTCCCTCCCTCCTCCTCCTAATTAATGCATAAAATGTAACATTTCACACACCGTCACAACCATATTGGTATGGTAACCAATTATTCTATTTAGCCTTAATTGTTTTCTATTTCAAATTCATTTTTTGGCACTAATCAAATCCCTTTCTATGAGACCCAAAGATAGATCCGATGCTTGGGCCATATTTCACTACTTCTGAAACATTTATTTTGTGGTTGTAGAAACTGGTCATCGTGCACATAAGATTTCTTTTCAAGAATCCATAATGTGGAGAGTTCAAAATGAGACTTTGTTGTTGCTCGTTTCTGTAGCTTTCAGTGATTTCCACAGCCCAACACATTTTTATTAACAACAGGAGAAAACATGTATGCTAAAAAAACATGTAGTCATTTCAAGGAGTGATGTCAAGGAAAACAACCTTTACACAATCCTCAAAATCAGTGAAGTGGTTAAAGATTTGATGAATCTTTGTTGAATAAAAAAAGATAAGATAGACCTTTTAATTAAAAGAGGGTAATTTCTTTGGACACAACTTTATAAGACCTGGATCTAAAGTAAAGTGGGAAAAAAATACACGATTTAGAAATACGTCCATATGATGAGTCGTCTAAAGTTTCCATTCTCTTTCAGTCAACGCTGACTGTAGCTAGGAGAACAGGTGAAAGTTTATTCTCAGCATCTACTTACATTTAAACAAAACCTTCAGTTTGACTATACTTGCCATCTCTTACAAGATTAGATACCTTCAGTATTCAGTGAGGAACTGAACTACAATTTAACAAGCTAGAAACTCAGAAGGTAGCAAAATTGCGTTTACTGTGCCACAGATTACCACATTACTATGAACTCCACAAAGCCAAGCATATGGCGAGAAACAGTGTGGTCCCTGCTGACACCAGCATGGAAACCGCTGCTTCCTAGAGCAGCTGTAACCCACAGTGCTTCACAGGCAGGTACTCTGTGCTGCATTCACCTACAAGCAATAGAAAAGGGATCATTTCGTGGGTCTGCTTCTCTCCAGCCAGAATTAGTAGAAACCCCAGGATGACTGAGGAAACTGAAATGGCATGGGAGGTAAATCTTCCAGTCATTGCTTTTCTATGCATTTCAACCCTCCCTACAAAGATAAAACAGAGAAGAATACATAGTATTTAAGTAATTTCTCCACTAAACTATTAGCTTTTCTTTTTCACGAAACAACAACTGTTTGATTACTTACTACCTTCCTGCCTTGTTCTAATTGATCTGTTCTGTTGATGCTTCTGAAATGTTTGAATAAATCTGTTCTCGTGCAGGGCTTTTTCAAAGAGTCTCTTTCCCTGCTGGATTCTACACTTGCATTGGATGAACAACCACTAAGACAGGGCAGCACTTAAGTTTTGTTTCTGGGAGGGACAATTACTGGGTTTTTTTAATAAAAGTTGGCTAAAAACCTGTATGTTAGGACCCAGAGTGAATGCCTTTATTAAAATTGGGAAGTCACCCTAGAATCCATTCCACCTCATGTGAAAACAGAAATCTACCTACACAGATTAGTTATCATCACCACAACAGAAGTAGATATGATCTGTACATGACTCTCCTGTTGAGTCTGTTGTGGTGTAGTCCCTCTTTTGTTACTCTTCTGATCCAACTTTGCTTTACCTTTTTTATTTTAGTGTTGTGCAATAGGAGTTGCAAGATATGTTATTTGCCAAAAGCCTTTGCTTCCTTCCTATTAGAAATATAATTCTTATAGAAACAAATTATTTCCTCAGTTACAATAGTGTAAATGTAGGGCTGTACAGGTTTAATGAGGACAGGACTAGATCCAAGGAATTTATCTGGAAGACTGTATTACATACCACACACAAAGAAGCATGTATACAGGGACATGTATACTTTTTTGTTGTTTTTTTTTAATAAGGCACATTTTTCTTATATTTTGGCCTTGGCTACAGTGAGTGTTAGTAGTTTGTATTCTCAGGATGATCACATGTAGATCAAAAGACTAGTTGTAAGGAGATCTGAGTTCAAGTGGTGAATTTGAATTAGACTTGATTCACTATAGACCTTCAAACAATTTTCTTAACTTTCTTCTTCTGCACATTTTTATTGAGAAGCATCTATCTGTGCACATACCTGACACAGACCAGTTCTCAGCATTTAGAAAGCAGGAGTTCCACCACCGTTTAGAATAATAGGAAAAAGACTCCGTTAGCGTTTGTGCCCAGAGTTTGTGTGTCAGGAGGAGAAGTAGAACAACTCAGAAGCACCTTTCCAGCCTCAGAACTATCTAGTCCTCTTTGGTCATTTTGCAATGAAATATATTGCAGTATCCAGGTAATTCCAGGATAGGCAATCATACAGCATGTCACACAGCCAGTGGCAAACAGAAAATAATGCTACCATGAGACTCACTGAAACCTACATAATTGCAATCCAGCAGCTTAATCAGGAAATTTCACTACACATTCAGCTTCTGATCCTTCCATGATGCGAGATGTGCTTTTTCTGTGCTTTGTTCAGTATTATCTTTGTTTTTCAGCCCTCTTCTTAAATTACTGTATGTGGTCAGCAAATTATTTAGTGAGTGGGCTAACTTATAATTAAGTAATACATGGTATATGCTCCCATGGCTTACAAGCCAAAAATTGGAGCAACCTTCTACAAAACCTGCCTCCAGAATCTGTCCACAAGCCAAAACCTCCTGCTTGATCTGCTGCCATACCAGTTGAAAACACAAAACTGCTCCCACACAAAAAATCCATAATAAGATCTGCAAAACTTAAGATGCAGAATGGTCTAGGGAAATGTGGGAAGAATCACGACAAGCCAAAGTATTACATATGCTACCCAGAACAAACAATGGGCCAGATCATATCCCTGCTTAGCAAAAATCTGGGGGACTGTGAATTATACTCAGATACACTTCTGGATCTGTAAAATATTTGAGATACCACGTGGTTAGGAAAGCAGAGCTTGGCCAGGTCAAAAATAATGGTCCTGTCAACCCATAGGTGCACTATGTTATTTCTTGGCATCCTCATAAGCATAGGATACCAATGGAAAGGCTAGAAAAAGCCACAGTGTTCCCGAAGACTCTTCTACTCGTACTAGTAGTTTTCTCGGAAGCTAAGCTGCATGGATCAAAATTCATGCAACGTAGTTATATCAATGCAAACAAGAGTAAGAGTCTCAGTTAATTATATTAGGACAGTCCTAACCCACTGTCTGTGAGCTTTTCATACAGCTGCTAAGAATTGAACAGTCTCTTTCCACACATGCCATGGAAAACCACAATGGAATAAACTTTATTAGGTAAGGATTCAGAAATTAATTCACGGTGATTCAATCTCTGACTTCACTCATAGTTTCAATAGAAAATTAATATGCATTCCTTCATGGGGAAAGAAAGATAAATGATCCAAAGCAATTTTAGCGTGCTAATGTTGGATTTGGACACCTCCACAAAGATAAATAGGAAAATTTCAAAAGATGAAGAAACACACAGAAGGAATGAAGTTTTAGTAACATGTATATATGTGACCTCTGAAAATAGTAGGATATTTGGCAAGTCTTTCCGTACACAGCAGGTCTCACACACAAATTCTGCTATACCAACTTGCCTGACCAGCCTGTTTCTCACACCTGAAGCCAGTTGTTCAAGTTCGCTAGTTGCTTGGAGCAGCTCTGCAGCTGGTTAAAGTTTTGTTTGCCTGAGCTCTGCATGATTCTGTAGCAAAGATCTGAGTCTCTGGGTCGTGAGGAACCATGACGGCAGCATCTGTTACAAAATGACTTGTCTCTTTTGTGGGTGTTAAGGTTTGATTCAGGTACCCTGTTTACGGTTGTTCTGGCTTTCATAACAGATTCTTTAGGTGTAAGGGTCTGAAAATAGCTCTGATTTGTACCAAAAAAAAAAATTGGTGCCATGGCAGTTTCAGGGATAACTAAATCATAGGATAAAATCCTATTTGTGAACCCAGTCCCAAGACCTGTCAAGCACTTCTCAGCATAAGTCCAATATTTAGCCCAAGTTTTTAAAGTATCCTTTCTTCAGTTAGTGTTCCTACTGGTTACAGCAAGGTTTAGCCACCTTACACCCTCACAGCCTCTTGACTGAGTGAAACAGTATATGTTAACTTTTGCAGCTCATTGATACACCAATTTTTTGCAGCACTTAGCTCTTTCTGCACCTTTTTTACTACAAAGAGGAGCACATGGCTCATTAATTGCACAACTATAAATCATTCTGTTGGTGAAATTAGATTTACATTTTAAAATAAAAACCTGCAACAAATGTCTGTGTAAAGGAGAAGATCCTCAGCAGCTGGTGCAAAGTGACTTCTATAGATCTATGCCACTTTATACAAACTGCATACTTGACTCAGGCATCTCCAAATACGGCCCATTACAGCACTGGCAATCTTCAGTTCTGAGCATTTGCCAACCTGTATAATATAACTTGGTGTTACTGAATACTGATGTCAAACTGTGGTATAAATGTGTGAAACACATTAACTGTGACCAAATTAGCACTCTACTCCTTAGCCTGATGATAAAGAGAACAGAGATGAAATTAAATAAATTCTTTTTTTTAGAAAAAGTTACTTCAGAGAACCTACTTTCCGCCCCCCCCCCCCCAAGTGTCTCAGCCACTGAAATGTCAGTTTATGCAATTTGATAATGTATTCATCTTGGAGGATCTTACAAGGAAACTTCTGGAATGAAAGGGAAAAAAGAGAAAATAATTATCCTTTTTTTTTGGAGGGGGGGCGTGGGCAGTGTTGAGAGTTCTTATTCTCCTGTATTCTGGGCTGTCTCTACAAAAGATTGATGTCTCGTGTCACTGTTAGGAAGTGCAAACTGTTCAGCTTCATTGCAATCTATGTCCTCATCCTCTTGCTCTGCAGGATACCACATACTTTGGCAGGCAATATTCAGATGGGAAGCACTTTAATGGCAAGAATGGATGCCAGTGAAACCTTTTCCCACAATGTTCAAAACTCTGAATGTGCATATGTTAAAGAAACATAAAGCTGCAGGATATTAGGACGAAAACAATAACTGATACTACCTCAGCCACATTATTCTTACTTTTTGTCCCTCAGAACAATATATTCAAAGAATGCTAGGGAAAAACACACACAAACAGAAAAAAAAAAAAAAAAAGATGAACTGGAATGAATTAAAGTCCTCCAACTCAAAGGCATAAACATACTTTTTCAAAGGAAATATCCATGGCCCCTTCATGTAACTTTTACCTTGTAGGTCGAATTCCTGCATTCATTTATTTGGCTCTTCATTTTTCCAAGCCAGATGCAATAAGAATTAACACTGATAAGACAATGAAGTTATTCTGGTGTAAAAGAGGAATTAGCTCTACACAGTTTTCTCTTGCAGAGCGTTTTAGATGATTTATTAAGCCAAGTTCCTGAATGATAGATGTGTGGAAATGCAGACTAGATTTGCAAAGGAATCTATTGAAATTTACTGAGATATCAGGAAAGCCTGGGGGACATCAAGACACACCACCCCCCTTAAATAAACTCTTAAAATATTCTAGAAAAAAACATTTACATCCAATTTTCATCCCACTCCTTTGTAGATGTGCAAAGCATAGAAAAAGCCAGACAGACACTTTAGGCAATGCACATGAGTTTGGTAGCCTCTATGGACCTGATCCAGAACTTATGAATTCAGCTGAAAAATATCCATTAGCTTTAACAGATTTTGAAACAAGTTCATTATACAATTTGAAACAAAGGACAATTAACCCTTTGAAGTCAAGTTCAGGTATTTAGTGAGACTGACCACCCATATTTATTTATACATTTGTTTTACAAGTGTGAAATTATTTCTCTGAGAAATAAAAAAACCAAAACAATATAGTAACAGATACCATTAAGCATGCTGAAACTTTAATAGCCTTTTCCATTTATCACTCTAACAAGAAGGACATGGAAGCTGTGTGGACAGATAGATTAGATAAAGAGACCAGAACACAAGGCAACTGTCAAAGCATGCAGCCTCAATTTAAAGCTGAAAGAGAAAGGGGGCATATAAGCTCGCCTCAATACCCTACCAAGCTGGGCTCCATCTGGTAGAGCCCATCCCTAAGTGTGTCAGCTAAGATTATCTAGATGATGCCTCTAGCACCAGAATGCTATCTTCAAGGTTTTCTCTCCCACCACTCCCTGTCCTGTCCCTTCAGCAGGGAACAAAGATGTGCATAAATAAGGTCTACACAATTAGACCTTTACATTGGAGCCATCCCTGGGGATACAGGTACCGGCACTATGATCAAACACATTTAGCAAAAAGGCATGAAACAGCCTTTAAGAAAGCCTTTTACGTGAATATCCATTGCTACTGATACTATCTCTTGAACTTTGACCATCAGTCAGAGGAGTTACTTTAATTCCATTTCCTCTTTCCCCATTATTAATAAATTATTAATAAATTATTACTAGCTGAAGACTGGTGAAGCCACACGCAGTGGAGTTTCAGTCTTCAGTCTATTTCAATGTTTGCCATAAGTCTTGGTAGTGATGTTTGTGGGGTCAAAGTTGCTCCAGCACTGCCAGCAAGCACTGAAACAGATTACAGGTCTGGGAGTGTAAAACGAGGGTTGGCAACTGCAGCAGATAACAGATGAAGCTGGAGGTGTGGGGGAGCAGGAGTACCAACAGGCTCCTGTGATGCTAATTCAGACTGATTTGTCAAAGAACAGCTATAGCACTTGACCCGTAAAGGCACTCCTCCTACATGCTCACTGGTTTTCGCAGCCACATGTCTCCTAACTGATGCTGCATTTTCTGACTTTAAAAGCCCACAGCTAGTGAGTGGCTGGATAATTTGTAGCAGAGCTAACAGAAAGGAAAGGATTTCAGAGACAGAAAATACCAAGTACAGAAAAAAAATTATTTTTAACTGATTATGACATTTTAATATACCCCACTGTAAATTAATTATTTTTTATCCTTTATCTGATTGCTCTAAGCTATAAAATAAGCTAAGATTGAAAGCTCAATGCAGGATGCATCTGTTGTACTTTGTACTTTCCAAACACACAAAAACAAGCATTAAAGCTATGAATTGGAAGATACTAGACTGCAGACTTACCTCAACCGCTAAAATAGTATATAGGAAACAGATCTGCCTAAGAAAAATAGGCTCCTCTATTTTATAAAGTGTCATTATTATCTGGCAAGGGTAGCGTATTTTATTTTCAATATAAAAATAGAAGGGTTTTGCTGCTTTGAGATCTCTGGTTAATATCCATTGCTAGACAAAAGAACTGACCCAATATGAGAGCTTGATGTTGGCCTCTTTAGGCAGATTGTGCCAAACGTAACTCTAGTCCACCAAAAAAATCCTATTCTTCCACAGCCCATCTCCTCCCACAGTTAGCAGAGGAGGAGAGGGAAACAGAGAATCTTTCTCTTTATCTGCAAAGTGTTGATTTTTTTATGGAAAACATACTTGTAAGTACGAAGTTTTACAGCGTGTTAAGACATATCAAACAGTAAGCATTTATGTATAATTTCATAGGATATTTTATATGCACACCAGTACCCATTATCTCTATACCCAGCATGGGGGCTTTCAAAGCTTGTAAGTTAAATGACTACCCTGTATTCATCCCAGCACTAACTTACATTCTTTGGTAGAAGGCCCCAGCAATGGATGAAGTCTTTTTTTCAGCTGCTCAGCCAAAAGACCCTCAGCAGCAGCTGAACAGAGGGAGGCACAGCACAACTATACCAGTCCAGGCTAAGAATATCCTTTGCTAAAACCCCAGAGGAATTGCTAGGAGCTTACATTAGGGAATCAAGACCCAGATAATCAAAGTAGTATAATTTACAGCACCTGCTGCCAGTATCACAAAATCTAGGACAGTGACTATACCACAGGAACCTTCTTTACTTCACCTCCAGAGAGGAGGAAGAAGACAAGACAGACAAGACAGAAGTGTATGAACACAAGCGAACCTAATTTAGATTTAGTTGCTGAAATACATCAGGACAGTAAATTCACATGTGTTTATAAAGAACTTGAAGGATATGAAGGTTGACATTACTTTGCAGAAACTTATTAAAACATTGTTTAAATCTTTTTAATCCCATTTAATAACATTCCAAATTATTTCACCACTGCCATAGAGAAGCAGCATGTCTGATAAAGTAAATGGGAATTGAGAGACATGGGCAGACAGTAAATTTCTCTGTTCCTTAGTTTATGGAACAAAAATATTACTTCACAGGGCTTTTGTTTACTTCCCTCTGCTACTAGCAAAAAGAACTGTAGTTTAAGAGTACTAAATACTCTCCTTATTCCACCCCAAAATTACAAGAAAGATAGTAATGACTTGATAAAAATCGTTGAAAAGAATAATAAATGTCTTAGCAGGATGCCAGTACAGTCTATAAATAGCATAGGTGTTGTTAAATCTAAAAGCAAAATAAACATCTGCATTTTGTAATTGGTCAAGGCAATCATATCACCACATAGATGTTCACCTAATTCTATCACACCACTCTTCTAATCATCCACATATTTTCTCTGGAACTAGATTACAAACCCTTAGATCAAGAGCATTTCTTTCTGTGTATTTGTTGAGCATCCAGAACCTACCAGCTCCAATCTCTTCTGAGACTTTGGGATCTCCTGGGCAATAAGACCACATAAGGTCTGAATAATCAAAGTTATAAGGAAAGATTTATAAAGGTGTACAAGAGACAGATACATTTGTTTCTGGAATAGGATAGGACTGGTGAAGTAGAGCTCAGTGGAAAAGCAGGTGGTTGAGATTATAATGAACCAATCAAACAAACTCAGGCAAGCTGGACCAGATGGCCTTTTTTCTGTTAGTAATATTACTTATGTTCCTATTCAGCTGTAAGAAGTTACAAATAGTTTACCTGTTCAGATTTTTCTGACTCAAATTACATAAGATCAATGCTCTCACTTCACCATCACATTAAAAGTTATCATGACACTGTCTGTAGTTGTATTTAATAATTTACAATGCTGCCTACCCAAAGGAGAAACTAGTAGGTGTAACAGAAGTTTTGCCTTTTACAACACAAATTGTGTAGCAAACCATATAAAAAGGGAAATAAAAAAACCCACCAAAAAACTTAATCTAGAGGATTAAGTGCTACTAGATACAAATAAAATCTAAAGTTAAACCGTATTTCCTGTATCAAAAGATGAAATTTTTAAGGAAAACTAATGGGCATGACTAACCTGTAGTCACACAGATTGCATGACACACTAATCTACAACTGCACCAACCATGTCTAAATCTCTCCTTCATCTAACACAGGTCACATTTCAGAGGCTATAAATTTAAATTCAGGAAGGCATTTCACAGGTGCAAGAAAAAAATTTAACATCTCTAAGCTCCCAATTTGCATTAATTTATTTCAAAACTATACAAGCAATTTTCACATATAAGATAAAGCTTATTTTAAAATTCAAACTAATGTGATAATGGCTTTTGCATGACAGCAGATCTAAATTACTGTTAGCAAAGCAAACTTATTCTCAGTTTTGGGTTATAATCTGATGCTGTAAAGATTCTAATAATCTAGTGAAAAAGTTAACAAACAGTACAGGAGTGAGAAGCTTTACAGTATTACGACTGGAAGTAAAAGCAGTCCACTCAACACTTATCTTTACTTTCCAAAATAGCTCTCTCCACTGTAATTTGATATCATAATTATAATATTTAAGACAGAGTAAACTGTGCCTCTCATACACCTTATAAAAGTTTAGAAATTATTCTGCATTTATGTCTATTTACATTTTAAATGTCACTTTGGTCAATTAGAGTCTGAGTTTTGATTCAGCTCTTCAAGCATTCCAAGTGCAGGAGCATGAGACCATGTGAAGAACTGCTAAATTCCAGTTCACATCTATTGGGAGCCTTAGAGGAAACTACAAAAATGTATAAACTATCTATACCTATTCTTCATATATGTTTATTAAAGCAGGCATAGAACATGCTACTTCCTTCAGCTACTAATATTCATAGTTACAGATTGTTGCTTCATTTCCTCTTAATTATTTCAGAGGAATGCTGTAGGAAGATTTTGAAACTAAAAATATACTATGGCACCCAGTATAGATCGTATTTCAGGAATAGCTTTAACAACACACTTCACACACTTTTCTTGATCCTGATTCTGCAGACATGCAAGCATTTTCATTGACACATGATACGGGGTTTTGGCTGGTTTGTTTACCATTTATAGCGACAGTGCACAGCACGTTTTCTTTAAACATACTGGGCTGGCCTGGCAATGGAATGACAGGTGGAGTGAGCATAGCCAAAGCTGATGGAAAGAAGGAGACTTTCCAAGGAGCACAGAAAAAAACCTTGCATGGGGATTATTCAAATCAGGATGTCACTATAAACTTCCTGGAGTTGCACCCCTCCCTGGAATGACACAGTGGGCAGGCAATACATGGGTTTTCACATCTGTTTCAAGCTGGACACATTTTGAAGTTTTCAGGTACCGGTATTCAGAGATTTTTGTTGTTCTAGTTTATACATGTATCCACTGTGGTGGTAAGGTAGAGCTTTAAAGATTGAAAGCCTTCACTATATTCCAGCATTCTCGCATTTCAATCAAAGTCAGATGAGCAGTTGTATCTCAAGGGTCTCATTAATTTGGGACCTGCTACATATGGAGATGTGATTACTTGTGTGTTCAAGTGTTTTGTTCAATCAGAATCACACAGATTTAAAATGCTTCTTTTATTTTGCACCGTGTACAGTCTCGATAGTCTTTGTGTAAGTAACTGAACAACTTGGTATTTATCCATGTATTGCATCAGTCAATGCCAGCCTCATTACTTCAGCACAATAAAATAAGCATTAATGCAAGAAATTGAGCTGAAAGAGCTTATTATGCAGCAAAATATACTGAGAGGTAGTTTGGGGGAGTTTCTCTTGAAGGCCACAGCCATAATCCCTGTGTGATCATCTGACTAAATATTATGTTAGTGTACTCCAACCGTAGTGATTCTGTGATTCTGTGATTCTGTGATACTGTATATACAGATGTTCATTTATGCAGATTTGATTCTGCCTTTGCACATTTTAATGAAGATATTTATTCTGGACTACTTACTCTGTTTTAATGCAGCAGAGAAGAGCACAATGCTTATACATAATCTGTCTGAGTATCGGAAGGACACTTAAAAAGTGAAAAGAATCAAGGGCAAAACCAATATATTCTACGCCAGCCAGCACAGCCTTTTCTATAACTCTTCTAGCATATTTTCAAGTGTATCAATATTCTACTTGACTCTTAGATCAACAGATAAACATGCACAAAATGGGAAGTACATATCAAGCATATTTCTCAGGGAATTCTCAAAAGCTCTAAATAAATAGCACAGTCACAACTTTCCGTTCACATTTAATACAGCTCTCTTCTCTTCCAGCATAGAAATCAAGTGAACAGATCAAATCAGGCTCAGACCTCATGGTTTCATGAGCATAACCAGGGACAAAGATCTGTTTAGAGAAAACCTGTGAGTGGATTTGCTGTGACCATTGGCATTTTTTAACTGTTTAAAGAGTTTTGGACAGTCTCTTTTTATCAAAATTACTTAGAAGCTTTCATTTTAATCCAGTTTAAGGACAAAAAGAAATTATTATTTCTATAATTATGTTTATTATTAAAAAATAAAAAAACTCAGAAAGGTGATCTGATTTCATTATTATATTCAGTATTTCTGTATTTTGCCTTATATTACTTAAGTAGTTTTGAGATAGTTTAAGTATTCTTATCATAATCTGATCTATCAAACTAGAGTAGACAAAAAATGGCGTATAAATTCAGCTCAGGAAAAAAGTCCCACTCACAAGTAGGTTTTTAGATAGGGCTTAATCCTGCAAGGTGCTGAGGCCTCAGCAGTGTGTATGTACAGTAGGCTGTGTCAGTCTTTTCTTGAGCTTGAGTGCCATGAACTTTCTTGAATTTAAACTCTAGAAGAATTTCACACCTTTGATGTCCTATGGATGTTAGGAGCTTACACATAAATTGCCAACCTCATGACCCAAGGCGTATGCAGTTTATGACCTCATGCACCATGAAATGGTGGAGTGGTTTTCTTGCAGCTTAAAGAGTGAATCACAAATGACAAACATTTTCATTAAATTCTCAAATAAAGATGATCACCAACCATAAAGATCCAGAAGATTGTTCCTAGTCACTTTCAGAAACGTACTACATTGATTTTTTATTTCTGGATAGAAAAATTTTGCTGATGGCACAGTAAAAAAAAAATATTTTTCTTCATAACTTGTTGTTATATGTCAAAATGTTGGAGGAAGTCTTGACAAGAAAAATTAACCTACTGACTTATCTCCGGCCATACTAGAAAAGATCAATGAGATGATTACTGAGATATATAGCTGCTCTGCCCTGAAATTTCTGGCTTCCCCCCCCCCCCCCCCCCCCAAATAATTTATCCTGAATCTCTACAAATTAATTCATTCAGTGTGATGCCTAATGTTTTGATCTCTGCGTGTCAATCAGGTCTTTGGAATGGCCAACCTACAGCTCCGGGGTCTGCAAGAGCAACTCACCAGCTCCAACTCATATATTGCTGCTGATTTTCCTAGATATGGCTTTGCCCTACCTCAACAACATCCTCATGGGAAACTCTGGTTTAGATTCAGCCCAGTTGCTATGACCCCAAGTGATGCTTATGGCAGTCAGAGCATGGTCAAAAAATACCACCTTATATTCATGGCCATCCTCTACTTACTAGTAAAGCTCTTGACAAAGAACAGGAACACTCCACTGCCCCTCAGCTACTCAATCACTTTGTCAAGATGGATTTGATGCTTCTTCAGCCCAGAAGATCAGTACAAAATCACTTAAAATACAGAAGAGAGGCGTGCTATGGCCAGCACACGAGGAGATTAGGTGTGATTTTGAGCTCTTAACAGGATGGCTCCTTTGAATTTAAAGTTATACAAATGTAAAATCAAGAAAGCTGAGCAACGTGCACATAAGATTTTGAGTCCATAAACATGCCATACTCTGTGAACTTCTGTAGAAGTATGTTGCTATGTGTTATCTAATGACATCCCCTCTGCAGTACAGTCACCCATTGGTATACAGGTAGAGGTGACTGACTATGAACACAGATCCTACTCAGCCTAATTTACTAAGCCAGTTTTCAGCACAACTGAACTTTATAACTTCAAATGTGCATGTAGGGATTTGCCTGTGGCCACTATTTTGGATTAATGAATGAGCCCCAGAACACACTGCACATCTGATGAGATCTCCAGGTGCAACCCAGAATTACAATTTATCATAGACAAGATCTGCTGGGTTCTATTAGGAAATGGATTTAGAAGTAGGGGAGTGAAGATGTCATAGGTCACAGCCAAGGGATGGCTGAGAAAGCCTGTTGTGATTAAGGCAGCCTTACACAACTGCCATTAAAGATTTTCAGCTCAAAACACATCATCTGTGCAACCAACCCTACCATAGCAATTGTGAGGACAATGATCAAAACCCAAGGAAAATGGTACTATATTCTCTCATAAAAAGTACTTCCCACAAACAAGCAGAATTTTACAGGGCTTGACTGAGTGAAAACGTTGATATCATAAGGGAGAAATTGCAAGGGGTGAGCAGAAGGGATAGGTCAAATCCTTTATAACTAAGCATCAGCTATGTATTTGCTATGTGTGGCCTCAGCACTGCTGAGGGGGCCATGAAGGAAAGCCTGTAAGAAAAGAGGCTAGGGGTTGTAACTTAAGAACAAAGAAATCATTAATACTAAAATAACAAGGAGACTTTAACAGTTATAATATTAAAAACTTATATTTTATAACTCCATAGATATAAAGTATGCACTTCAACTATTTACTTACTAAGTCCAAATGTCTTAATTTCTTTATAGCTGCAGGGAAGTAATAAATTACTTAAGCAGTTAATGCGGAGAATCGCAGATTCACAGAATCACAGAATCGTTAAAGTTGGAAAAGACCTGTAAGATCATCAAGTCCAAATCAATGCAATGCTAGGGACAAAGGATAGTTTTTTTATAAAAAGTACTGGTAACAAATTTTAAAATACAACATGACAAATTTAAATATGTCAATACTTTAAAAATAATTACTATTTTTAAAGAGGCATAATTCTTTCAGTGGGAATTTGAGTTAAAAATAAGAAGTATAACAGGATCAACTGTCAATAGCTCTAATAAGCTGATTAACAACATATGTATTAACAACCTATACTGGTGTCCAGCTGATCGACCACATTTGTCTGTGGACAGCAGGATTAAGTAAAAAGTGTAAATTATCTTGCTAACATGAATCACCCCAATGAATAGCATTCTGCAGGATTGTGCAGACTTATACTAAGTACTAAAGCATACATAAGAACCCAAAATTCTTAATATTATATTAGATACAGATTAAATGATCATTTATCACTTAAATAAAGTATTAACACTTCTTTAGTAAAAAGGAAATTTATCAGATATGTTGTGACTTTGCTCTAGTTAGTAATTATTAACTGACATCTTGTTTTCTGTTCATTTCATACAAAAGACAATAGAATGCAATGGATATCAAAGTTAAAGTAAAAAATCTTTCATTTATTTCCTACAAGAGTGTTGAAAGTTAATATATATACAGTTTTAGCTAGATGAGATAATTCAGAGATGGTAATAAAGGTGACTATAATATTACCCATAGTTTAAGATTTGCTATAGCTCTGTATCTTACACCTGTGGAAAATTAAAAATATATTTTTCCTTGGCAGTATAGCGGATTAGTAAATTGAATCAGCTCAAGGAAAGAGCTGATGTGCATCTGAGCAACTAAGCAGTCAGGATGACATGGCAGCTGGACTTAAAGCAGAAGAAAATTCAGGGGAGGGTGTGAATGGAGGAGAATGATGGTGTGGCAGAGGGTTGTGTTTCTGGATTTGTATAATCTCCCCAGTGGCCGGCATGGTGGGGGAAGCAATGGACAGCCATGTGCAGGGTGACAGGGAGTGGGGGATCAAGGCTGCTCCCTTCAGAGACAGCTCACAGTGAGCGGGGCTTGAAGTGATTAAAAAAGTGAAGCAAGAACAAAGAGGTAGTCCTTCTCTTCTAGACACTGAATGTAATCACCTGACTTCACACCACGTAAGCATTGATGGCATTGAAAGGCAAACGTGTAACTAAGCCATGGCAGCATCAAAGTTTGAAGATGTAAGGCAGACAAAGTACGAAATTGTGCTTCTTACTCACATATGCAAACCACTGGTTAGCCTTATGAATCTAAATGTTTTTAAGTAGAGGTCTCATGTTCATGATACAGGAGTACATCGGCTGTGTCCTGAGTCGACTCACCGCGTTGCACTGGTGGTGGGATCTGCCAGGCAGTTGTGCTCTGCAGTGCATCTGCACAGCCATACTGCACATCAAGGCAGCATCCCCCATACACCCCCTTTTCTCTGGAAAGCACGCGGGGATGAAAAGTACCCCAGCGGGTTCAGAAGGATCTTTTAATTAGGCTCGTGACAAAGATCACAGCACACATAGCATTCTAATGTAAATCTGATTCACTTTGCAGGTGTTCCTCACATACAGCAAGAATAGTTTCAATATTTATCTTTAAAAAATTCACTCTTCTCTTACCTGAATTTAACTTTCTGTTAAGTTAACTTTCTGGTCTGTTCTTCAATCAGCCTTAACATGTTTAGAGGCATCACTTTGCTACCCTTACGCTGGAGAACCAACAGCTGCTTTTACTGACATTTTGGAAGTCTCACTTTACTGTACTCTACTGAACCCAGTTTCGATTTTAGAGATCAAACTGGTGTCCAGATGCTACTGATGTATTTAAAGACACATGGAAAAAGAAATGGGACTTTGTTTTCTGCCTTCCACTTAGGTTTCTTTCCCGGAGACTATGACAACAATAAATTAAACTCTACACAGGTACCACCTTTCTCCTAGTGACTGACAGCCACTTTTTACAGTTTCCAAGAAAACAGTTGATTGCATCAGTTTCATTCTCACAGCTAATTTTGATTTTTAAGTTCAGAAACAATTCTATTTAAAACATACATTTTCTGTGTAAAAATTCCTTAGAGTGGAATGCCTATGTGGAAAACCTCTAAGGTTTAAAGGTGCTTAGTATTAAGCTTCTTTGCTTGCTAGGACTAGAAATTGAAGGGGTTTTTTGTTTTAAGGATAGGAAAAACCTGAAGGAAACATATTCTTCTAAAACTAACAAACATCAAAATACTTTTATTGATTAAAGTTAAAATTCTGAATACAGTTTTCCACAAGGCAATGACATTGGCTAAATTTATAGAAAAAGTAAATAATAAGTAAAGTATATAACCTCCACTGCAAATTTTGCCTGCGTCCAAGAAATCTGATTCTTTTTTAACCACATAACTGTTGTAAGTCAATAACAAATTTGCAGGTAACAAAGAAAAGCACAATCTTACTTTTGAGTTTCATGTTATTCTGACACATCAGAAAATAAAACATAGGTATCTTGATTTTTTTTATAATCCAAAACTCAAAACAACTCATGGCATCAGAGTTCTACTGAATTCATGAAGTTCAGTATTTACTAAAGCTTTGTAGAAGCAAAATTTGCTGTAAAAAGTTAAAACCTGATGTTAAACATTTCCAGTGTCGTCTTCATCACAGAAATTGGCCCCAAAATACTGAAATGCCTGCAGCATGACATCATCATTTTGTATGCTGAACTCAAACTTAAAATCAAGATCAACCAAAAATGAGGAAACACTGTCATTGCTAAAATAATCCATTTTTTAATAATAGCAAGGGATGGTGAACATATGGTTATATTTCCAAATAAAATCCAGTGGCAGATTTTGGGCTGTGGTTTTAAGGGTGTTTTTGTAATTTTAATATAAGCCAAAGCTGTCAGTGCTGCAGAAAAGATGACCAAATATTTTTTTTTTCTGTGCATGGGGCTCTTGACTGGGTTTTAGTTTCCAAAAACTCCCCAAAGGGATTATTCCTAAGTGAGGCAAAATTTTCCTTTCAAAATTTTAAACATCTTTAAATGATGAAAATTAATGAAAATTCAGATGCAGTTACTTGGAATTACCATAACAATATAAACTTGTCATTGTAACAATAAACAAAAGACTAAAAAACCTACCAAAATTAAAATTAAAAAATTAATAAAAAAGAGAGTGATAAAATTCTTCAATGTTTGATTTTTATCCATCATCACAAGGTAGTCCTTTAGACATTTTAACCCATCCTTGGAGAACAGTCCCTAAGAAGTCAGGAACGTAGCTCTGGGAAGACCCACAAACATTACACTAAATCAATGAGAAAAAAGCAATAACAAATTTGGGGTTGTGACAGTTTTCCTTTTGATTTCAGACTGTGTATAATGCACTTGAGTCACACTTGCTAAGATTTATTTTTTTTTAACTGAAACCACAAAGTCTAGAAATTTACTGTTCAAAAATATTTCCATTGAGACTGAAGATTTTTCTTCATTATTCAGTAGGACCAAGGGGTAAGGCTTAAGTAAAACTACAATTATTGTGTCAGCTGTAGTAAAATTATGAGATTTAGTAACAGTGCAGTATTAGAACCTACTAATAGTAAAATTTGCCTTCTGTGTCGCAACATAGTGCTGCTGCTACACCGGCAGTTACCTCTGAGCAATACCGGTCCAAGCACATCTCAGTGTATTGGCTCCACACCTGAATTCAAACTCAGAACAGTGAAATCTGAAATTTTGGCCAAGTTTATTGCTCAGCCAATATTGTCCTTGTTAAATCATTTAGCTGCCTCTGTGCAATAAAACTGGAAAAAACCAACACCAAGACTACGTCATCAAGTACAAAAATCAGTGAATCTGTAAGACATGAGAAAAATCTGGAAACTGAGCTATTGAAAGGAAGTGACAGCCAGGTTAATATAATATATTGCATTTCTTTAGGAGGTTGCTAATGAGCTCAACTTATTTTGAAAATGATACAGTATTTCTCACCAAAGGGAGTTGTTTGCTGTGAACAGCTTTATCCTGAACACCTGAGGTTTTCAACTTCAGATGATGAGCAAATTTCAGTGTGCATTTGATATGCTAATCTTATGTCCACCCATATTTTACAGCGTTCTCTTACAGATCGGTAATGGGAGCAGGTAGGGAGAATGGTTTAATCATTCTTCATTCTGATCTGATCACTTTGGGAGTGGGAGGATTTAAGCTCTTGGGATAGCATACCCCTGTTTCGGGGCAATTCCATGAATGATGCTTACATTGCACACATCTGAAAGAAGTGTGTCTAACACATGTTATGTGTCTAGCTGCAGTAGTCAGGAATTGTTTCATTTTTTTACCAAATAACTCATGTAAATTCATCATCAGTTAATAGAAAGATTAGTCTGTATCTGTGGAGATCTTATCTGTAAAAATTTACTCATCTTCAGTATTAGTAAGGCCATAAAACTTTGCCTCTGTATCCCGCAGTGTTCACTGTGGCTTGATATTGATCCATCTCCTCTTTTCCCTTTTCTTGATTGTAATCACTGTTATAGTTATGGAATCAAACCTTTCAGTTAATGCCTCCCCAATTCCTGTTATTTGGAAATGCAGTAGGTCTTCGCAGGTTCATTGAATCATAACATCCTGACAAACTTTTGTTAGGAGATCATAGTGAAAATTTTCTACTGTTCGACAGTTCTTTTGCAAGCTTTTTGCTTGATTTCTGTCAGCCTGCAGATCTTCCATTTCTTTACTCATGCAGGATGGAGTATACCTCTGGCAAGACTCAAATATCTACTTGGCAGTATCAGCCTTGAAAACAGAATCATAACCTTATAACTTGGTGGTTATGATCTCACAGAATTTTTATGTAATTTTTCCATCCATAACTTTGACCACGGAAAATGGAAATTGGATCCATTTGATCTTTTTTTTACAAAGACTGTAAGATTGTTGAATCAGGCTCAGATCATCCTGTAATGGATGTTTATAAACTCTGTTAGCATTTAGCTATTAAAGTAAGTTAGAGAAGATAAAAAATTACTGTTCAACTGTAGATTCACAGTTTTTATACATTCTTGCATAGCTCATGGAAATGTGAACTCACATTTAGACACCTGTAATGAATTACATTTTGTCAATTTGCACAAAATCTATAGATAATCAGGATCTCAGAAACATCAGGTTTGCAGAGGTTTCCATAAATATAACAATTCTTAACTGTCCAACTAGAAATGATGAAAGGAGGAAGTCATCTATGAAGTACATTTACTGAGTTCAGTTGAGTTATATCAGCGATAGATTAAACCTGTTATTTTGTATGCTGATAATTTTAGTATACTTTGAAATATGCAATCATTCTAGGTGAAATATATTGTTTTGACTTCGTTGTTGTTTTACTCCATCCAAATACTACTACAGAAATTCTGAATTATGTCTAATGGAAGATAAAGTTGAAATCTCCATTCCAACACTCCTTTGTCAACCTACCCTTCACTACGCTATTCACTAAGTATTAGCTATGAACTATGAACTGAAAAAATCACCATGTCCCAGCTGCAATGTACAGATGATTGTTTAAAAGAAGAAAAAAAAAGATGGGATATATGTGCAAGACAATGTGGAGTACAGTCAGTCCTGATTACAAGCCAGCTGTGTGAGCTTGAGCTCTCATTAGCTGGGTTTTAACTGCCTGGGTTTAAGCTAAAAGTTAGCACGTATTTTCTTTTTTATTTCCTTTAAGAAAAAAAGATGTGGCTTCATGTAAAGAAAAAAAAAGTCCTTATCAGGGTCAACTTTACTCCTCTCCTCATCAAATGCAAACTTTTTAACTTGCTCAACCATAATTCGTTATGGTTGAGTTTGCAAGTTACACATTCCAGATGTGAGGCAATAGGAAAATTGCAATGTGGGGGTTGGCTTTGGGATCTGTGTGTGTCTGCAGCACTCTTTTCCCACTAGAAACTTTTCCCACATTTATAATAGTGAAATTCTGAATAATGAAAAAAAAAGAAAAAGAAGTTCCTAAACACAAGGGTCAACATTTTCAAATTATAAACAAGAATAAAGTATGTCTTCTTATGATTCATCCATTAATTTTGGAAACTGGTAACTAGAGGTCACACCATCTATTTCAGAACTCAGACAGAAAAGCTGGCTGATGACTTTTTTTATTAGAAATATTTTGAATCTTTGGAAATGCAGCCAGCAGGAACTTAGGATGCAATGGAGATCAAAGTTTGTGTGGGTGTATGTTGTAGTGAAGTAAAGAATGGTGATCCAGGCTGCTTTAACTTGCCAGATACAATTTCCTTTTTCAACGTTGTTTCTATGGACTTGCTTAAAAAAATGGAAAAAATTTACTTTTTTTTGCCAAATTGGCTATAACTGGAATCAGTCAAGCAGCACTACCAAAATTTTAAGTTTCATGTAAGAGAAAAATAGTGAAACTGACTCAATGTTGTCCTTCTTATCCTGAAATAGATACATGCAAATCACAGGAACTGTACATGTTATATGTACACAGATAATGTGCATGTATAGATACTGTGTGGACACATACCCAAATTACTGTGTGGACACAAATTACTGTGTGGACACATACCCAAATTATAACCCAAGGTCAAGCCCAAGACTTTCTGATGTGATCAGTCTCTAAATCCACACATTGGCAAATAAATACATCCTGTTCCTGCGAAATACAGTGCTCCTGGGGCTTCTCTAGAAAGTACTTGGTGTGGCTGGAAACACCCTGGAAATAGGGCTGGGCACACACTGTCCTCCCCAAAGTCACAGATAATCCACTGCACACAGAATGAAGTCTGAATCTCTTTTTTTTTTTTCCTTCTGCTGCAGCCTTTCTCCTAATCAGGCAACAGAAAAACATTTTATAGCTGGGATCAAGTGGGAAGAAATCTGGAAACATGGGCTCCTACAAATGGGTACCCTGGGCAGTGGGAAAAGCCCTCTGAGCCCAGAGGGGCCCAACGCTGCCATTCGCAGGAGACCTTCCTTGTCCTCACAGCCTGTTCTTCCAGCATCTTTCCAGAGTGGTGGGATTTCTGGTCAAGTCCTCCAGCCCTTCTGTGAGGACACATGCAATCCCACAGACTCCCAGGAAAATGAAAGGAGATGGACTTTTTTAGCTTTCTGGCTCAGCAGATTGTGCAGTACAGAATTTCTCCACCAAAACAGGAAAGGTGCTTCAAGGGCTGGCAAAAATAGCCCTGGATATCTGGTGTGGAAGAGTAAAACCAGTCTGGATTAGCAATTAAACACTTGGTCGTTTTGGTGGGAGTACGAAGATGACAAACTGAAATTTCACACTACTCTAAAAAGAGGACACTTTCTTAGTGTATAATCTGAATGGACACAGTTCTGGAGATGGCACAGGCCAGATCTGCTGGCTGATGTAAGGAAACACAGTGTCCGCTTTCTTCTCAAATCTGAATGGCTCAAACAGCTTTTTGCAAGATTTTCTCTAGTCTGACCCTTAATTATGTCTTCTAGGGCATCATGGCATTCTGGCTGTCTCCAAAATCCACCAGTCAGCACCAAACAACATTCACTACTTCATGACTTGAGCAGCAGAGATGAGAGTGAGTTAAAAGCAAGCAGAGGCTTGAAACAGAAGACCTTTCAATGCTTACATGAGGCTACACCAGAAACCCTATCTTTCTAGGAAGCATATTCCTCAAGTCTCTGGTTTTGGACTATTCAGAAATAGCAAATACCTGGTTGTAAAAGGAAGGTTTTTATTATGTTTTGTAGAAATAATATTTTATGATGTATTGGGTTTTGGAAGAGTTATTGAAAACAAAATTGAAAGATAAGTGCAAAAGAATCCGTGTGTTCTTCTAGGAAATCTGAATTTATTAAGGACAGAAAAAGCTTCACTTTCCTTTTCAACTTTAAATTAGAAACAAATAGATAAAATAAAATACTCATTTCCCTTCTGAGTGCCTTTATATTATGAATTTTTTCAAGCAGATAGTAGACACATTGCTAACAAAAAGCAGATATATTTATTCTATCCTGCTGGGCCACAAGAAGTACATATTATAAGTTTATGAGGAGGCTTTTCTCATATGTTATGGGAATGAACATAGTACATACTAGAAATCTAAAGTTAAACACTTATTGTGCTTAAATGATTGGGGGTTTTTGTAACCACAATCTGCTGAAAAAAGGTTTCTGCTGAAAGAAGCAAGATTCATTTCACAGTTCTTCTTTAATTCTTCACTGATATATTTCAAATATGAAATACTTTCAGCTACTTACACATCTTCTGAGTCCTATTCGAGGTTACTTTCTGCAATCTGTCAAGCATAATTTTACATGAAGGATTTTAAATACAAACATCCAACAAACAAACTAAGTGCTTCTGCTACTTTGAGAGGTAAAGCAGCAAAATAATTTTAGAAAATGAAATGGTGGTAATGTATGAGGGTACCAGTATCTGCTGATGTTTTCTGGGCCTGGCCAGAGGCTATACCTTCCACTCTTAAAATTTTGTATTGGATAAAATGGCAAGTCAACATTCTGCCTCCTACAGAATTAAAATTATTTGTTTGTTACCTAGGGCCAGCTGTCATCCCAGAGTATCATCCTCTATTATTTTATTTCAGATTCATATAGACTCCTAAAAAAGTATGGGACCAGTATAGTTCAGAGAGGTTTTAAGCTAAAAGTGATTTTAAGCCAGGACAGAAATCTAACTTTAACACATTGTATGTAGCTGATGTATTAGAAATCATCTTGTCCAAAAGTTTCACATGAATTTACAACAGTCAAACATCATTAAAGCTGCTGACTCTGCAGCAGCATACAAAGGATAAGAGAAAATGGCAACACACTATCAAAGTTGCCATTTATTAATGGAGCTTTTATTCTGAACTCCTCTCTCTTCCCCTCTGGTAGGATGCCAGGGAATTAAAGCCCCAGTGGCACGTTTTTGATGGAGTAACAGGACAGTCACTGAAGTTCTTTCTGACAGAAAACAAACAACAGAAAAAAACCCACACAACCCACCCGGTACTTGCTCACGCAAAAGCCAAATAATAAAAAAGCAAATGAAATTGTATGGAAAATGCTTAGCAATCAGTGAAACTGCATCTTGGAAGAAATGTGAAGCAGGAGAAAAACTAGAAATACATCTGGGTATCTGGGAAACTCACACCTCTCTCAGAGCTCCTGCCAGCTGCTACTTTCACCTCCTCTTCCTACCAGCCCTGTAGATTGACTGCTTCTTCTCTTCAATTATCAGCTTTGGTTCAGCTACAGACTTGCCCCTCTCAAAAGCCTGAGACTGGTTTCCTTCTGACCCTGCCTCCTCCAAAGCCCTGGAAGGAGGTGGTGATGTTTCACCTCTGCCAGTGCTACCTGGGGTTAGCACTCGCCTGTTGCAGCAATGGAAAGCTGAGAGCTCTCTCTGCAGACCTGGTGATTCCCCTGGCACGCTGAATAGCGTGTGTCCCTCAAAAACAATGGAAATACGGGGATTTACAGAGGGATATGCAAATCTGCCAAATCCAGCCCCATAGGGATTTCCCGCATGCCACCCTGGCTACGCTGGATTCACCCTAAGTGGAAAGTCCTTAAAGTCCTGCTTCAGTTTGCATCTGCAGACACGGAAAGGAAATGTTTTCTGTAGGAAGGGGAACGGAGCTCCAGGGAGAAGTCAGACCACACGGCACAGCCCATCTGGTACTTTGCTCTAACCAAAGCGGCGATCACACGTCCCTCTTCGGCTGCTCTTCCCCTCTCTCCTCCTGTACCCCCCCACACACGCCTACTCACTCTGGCACTCACGACAACGCTCAGCAGGGTAATTCAGCTCACTGGGTTAGTTTTTGGCTGGGATTATAAACCAAGAGGAGAAATAGGACTGTCATCCTTGGCTCTGTCATGTGTTTAGTTTTCCTTTTAACTCCTGCTTTTCCCAGCATGGATAGCATTTGGACCCAGTTACAAAAATACAGTCCTAAGAACAGTGAGCACAGAAACGCCTGAAAGTCAGGCATGCAGTTGAGGGAGTGCTTCTATCCCTCATCACGTGCGTAGGGAAAGGTATGGGTGTCCAGAAGGGCAGGTATTCTTCTGAACTTAAGACAAGCAAAAGTAAACTTCCAACAAGCAGTTTTCAAACCCTGCCTATCTCAAGCATTTTCCTGCAGTCCCAAGATCTGTGCCTTGGATGGGAAAGCAGGATCCCTCACCTGAAAGGCTGCTGCTTGAAGTACTTAAGTCATCCTCTTGGGTACAGATGACTGACCTGCTCTTCTCTAGTGTAATGGCAAGAGGTGTTGCAATGCAAACAGTAACAGCTGTGTAGATGCAGGGATCCCTGGACTGTGAATCCTACCCAGTCCTGGGTAGGACTGTGAATCCAGAATTCCTCCAAAGTGCATCTCAAGATTTTAATTGCTTGTCACTGTAGAAGAGCTAATAACTAACTTCAGCATTTTGCATACTTAAAGACCAACAAAAAAAATAATAGAATCACCTCTTGAAACTCATCACAGAAGTGCAGCCAAAGATCTTGTACAAAGGAGAAAGGAAAACAGATTGTACAATCCATAATTTGACTGAAAAACATGAAAAAAAGCTTTAGAGATATGTATATATTCACATCGAAGGTATCCTGCTCTCTGGCATGCTTTTAATTTTTTTTTTAATTCCTTGAATATACATTTGTTAATGCATGTGTCTGTCTCTCAGCTCATTTATCAACTGTACAACATGTCAGGCTGTTAAAAGTCAACATAGACACCTAAAAAAACCTGCACATAGATAGACACTTCTCCCTTTGAATATTACTATGGGCTTACTCATAGCCAAGTGTTCTTTATGAGGAAATCAACTATGTGTAATTGTAAGTGTTCCTACAAATTATTCACATATTGAGTCAGTGGAAGAGGGAATAAAAGAAATATATGGATGGGTTTTTTTTGTTGTTGGGGAAGAGGTGAAGGGGACAAGTAGATTAACTCCCAGCACTTGTTTGCTGCTTCCCACCACAGGCAGTAAATACACAAGAGAAAGGCTTCTTCCTTTCCTGCAGGGAGGTGTGTTTTGGAAAACAGTTGTGCAAGATTTAAAGGCGACAGTAATGTTCGACTGATACACATGAGGCACCAAAACATGCAACACAAAAACAATGCCTGGGCCTTCCACAGTAAGAAAACTCTTGACGTTCTTTGTCATTGCAAAGTCAAATTGTTCATTTTTGAGTGGCATTCATGAATTACTGCTTACTGAAAAAACAACTTTGATCTAACTGGTATATATATGCCCTCTCTTGACAGCAGCTTTTTACACGTAAATTAAAATAAGGATCAGTACAATGGAGACGAAGTCATCCATGAAATGGTACTTTAAAATGTTTCTCAGTTTCCTAATAGCACACTATTTTTTAATAAAGTCAGAATATATAATGAAATCGGGTTTGTCTGTTAAAATTCTTTCAACAAAGCACTGAAATGAAAGATGTATTTAAATATATATAATTTTCTTTTTACACTGATGTTTGCAAAAGGTACTGTGAAAAGAAAATATCCCCTTGGAAGGAAATGTTTAATATAATTTGTGAGGTAATAAGATATTCTAGTAGTAGGGGCCATACAAAAACATTGCATACTAATCACTGTACAGCTCAAAAAGGAATTTCGTTCACTAATGTGTGAGAATTCAACTCCAGTTCTCTGTCTCTTTTTCACAGGTGTGCACATATAAGCTCCAGTAGACACAATTAGAAATTATTTTCAACAAACATGGCTATTGGTTTGTGCAATTTTTTTGAATACTGAGAAATAGTATGTCAACTTTTTCCAGTAAAGAAGAAAAAGGAAATCTCTCATTTTACAGTGTAATCTGAACAACTAACTGAGATGCTTTAGGGAGGAAATTTCACATTGGAATTGCAACCTTTTTTAAAAAAATATCCAAGATGAGCTGTTGAAAGCTCATTAAAATCAATGCAACTCAATAAACTGTCATGTGCTTCTACTTTTAAACACAGTTAAAACTGTAAAAAGCAGCACAAAATCACTTTTTATTGCTGTCTAAACTTGTTCTGGATCAGAAAGTGCAATGCTTACTACAAAAAATAATGAAAGCAGCTAATAAACCTTACAGAAAACAGTAGAGTCAAGCACATGCAAGCAATATGCCAAATAGCTGTTGATTTTCTGTCTGCTGAGTGACTTCAGATCTTGTCACCAGCACAGTCAATGGGGCACAAAATCCTATGGAATTTGCTGCGCGACGCTGGCCAAGCAAAACAACCATTGGATCCTAGGACACTGGACATGTCACGTGCTGTCATCACAGATCACACTGCTGTTCTCACTCCCATGCCAGCAGAAAAGCCTGCTTTTTATATTAAATGCAGACTCTTTTAAATCAGTTTTAATAAAAAATTACTTGTGTGCAACAGTATTTAAATCTCCAGCAATTACTCTGATTAGCTCAAGATGGTCTCTTTCTTCATCTAACTCTTTACACTGACTACCTAAAGATTAGATAGAAAGCATATCAAAAGCCATTTTATTGTGCATTTGTTATGGTTCCTCCTTCCAACCTCATCACTTTAGTCATAAACAAGGTACTGAGCATCTCCAAGAAATTTGTTGCCAAAGTGAGACTTGACATACCTGGTATTTTCCAAACATTTACTAAATGAATGTGTTCTTGAAAGCTGATGATGGGCCATGCCCATTTTTTTCAGGATTTAAAGACTCAATGTATTCTGCAGAATCACATGCACGGTATATGCATTCATGTCTGGTATCTACAGTCTACAATATAAACTGGGGGCTTGTACATTGAATCCCTTCTTAACTAAAAAAAAAGAATAAAAAATCAGAACTTCATATAAAAATTGTTTCCTGCTACATCAGTCTAGATATTTCAGGCCCCAATGTCAAAGCATCTAAGCTGTTATTGTCAAAAGCACCTTTGACTTTTTTTAAGGGACTATAACTATCATCTGAGTAGTTTACTCACAAAGATTTCTTACAAGGAATGCAGTTTGTTTATTTTGCACAATTTGCAATTCCTTAGTTGAAAATGTTGGGTAAACAGAGTTTTTTGTTCAATGCCTTGCTTTGTTCCCCTTTGGCAGAAGGAAGTGATTTTTTTGTTGTTGCAATTACTATGAATTGGAAAACAACTCTTCCTAACCTGGCTTTGAGAACTGACCAGGTACAGTTCAGTATAATAAAACATGGGGACCATCTACCCTTGCCGAGTATTGAAATACAGAAATATGATGCAATACATGGAACAGTTGTTACTAGCACACAATTTATTGATTACTCTCTCCATAATACAAAAGGTCTGTAGCTGGCTAAAATAAAGATCTCCTGGTATGGCAGCAAAACACATGCCAATATGTAGGACCTTGATTTTCTCCTATTTGCTATAAGTTACTGTCTGCCCAGAGTCCATTGGGATTATACATTTGGCATATTTCAAATTTAATTACAATTGTGAAATACCTGCCAAAAATACAAAACAGCTTCAAACACATTAAAGGCTCACACCCTCAAAAGGGAAATGATTAGTTGCCCCCATAATAACATGCTCCTAGTGAAATTATTGGGGTTTATTTTCCATTTAAAAATTCCATAATTAACTTCAAAAGTTTTGGTGAACATTACTTATCAAAAATACAGACCTTGCTCATTTTGCTTCTTACTGATCTACAAAAATCCACACATGGGAAACAGTGGATTTTTTTCATTCGGTAAAGACTGGAAAGCACAGGAGTGTCAGGGCATCTACAATAAGAATTATTGGGCCACATTCTTTTCAGATCTACACCTTTGTGAAATTTGTTATAAAACAGGTGGCTTACGCCACAATAATAAAATACCAACAACAACTAGAATAAATAATTCAATCTTCACTTGTGAAATAATGAAGGTCTTTTTCTGATATGCTATCTTTCATTTTAAAAATCACATTTCTCCAGTCTGCTAAGCTGTAAAAGATTGTGTAAAAGAATGTGACTGGCTAAATCTTTAATGAAGAGACTCTTCCTGTCAAATCATCATTAACTCTTTTCAAATTTTTCCTATTTTTTCCATTTTTTTCTTCCATTCTGAACTTATTAGACTACTTTTGCATTTCTTTCCTGGTATGTAATTAAAATGCACTGCAGTGTACAACTTGCATTCCTGATGATGGATAATGTGAATGATAACTCAGTCATACGGAGCATAACATAGTCTGATTTTGTTTAGGTATAATGTGTTGCCTAAAAACTTCCAACATGTACAGTAAGAATTTCCTGAACTATTGAACAGAAGAGTGTAGGTTATAACATAAGGAGATAAAGTTCGGGCACGTTTACTGCGGACGAACACTAAGTCCACCCATTATCAGCTGTTAGGGTTGTCCTCACTCATTCCTGGCTCATGTCAAAAGGCTGCACCTTCAAGGGTGGTACCTTTCCCTGTCAACCACATCAGGCTGGGTCTTCCACTGGATAGTATTGCCCCAAGTTCGCAGCTCTACAGCATGTAACATTTATCATGTTTTCTGGGAGTACACTGATGTGCTGATGTACATGTATTAATTACACTTCAACTGCCCATTATGCTCTATTTTCCATTCCTTTCTCCCGGTCTTGATATAAACACACAAAATTAGCTCTTGCTGACAATTCTGGTTTCTGTAACAGAACCCTGAGCCGCCTTTTTATAAGATTTTAATTTCTCTTTGATTAAGCCTGTGTGAATTTAAACTCTTAATCAAAGCTCTTGCCAACATTTTACGTAAATTGCAAAGCCAATCAAGACTTGCTCATTTGTTTTCATTATGTTTCACCTCATGTAAATTTTCCACTTGAGGGAATGATGGTATGCTGAAATGTTAAAATAGCAAATAAAGGAAAACTTGCCCTAGAAATGCTACAGTACATAAACTCTACTAACATACATTCTGCTCCTGTCCCAGCTCCAAGTAGAAAAATGTAAGTCTCCCTATTCAATTTAAATGGCCTTAAAGCTGGCCCTGCATACTTGTCTAAATATCGTACTTTAACTTCTCCTTCCTTCCCTTTCTTCTTACACAAGAAATATGGATTCCAGGGTACCACAACTAATTTCCAACTGTTTATGCATGACTGCACAGAGGGATAAAAGAAAAGCTTCAGATACAGCCCAGAATTAGGGATTATGTCATCTCTAATACCTGCTGCAATGCAAAACCACCTAACTGCTACTGTAAGCCCAGTTAGTTCAAATGGCAGAAGTCTTGTGATTTTTGGACCTGAAAAGTGTCTATTCCATTTGCAGGGTCACCAGTACACAGCTGGCAAACACCGAGGCCTGTGGCTTCAGTACTGATGGAGTAAGAGAGGCTATGTATATTCCATATACATATATCATGTTTGAACAGGTGCAAGTATTAACCACAAAGAAAGTTTCTCAGTTTCATTCTGGACTGTGAGACTGGCATGTCACCAGTATGCTCCAAGGAGGCTTCTTCAGTCAGCTTTGAGAAGGTCCCTGTACTACAAAGCATCTAACTCAAATGATTAGCAGATGATAACAAGATTAAAAGGTCTCCTGTAGGTTGACAGATAATACATTATATAAAAATCTTTCCATCACAGCACAGCAAATATGCGGAAAGTCGAAGTGAATCAAATATATTTATATTCTAGCCACTTCATCTTTTTATGTTTTCTATTCTAATCACCATCTTTAATTATTACTACATTGCTAAGAGAGAAATGAGAGAGTTTTCTAAGCTGAGATTTCAGTAGTATTTAATTATTTTTTTCTTTTTTTTGTGGTAGAGAATCGTTACAGTTTTAAGATTTTATGCAGAAGGCCGTTAGGAATCTAAAATTAAAACTGTTATTAGAAGCAGTTGAAAGCAGGCAGTGAACTGAAGCTGTGCCTTGCAATCTTGGCTATTGTTGTATTATTGCAGAGTCCCATAGGCAGCCCTCTCATCTACAGTACAGAGACTTCACATCCTGGCTCTTTTGATTCTTTTGTCTGCCCTCCAACCTGCGCGGCCAGGAACTTTCACTTGAGAAAGATTTATGAAGCCTCCGCTAACAGGGTCAGCCCTGTTATATCACCAGAGGGCTGCTTCTTAAAAATAATAACATCTATCCGCAGCTCTGCAGGGCGGTCTCTCTTGGCACTCGCTTTCCCTGTTTGTCTTAACAACCAGCACACACAAAGCCCTCGGCTCTAGCGAGGGCGGCCAGCAATTCCCCTAGGTACGGTAGCCCTGTCTCCTGCTATCTGCTAGACCTGTGTCAGCCAAGATAACCCACATCTCCAAGAACCACTCCGGGTTTCTAAAGGCTTGACTCTTGTAGCCGATGGGGTGATACCTTTACATATTCAGAAAAGTTGGCAAATCTACAAAATCTATAAAAAGTTTGCAAGGAGAACTAATAAAAGCATTATAGAGGCTCTGATATACTAAATTACAGCGCAAGACCCTTTATGTGCAAGTCACTAATACTATTTGAGTATGTAGAGCAGTCACCCTGACTGAAAAAATCCTGTCATTTCTAATAATTAAGAGATTCTTTGCTACCACGTTAAAAGTTACTTCCAAGGCCCTTATGACCTCTACAGTGCAAGTGGTTTGGCTATTTATTGTATATATCTTTTGGAAGAGGGAGAAAAATTACTTCTTTTTTTTTCCACTGAAGTTATCAAATATTAAAAATAGGTAGGGAAAATTATTTTTACAGTCATTTTTCCGAAAGCAGTTCATGCTTAGAAGCTTGGACAAATCCTCAGATAATCTGTCCTACCCTGTATATTTCTTAATAACATAAGAAGTTGAACTTGTTCCCATTACTGCCCTCCTGCTTAAGAAAATGCTCTTAAATTTATTTTATTTATTAAGATTACATAAAGCGTTTCTTTCACAGTAAGAATTTGCAACAAGCTTAGTCCCCTGTGCTGGGAGGAGAAAGACTCGTTCCATGGATACTTAGCCAAGGGTTCCTGAGGGTTAATACTCCCACTCTTCTTCTTTGAGTGTCAAGGGATTTTTAACATCCGCAAAACAGACAGGAACTTGGTTTTATGCCTTAGGAAAATAATGGACTTTTTTTCACCACATAATAATCTGCTGAGCAATTACCAATAAAAAAGTAATATTCTCTGCTATAAACTGAACAATGTGCAAGAAGCATTTATTGGTAATGTACCGCAAAAGGCATAAGGAATTTAAATCAAGTTTAAAGTGAATACGGAAATCAACAACATAAAGAAACCATGAGCACTATACAAAGCAAATTATTTAAATGATAAATAGAAGCTTGTAATATGACACAGTATTGAGACGTCACAGACTAAATTGTTCACTTTTATAAAATACTGATGACTAGTAGATTGCATGCACTGTATCAAGTGCCATAAGGTCTAGGTAGGTGTAACATGTTCACATAAAAGAAGCATTAGTTTCAATCAGCTCTGTGTGGGAGCATTTCCCTTCACAAATCCAGCTGGAGGACAGGGCCTTTATTAGACTAAAGACTCATGCTTCCAAAGCCTAATAAGACAGATAGAGGGAATGATGGTTTTGTCCCTGCCATGTCCGTTTACTGTGTATAGAAGTGGGGGTTAATGTGTCTTATATTAGATTTTGCTGCTTTTTTCTTGGCCAGTAGGAGAGCAGATCAATGAAAAAAGTCCTTCACATGATGGACAATTTTAAGAGTAAGAAAACAAGTTGAATGAACATTGACCCCCCACAAAACCTCTTATTTTGCTCAAAAAGAACGTTAATGGCACTTAAATATTTCGTAATAAATTTAACCTGAACAGTGAGCAACTGGAAAAGTCTTTCATTCAAAAATATATGCACATGTTGCTATTGAGTCAGAATATGGCAGTAGTAAAATAACATTCAAACCATATTTTTCACTCTTTTGAGCCATTTCACACATACAAAAATGTTTTTATAAAACTATAAATTTTTGAATCATGCTTACTTTTACAAAGAGAATATTAGCAATTATGTATCTGCCATCATTAATTAAATCCAAAAACTTAATCGTCATTCTGTGCAACACAAATGTTGAAAGTTGCTTTAAGGTATGTTCTCCTAATCCACAGTTAAGCTCTTCCATAGGCAGTGAAATAGCAGCCAGCACAATATGCTTTCAGAAGGTGTGTATGTTCTATGTGTCCTTGGTGGATAGACTAATTCCTGCTTAAAGCAATATGAGATAAAAGCCACCAAGTGTGAAGAGTTTCCCAGCTGACTACAGGTTGGGTAGAATTACCCAAGCTAACTTGCAACTAGTTCTTTTGCATACTGGAAACCAAGGAATCAAAATGTAACACAAACTAATCGTGCTTTGTCAGAATAGTGTTAGAGCTTGCAGTGAGCTCTGTCTTCCCATGACTATCAGAAATAAACCGGCTAGATTAAGGACGTCCCCATGAGCAGCTGTTAATTCCACAAGAGTAATTACTATAGAACACAGCTATTCTGGAAGAGACAATGTTCTTCAGTCTCTCAGGGGAAAAAGTATTCCTTAGGTTGCTCCCTTCAGACATGAGAAAGAAGTACAATGTCCTCCCTTAAATCCAAGCTTTTAAAAATAATATCAGAAATTGGTGCTCAGGTCAAACACAGATCTATATATTTTCCTTTAACTCTCATACTGACTCAGGATCACAGTATGGGATCAATCCAATGAATCGGAAAATTATATTGATCATATTTTGGCTTATCTCAGTGAACTGATCTGTCTCACCTTACAGGTAACCGCACCAAAATGTAGAGCTAGTGATTCAGAAGTCCACAACTGTCCAAGATACGACCTGAAAATGTGACTGACAACGCACTTTGGACTGGCAAATGGAAAGTTCTGGTTCTGGTTCTAGATATCTCCATATTGAGGATATCACTATCATAATTTTTAAAAATGTTACATATTTTATAATTAAATACAATTAAAAATGTATTGAGCATGGCATTAAAAACTATGGCAAGAATATTATCTACTAGCATCTTTAGGCATTATTTATGGTTATGTTTTTATATGTACAACTCAACAGTTGTATAATTTAGTAACAGTTGAAGTTAATACATACACAGAATATCACAGGGATGGTCTCAAGTTTTCAGGACACTGACTATCAGAAGTTGTTTGTCATTCAACAGTTGCATGACTCAATTTTAAAGATGTACTTACAAGCAGCAATACATTTTGTTACCCTAGCAGCCTCACTCCTCATAGTATCTAAAGTTTTTCACTTGTCTCAAGTAAACATTTTAAAATAGAAAATACTCCATATATTTGTAATGTTATGAACATATAAAAATAGCCATCCGTTAAAGGTGCACAGGTTCAAAAACATTTCTTCCTGCAAAGATGACTTTTCCATACTTCCTCCACTACGGTTGGATGTAAAGTACATTACAAGTCACAGCGCAGTAAGGGAAAGGCCCTCCCTCCTAAGCCAGCAGGGAAATGCTAGAGCCTCAGCACATCCCCAGCAATATTTCCGCTGACCTTTTCCACACGTAAAGGAGGCTTCAACGCAAACAACCCCCTAACTTCTCAGGCAACAGCAACAACTGTCCTCAGTGCTTACCTTGCAACAGTTCACTGTCTCTTGCCCACAGTAAGGCAAACTAGAACCTTCTTCTTAAGAAATTCAGCCCTTTCTTTGCCATGCCTGTTTCTTTCTCCACCACAAGTCAGCTATGTTTGTACTTTTTCCTTAGGTCACCTAATCTTCGAAAGGGATGAGAACTCTGAACAATGGAAACATTTTTCACTTTATCCGTAGAGCTAGCAGAGAGGTAGTCCTCTATGGTCCTAATGTACCGGGCTCTCAAATAGACATGAATTGCAATCCTTACCAACACACACACACTCTTTAAATATCAGCTTTGTGGCACCTCATCTCAAAATGGTGCTACTTCCATAGACTTACATACCTTAATAATTCATTTTGATACCTAGAATTTTAAAATCTAGGGTTTAGTACTTGCTACTGTATTGCTATAGAGTGATTACTTATTATTTAAAATTAATATATGATTAAACATTCTATAAATTGCATGTTAAACAAAATTTGAATTCTACACATCTTCTTTTAAAATGTCAGTGCCATCACCATATCCGAGACACTGCAAAAAACCCATTTGCTCTAGTAATTACTCCCTATGCTATGCTGTGGAATTAATGTTTCCAGCAACCAAATGATGACTGTCTTTTGAGATACTATTCTTCTTATTTATGCTTCTTATATCAACTAGATTCACTAAAAAAAAAGTGTTAAATTAATTCCCCAGTCCTTCTTTTCTTCTGCTTCTTAAAATAAGATTATTTTTCATCTTTATGCACCCTGTATGGAATTTATGCTGTTGCAAATCATGCCTATACAAAACCTTACCACATCGCTTCAGTCAACTAGAAAATTAAAGCTTCTGATTCACTTACTAAATGAAAACAATGAAAACCCTCTCATCTGTAAAACAAACTTCTAGTCCTAAAAGGAATTCCTCTTACTTCATTAAAAATATGTCTTCAATCGACAGGACTGTCTCATTTAATTGGAAATCTGAAAACTTCGGATCTTTCCTCTGTCATACTTCCAGAATACAAATGAGGAATGGATTTCTTTAAGAAGTCAGCTGTGCATTTTTACCAGAACATCTGTGATGCTCTGAAAAAAAATTAACTTATAGCAGTAATAGAAGTTTACAATATTTTTTCTCAAATCTTAAAAGCAAATATATTAACAAGTAATAAAATAGGAGCATTAAAACTTTGTTGCAAGTTTGTATTTAGTACTTTCAGCAATAGAAGGTCTTTTGAATTTATCTAAAAGAATAAATTAAGTAATACTTTGTTCTACGTAATGTATCAGTAAAAATATAAGCACTTAAGCATAGGTACCTTATCTGAGAACACTAGGATTCTTTTTTTTAAGATTTAAGAATCATTGGTGAAAAAAAAAATAGCATTAATAAACAGAATACCACAAGGACATGGAAGCTGGGGGTATTTTGTATCTAAAATTTTTATGTTACCCTGTCAACTCCAATACTAGGCACAGCAGCAGTCTTGCAATGCACAGTAGCAGTGAAGTTGCAACCCTTCCCCTATATATTATGTCTAACTACCTAAAGACTGCCTGGGGTGATTCAGATTTTAAATTCATTCTATATGGTAATAGTCCAATTTTGAATGAAGTTCTCCTCATTCCCCTTCAATTTTTAAATATTTTTCTTCTTATAGGGCATTACAAAAGTGTTTTGCTTTATTTTGATAGTCATGCATTCAGGTTACAATGCTACAGTTAGGTGTACCAATCCAAGAAAAGACACAGGCTTTTGAGAACTCCACAGCCACAATACCATTTGTTTTTTAAAAAAAGTACTTAATCTAGATTATAACTTCATGACTCTTCGCCTCATATACAGCGAGTCACCCTGTTCAATCCTCAATAGTTTAGTAGCATTATACCTTACACACACCCCAAATCAAACATGGCCAGGATCAGCTGTAGTACTATCAACACAATCTGCTTTGAAAATGTAACCCTCAGATTACTATTGTTATGAAATTTTACTATCCATGTCACACCACCAGATTTATTTGGCACTTGCAGTCATGACTTGTTCTTCCGGAGGAATTCCTCTATAATTGAGCATTAGTTATTGTACCATTAAACTACAGTGTTTCCGTAAATTTTAAACAGATAACAGCACTTTCTAACAAGTGTTTTTTTAGATACAAGTTTATTACCTAGTTACAGGCAGAAAAAAAGAAAAATTGGCTAGAAAAGGTTTTCCTTTTCTAGTTAAAAAAAAAAATGAGGTTAACAGAAAACATCCTGCCATTGCTCCCAAAGGAATATTCCCCAACTAGAAAATGAGCAAAGGCCATTTCTGAGTGTAAATATTTTAAAACCTAATGTAATAATAAACAGTTATCCTACATATTTTTTCTAATGTGATCTTTGGTATATTTATACTATAAGCATTGATCTTCTATAAGTATTTTTATCTGTTTCTTTCATTTGTGGATGCTGGTTTTAGGTTCAACATTATTAACAATGGCAACAGTCCAGCATCCTGGTAGAAAAATGCAGCGGGCACAGATTGCTCCGGCTCCAGGGTTTACTCATATTTCAGATGAGGAGCGGGCCTGTGCAGTTGAACTATTATTTTTCCACGAAAACGCCAAGAGACTGGGATGAATAGGCTCCTTTCATTATTCTCTGAAGGAAGAGGAAGACTAAAAGGTTCATGGCGAATTGTGTCCTCACATAGATGTCAGGACAAAGTACGGCTCCCTGCAAAAACATTTTCTTTACAGTCTTGGCAAGTCGTTCCCTAAGAAATACTGCAGAATTGTGCTCGTGATGTCAGACATACTTTAGTGAGTACGAAAGATTAACGTTTTATATCTCTGCTGATCTGCTCACTACGATGGGAAGCCAACAAGGCAGAAGTAAGCTTTCTGTTAGCTTTCCTAAGAGCAAGATACAGAACTGCCGTGCCTCAGCCCTTGCATTCAGGATGCTATTTGATCAGAAAGGCTGGCACTTGGGCATCTAATGTAAACAATACTGCTTACTGAAATCTTATTTCCATACAAATGTACATGTCAAAAGCAGAACAAATCTCTCAAGATCATTAAGAGGTCAGAGGATTTATTGTGATTTTACCCTATAGGCTAACTCAGTCAATGCAGTAAAATTAGGTGTAGAATTAACAATTTTAGTTTGCATTGAGAATAATATTCTTGAATTGTCAGATTACAGTATTATAAATAAGTATTTTACACTGAACTGTAATCAGTATAACATCATGCTCCCTTTTCATAATTATCATATTTAACGGTCATCATATTGTAAATGTAGTGCATCAACCTAGTAGATTATAGAGAATTCATAGTTATTCACAGTTATGGATAGAAAAGAAATTTAGAAGAAAAAATTGTTATTTAAAGCAAAAATCCAATCTCAAAATAGCTAACAACTGTAACCTGTTTCATGATTTGCCTGGAGAATAACATCAGGCTTACAATTAAAGTTGCTGTGGCTTGTGTACGGGAATCGATAGCATACATTAGGACTACACTGTGGCTCATTCAACCTTGTTAATATTTAGCATTCAAAGCCACTGCCAATACAGCATTCACCTGAGTCAGACTTGGGGGCTGGAATACTTTGGTTTGAATTAGCATTCCAAAGCTCTCTCTAGAGCAAATCACAGATACACTGAATTTTTTCCTGAACTAGATATCATTCCCTGCATTTGGATTTTAATTGACAATACTTAGTAGCTACTCCTGGTTTCTATTTCTTCTGGCACAGTTTAATTCTGACTTTACCTCTATTGTGCTACTACTGAACCACATGGCAAACACTTTCAGCAATGATACAGGTTATATAAATAATTTCTGCTAAAGTTAGGAGGGGTCTTGTAATCTTTTGAAAGTTAGAGATAACTGTGCATTTCACTATTGAGCCAGTATCTGCCATGCTGAGCTTTCCTGTATCAGTGTCTGACATAACATAGAATATGCACTTTTGGGTTTTTTTTCCTAAAATAAACCAGTTTTACTCAGTCATTTTCAATTTGACTTCACTTTGGTTATACTGCAATCAAATTAGTTCTGACAAACTAATAAAGATTGGGCCAGTGTTTGGATGCAACACCATTAAGGAAATCTATCTTGCAAGAAGGAAATTTAACAGCTGCTTCTGGAGGAAGCATCTTTATCACTGAGTCAGAGAGGAACCAACTGCTTAGCATAATTTTAAAGGCAGCTTCTCTGACACAGGCATCATCATTCAGCTGATGTGTAAAAACCATTTACAAATATTAGCAATCATCTGGCATTTTTCAAAAGAACAGGAAAGTTAATCCTGTTTCCTGACTGAGTTCTGCCTTGTATAATTACATTCTGACTACCTAAGTTCCCCTGCAATTTCAGTTAATTGCAGTATTATTCTTACTTCCTGTCCTAAAGTTATTTGTGTAGTAACCATATCCTACTAGAGTAGAAGATGAAGTAAGCTCTGTGAATTATTTTGATTAATGTGTAAAATGTTGTGCTATCGCCTCACACAAAAGACGCTACATATTGGATATTATTCCCAACTAATAAAATGTGTGAAACTTTTCAGCAATTATATTAACACTCAGCAGCGCACCTCTCAAGGGAATCTTGTATTACTCGACTAATAGATATAAATCTATATGTAACTAAAAAATATTAATACAGCCTTTTATTGAACATAAGCAAATGAAAAATCTTAGATATCTCTAAAGAGATAAAAAATATACAAAACCACACATAATATACATAAAAATATAGTCCTCTAGCACTTGCCATTGCCTTTTCCTTTATAACAGAGAGTAGAGGACAATTTTACCCAACTCATCCGCTAAAAAACGACTGTTGGCAGTTCTACACATTGGAAAATCATTATATTTGCTTGACAATCATAAGCTTTTGAAGCATAACTAATTGGGAAGTTCCTATTTTCAGCAGACTAGAGAGGGCTGCCCAAACTTTATGGTAAAATTTCATTTTAGCTGTATACAAAAATACAGGATTTCTTAGTGCCTGATATAAAAAGGACTTTCCTTCATTTTTGGTGCAAACTCATTTTGTAATTAACGGCTAAACTTCTGTGGGCTTCTATAGGACAGGGCTTTATCCCTCAGCTTTGTCATGCAGTAGGCATAAATCTATCCATCAGAAATTTCCTCCCTTAGCCTCAGACCACTCCTCCTAAACTCATCCTGACTTTGCATACATTCCTCCATACCGCCCTAATGCCTACTGTTTTCTGTCACATTCCTCTGCTCCATCCAGCCCTCCCCACGCTCTCCCCCGCATCCAGCAGTGCTTCCATACCCCACTCACACAGGCAGATCCATAGTATTTTCCTATCTGAATGTACCCCACTTTCCCTGCCCCAGTCTTCTCCTTCTATAAATTTATTGTTGCAGTATCTAAAATATCTCCTAGTGCTTCAACTACTGCAGTCTAGACCCTTTTCACTATTATAAAAATTATTTCACTTCTCCAAGATGCAGAAAAAATCCAAAGTAAATGTGTCTTATAGGCCCAAAAAATCAAAGCCAAAGAAAAATAATCTCAGAATTATTTCAAAACCAACACCACAAATAAAGCTCTTGAGACAGGCGGTAATATTGCAAGACCTGGCAACACGGACAGATAAGCCACCACAACATGCTTGAAAAACAACTAGTTTGACTAGAAAATCTGAACTACATGTTTTGTCCCTCCACTCTCCCATCCCCCAACCTGCATGAGGAAACCACAGTCATGAGTGGGAAGAGCAGGTGGGTGGCAAGGTCCAGAACCCCCGCCTTCCCGGGGGGTTGCAGTGCCCACCATAACCACAGTGATGGACCGGGGCAGCTTCCGAGTGCCACCTGGTTACTCAACCTTTAGCTGAAGGGGTTTTTCCCAGGGCCTGGCAATTTATTCTCTCCTCGTGGTGAGCAGCAGCTGCCCCAGGAGCAGGGATGAACTCTCAGGACAAGGATTATACCACTTCTTTAATCACTTCTTTGTGGTCACTCTCCATCCCTCTTCCTTGTTCTCTCTTCTTAACCGCTGCCCTTCCCTCTCTATATGCAAAGACTTGTGACAGCAAGTATTGCATCTGGGGATACCGCCACACTTTCTTTGCACCTTTTAATGTCTTCCCTTGTCCTGAGCACATGACACTTCCAAGCAACATTTTGAGGATTACACTGAAATTGAAACAAGCTATTTCTTCATGCTTGCAGTGGCTGATCTTCAGTTCCCTGTCTCAAAGACACAGGCTGTCCAACCCCAAATTTCTTCAACGACTTACTCATTTCTTCCCAGTTGTGTATTTTATCTAAGGAGGAAGAGACTGGACTTCTGTAATTATATTGTTATTATGTTTTCTAATGTTTACACACTGGCAGAATGGGAACACAAAAAGAAGTCTACATAAGCACAATAAACAAAAAACCCTTCAAGGCTGTTTCCATTTAAAATTACAGGCCATGCCATTTAAGGGTGTTTGCAGTGCTGGAACATGCTGCTGGAACTGCCTGCCCAGGAGGATAACCCCGTTTAAAAGTGTTTTTTTAAAAAAAAAAAAAAAAAAGTTTCACTCTTGACATGCTTGTTTTGGAGCTCCTAAAGGAGTGGGGAGTTCACATAAATGAGTTCATCACCTCCCATGCACTGGGGCAGGCTCCAGCCCTCGCCCGCCTCACCAGGGCCCTGCGGACCATGGGAGATCTTTAGCCCAAGGAAGGAGAGAAAAATCAGGCCAGTAACAACACCTATGTGCTGGAAGGGGCCTCCTTTGCCTCACTGCTAGTCTGGTGGCAAGATCCTCTTATCCCTCATCAGCAGAGGAAAATCCCTTCCACATTAAGTACAATTACAGGCGAAAATTGGCTGCCAATTTTTTAAAATCTGTCCCTTTAAGTTTTAAGGGAGCTGGTTTCCTTTTCAATTTTAAATATATCTCACCCATATGGGAATAATACACAATCAAATCCAATATTTTTCCTACTGCCTAGCAGCTAAGTTATTTACTTGACTTCAGCAAGACTTTTCTTCCCTCTTCCCAAGTTTGAGAGCAAGCACAAGCTGAGATGAGCTGTGCTGCTGTATGAGCAGGCAGCCGCTTCCAACAATTTATTTGAAAAGAAGCAGATCTGTATGTTAGGTGGGAAAGGGAGAGACTTAGTGTAGGCGGGGGAAAGAGGGGAAAAAGTCAAGGTTTAAATTTTTTGTTGTCGTAAATAAGTGGCTTGAAACATGGGAACAGAAAATAGGAAACTTTCAAAACTCGACACACCTATTTCCTACTGCTGGAAAACTAAGACAGTTCCATAAGCTGCATCTCCCCTAAATTAAAAACAATGCACAAAGGGTGGTAAGGTAGCCACGCAGACATAATGGCCATGAAAAAAATCCCACTTGTATGCTGTGCAAATTTGCATGTGCAACCTGCATCTGTTCTTAAGACACTAGATTGAAGGCAAAAGGAAGAGTTTGACTTTGAACCCCCTTTTTTTCCTCCAGACTGTAGAAATAAAAGTTTAGCATGTTTACTATTTACAACTTCCTTCTCAGAAGGCACAGGTAGAGCATTCATGCCTTCCAAAATGTAACCTTACACATCTGGCCAGCAAACATCTGGATATTTATCTTCACTCATCATTTCCTTCAGTAAGTCCAAAAACTGTCAGTTATTTCAGCTGAGATTCAGCCCAAGGGAGTACAAAAAAAAAGTTACATCCTTCTTTTGTCCAGGTTTTATAAACTGCTTTTTACCTTTTTCCCTGGGATATCAGTAAGTGTAAAAATAAGCAGTCTGGATTCTTTTGACTGTGGTTTTTATTCTGTGAATGTGTACTTCTGTAGCCACAGGGAGCATAAATATGCAATTGTATTTATTACACAGTCATATCTCAATGCATGCAAAATACCCTACATCTTTAAACAAGCTTTTTTTGTTTTAAGTGTTACATACATCCAGAAGAAACCACTCAAATCACAAGTAAGAATACAGATTGATTTGTGAATAAACTGTATACCAAAACTTATGCCAATTAAACTTCAGATTTGGGATAGTCACAAATCAGGATATGTGAGTATCAATTCACTTAAAAAAAAAGAAATAAAATTTAAAAAAACAAAACAACTTCACATGAAGAACTGTTGTCATGGAAGCACTGCCTTTGGACTGGAGGCACCGGCCTGAGGAGCTCACCCCTGAGCTCGTCCCTTGCTCTGCCACTGTTCTAGGAAAGTCTCTTCATCTGCCTGTGCCATCCTTTCCCTGTTTTACAGAGGGGCACAGTGAAACTCATCTCCTTTGCAAAACACTTTGCAGTTTAACTATGGAAAAAACCACTCTAAGAGACTCAAATGTTATTAACAAAGATACATATTTAGCAAAGGAAATTGTCAATCATTTCTGAATCTATCCAATTATGAGTTTAGTTTTTCTTATTCAGTAATTTAAAGCTACTACTGACTTTAAATTTTCCAAATCACCATCCTGGTATCCAATCTGAAATTGCTTAGCAAAATGTTTTGAACAAGAAAGAAAGAATTCAAACTATGCTATGAGTTTTTTTGAAGTCTGTTGTTTACCTGAGGTTGCACTCACTTCTCCTTTGTTATTTCTTTGAACCAGTTTCACGCTTTCCAACTTAATTCTGCTTGGTGAAGTTGAAGTGCTCTTAGAAGAGGGTTTAACTTAAAAATCATGCCATGTTTAAAGACAAAAGAGCAAAAATAAATATTATGGCTTCTTAAAATTCTATCATTTAGTATGCATTTATTTTATGTGTGTACTGTGGGCAGTTTGCACACTGCCATTTGTCCCATAGGAATGCTGTGAAGCATTCATGACTCAGATTCATTTTACCCATATGAACAAGGGAAGCTGCTAATGATACAACAGGCTTATATACTTGACTCTGCATTTCTCCATTATACTTTTAGATTTATTTTTCAACTTCAAATCAACAAATAAAAATGTATATTAAGTACCAAAATGACATTTATAATAATTTTTTTTTTAAATTTCATGTTAGTATGAGTGGGTAAGAGAGATCAGGAGAAGAGCAAAGCTGCAAATAGTGGGAAAGACTTGAGAGTTGGCTTTGACAGGTTTGCTCATTCCTGTCTCACATCCCTTCTAGGCAACAAACAACTCAGCAAAAGTTCCTTTTTTTTTTTATTTTCTTTCTCTTTTTAAACAGAGGGTAATTCCCACTCAAAAGTACATTAAATTAAAAGACAGTTTCAGGTGAAAAACTCCTTTTATTTTTATATCCGTAAGACACTAAAAGTTACCTTACTGAAAAAAAGATAAGATTTTATTTTTATGACTACAAACTTTTTAGGATCTCAGCATCCATATGTGTTAACAGTGACTATAATTTAAAAGAAAATAAAAGAAAACATAAAAGTATGTAAAATATATTATGTTCATATAAAGCATATACTTTCCTTACACCACTGTGCTGTAAAATCAAAAAAATCATACTTTTTTCTGTCTCAATTTAATAGGCCAGTTTCCAGTTGATGGAAAGCATGAACACGACATTATTGATTTCTGAAATGATTCCTTGTGAAAACATGTCACATGCCATAGTGTTATTACAACCTGAGAGTCTGCATTTCCCTTTTTATACTTAGCAATAGCTTTGCCACTGCTGAACTTACAACTATAGTACAGCAAGGTATTCTTAGAACGACAGTGATATTTGTGATACAAGTTCACTAAATAAAAAGGAATCATCCTAATTTTATTAAAGTTAAAAGTAACAATGGAAAATTTCACTCATGTTTTACAAGCTCACTTGCCCAGATTGCTCTGCATTGTCTGAAGCAATTACTGATAGTCTGTTTAATGACTGCCACTGACTCGTCCTCATCACACAGGCTGAGCATGATTGTGGTTTTTTCAGATGATGTTTGTGAGAGTTTCCGGAAAGTTAAAAACTAGGTAGAATCAAGAGTTCTTCTCCTAGACCCTACAAAACCTTGTACTTCCCCATGCATACATACCAACATGATTTGATTATTCACAATATTTGTTTACCAGAAACAGAAATAAATTTTTTGAATACTTCAGTTCCCATTTAGCCATAAAAATAAGTAGCCCAGAGGCCAAGATCCAGTGCTAAAATCCAAGTGCTTTGCGGAATCCAACTATGAATACCATAATAACAGCAGAGTGATTCTTATTTGGGATATCTGTCTTTCATACAGATATATACATGAGAACATTGTAGCTATCTTCTTCCAACAGGATGTTATGTTCTGTTTAGAGCATGTTTTCATTTTTAAGATTAAAAAAGTAATTTTACTTTTAAAATACTTAACCTTGCTGAATTTATTCAGGTTTAACAATTACTGATTCTTGAGGAAAACTAATTGAGAAATACTGTAGGTTATTTAAATATATTTGGTTGGGGGGAAAAAAAAAAGTTATGCCAAAAAAGGATTTACTGATTTTACTGATAATTTTAGCTATTAAAAAGAGAAAAAAAGGCAAAAATTCAGTTAGTAGTTTTTATTGTTACACCTTCTGCCAGCATGCTATCAACCTAGACAGACTGTGATATGGAAAGGATTGCCATTCCTACACTCAGAAAGCATTTTTGGCAGTTTAAATACGTTAATTAAGGCAATAAAGACGCATTGAAGGAAACATACATGCAAAGAACATTGTCCAGATACAATAATGTTTTGTCTGCTCCAAACACACTTTAAATGTTAATTGCCAATCTTGAAAAGTATAATAAAGTATTTTAAATGGTAATGGCCTCGCTAGATTCTTAGCAAGCAAGGAAAACTATTATCGACATCCAGCTTCTAGAAAACTGAGTAATATCCTGAAAGGAACAGCTTGCCATTTGGGGCTTGGGGTGGAATGTACTTCTAGTCTTCTTTAAAAAGCAATTTAAAATTTCTTACTCATAGCAAAAAAACCCAATACCCTTCCCAAATTTGCAAATAATCATGCACTTATTCTTAGTAAGGAGTGCACATCAGCCAGTAAAACTGAGGGTGCAACTAGCAATGGACAATCTTTTTTTCTTTCTTTTTTTTTATTTTAGCTAATTCTGAAATGATTGATTGCACACATTTGGAAATATTTCAGTCAGTCACAAAAGCTGATACCAAATATAATAAAAAAAAATTGTCTCTATGTATAAATGCATAAAATACACATGTATTGGTGGAAACACACCAGAAAAATGTATTTAAATTACATAATGCATGAAGAGCATGTTCGTTGGAAGAAATGGAAATAAAAATATTTCTGATATGTCCTTGGTCCTAATACTCCAGAAATGGGAGTTTTTACCAATGTCCCACTGAGGAACAGAAGTACACACAAGCCCAAGCCCTGCAGAGGGGCCCATCTCCCCAGGAGAAGAGCAAGGTCCATATCCACGCTCTGCATCCCCCAGCTGCAGAACCACATAAGTGCCCCAGGATCCACCTTACCTTTCCCTGCAGGTAGACTGTGAAGGTGCTCCAAAGCTAAATTCTGCACAGTTTGAAAAGTAATTTCAAAAAAGCTGTTTGAAATTGCAAAGTACTATAGATCTTCATAGTGCCTATTAGTGAAAGTGCTGCTTCAGAGCAGAGATGCAGAGGGATAGTGTTCTGTACATTTCTTTCTCCATGCTAAAATTATACAGACTGACAAACAGAGCAATAATGACCACACAATTTTTACTAGCACAGCAGGAGAAAAACAACTTCTTTTTGTACCAGAAAAAGCACAAGCATCTCAATGGGCCATCTGTTTTAACAATGCCTTTTATTTCTCTAGGCCTCTGCTTCTACTTTAAAACTTAATGACAAGGAATAGTTACCACTGCTGCTGTTTGATGAATTATATGACGCGTGCTTTTATTCTAAATCTAATTCCTTACAATCATATTTTCATATCACAAATTAAAAACTGTTGTTACATTTGATGCCTTTAATTGCTGATCTGCTGATTTCAACAGATTGGCAAAACATGGAAAGGACATAAAAATGGAACCTTGCCTCTCTTCAAACATCCCTCCAGCCCAGGACAAAGCCCTCTAGCAAGACAGTGTGCAAAGCTGCTGTATCAGAAACAGACAGCTAGCATCTCCAAAGTCATTGCAATTGATTTAGGAAAGAACTGTGTTTAAAATGAGCCTGGATCAAGTGATTTTGTGTGCTACTTATTCAGGGAATAGACAGTGGTGAGCATTTTTACATTTCTTTCCTATTTCATAAGAAGCCTTTAGCTGAAGTAAGTAACATGGCTTAAAACTAGATCCAGGGAAACAAGAATATATATTCTCAGGTGGGTTTTCACTTACCCTAAGTATGTTTCTAGCATAAGATACATATTCAAAGTTTAAGACAAACAAAAAAGGAAGAGAAGACAGACATAGCTGGACTGCTTTCCTTGAGCAAGTAGTCTCTCTCTTCAACTTACAAAGTCACCTGATTGAAGGGTTCTATAACATTTAGGAGGTCAAATAGTGTATGTAATAGAACTTTTTCAAACCTTTTTTCAGGTAAAACCCCATAAAAAATAACATCTTCAAACTATTGCAGAAGAACCAGATTCTCCTCTCCCACATTCACTAACTGCAAAAAGGTTCACTTCAAAACTTGGATAATTCATATTTTACTGTAGATTCTATAACACCTTAAGAAGTACAAGTGTTATGCACCATTTCATTGGTTTTCAGCAGCACACTTGGAAAAGTATGTCAGATGAATTGTTTTTCTGCACAGTGAGTTAGATGTTTTAATACCCATGTCTCCACTCAGACTAAAAAGGGATTATTTTTTTTCCCTGCTTAAATGCACACACACAGACTAGAGGGCAGCACTAGCCAAGGATGTAACTGTATGAAGACAGCTGTCTTTAGAATGGCCAACCCATGCTAATTTATAGCAAACTTTCTTCTCCCACTTCATCCCATAAGATACTGTTTTAAGTTGTTCACACGCAATGACACTTCTATCAGATCAATAATAGTCATGCTCCTGATTAATAGTCAGGAGCATGACTGTAATCACAAAAGCCACGTGTGCAATGTATCACTTTCTTCATCACAACCTCTCGTTTAATCCACACACTGTGCACATTTCCTGGAGATCTCAAAAGACAGTCATTTCACAAATGACTTTTGGAATTCATTTCAAGCTTCAGATAGTCTAGATATTACCACCTTAAAAAAAATTTAGATTAAAAGAACAGAGAATTTTCCCACGGCTTCGAATATTTGAGGATATTTATTTTACATTTTCTAAGGTTTTACTGTAAAAGCATGTTACAAACTTGCTTTTGTGCAAGCAGATCCAGAGCTTTTTCCCCAGTATGCGCACTCAGGAACTACCCAGGCACTGCAGGTAGGAAAAAGATGAGATTTTACCCTCCAGACACCCATAGGTACCTCTAGTTAATGTGTGTCTATATAGAGAGCCTAGAAAACACCAATGTATTATGTAAATCCTCAAAGCAGTTATTTGAGTGATGTTTAAAAGGAGTATTAACCTTGCGCTGGCCCCTTTCCCAACCATAAGAAAAGATGACTAGCAAGGAAAATGGAGGAATATGGTTTCTTTTTCATTTTGTACTGGAGCTTGCCAGATCTCTTCATGGTGAGAGCTTGAGAAAAGATAAACAGTGCTGAGAGGAGATGGAATTATCACCTGAATTTTTGGTATAAAAATTGTGTCATAATAGTGGCAGCTCATGCTTTCATGAATACATATTTCATGATATTTAAAAGATACATTGCATCTGGCATAATAAAAAAAAAATTTAAAAGATTGCTTTTGTAGTCCTATCAAGGCCTAATTCATAACAACCATAGAGATCCATCTCTCCCAGTATCCTGTGGCAAAGAAAAGCAATTACCAAATATTTATAGAAAACCTACAAGAATCATGGCAAATATAGTGACTTTTTTCCTGATACTCTTCCATCAACCAAAGACAAGCCACTTATGTCTCCTTGGACTAGATGTTGAACCAAGACCATGGAGTTTGATTCCTCACCTATAGCAATGAGCCGTGTCCTACCCTTCACTACATCATATTCCCACTCTGGAGTACATCTTACAGCAGTTCTAAAGAGCCAAAAATTCACAGCCGATCACTTTGTCTGCCATCCAACTGTTGTCGAATTTGTTGTTACCATCATTCTTAATAACCTCTGGCATTTCACATATGTAGAAAAATCTATTTGCCCATAAACATCTTTCGGATGTTCAGAAATCAAAATTAACTAAAAACTGCCTAGTGGATTTCCTCTTATTTCCGTCTTCTGAGCTTTTCAGGTTACAGAGATCTTTCAGAAAGTCACTTATTATCTCACAGCTTCTAAAGTAAAACAGGAAGGGGCTTGTGGTATCTGCATGTGCCACAATAAATATAACAGCATAAATGAGTCAACCTCACCTCATATAAGGACAGTATTCTTGCCAGTATACAAGAAATCAGTCTTTCAAACAACAGGAACTTATTATGAACAATAACAACCTGAAAACAATACAAGCAGGCTCCTATAATTTTATGGGACCCTAGACCACTCCATGTCAGGAAGCCTCATTGCAGCTGAGGTAGTTTTCAGGTGAACTTTTTCAACCAAAATATACATTTAAATGTCAGAAGGAATGGCAACATTTGCATTTGCTAAGAATGACTGTGGTCTTCTATAAATTCAGTGTTGACTCAGAAAATTAAATGACATATGGTAAAGGAGCACCTCTTATTTGTGAAAAGTAAGAGAAAGGTAAAAGATATAGTTATAAAAACAAGCATATAGAAATAACAAATGATGTAGTTTATTTACAGTGGACTTGGAAGGCAGGGAATGAATCATAATCACATGAAGTCTCTATTTATTTTCAATTCATGTTATGCTGTCTGCAGGTATTAGACTAGAATCAGTCAGAAGATAGAACAGAAAATATGACAACCAGCTATTGCTTTTGCTATTTTTGTGAGGCAAGCAGGGTCAGCATTTTAATATCCTGCTCTCCCAAGCCTGTTTAAAAAATAAAAAAAAACAACTGACAGAATGGCAAAAAATGTTTTTTCTAAAATTTACAAAAGAATATTTTCCTCTTAATCACTGGGTATCAATTCCCTTTGCAATCAACACAAGCTGTGACAAGAAAAAGAGCAGAGCTTCATTCAGTCACTTGACAGTTCCCAAAGTTTTCTATCTTTCACTGGGGTGGAATTAAATTTGTTTCATGCTAGATAATCAATATGGTACCAAATTTCTAGTCAAGTAAACAGTGGCATTTTCCCACATGCAAGGACAAGCCTAAAAAACCACCACCACCCCCCAACCCTCTCCCCCTGCCTCCCAGATGGAGCCTTTGACATGTAAAAGAACATTGTCATTTACTGTATTTCTAGGGGAATACAGATTTTCCTGAGAAGAAAACTTGTGTCTCTGACCATGTTCCCAATAACAAAAGTCAGACATCATTTGATTATAATGAATTTCACATAAATCTGAAATCCTTTAAATCCAAAATTACTTCCATATACTATCAATTCTTAATATAAAATCTACTTAACAAGTCCATTCTAATATGCTGACTTCAGACAAGTACATTATAAAATGCAGATGAAAGGAGCACTTCAAAGACAGGAATGGGTCAGATAAATAAAGATAGCATGATCATATGATTCCAATACACACTCCAAAGATGAGCAGTAAGTGTAGATGCTGAAGAGACTTTGAGCCCTGTTGTCTTTTAACAAGCTTGCAAGCTCAAACTCATCTCCTTGTTCAACAGTGAACATATCATTGCACTGGTGTCCAAAGTGATAACATATTAGGATTGTTATTGCAGACTAGGTATATAATTAGCAGAAAAGATAGGACTAGGTTTTACTGTTGCCCATTCCAGTCATTTCAATGGCATGAATCTTGAGACACTACCAGCCCCAATTTATCCACTCTGGTTCCTTATAAAAGAATGAGTTACCTGCCTGTGCACTACTGACCTGGAAAATCCCCTCTGCTCTTTCTAAAGCCTCCAGTTATCCCACAGATTCTGTGCTAGCAAGTCTGGCTTACGTTGCTTATGTCCTTGACCACTGGGCAGGACCACATGTCCTGCCCCATGGCTAAGTTGGCCCCATGACTACTGAACTGAGTTGAATAGTTTAAGAAAGAAACGCAATACAACCCTGTTTTTTAACATGGACTATTTCAGTGATCTTATGCACATAGTCTCCATACAGGAGGTTTTATTCAGAATGGAGTGGGTGGTGAATTGCAGCATGGTGTAGGAAAGAGTGGCCAGAAACTTCTGAAGTCAGCTCTGCTGCTGAAGAAATTGTTCTATGAAACTGTAACAAAAGACGCTTACCGGGAGAAGAGGCAGAAGCAATGCAAATCATGGCTAAGAGAAACCCCCTTTTTTAAAAATTCCACAAAACAGGAGATGAAAACTTCACAAAGCTTCCAATTCTTAGAAATCTTAGAAAGAAAACCTCCTCAACATCCTCAGTTGAGGCATTTTGCCACAAATCTGAGGCATGGCCTTTTGAGGGACAAAGCTGAAGTGAGTTTTCAGGGTTTCTCCTTTGTCCTCTGACCCTTCAGAAGCTGGCCTTGGCCAAAAGGTCAGTCCTGTGGGATGGGAGAATCTGAGAAGCTCAGAAACTATTGCTCCAGAATATGCCTGGTGTAGCAGAAGTCTTATTTCTCATCCACCATAAATAAACTCAGAATTATTAAGAGACAGACCATTAACTCAGAATTTTATGTAGCAGCTGGGGAATCTGCCGAGGATATACTTATCAGTTGAGGTCTGTTTTACGAACTCTGCACATAACTCAAACCATCAGCTCATATTGGCTCAGCCTTTCGCTGACAGGGACGGTGTCACGTATCCCACAGGGCGGCTGGAAGCCGCCAGCGGACAATGGGGGCAAGCGGCTGACACGGGCCACCGCGGCCCTGGCAGAACAATGCAGCTGCTGCGGAGGTTGGCCCTGCTGAAGGAAACTCGCTTCTCCCAGGTTGTCTGAGGGGAGGGACACCGAAGCAATGGAAATTCCCCAGCAGTAATGGAGAACAAAAGAAGAGGTGTTGGAAGCTGCCGTTAAAGAGAGACAGGCTCTCTAACTAAACCTGTTGGCTGCCAGACTTGGACAGCTTCTTCCAGGGCCTGAAAGAGGAGAGGAGGGTCCCCCAGCTGACAGAAAACCACGCTGCTCTGCAGGACACAGCCCCCCAGGAAGCATAGATTAAAAACTACTCCCTTCCACAGAGGACTGGAGTTTTACTGTTCCCCACTGTCCCCCACTGGGGCATGGGGTTGAGAGCGCAGCCGCTGCCAAGGGCCGTGCTCAGCCCAGGGGTGTCCTGGGGCTCAGCGGAGCCCCCACGCCCAAGACAGCCATGAAACCCCTCGCTGCCCCGCAGCTGGGACCTGGGCTCTGCACGAGCCCGTCTCTTTTGTTTTTGCATGGATCTGGAAGTCTCTAGATTTCCTCCCCTGATTAAAAGGTGTGGCTGCTGAAGAAATTAATTTACAGAGCCTCCAAATTCCTTACTGCCGTTGTCATATGTTGTCTGCAACAGGAGTATCTGCGAGGCCAGGGCGTGGGGAGGGGTGTGCTGCACCACGGCTAGGGCTCGGCACTGCTCTGGGACCGCCGAATCCCCCTTTCTAGCAAGAGTAACTCTGCAAGGACTCTGCACCTGGAGAGGAAACTTGAGGAGTAATCCATATATGCTAGATTAAAATATCTGGTAAAAATCCCTCAAACCCACACATATCCTTCCCTGAAAAAAAATTAAAATAAAACCTGTGATTTTACAGCTTACTTTCCTTAGTAGTACAGCCGTAATGGGTGTTTTTACTGAAACAAAGGGAAAAGTTACATTGATTTATAAATTCATTAAAATGCCAGGAGAAAAAGCAGTGGTTAACTAAGTACTCCCATTGACTGCCACGGCTTTTGGATCAGGCCCAGAAGAATGCTGGAATAAGTGGCGAAACATTTTATTTTCTAACTTTTTAGTGGCTACTGCAAACAATGGAAAATACAAGCACATACTTAGAATAACTCTATCCTTTGCAAAATGAGATCACACCTAAAAATACTTCCTCTTGTTGCTGTATAACTTCAGTTTATGATAATAGCTATTACACACATATAGTGAAGAGGAAAAAACAGCTTCCAAAGTGCTGGGTAAAAACTTGATATTGTATAGTAGAGTTTCTGCTACAGAAGAAACTTGAAAATCTGTAGGGATTCAGACTATTTATTCAAACAGCGGAACGGACAATCCAACTATTGCATAGGTAACATGAAATAAGTTACTAAAAAGCCAGGAGTTTGAGTTATCCAATTATTGCTTGGAGACAGGAAAAGCTACATGATGATAATGATTCTTTGTATCAGAATTATATCAAGTATTAAGAAAAAACTGCAAAATGTATCTGAACTTTAGTTTTCCAGTTTGAAACAATTAGTGCTATTATTTACGTCCCCACACATAAGCCCACACAGCTTGAATTTCCTGGGATATACATGTGCTATTAATTTTTAACTTTGCTCTAGGATCCAAGCCCGAATCACCAGGCCCTGTCACTTTCTAGTGCAAGACTGTGTTTTGTCCGCTTGTACCAGAGACTGAGAAGTCAGGGCACTGGAACAAAGTGCAAAGGTATTTTTCAGGAGTTTACATTTTACTTTTCCAAAGCATCTCCTACACTTAAATTTCCTTAGCAACTTCCGAAGCAGCCGACTTTCACAGCTGTTTTGCTGTGCAATGGATTTCGTCATTGCTTGATTAGAGAAAAGAGTGTTGGTTAAGCTAAAATCTCCATTTAGAGGGGATTTTCTATAACATTGCATCAGCCCCCAGCTGAGTAGCAGGGAAGCAAGTGACATTTCCATAACCTGAAGAAGAGTAAATTAACATTTATAGAACAGTTCAGTGCTGACCTTCTTAAGACATGAGCAGCATTTTGTTATGCAGTTTCCTCAACTCCATTACGTATAGGATTTTAATTCTAAAACTGCAAGAGTTATTAATTTCAAAGTGTGCAATCCCAATGTTCCTCTCAAAATATAGAAAACCAGATGAGAGTAAATGCAAAGTTGCTGCAGGAACAGAAATACATGTAATTGCTTTAGAGAGCACGGAGCTGACCCAGCTCCCTTCTCTGCCAGTGGGAATTTTACCACTGACTCCAGTGAAAGCACAGCCAGGGTAGTGATTTTCTAACACTTTAAGGCAATTATTTTTATTTTAAAACGCAAGAATAGCCTCCCGCTCTGGTCCAGTTCTCAGCCTGAGGCTGTAGCCCTGCCAGCACTGTTAATGTCATTGTTTGTGAAGCGTATTCCCAGTCTCGCATACACCCACGCAGGGCTCCCAGCTCCCGGCTGCGATGTCCCCCCCGCCGCATTGTTCCAGCTCCCCCCGCTTCCTCGCCTCCCACCCCGTCCCCCCTGCGAGCCCCGTCCCCCCGCACCATTGTTGTCCCCCTGCACCCACCCTGCATTGTTCTTGCCCCCACCCGCCTGCCTGCCATCCCCACCCGGGAGGGACCCTTCCTCCCTCCCACTCCCCGCAGCAGCTCAGGCTCCTTTCTTACCTACTTCCATATATTCTGCTGACCTACTGGCATCAAAACATTTTCCCTTTCTGAAAGCGCGTTACGTAAACTACCGTTACTAGATCCCACAGCTTTTGTGAGCTGTGGGCTCTCCGCCTTGAGAAGCCCAGTCCAAAGTCTATTAAACAACAAGAAGATTCTTATTTCATTGCTATGGACTTTAGATCAGGCCCAAAATTAGGATTGGTAGAAGATTGATAGAAAGTATTATTGCATTTTCAGATAGGATATAAAAGGCTAGAGCAAAAATATGGTGTCACTATAGAACAGAAATATGTAACGAGACAGATACATAGAGATCGATATTATTACACCTTCACAATACATATGTACAGAAATGATTGGCATGACTTACACGGGCTTCATCATTACAATAAATAAAAGTTAAATCCTTTCTAAGCTGTGCTTTTTCCCTTTCATATATAAAAGCAAGTAGGGTTAAGAATGTACTTCTGAAAAAAAACAAGGCAAGGCTCGCATTTACATAGTCAAGTGTTAATTGCAGACAGGATTTCCAAAATACCTTATTTATATATGTATATCTACATCCATATATATCTAAAGTATAGAAACATTTTTATTCATTTACCAATTAAACAATGATTGAATGTTTAAAAGATTTTTAAAACCACACAGAAACAGCTTAAGTTAGCCAGCTGTCCTGTCATTATTTTGGTCACCTTGCTTTTTACTGCCTTCCATTTTGTACATCCATGAGGTTCTTTCGAAACAGTTATCTGTACTGTGCTGTATTTTTCATACAGGTATATAGGGATACTAACCCTAAATTTTTATGTACTTCCTATATTTTTCCTATGATACTTCACTTTCACTGTGGTACTGCTTTCAAAATGACACTCACTTTTTTCACAAAAATCACATTTATTGTATGGAGTATGATGTATAAACTGTTTTCCATGCTCAAAGTAAAAGTGAGTCTTTCCTAATCCTTGGGAAGAAGAGCAGCTCTATATGCTTAGAGTAGATTAAGTAGAGAAATAAAAACAATACCTCATTTTATTAATAAATAATTGATATATTTTGTATTTTAATACATGAAAAGCTCGTTAACTCTTACCATGGCTTATGCGATGAAAGAAGTAGTATGCAAAGTCCACTCCCAGGAATGTCAAATACCACGTCCATGGTGAGTCCCAGGGCAGTTCAAAGAGTCTGTAGTTATTCCATATGTAGACATAACTAATTAAGTCAACACTTCTGAATAAAACACTGAAATAGAATCAAAAAAGTTTTATCAATAATTTTGTCAAATTTAATTACAGAACCTTTTCACTGTATTTACCATTTATCAGATGGGAGTCTTTTTGTAACACACAAAACTGGTCTCCAAGTTCTGCAATCTTTGTCAAGCAGTACTACTATTGACTTCAGTGGAACCTTTGCTTAAGGTCTACGAGGTTTTTAACATCAGCCCTCACCCACTCACCACCTGTGTTGTGGCATTAGGCATGCTGAAAGGCTGAAGCACCCCTGTGCTCTGCAGGTACTATGGTGTTCCTCTTCTCCCAAGTCTGGAAGAAACCCATCCTTGCTAACTCACAAGTGACTGAAGTATAGCAGGATTTATGCTCAAACACTAATGTATGATGTTAAAATACCTTGACTATTTCCATTGTAAGGAAGGGCATGGAAGGTGACAGGACTCCTGGGAGCAGTGAGATACTCGATCTGCTCAGCGTATCACTTCACTTCACTTCACTTTAAAAGAGGATAAATGCAGCAGGAGGAGACGAAGGCCAGTGCCTTTGAAAAGAAGGGAAAGGGCAATTGGTAGAGAAAAATGGCAGGACTGCCAGAAAGTGGGGGAAAAAAGCATGGATTTGCAAAGGCAGGAAAGCCAACAGTCAGCAGCTGTTACTGCTGCCGACTTCCTAGATAAGAAGGAGTGAGCGGCTACCCTGACCTAACAGAGATCAGCGCTGAGACCAGGAGAAAGAAAGTAGCTCTGGGATGGGCGGGCCAGATCCAGCGGTAACTCTCCCCTGCTGTTGAGGTTAATACAAATTTGGGTTGCCACAGTCACACCCTCCCCTCAGTGCTCCACCACCTCCCACCTAATTTCACTGACTCGGAGGCTGAGCTGTCTCCCAACAAATTGCTTTGGTTTTGCTGGGTAAGTTTTTGGACAGACCAGGAAGCGTTAACCCCAGCGTGAAAGACGAGAGGCCGTGGGCACTGGGGTGGCCCAGGTGACAATTGGCTTAGGTAGCTGTGAAATGGCACTGCAGCTACAGATTGACGTGTAGTTAAACTGGCGTTTTTGTAGAAGAGAGTAGTCCACAGCACGATTTGCAGCAGCTTCCTCACACCCCCTCCTGCTACCTTCCTTTGCTGTGCTGCTGAAAATGTTGGTAGGACTGTGGTTAACTGAACTGGGGCAGGCTTGGAAAAGCAGCAAGCAGAAAAAAAGTAAGGAAAGGATACTAACTGTAGAAAAGTCACACATACGCTTTTTCATATATCAATGGATTAAATGCACCTCAGTTTAGGGCCTACGAGTCAGAAATAAGATTATCATTAGCACCATCACCTACACACAGAAAAAACTAATCTAGTTCTCAGATGTTTTGCTGCTGGTATATTTTTTTGGGGGGTGGACAAATTATCAGCAGAACACCACCTTTATGCAAAGTTGTGGAAGATTTCAGAAATCTATAAATCATATTTATGGTTGGAGGAAGACTGAGAGATTCAAATTCAGGAAACTTCAAATGGAGATTGCAAATGGCATACCTGCAAGACACTATTTGAATAGAGGTGGTAACAAACTGCACATAGGTGTCACAGCCTTGCAAAACCTCAGCTGAAAGACTGTCACAGACCAACATGTCTCTTTCCCTTTAGTCTCACCTGGAATTGCACCTTACATTGAAATCAGCTAAAAGAGTCTCTCTGTCCATGTCTGCTCATTCTTGTCTCAGTGCCACTTCTCAGTGGTACTTCTTCCCAAACCCTGCTTTTTCCTTTTTTTAACTTTTATTCAGCTAGATTATTTTTGGTGTGATTTCAGTAATTTAGTTTACAGCATGGCTCTAAAAACACTTGAATCTGCAAAACTAAAAAAGGACATATTACACTCTCCTCCTCTAAAGCTTTGTTCACACACCTGGGAAACATTCCTGAAAACAGTCTGGCCATGCCCTGTCCTTTTGGGCAGCTGCACTGAAACATGAGGGAACCTCAGCAAACGTGGCTGTTTCAGCTTGTGAACCGTCCCCCATGCTATGACTGAACTTTGCAGTCACCTTCGTATTTTTGCAGAGACATCCATTCAGAATTTCTATAGTTCTGATGTTAGCATCTCTTCCCGTAACGGTGTTTTGAATAAGACTAGAAGGAAACATCTTGAGCTTCCGTGCTGCTAATTTCTCTATAAACAACAAACAAAGTCAGCTGAAAATCCCAAGCTCCCAATACTAGCCTGCAAGCAGAATAGTATCGCATCCACCATTTTATCCTGGGAAGCTGAAGCTGTACAAGGAGTTGTTGCTCGGGAAGAAGAGAACTACTATCTTTTCCACAGCCAGCTGTCACATCTTACCTGCAACTCATTCCCACCTTTACTACAATCATCCCAATTTTTGTCTTGGACAAAATCAAAACACAACAAAACTCATGAAGTTTCATTTCAGCAGCTGGCAGATGAAGAATTTCTCTTGCCTAGCAATGACAGGTGTATCTGCCACTTCAAAAACAACTTAGCTATGCCCAGAATTTGGACCATACACACCTGGAACATGTTTAATTTTCATAAGAGCTGTATTCTATAAATATTTTTAAAGAAGATTATATGTGTCCAACCAGACTTTTGCAATTCACCTCATGAGGCATCTGTAAAGTTCAGTATAAATTCTCAACGCCTTTCACAACAGGTCAGAAAGGAACTGATATTATTCAAACACAAAGAAATGGGCATTTCTTAACATCTTTTCAATGACCAGGAAATTTAAAACACCTCTTGTAACATAGAGCATCAGTTATTATTAGGTACTGTTTTCTTACTTTATTATTTTGCTTTTATTAACATATAATGCCTTTGCAGTACATCCAAAGATATGTGAACTGGTACATTTCCTCCATTTTTGATCAGCTTTCAGTATTTCACCCTTGAGACCTTTTTTTTTTCCCCACAGGCTGAGGCCAAGGTGTAAAACTTGAGCTAACCCTGCAACACATTTTTTATATATGTAATTTGCTGTACAAGTCAGAATTTGTTTATTATTTCCTTCATGCTTGAATCACAACTGTACAGTACATAACACTAGCTGATTACTGTAATTAATTTAGAGTAATCCATCACATCACTATGCAGTGCTGGAGAAAGAAGAATTGCTTAGCTAAGTATTTTTTTTAAATTTACAGTGTGATAGATAGGAAAGTCCAGAGCTTGCATTCAATTATGATTCTGAAAGTTCACTTGGAGTTTTAAAGGTTTATATTGCCCCTTTTTTTCTCCCTCAAGTTCCATTTTCACTTCTTGAAAATACTGAAGAGAACTTAAGAAAACTTTTTCCTCATTTAAATGTTAGTTTTTAACCATAAATATGATGGAAGCAGATAGGTAAGACTTTTATCATCTAGTCAAATCCTTTGCATAAGGAGTAATAAATCCTAGAACAGACAGACTGTATAGAAAACCTTATTATATACATGGCATAGATTCATCTTCTTGGATTTTGAACATTTCTGCTGAAAATTTTCTTATTATGTGCAAAGTATACACTTAGGCAATTCTTTGGCTTTGAGAGAAGGTTCTCATCTCCTTGTTTCTAAAGTTCATATATACTTTACTCAAAGGTGATAATATTTGTTTTAATAAACCATTTCCCCGCTTCTCCTTCCACCGGGTCAGATTATCACTTCCTCTAATTAAAAAAGTCCAAGAAGGAAATTCTGGGAGATGAACTCTCTATGTGGACATGAAGATCTACTTAGGGTGGATCCTTATGGGATAATGAAGGAGGGAAAAGGTGGAGGAAATTCCATCAGAAGAAAAGGCAGCTGCCTCTTTTCAAAGAATACAAGGCCCTGTTTTGCTTCCTCCAACTCACAGATAAGCCTTAGAGCCTGAAACCAAAGTTTTAGGAAACCTTTTCCATGGTGCCCAGGACAATCACCAAAAGGCAAATGGGTCGGAGACAGTAGCTGTTGCTCTTTTCCAAGCATGGAGGAAGATCCATGGAAACCCAAGGAAATCGCTTCAGCTCTTGCCACTACTGCAGTCACCACCTCACGCCACACGGGGAACCGACCTGGGGCCCCTGAGCTAAAAACACAACTCTACAGCTGGACCTACAAAAGCTCAGCTCTCAGGGGCTTTAACAGACTTGCATCCTTGGAGGTCAGACACAGAGGGAAACATGTTAAGACACCCTGGTCACAAGGTTATATTATCATTAAAAATAGTGAGATATTACTAATAGAGTTTCCCTGGGTTAAATAAATGCAGTTTTCCTAGCCTGATTCAAACTACATGAATGCAAAGTTTCAAAATGTTGAACAAAGGCAGTTTCTCCTCAATAATTTGAAATTATTCAGACCATATATGTAACAGCAGGATACATGAATAATTAAATCCTCTGTAAGCCTTTGTTTCAGAGTGGAAAGCATAAGGATTTCCATTTCCAAGGATACTCATAGAGCTTTCTTTTCCAGATGAAAAACTAGCTCCAGTCACAATTGAAATAAACATTTTGATAACATGATTTCAGTAAAGAGGGGAAGGGGGGAGGAGGTAGAGGAGCCTTGAGAAAAGGTCCATTTGCAAAACAAAGCAAACCTCCTGCAACTGAAATCCCCTTTTATTTCCTGTACAGGTGCCAGGTCTTGAACAGACACCCAATTTATTACCTTGTCAGCTGACTTATTAGGGTTGACACAAATCGAGCTGAAATATGCCTGACATACTGCAGTCAAGGCTTTTTTCACGCTTTAGCACAAAGCCAAACTTTCCACAAGGTGGAGGGAAAGGGAGAGGGAGCTGCGGGAGTTCTATTCCCTGTTTTCTATCATCAAGATGAATATGATCCTCTCCCATTCTTAATATGCAAAACCAGTCATGAAATAACCCAAGGCTAAAAAATAATTCACCAAAATAGTACAGCTGGGAAATGATTATCAGGCTCTGGAAAGCCCTTGATTACAGGAAATAGCACCTACATTTGGAGAAAATGTTCCCACCAGACACAAAAACTGAATGAAAGCCTCTCCTCTTCCTCAGTATTGGTTTCTTCTCTAGCATTTTAGCCTAAATAATGCAAATCCCCAGTTTTCCTCAAGAAGAAAAAGAATATCAAACGCAAAATGAATTAAAATGGAAGTGAGTTTGGTATCACTACTAGCTGTATTGTACGCAGTATTGCATAACATTTTGTCTGACAGAGCTGATCTTTTCTTCACCAAACCTATTCCTGTTGCACTTCACTTTTCATCCTCTAATTTAAGACACTAATATTAATTTACAGTACTGGGTGGAATAAAATATGAAACAACAGGTTTTGGAAGGAAAAGAACATAAGTCAGTGTTACACTTTTTTTATTATTAAGTCCAAGTCCTGTCTATATAATTCAAGTCCCTTGTTGTTTATCTTTGCTCTTTCATACATAAATAAGCAATCAATTAAAAATCCAGCACAACTTAAATATTTTCATGAGAAGTTCCCCTGCCTTTAGTGATATAATCCATAGTAGTAACACATTTTGCCCTAAGTTTATGCAAGTTCTTCTGGTAAATTTAATTACATGTGCTCTTTAAAAGAGTACAAATCCTAGTTTAAAAACTTCAGTACAGCTGAGCTTCTGGCATTGTAGCTTACTCTTCTTCCTTTATGAGAATGGAAGTTATATTTCTTTAGACCTATTTATACCTGCCCAGCACACTGGGCAGTAATTTCAGTAAACTTAGGACACAATACTGGGAGATTCTAGAATGTCATCTTCTGCGAGACAACAGACCTGACTCTTCAATATTTGTATAAATAGCACCATATAAGTGTAATACAAATGCTTACTTAGTACCTTTTTCCAATAGAGGATCTGATTTTGATCTCTCCTACTTGGATGTTCCACTGAAGTCAGCAAATTTGCATTACAGTTTAAGCTAGATTAGGAACAAGTCTATAATAGTCTCAAAAGTCACATATAAACAGAAGTAATGAGGAAAGATAAAAGGGTATTCTATTCAACTATTCTGAATTTATCTAGAACAAAGGAACTGGTTACAGATGACTGTTCCTATGGTCTACAAAAATATAGTGAAATGACTTCAGTGAGACATCATAGCACATCAAATGATGAAACGAGGAAAAATATTTACATGAGAATTTCTATTGAACTGCTTTGGTCATACTTCTGAACTTTTAAAATGATAGTTTGTTGAAAGTCTATTCTGTTCAGATCTGTAACAGATTTACAGAATCATTAAGAGACAATTTTCCCCAATTTCCATAACTTCTAGGTGTTGACCCAGGAAACTAGGTTGGCCAGCTCTAAAAATGCTACCCCTGTGCTCCATCTAGTGGAATCCTGATTTAAGCTTAATGCATCTTTTAGCAGAGAAGTACTTCAGTCGAAAGGGTACTTTACACAGAAGCAGATCCTTAAGAGTTTTTTCAAAATGCAAACTGACACAATTTATCTCAAAGAAAAACACAGAAACATGGAATAAAAATCTACACAACATTTAATGGGTTTGAGAAATTGGTATATTTTGTGAGCTACAGAGACTACTGAACTTAATTAATAACATATTTCCAATTAGGGTAAACTCAGTTCACAGTCTGTACTTTCACAGAAGAGCACAAGAGTATCTGAGAACAAACACTGACATCTTGTCTTTGTTTCTAAAGACATGGCAGGTGCAAAACTGGGCTCTGAGATTCACAAACGGGCGATCACTGAGCCATTTACTGGCCCCACTGTACAGAAATAGGTAATGATGCAACACTGAGGATGTAGATAAATATGCATTCTGCAAACAGCTGTGTCTGTGTAAGAGGTTACAACCTAAAAGAGTAATTGGCTCCCTGACAGGCTTGTCTGAAATGCAGCGATCTCTAGAACATTATGGTAGGTAGGGACTACCAGTTGTTTCAGTCAATTAGTTTGAAAACATCCTGACTCTCCCAAGTCTCTCTCCTAAATCCTTCTTTGTTATTTTTTGGTAGCTTATATGTCATTTCATTAGAAAATCCAGAGTTTTAAACTTAGAGCTCAGAGCTTTCCTTAGTCATTCACCAAAAAGCAGCAGTCCATGCATGCCAGGCTGTCTAGAGCTGCTCACTCCTGTGCTCTGCCAGCAGCTCTGCCTACATGGGCCCTCTCCAGCCTGCTTCAAACAAAATGAACCAGGTTAACAAAATTCTACAGTTTAAACCACTGAAGGTAATACTGCTGATATGTCTGGGAAGGACTCACGACTGAGAGAAGTGGAGACAGTAACAGGGGATTGGAGAGGTGGTGATGAGCACCTGACAGCAGGCAGGAAGCGCTAGCATCTTTCCTGGGCACAGCTGGATTTAGCCTAAGGCCACAGCATGATTTTCACCAAATTTATAAAACTGTGTTAAACTGATGCAGTGAGAAGATGGGATAATTAATTCACCAGAGTTACTAACAGTTACTGATTTAGTTCTACTCAATTCACTGATGACAAACCAGATAACAAAACTAATTAGACCAAACAAAGATTGCTCATGTAGACAGTCACTGCCAGGAGCTTAACTGAACTGATTTAGAAAACCTCCTTCCAGAATCAGGTTTGCCTGCTGAAAATGTTACCAGCTCCTACTGCACAGCACTACCCCCTTATTGAAACTGTTTATCCTACTCTGACTGCTTTACCTACAGAAGATTAGTGAGTTATTTCAAAACCTGTTCTTCTGACAGAGCTGCGAGTGCTGTGACCTTTGGCAAAATGTAGGAACAATTAGCGATGTATATGGGACAGTGCAGCCAGGAGGGTACTCTTAATAAAATATATAATGACCCAGTGCTACTTGGAGAGTGGGAGGAATGGGAGGTGAGTAGATTCTCTCTCTTCAGGCTTGTTACCTATTAAAATCCTATTTTTGGGAAACATTTACTGACAGCTAGTGTCTTAAATTGCCATAGCTAGCTGCTGCAGGCATTGTCATGACTGCAGGTTCAGTAGAGCCTGAGCCAATACAGCTCTTGGCTGCCACATACCTTTTTGTTCCCATAGTGAACTGAAATACCTCCACACAGGATCAGATGAGCACCTGAACCAACACAAGAGAAATGGAGGACTATGGAAATGAGTATAGGAAGGACAGAAGTACAGCAGCCAGAAGTTAGGCTGGTTTAGGGGCATGGCACGGCATAGCATGGCACGGCACGGCACAGCAGCTTTACTTGCCATTTAATCAGGTTAAGTGATTACCTTTCCAGTTTAGCGCCATCTGCTCATCACTGCACTAAGTGTGGTGGTTACCAGCCCACAGACCTGCCAGCGTAATTGCATGCATAGCTGCTCCCTGACCTGGCTCTGTCAAAATGAATGCAGCTGAGCTTAAACACCTCTTTTATAGTTCTTGGGGGGCTTTTGTTTCTGCTTTTAGCTGGATCACTTTGTCAGGACCAGGTTAGGGAGCAATTAAATGTGTAGTTATGTTGGCAGATCTGAGGGGGCAGCTGGATCAGAAGCAACACATCTGACCATGCTCTAAATAAACATCTGTCCAAACCCTTAGTCAAACAGATGTGGAGAAAAAAATGTACCTAATAAGTCTTGAAGTGAAAACATAATTTACGAGAAACTGCATGTATCAAATTTTCTTCGAAGAGATGCAATCACTGATTTTCTACAGTCATATGTGAAATATCTAAGAGATAGAGTCATAAAATCATTTAGGCTGGAAAAGACCTTTAAGATCATCAAGTCCAACTGTAAACCTAACACTGCCAAGTCCACCACTAACCTATGTCCCTAAGCACCACGCCTATACATCTTTTAAATACCTCCAGGGATGGTGACTCAACCATCCCCCTGGGCAGCCTGTTCCAATGCTTGATAACCCTTTCAATGAAGGAGTTTTTCCTAATACCCAAACTAAACCTCCCCTGGTGCAACTTGAGGCCATTTCCTCTTGTCCTATCACCTGTCACTTGGGAGAAGACACCAACACCCACCTTGCTAAAACCTCCTTTCAGGTAGTTGTAGAGATACTTCAGAAAACCAGGATGTATTTCTAATGGATAAACCCATGCAGGCAAGTATTTGTTCTGTCAGGACACTGACAGCTCCGCAGGGTTGTAAACTGCTTGCACCCATTTGAACCGAGTACATTCTCATCAGTTCTACATATTGCTGCTAATAAGAATTGAAAACTTCTCATTTCAGACTGCAATTTTACATATGTTTTAAAGCAGATAACTCAGTAATGCTACAAAAGAATTGAGTATTTCTTATCCTACAACCCTGACTGCTTTTTTCTAAGCCCATTTCTTGTTCTGGCACATGATTTTGCACAGTAAGAACTGACATAGGTTAATATTATGGGAGGGTGCTGGACCTGCTTCCTGGGCCACTTCACCACAGAGCGACACAAATGCTGATGCTGGCAAAAGGGGAGAGAAGGTGCAGAGGCAGCAATAAGCAACCAGAAGTACAAGTCAGTCAAAGGTGCTTCGTTTGGCAGCAGTGCTGGTCTAAAATGTACATGAAATGGCCTCTTCAATCTAACTCGTGGAAAAAGATAGTTAAAATCCAGATGACATAAAACTGTGAACCACACTGGTTTACAGGAGAAACAGGATTTGTACTCCTTTGATTCAATTATTGCTCACATGCAGATATCTTAAGATGCATAAGAGCATAAAGTAATCAAAAAGCATTTTCTCATTCCTTTCAGATGTTCAACAACACTTCAGAGAACTTTAATCTCCTCTGTTCCAAAAACCAACGTAAATAATGTATAAAAATTGTAATGTATTCTTTAGAAATGGAGAAGTTCATTGTAGACTTCACTGACAAAACTCTGTGTTAGACATATATATACACACACACACTGTATGACTGTGTTGCAGACTTGAACACTAAAAATTGGCAATTGAGCATGACCATAAAGAACGGAGACTTTCCCAACTAGGTTGAAAATGTACCTACCTCAGTTATCCCCCAAACACTTTTTGATTTGATTTATGTTCTGCTGCTTTAAAAGAAGAAATGGGCCAATATGAAATAATGCACATACTTGTGTAGTAGATATTTATACCCAAAATAAACTTTCTCTTGGGAGAATATTTTTAAAGCAGCATTTCAAGTCTCCTGGCAGTGGTTAGTTAGAAAAGTTATTTATTTATTTAGAACAGAAGTTCTCAGAAATTTTTTAACCACCAACATTTAGGATGCTGAGAGTAAGCTTAGTAGTTTAAGTTTCTCCCTTTTCCCCAAATTACTTTTCATTGCAATAACATTTAATATTCATACATGCAGAGGAATGCATAATATGCATTAAAGCAGAAAAAACCTATATTTAGGGCTATTTTACAAGAGACGATATGTACACACAAAGCAATTCAACTTACTACATGCTGTTGAGTCTAATAAGCCTAAAACCAAAACACATTGCCTTGTCTGATTAGACCTTTCCACTTGAACCTACATTTTTAATATTTGGCATATGAATATCAACAATTTATTATTTGCATTTTCTCCAGCAATGAAGTAAGAAACACTGAATAAATGCTCTTTTCCCTCCAGATATGTGGTACTTCTGTTATACAGACTGTGAAATGGAAAAACATACTCAGAGGCTGAATATGGTCTGTGACTCCTAATTTTTTCATTAAATGTAAAGACCTCTTTGCAATGATGCATCTGAAGCTTCAGTCTAACTAATAGACTGAAGCCCACCATTTTAGATTCAACCACATATTTTTAAGGAAGTGGCAAACCATTGCTGCTAGTTGAGAAAATGAAAATTAGTCCCTGGGAGAGGATACAATCAATGGTGTGTTAATCTAACCTTCAGCTGTTAATGATTTGCACTACTATTTCCCCTGATGCTGTGGGTTCTGCTGAAATACTGTTTTAGCAGTTTCTGTCAGCTTTCCCTACCTTTTTTCTGCCTGAATGGGAAAGACTGAAGTAAAGGTCTTAGCAACAGATTTTGTATGTGCTATTTTTTTTTTTCCCCTTTTTTTTCTTTTCCAGTTCTTTCACACCATGGAAGCAGAAGATGGAAGGGTAAACTGTTCTGATTTGCCAGTTCAAGCCTTTTTAGCCAGTCTATTATTCACAACTCTTACTTAAAAAAGAGGTGTTACGCTAGGCAATCACCATTGTAATTCTGATATTAACATGCAATTAAATAATTTAGAAAGTCTGTATTTTGTCTGCTGCTTTCACATGCAGACAGAAGGTTCAAGGATTTACAGAACTCTTTTGGAAAGAACTACTGAGGAGGGTCTCGTGTTTCCAGCCATGAGAGCCGCACAAGCGACCTGGAAGAGATTCATTGCTACACCAGTACAAGAAGTAAGTACCAATCCTGCAGATTTGCCTGATCCTGCGAAGCTGGTGTCCTTAAGGATCATTTGGTTCACTCAGTTGAAACAACCTTGCAAAATAATTCTTATCCAAAAGAAAACTGCATAGCCCGTGAGCCAAATTCTGCAGCAAAGTACTGAGTGCCAAAATAATAAAAGTACTCAGCACCTTGCAAAGCTGCGTTCCACACACGCAATGCTAGTTTTCTTAGCAAGCATTTCTTCCAGGAATAAGTGCATCTGAAGCATGTTAGTATTCTTAAAATAAAACTAAAAGGCCTCGCAAAACCATTCAAACTTACTTTACACATATCTCAGTCCCCTTGTTTAACTTAATCAGTCCTGAATATTTCAGATGAAAAAAATAAGTATTTAGCATGATAAACCTGTGAAGTGTGTGACTGTCTAGAAAATTTGGGTTTAGTTGAAGAAGCAACATTTAAACTAATTCTATTTTAGCTGCATGCAAACTAGAGTAAGCCTTCATTAGGGCTGAGTAGTAGTACACACAAGTCTAATGTATTGGTAAATATTTAATTTATGGCAGCCTGAAGTATAATGAAAATTGAATGTTTCTCCTTCAAGACCATGCTCTCAAGTCATTGAAAGCAATAAAATGGTTTGAATACAGGTTGTACACTGCTGCAAAAATAACTGCACAAAATTCTCAAATAACTTAGACAATACTTTATGTTTGAAGACATTACTTTATGCTTGAATATTTCTTATGTTAAAAGTTCATGCCTTGTATTTGCAGATACATGAAGACTTTGGGACAGTGTCTCTAAGTGACATTATTTATCTATCAAACTCCTTAAAAGGTTTCATCTGTGATATTTACTAGTGATAACTAAGATAATCCATCACATTGTCTTCATACCTAATTTAAAAGTACAGACATAGACCTTGTCAAACCTTTTCTTGATTAGAAAGTCTAAAAAAAATAAATCAAGCAAATGTCAAATATTCAATAGATTACAAAGTGGGTGATTTACACATTTCAGAAAATGGGTGCTACTTGCCAGAAGGGATAATTGTTTTGTTGCTGTGCTTTTTTAATGTATTTTATCAATAACCTGGATTGAAAGAGAAGATTTCTAATAAAACTTACAATGACAAAAACCAGGGATCTGTAAGTAACAAAGACATCATTTCATGGATTCAAACTATTTCAGGACAACCAAATGTACAATCCATATACTTCTATGTGGCCAAATATAAGAACATATTGCCTATGAATAAGGAATGTAAGCCACACAATCTAAAAAAATATTTGGGGATGAAGGATGGCTCAAAAGACCTTGGATATATAAAGGGAGGAACAACAAGTAGAAATAGAGAACAAATGACTTCATTATTTGGCACTGATGCAGTAGTTTCTGAAATATGGAGTGCACTTGAGATATCAACACTAAGAAGGCTGAAAAACTGCAGAGGATTCAGAAAAAGGACTGTGGGAATAATTGAAAGACTTGAAAATACACCATATAGTCAAATTCAAATAATAGAAGCTTTTCTTCATGTAATGAACAGATGATATGCAATTTGATCATAATCTGTAAATTCATACATGGGGAATAGAAATGTAATCCCATTCTAACAGAAAAGATGTAATAAAACCTATCATCTGGACACTCATATCATGTAAAGGCAGATCTAAAACATGATATTCCTTAGAAGTAATTAGAGCTCCTGACACTTAGAGCAACTTACATAAAGAATTTGCTGGATTCCCTGTAACTGGATATTTACTAACCCACGGTGGATATTTCTTTAAAACACAACTCTGTTCACCATGAACTAATTCAGGTAAAACTTACGGCCTTTACATTGGAGAGTAGATTTGATGATCATGTTTGCAACAATTCTCTCAGCCATTAAAATCCACTGAAGTCAAACAAAAGTTTATGACCGAGTTAAAAGAACTTTGGATCACATGCATATTCACAATTCTATCAGTCTAGGTATATGCACACAATTTTATTTTTAAAAGGTAATGGAAATAATAGACATGTTTTGGTTTGTTGTTTTTGTTTTGTTTACTTCTTTCTGAAGTTTAATGAAAGAAAACTCAGATTTTAACATACAGTCTAACATAAGATACGGTCAAGTCAGCTGAAGTCCCAAAATCAGCAAAAGGTGACAGCCAAGATCAAATATAGATGAATATAACTGGAGCTGGAAAATATTCTGCAAGTATCATATTTAGCCTTACAGATTAGAAAGACATTGACACCCTTTATGCAACTTCATTTTAGCAAAGTAAGATCCAGTTGCCTTGTTTAATCATTTTGGGTTATCGATAACAACTTCAATATATAATTCTCTTTTCTTCCTTCTTAGTGATTAAAAACAACCTTGAGCTAATATAACATGTATACTTACTCTGGCAGTCGAGACAGGATACCTAAAGAAAGACTACTTATGCCATCATTGATCCGACCTGACAGCTTGCGCTTCTGAGCCCAGCTGACAGCAAACTCCAGCCCAATAAAAGCAATGAAGAACGGAATACTCTGAAAGAGAGTTTGAAGAAAAGAAGTCACAACACAAATAGAATTAGATCCACCTTTCCTAACAGCAGTTTATTTAGCCTGATAATTCTTGGGTTGGCTTGCATCTTACTAGCTACTACTATGATAAAGCTCCAACATGGACCTTACGAATCAGAACAATCAAGGCTACCATTTAATCCACAACACCAGCATAAATCCAGTGCACTAACCTCCTCCCATATTACTTTCTTTTGTATCTTCTGCACATGCATTGCTAAATGGCATCAAAACAAAACACAAAAGTCCTTCCAAACTCATATTTCTCATATTCAAGTAAATCAGTGAGAGCAGCAACATTTGTGGACTCCTCTAACCACAAGGTAAAACAGAATCTGCTCTCAATTTTTGAATGTGTTCAGCCACTGAATTTGGCATCCCACATTATCTGAAAGACATACTAAAGTGAGTTTCTTTCTACTTGACATTTCTGTTGCCATGCTATTTGCTGCAGATAGCAACAGCTCTTCTGTATGCATTTTCATCAGAGAACCCAGTAACTATGCAGCTGTGGTGGGCTGACCTTGGCTGGATGCCAGGTGCCACCAAGCTGCTCTATCACTCCCCTCATCAGCAGGACACAGGGGGAGAAAATAACAAAAAAAAAACCAACTCGTGGGTTAAGATAAAGGCACTTTAATACAGCAAAAGCAAAGGCCGTATGTGGAAGCAAAGGAAAACAAAAGATTTATTCTCTACTTCCCATCAGTAGGCGATGTCCAGCCACTTCCCGGGAAGCAGGGCTTCAGTACATGTAGCGGTTGCTCCAGAAGACAAACATGAATAACGAATGCCTCCCCTTCCTCCTTCTTCTCTCAGCTTTTACTGCTGAGCAGACATCATATGGTATGGAATATCCCTTTGGTCAGTTTGGGTCAGCTGTCCTGGCTATGTCCCCTCCCAAGGTCTTGCCCACCCCCAGCCTACTGGTGAGGGGGGAATGTTGGAGAGACAGCCTTGATGCTGTGTGAGCACTGCTCAGCTGTAGCCACAACACTGGAGGGTTATCAACACCTTTCCAGCTAGCAATACAAAGCACAGCCCTATGAGGGCTGCTACGGGGAAAATAAACTCCATCTCAGCCAGACCCAGTACAGCAGCCCATTCCAGTTTGGGCCATACAACACGTTCTCTTTCCAGACCAAGTAGCAATGATACAAAGTTCCCCTTTTTCCTTTCAGTTGTAGTAACTGTAAAAATCATTTTCTGCCTTTCTGAAGAAAAGTATAATGATCAGTGAGACTGAAACATTTCTCACTCACAACACTGCTTCAGTCTAGGATTAAATTCCCACTGTCCATCTTGCGTCCCAGATCAACTGGCAAGTTGAAAATGCACAAGAACAGCACCTAGTAGAGAAAGGTATGGCTGTGACTAGTGGTAGGACTGGTAAAATTATTGTGACAATACCATGTTTCATCAGCAGAGGAAGATTGTTACAGCTGTTCTCAAATTTTCATCAGCATAGGCAAGAAAAAAGGATTGAATAATAGTAATTGGTAGAGCATACTCTTTTTTTACTGACACTGGAGTCCTAACAGTCCCTGCACTTCATGGATGGAAGGAACGACAAGGCAGTGGCAGCATATCAGCCGCCACCACCAAAATATAGAAGGCCTGTGGCAAGGAAAATAGGAAGGAACTATTTTACTTGCATCAGATCTCTGTGCATGTAAATGTTCCTTCAGCTTCCTCCCTCGCTCTGTAGAAGACTTTTACATGACCTTGGAGGCATTCAGACAACTCCTTCTCAGTGGTATTAAGGCATAAAATTCCCTCCACGTTTTGCAGGGCTAGAGAAATGCAGGACCAGTGAGACTTTCTGCACCATTATGGGAGGCATCGTACTGCCAAACTTGCCCCATTAGTCTTCTTTTGCTGCCCCCTTCAAGTGACCTGCAAACACATACAGATTCACAGACTGAAACCCTCCAAATTGCAGTGCTGTAGAAGAAAGGTTCCTCCTGCCTATACAACATTAATGGAAGAAGCATGTTGCTTCTGCAAATGCCATTGCACTTTGGAGGGTGCTCATTTTTGTTGCCAAGTGGGATATGATCCGGGAAGTCCCACCAGGCTGGGACACTAAAAAGACTAAGATGGATATAGACCAGATTGCTCAGTTGAAGAAGAATGGGATGATTCAAACCATGCAAGCAGCAAGAGATTTATAGCGTCTAGGAAATGTGAAAGTTCATAAACTTCAGTAGCTCAGGGTTAGGTTACAATAACAGATGAACAGAGATTAATATCGACATGGCACTTTTTAATTTAGATGCCTAGCTTGCTCTTCAACAGCATTTTAGGTATCTAAAAGCCTGTTTGGGATACACACTAACTGATGATATAAAAAACTTTGAAAGCAAAGGAAGACCTATGGATAAAGCCTAAACAGCACCCAAGAAAATCAGTGTGGTAAATCTTTGGATATTTGAAATCAATAATAAATAAATAAATAAATACCAAACTCCACAACCTCCCACACAAGGAAAATACAAATACTCCTTGTTTTGCTCTAGCTGCTTTATTTCTAAGTAGACAAGACTTTTGATGTACCTTTCTTAATTGATATAATTAAAAACCAGATTCCTAACTTATCAAACAAAGGTTGATAATAAGCCAGATGACCACAGCTGTACATTCCAGCAGAGATAAAAAGAGTCTCATTAAGAACAACTAAGAAACACTTGACCACAATATTAGGAGCCAAGTCTAGCACAGACTACAGGCAGTTTGAAGCTATGGAACAGCAGAAACTGCACAGCAAATTGAATGGGCTCAGGGCAGAATAAGTGGGATGCTTTATTCGTGAAATGAAAACAGTGAATAGGAAATATATGATGCCTGTATTCTACATGGCGATTCACTTTACCTAGCAACCTCTGAAACAGTTAAAATATGTCACTTTGTACTAACATGCAGTGACATAACTTCTTTCCCATTGACTTCATTAAATATTTTCTTCCCACTGTGAAGCTGTGAGACAGCCAAGGATTTGACAGCACTTTTTGACTCACAAATAGAGAGCATCATAGCAAGGAGGACAGAGAAACATTCAGACAGTCTTAATCTCCTGCCCATCAAGGAGCCTGCAAAAGAAAAGATTTATGGCATACATCTTGGTATCTAAAAAACTACTATGTCTCTCCCACACACCCACATTAAGCTTTGTCCAAAGCAGATCAAAGGGATCAACTACGTCAAGACTAGTATGTATTATTTATGTGACCATAACACCTAACAGCTATTGTCATGGAGCAGGATCGTATTGTGTTAGATGCCGTACAAAGAGAAGGAAAAGGCACTCCATGTCCCAAACAGCCTAGTCTAAGGATGAGACGTAAGACAGAAGGATAATGCAAATAATTCAGGAAAAAAGGAGACAGTCTGCACAAAGTCAAGGAACAACCACTGTTGGCATCACAGGTCAGAGACAGAAGCTGTATCCTTTTGATATCTTCTGGTCTATACATGTTTTACCTTCTCTCTGTTTCCAATTTCCTTCTCTTCACCCATCACCAGAAATACTTAATGGACATTTGCATTAGCGTGTGGTTTACTTGAATAACTGATCCATAACTTGCAAGTCTTACTCTGAGCACTGAGTAGGAGGGGTTCCCTTATAAGTAACCAACTCTTACAGAATGCAAAGGACCATTTAAAATCAGTTTCTGCTTTATACAGTTGCAAAAAATAATACTCTAAGTTGAAACTCAGCATAAATTTATGGTTTTATTGCAAGTCTTGAAGCAGTTTCTGTTTTCTTAAAGTCCCAGGTCCTTATAACACAAGAATCTCAACTTTCATGTAAAACTAAATACGAAGGTTCTGTGACTCATTATTTAGAAGCAAAGCCTAAAATGTGAATTGAGTGTAAATGTGAACTTAATCTTTAGGCTCTCAAAAGCAGAGAGTAAATAGAAAAGAAAAACAGTGATTATTAAATTTAAAGCTTTCATCTTGGGACCCTCAGCAGAAGGAACAGTGTGTTCTCTTCCTGAGTCTGACTCATGAAAGTCTTTACCGAGCACAAGTATTTAAGAATGTAGCAAGGAGCAAAGTAAAGTTGTTGCTGTTGTTCATGAAAACTATACACAAAAAGCAAAACGAAGCACTCCATCTGCCCATCTGCAGAATATGAGAGAAAAAAAAAACCCAGCATGCAGAGAATAATCTTATATCCATAGCAAAGAGGATGCTCATGAAAGGACAGGGCAAGCATCAGTATACGTTGTAAGGGTCAGGATGTTCTGCTCTGGAGAAAGAAAAGTGACTTATACTTTCTTTTCTCTTTCTGGAAATAAGGGAAAATCAAGGGTTTCAAATTCTACATGACAGAAGCTCACATAAAAATGAATTCTATGGCTATGATCCAGTATTTGGACACCTTTTCCCAGAGTTTTGGAGACTAGTTGGAAGGGTGAATTTTCATTGGGCACTGCTGCACAGCTTTGTTACTAGTCATTGATAACTGAGCAGCCCATGTTTTGAGCAGGACTTGGGGCCTTCACATACAGAGCATGACGGAGGCACCAGGAGCTGCCCTGCCTCTGAAAATGGAAGTAATACAACCACAGCCAGAAAGTACTCTGCACAAGTTAAGCTAACTAAGCTATTCTGTTCGCAAAAGCAGAGCTGCTTCACCCACTGCTCTCATTTGCTGCCCAGATGTAACAGCACAGCTAACTCCAGCTCAAAGGAATTACTCCTATGAAGTGCATATATTTTGTAAATCACCAAAGAGCTCGATTTTGCACATCACTAACACATGAATATTTGAGTGAATTAGAAGGTTCTGCCACCTGCCTAATGTTGGAAGGTGCCCACTGCTGTAGCCATGTGATCTAAGGTACCAGAAATACCCTCATCCATCTGATACATGTGATAGATCCCGGAGCCAAGATCTAAACCCAACTTCTATACGTTGTCTCAGAAAAAAACCCAAAAACTGTTCAGGAGACACTAATCTTGTTTCATACCAGCATCATTGTTATTGTCTTTTAGAGTGAATTGTTTGAGCCAAGGTCCTCGTTTATTACCAGCTCTACACCAGAAATCTTTTTGTTCTGTGTTGGGCTGAGCTCAGACATCCCCCTCTGTTTGTATTTGTGCCAACTCAATGGGTTTCCACTCCAAGCTCCCCTCGAATGGTTCACCAGGTCTTTATTAAATCTATCCCTGCTGAATCCAATTGATCTGCTGCTCTTGCAACTATTCCCTAAACAGTCCAAAAGAGGTTGCCAGACTAGTAGGTCAAAAAGACAACAGTGACAAGCAGCTGGAGAGGGACTGTAGATAGTTACCTTCAGCCCACAAACGCATGACCAGAAGAGGCGTGAACACTGCCTGAGCTCAGCCCAAAGCCATAGAGTTAAGACCATCGTACCACTAAAAGACTTTTACACACCCACCTAACCAAGCATCAAAAGACCTGTTCTGGCAACAAATACACCGCGGGGGGTTTCTAGTACAACCAACCCAAGATAGCAATTATAGGAAAGTATAACCATAATGGGAAACCTTTTTTAGTGTAGTTTTTTTTGTGAGGTGCACATTCCCTTACAAACATCACAACAGAGCTCTACAACAGCAGAAGCCTGCAGGCACTTTTATAATACAAAGAAGTATTAAGAATCCTTCCGCAAACTTTTACAGCTATGTGCCCAGTAGCAGAAATTCCAGGTTTGGCCAAGGTCTAAGCTGAATATTGCACAGGTCTGCAGGGGAGAAGAAAGCCCAGGGATGTTAAGGAATGCTGTTGGCAAGAAAGTGAATGATACTGTGTTGTAAATACGGGAACAGTAAAGGGGATTGAAATAGTCAATAGATAGAGCTGGAAGGAGAGATCAGCTGACTACGCAAAACTGTCAAGCTCTAGATAGACTTCCTCGATCATGACATTACAGCTTAGCTGCAAAATGCCTGTGAGGAAAGCGGTCCATCCACCGGACGCACAGGCTGGCTTTGCAGCAGCTGTTTACTTACCCTCTCCAAAAGGGCAACATTTGTTGATAACAGCCATCAGTGGGGGACTGCCACATACTGTGATTCCCAGAAAGCTGCTGACGGTGCTGCACTGCTCTGTGCAATCCATGACTCCCCCACTGCAGCCCAACAGCAGCTGCTGCACAGCAGTCCAAGGTTTACCTGGCAGAGGAGCTAGTCAGAGCTACCAGGACCCACATAAAAAGTGTGAATCTTCAGTGAAGCTGGACTGGATTTACTGTGACAAGGGCAAAATAGTGTTTATCTGCTGTCTCCATGAAAAGTTCACATTGGCTCCAGGTTCAGCAGGAGCTGAGCACCAAGATATGTGTAATGGGTAGGACAGAAGGGAGCAAAGGTACCTTCATGGAAGTGGGTAAGTCGGCAGGGCAGGAGTGGAGGGAGGGATATGCTGCTGACAAAGGAGTTCTCACCCTGACCTCTGTACTCTTGCCTTGGAGCTTTGGGAGACAGCACTGTCCCAACACAAATATTTGTTCTGAATTCTCTTAAACAATCTTCATTTTTTATTTTAAATATAAATTTTTATTTTTCTTTCTTTGACTGAGCTTGTAGCACTCGCCTTTGGGGCACAGAGAGACCTGACTTTTTGCTTGCTTTAAGAACCATCATAGCCGAACACAGTGTCATGTTTTCTGGTTTACTCAGTTCAGTTTGCTGTGACTATATCCAGCAGCGCTGACAATCTGAACAATGTTAGCATCAACCCTCAGATATTTGGGGCGCTTCTCAGAAAACTGTAGCTCCTGGTATCAGGAGAAAGCATCTGAGCCTTCATTTAAAATACATTAAAATAGAGCGCACGGTTACATAGGCAGCTTACACAGGCAGCTTGCAGGCAGGGAGCCCAGGAGTGAAAGCGTTCAGAGAAAGACAAGGTATTTAACCCGAATTTAGGTGCCCTTTCGCGGACGCTGGTTCCTTGGGCTGCCTGTGGCTTTTGAAAGCAGGCGGGCGGCAGCTGCGCGCAGGGTGAGGGAGGTGACGGCGAAGGATGCTGCCGGGGGAGGGGAGGGGACGCTCACCTTCTCCACGTAGTCGGGCACCTCCTCCACCGTGCGGAAGGAGCTCTCGCCGGGCGGCAGCACGTAGAAGAGAGCGCGGAGCTGTTGCCCCGCCGTGGTCGCCGGCGGGCTGCCCGCCTCGCTGCCCATGGCCCGGCTGCCGCCGCCCGAAGGCGCTGCGCTCCCCGCCGCCGCCGGCGCTGCACTGCCAGCGGGGCCCTCCCGGGGCCCTCCCCGCGCCGCCTGCTCCCGCGCGCGGACTTTTGACTCGGCCCCACGGCCTCACTTCGTTTCCCCGGGGCGCTGGGGGCTTGAAGGCTGCTTTGGGGGAAGCCTCGAATGTCTCCTTTCTCTTTGAATCGTGCTGCTTCGAGGTTTTCTTGGTTTGCCTTTTTTCGTACGTGTCATCACCTGCATGGCCGGCTTCGGGGAGGCGAGAGAAAGCCCTCGCACACCTACCCACTGCGTGTCCCAGTTCCCTTCGCGCCCTCAAAGATCTCTACACAGCAGAGCTCAAGCCTTCCTGTTTCACTTTTAGACAGGTTTCCACACCCAAAAAATACTGCTCAGGTTTTGACTGCTGCATAAAAAGCAGAATTTTATAAAACTAAAGTGTTAAGGGTTTTGAGAAACAAGCTGAGGTGTGCTTGGTGGCTCCTTTGTTCGGCTGTATGGGTCAGGCCAGCACTCTTCCCATGAAAAGCTTTGATTTTTTAAACTCTCAGACGGGCTTATCACAGCTCAATTTTATATAGCTCCAATGAACATGACTATACTGAAGGCAGCCTCTAGAAGCCGTCCATTATGCTTTGATTTACAAAGGAATGAAAACCAGGGAAATACAAAGAACCAGTGAAAATAAATGTATGCTAGATACTTGTAGAAAATGACTTTTAGAAATAGGAGTAAGGACAGGCTTTGTACATTCAGGCCTTCAATCTGAAGCTCAGGAGCATGCATTTCCCTGTCAAATGTTTGTCAATCACACTTGATACGTTTGGCGTTACTACAAATAATAAGCTTTGTGACAAAATAGATTAGCCAGAAATAAAATAACACAACGTCCCAACAGCCCCTTCATCTCAAATGTTCAGTTCCACTTACGGTCTTTGCAGAAGAAATGGACTGTAAATCCTCCTGTAAAGGGTTTTGCCACAATTTAAATCCTGCCAGTCATTAAATTAAGAAAAACTTTCTACTTTGAATCAACCCTTAGTTTTGGAAAGGAACTATGACAGGTAATTTCAGCTGAAATTTCTGTTTAGGAAAAGAAACATATGTAGAAATTGACATTAAAATAATTGAAGTAATGCACATTTGTGAAGTTTGTATTAAATATGTTGCCATTTAAATAACAGCGGGCACGTAGATTTAAACAATATTCTGCAGTTTGAATAATGTAACAATACTGTACTGCATGGATATCAGAAAATTACTGGAAGTACCAATAAAAATATTTTACTTTAAGCTGAACAAAGCACAAGTATTTTAAAATGGCATTAATGGTGAAATAGATTTGGTCACTCTTTTAATATGTATAGTTTATACCAGTGTTCATCTTGCTCCACTATCAGCTCACAGAGTTAAAATGACCAAAACTTAATCCCATTAAAAAAAATGTTATCAGTGAACAGTATCTGGGGACCACTCTGAGGGGAAAAGAATGATTAGCAAGGCAAGGGAGCCCATGGCCACACAAGGTGAGATCCATCTCAGGTACAATGGAACTGCTGCTTTGTATCACACCATTCTGGGAAAGAAGATAATCTATCCATTTTTTGGGACTCTATACTTTCTTAAAAATTATTATCTTGGACGCCCATTTCAGTGTAAATTATCACTCAAGTATCACCATACTGAAATTCTTGTTTTCAAAACTCAAGGAAAGAATTTGGACTTGATTATGCCTCATAGGGGAAACAGATGGGTTGTGTTTTCCAGCTTCTGTGTCCAAGGAAAAGTAGATGATAACACTACAATAGCTGCACCTCTGTGTGAGGAGAACAATTTTAAATCCTATCTGGAGCATCTATGAGTTTTAGACAACCTTCAGTAATCTGGCTGTACAAATGTAGTTGCTGCTGTCTATTTAGGTCTTGAAACTCAGCATGCAGTTTCCAGTGCTCTCTCTTTTCTCTGTTAAGAAAGGAATAGAGAATCAAGCATCCTGGAATATTGCTTTAGTGGAAGATCTAACCCTTTCCTAGACCATGCTCCCTCCATTCAGAGACCTCGCAGAATTTTTGCAAGAGTTGGGTTTTTTTTTTTTTTAGTATTTTATTTTCTGCAAAGAGTTAAATAACTTTTTTTTTTTCCCTTTTTTTACAATGAAAAATAGAAAAGTAGATATTTCCCACCCTATGCTGCCATCAAAAATGCAGAAGGATGTTCTGTCTGGAAACTGGGATTCTGCTGTTGACTAGTAGATCGTTCCAGTAACTAAGGCAACAAAAGCCTCTGTTCTACTTAGAGGAAATTGGGGAGCTGGCCTAACATGATCTGTAGGTGGATCATATTTTGTTTTCTCTAAAGAACTCCATCCCACCCACTTCACGAACAGAGAACGCCCAGACGCTTCCTGTTTGGGTCTCTCTGAGCACTAAACCAGCACTAAATAATAAACTCATAAAGGGAATTAGGGCAGGTTGAAATTGGGATGGGCAATATAGTCTGCCTTGGCAGTCATTCACAGCAAACTGAATCACATCCAGAACCAAGCTGGCTTAGTATGCTCTATTTATGCAGTAGTATCTCTGAATATAGAAATACTTTAAATGAGTACATCGTGATAAGCGGATGTCAGAATTTTTTTGTATCACTACTCCAGGTATTCAGCACCTATATTGACACTTGGCAACGGATTTCCTTAGGGGAGCACTAAGCGCATCAGTGTTACAAAACTGGCATTACGAAATATTTTGAATGTTGTCTTTGCCAGTGATAAACCCTACATTATATAGTACCTTTTAAAAAAAATTATTCAAGTGCTTATTTGTTCATATTATATAAGCTACATGTATTAATACACAGTTCTTAATAACAGCATACTACTGACTCCAGAACCCTGAAGACAGGGATGTTCTGCATATTAATCAACGTCATGTCATGCACTTAGCCACTTACTGCTAACTTTCCATTTCTTCTACACAGGACTGCTAACCATAGAACAGTGCTCATATATGATCATTCTAAGTTATTTAATTCAGTGCAACTTGTTAGCGAAATCAATTTATTCAAGGGTTGCAAGAGGTCCAGAGAAAATAATACACCCTTCAGGCAGTCTGTTGGGGAAACTTACTGTGATAAATGTACATACTAGTCTTAGAACTTTATCCTTTATGTTTATTTGTTATTAGCATCTGTTCTTGATCCTACAGTAGATTGTTTGGTTTTTGTTTTTAAACACAGTGATATGTCTGATATCTCCCTCTTACGGAGAAAATACTGGTTTTTTAATCTTAAAATTCCTTATCTTCCTTCTTCTGTCCCCTAGTGTATAAACCATGGGAATCATTTGCACCTTAGACTCTGGTCCCCTATTTAGCTGAGCCAGATGCTGACTTTTTGGTGGAAAATGGGTGGGCAGCACTGCTCATTCCCTCCTTACTTCTAACAGGCTTTCTCCACCATTTACCTTGCCCTGCACAGAGACTGACAGGATTTCTCCGTGAGCTGATTTACATCAAATTCGCATAGCAAGACATTAAGCCAGAAAAGAAATAGTTTTGCATTTTTTCTACCTCTCTAGTGAGCTACGTGGCTTATGAGAGGGTCCAGGGAGTGGAGGAGTTGGCATGAAAGCCCAGGAGAAAGAGGGCAGGACCACACAGCTACAAACCAGAGATGGGAGAATGAGGTGGAAACAGGACTTCTTCATTTCAGCAGCAGCAAGTTATTAGATCAGCTGAACAGCTCATGGAGTCACGGCCTCTGGTGCATTTGCCAGAAATATGGCTTCAGCAGGCTATCATATGTCAGCATGCAAATACATCCAAACAGTTGACGCTTCCTTTACATCAGCACGTCAGTAACTGCCTTTTTCAAAGTTATCCTTTTTTTCTGGAAGGCCAGTCTCTAGCAGAACGGAGGCATTTTCTTTTATTTGCCTATTCACTTAACTATATATATTATATACTACATTTTATGGATGGGTTTTGGCTGAACAGGAAAGCTCCCTCTGGTACTCCATGTTCTAGCTGCCACACATGGATGGATGGTGTCATGGGCATCTTCTGGAAGGAAAGGAAGATGGTGCTCTCCACGGGATCTTTTGGGCTGCAAGGAAGCCAGGACGGGAGAGTTCAAGAGGTATAGCAGATAAAAGATGTAGCATGAGATGAGGAGGCAGGGGCCTCATCAGGAAGAGGACAACAGTGGCTCAGAGCTGCAGGAGGGAGGTTGCAAGCTGTGACATACAAACTCTGAAGGTAATGGCATACCCTATTAGGACACAGTGAGCAGCAGGGGAATTGGCATTCATGCTCTGTATTTTTATTAGTCCTCAAACAGCAAAACCTCTGTTTTCTGTATTTCAGAAGCTACTTTGGTTTAGTTTTATTGTAATAAAACAGTGTTAGAGATAGAAACCCCTTTTGGTGGGGTCGCTATGCTGACTCCAAGGAAGATGGGCAGGGAGGTTCGTCCTGAAGCACTGACTGATTTGGGGGAGCCAATCACAAGCAGAAAGCCCTCTAACATGTTTGCATGTTAGCCTTCTTGAACAGTGCTGTAATAGCAAGAAGTTCCCAAGAGAGCCTAAGTAGTGGTTTCAGCCCTCCCCCACTTCCAGCTGCATGTTGTGCACTGTCGGCACTTTCCTTGTGCAGGCTCTGGTGGTCATTAGACACTGCGCTGAGCCATTTTAACATGCTCCATCAGCAGGAAAAATAGCCCAAGAAAACGAAATGCTAAAACTGGCTTGAGTTATTCTGGACTGAAGTCAAGACAGACATTCACAACAGAAAGGATGATCAGGACGACGTGGTAGTCTAGACTCTACCCTGCTGAAGAAAGCTTGGGAGTTTCACAACATCAGACTTATCTTGGTATCTTATGCCTAAGCTCTGTAGAAAGATCTGTCAATAAACAGGCATGTGGTGAGACTAAATGATTGTTCATCCCCCATCTGCATGCCTCATTGCCTGGGCTGTTCAGCTGCCCATGGGTGAACTCCTAGGCTGCCCTACCTATTGGGCATTCAGCTACCAACCTCCTTCAGAGGTGAACTCTTAATTAGGTCAGTTATTGGCACTCCCTGAAGTTGGCTTCTTGGGCTGCTTATCTCTGCACAACCTGAAACAGCTCCAAGAAGCTGCTTGTAAGCCATGAGCAGCCCCACACCAGCTGACTTGCTCATGCCTGGTTCTGATGCAGACAACACAGCTGCCTAATGAGTCAGGAAGCAGTCATGAGGGTACACAGGCAGGCTGAAAAATAAAGCAGAAACTTTTTAAGGGTATTTTTGTATTTTTTTTCAGCATTTTCTGCTCTTGAAATGCTTTAACCTTTTGTTCCTACTGAGGAAAAATGTGTTTTGTTTTTTGTGGGAGAGGGGATGGGAGTTGCTGGAAAAATAAATTCCATCTTCAAGGCAGGCCTATCAAGTAACTTTAGAAGAAGAGCCTGCCCACCTGTTGTGAGTGTTTCCAAATTTTATTTGGCATGCGCTGCTGTGCAATTGCTTGCACTGTTACTTCTGAAAATCTTATTTTAGTCTAATTTATTAGGAACACCAGGGTTCAAGTTGTTGCATGCTGTAACCTACCTGGAATGTCTGCATTAAATAGCTTTCAACCTCAGATTCAGGATAGGTATCTTACACATCAAGATCATTTGATCAGACATGTTATAAGCTATTTAATAGGTCCTTGTACTGTCTGACCAGTGATTACAGCTGTTTATTTGTTATCACCAGAATAGTCTGTTTCATGTTTTTGAATTAGGAGCATATGAATATCAACACTAGGTAGAGCCAAAATTATGAAACATCTCACAACATGAACTATAGCACATGCTACCACTTTACTGCATATGCACACGCAGGAATCATTTGGGTCATTTCTGAGTGGAAGCATAGGAAGTACCACCTTTCAAGCAAGATTAGCCAAAACACTGATTTTTTTTTGTCATAAAGAACAGTCCTAGAGAATTATAAAGACTATGCACATATATCTGAAATTCCACAGAAAGACAGTTGTCATAAATTGACACTGAGCATCTTTTTAAAGATATATTCTAGTACCAGCAGCAGATGTGCTTGATAAAAATCACTGGGTAATATTTTAAAGCTTGAGATCCTTAAGCATCATCTGGCCTTAAATCAACTATTTTTCTATATCATGAGGAACAGGGAATAATTTCTTTTTCCTAGGAAAATCACATAGTTTCTATTTCTTCCTAGCCTGCAAATCCGTAGTCCTTGAGGGAGAGATTATTTTCTGTGGATGACTCTCTTAAATAAACTACAGTGAGTTATAAATGCTGAGTGCAATTAGTGCATTTGAACAAAATAAGGGGAGTGAAATGCTTAGCTACCAAAGGTGGTGGAATGCCTTTGGAAAGGTGGAAAACCCCTTTTCTTTTCTTCTAAGGAATAAGTTACCTGGGCCTCTGGCAGGCAACAAGCCTCCTGTGCCAGTAAGTCTGTCAGGAGATGGACACTGCTACCCCAGTATCCCCCAAAGGGAGACTACAGGCACTGTCCCCTGCCCCTCTGGAGCTAGTGCTCACCTCTGGTCCAGCTGTCTCTGTGCTCCCCCTTAGTAGAACTTGCTCCCCTTCCATGACTTTGAGCCACTGCATCAATGCTGCAAATTCAGGTCTGAGGGCAAAGAAGGAGCCTTTCTCCTGTTACCTGGAATCACAAGCTGCCAGCCTCCTCCAGCCAGGGAGTCCCCAAACACCACTTATCCACAAGTAGCCTCTCTCTCTCCTTCCTTTATTACATCCTGCAGCTGATGCTCATGCTGCTCCAGGGGCTCTGTGAAGACCCTGTCCATCACCTGCTTGTCATCCTTGAAGCTACACAGTTACACACTTCCTCCTGCTGCTCCTTTATCCAATGCCTAATTGCCTCTGCCAAAGCACACCTCCCACCGTGAGACCACCCCAGAAAGAAGCACCAAGTGCTCCCCACAGCCCAGACCTGCATAAGGGCATCCTTTGTTGCTCTAGTACTTTTGGTGCACCCCAGGTAATTTAACTGTCACGTATTGAGGACCAAACCTTACAATATCGTGCAATCCCATCCTACCTGGAGACATTCCAGCATGCTCTTCACACCCCAGCTGGCTCTCTAATTGCTAAACTACCTACCAGCTTAAGTCCTACTGACCTAAATAGGTTCCTTCCTAATCAGCAGTCAGATAAAGCCACAAGTTGCAGTCCCTTTTCAATCAGCAGTCTCCCTTTCAGAAGGTAACTAGCTGAAGCTGTTAGCTCCAGAAGGCCCTACAAGCTTTCAGAAACAACTAAAACCTGAAATTTGGACTGAAGAAAAATGAAAGCCAGAGTAAAAACTAATGAATAAATACCACAAAATTTATAGGGGGGGAAATATTATTTAAAAAAACTTAAAGAAAAGCAAGTAAGTGAAAATTCATAGAAACCCTGAAGCTTCTGGAATATTTGAGCTCTAGAGCAGAAATTTAGTTAGAGGTACTGGTACAAGGTACCATATGATGAGGTAATTAAAGATTAACGTAATGCATAAGTACTGGAACTGTCTGTTAAACTTAAGGATAAATGTTTTCAATCTTTGAGTACTTTTCATTTTGCAAGCTGTAAGTTCATTTCATGCCCCCACACTTTTTCATATAGTATGAAAAGTAATAATAACTCCAAAAGTTATTTGATAAAATAAATGATTGAAATGAGTATGACCAATCAAATTACAAGTAATATATATGTCATATTTTACCATAGCGAATGCTTTTTTTTCTTTTTTTGTTCTCTTTTTAATCTGATGACTATAAATGAAAAGCTAAATGAAATTTCATTTATGTGTACACATCACTTTGAGGAAAAAAAAAGATTATCCACTACAAAATTCACTTATGAAATGCCTATTTTTTCTTCCTTCATTCTGGTTCCAAAATTCAGTTCTCTATATATTCATGAATGTTTCTAATCTCTTTTTATGTTCAGGGAATGAAATAGGCTTCAAATTTGTATGTCATAAGTATGGAATGTATTCCCTGATATTTAGTTGTGGGGAATCCTTCCAGTGGTACAGAGTAACTTACACAGCAGCTGTGATCAAGATGTCTGTAAGGTTTTCTTTGCTGTGCTGTTTACCTGTTCTGAAACACTTACTGGTTTAATATCTGAGCCAAAGCCCAGTCAGAATAGTAAGATTTGTATGTGTAGTGTTTTGCGGGATGCTTAGGGGTTTTTGTGGCAGTTTTTCAAGATACTGGGAGACAAAATAGTGGAAAATTAGAAAAAGATTTGCAAGAGACCAGATGCAACTATCAAGGTCAGTTCTGTCTACTTAGAGTAGGTTTGCAATGAATCAGCTCCATAATTTTGACATGAATCATCTCTCTAGTTTTCAAGAGACTGATGAGCTACCTGGGGAATGCGTGTTCATTCTTAAAAGATTACAAACTCTAGCACAATCCGAACAGTCAATCTGAATAAAGCAATACATTTTATAAAATACATTATTTTGCATTTTTCAGTTTAAAAAAAAAAAAAAAATTACATTCACCTCACAGCTCTCTATAGTTAATTGTAAATCGGTGAATATTTTAGACCATGGTTCTCAGTCAGTAAAGCTAGTGTTGACATGTTTGAGCCATTTCTGTAACATTGCTAGTCCTTTCTTTTGGGCCACGAAGAGGTACAACTTTGGATTTGGAATGCAATGAGAGGAAGGCATGGGATTGGAAATGGGGAAACCGAGAGTAAACACAGACTCTCCTCTACCAACTCTTCAGAATTCAGAGAAGAAAGTTAATATTAACTTCAGCCTTTCTTTGAGAAGTGCCACTGAATATGGGTGTGCCTTTGGGGTCCAGGTGTTCTCACAAAGCTGAAGGAATTTGAAACATGTTGATCTATGTCTCCAGTTTAGCTCTCAATATTTTTTTGCCTTTATGTTTTTTCAGCTTTTTTACTTTTCAACCTGAGCAAACCCTGGCTTTTAGTCTAATGTAGTGAGCAAAAAAACTGTCAATCAAAAGGCTTCTTAGAGGATTCTTTCCTTTTTTTCTGTGTTTTTTTTTTCTCTGCTAGACACTAGATGTAATGATCACATACATATCTGTATTTGCTGTAGCATTACAATACTGTAGCTGACATTAGGATCTGCAATGAGACATTTGGTGTGTAATTCTGAACTACGAGGTATGCAAATAGTGTGTAAAATGTTGATATCTGTCACATCCAGTCATTCTGCTCCTGTGAAGCACATTCCTACATAAACTTCCTCCACAGACATCTTGTCTTACTGACATTATCATATTAAAAAAGTCTTGGGCCTTATGCCAACTGGCGTTTCAGAAGCTGAGAGTTTTCTTTTTATTTGCCCAAATGAGAAGGGGAATAATCTCTACATTATTTTTGTTGGCTATTTTGGGCAAGTGAAGTTCTCTGAATTGTTCCATTGCTCACATAAGTACTTAATCTAATTTTGTTTTTCTGAATCATAGCTATGTGGGATGCCTAAGCCGCTGCAATAGTCTGAAGACAAACCAAAATTTTATCAGTTTCCTAATTTAAATGAAAAATGAAATGTGAAAGTAGCATTCTAACTCAAAACATTTTTTATATATATGTTCTCTACAAGTTTCAATTTTGCTTTGTAAATGTTTTCTTTGTTGATGATTTTGTTATGATCAGGTTCACTTTGCCACCTGATTTAGGGTGAAAGCTAATTTCAAATATCAAATTTTCCACAACATCAGAATTACATTTTCCAAAAAGTTCACAGATTAAGTACTCTATGATCATAGATACATCATAGATACAAGTGATACAATCTATGAAGAGTTCTGATGAATCTGGTTAATTAAATTCAGAGGGATGATTTGATTTCATCTCAGATACGTCACTAAGTCTTCACTTGATTTTTTTGTAACTCACAAAAACACAAAAAAAGATCTTAAATGTCCTAAAAATAAGACATCCTTATTGCCTTGATCATCACAGCATCATTTGTAAAATGAAATCTCATCTTTTATGGCACGCTAGGACATGCTTGTACTTGAATTGGAGAAGATCAGTGTGTAAACTGAGCTGATGAACTTTTTTCCATACATTGTCATCCTTTCTTTGCATTTGAGAGATACAATGCCCAGGCATGATTTTAATGGGGAATTTGCCATTACTCGACTGATATGTGAGACATATCTGCCAATTCATAGTTACTAAAAATCACAAATTGTATTTTATATAAGTAATTGTTGCAATCGTATTTGGCTTTCCCAATTCACTTAAAAAAAAAAAAAAAAATCCACACATTGTTTTCCTTCCAAATAGGAGAAATTAAAAAACAGAGGAGTAAAATCCCGTGTCCTGATTAAAATCCAGTTTGTGTAATTGCAGTAATCAAAGTGGTCCTAAGTAAGCAAACTACAGTTGTGGTTAGGTGCATCATTATTCACATTCACTTCTTCCATTGTCATTCTCTGAAGTATTATACAGCTGTGAAGTTTCACCTCAGAGAGAGCTGCACAGCAGCGATAGGCAAAAATAGGGATAATTAATAGGTGCTTATGGTTTGCATAAAGCTGCATATACCTTTCAGCAGGATTCTTCAGATGCCAATTTAAATACCTGGATAATCTTTTGCTGTCAAAATTTCTGAAAAACCTATATCTGCCTTGGTCCTCAAAACCTTCTCAGACACATCAAAGATGACTCCAAAAGGACTGTTTGGTGAAAAAGTCTTTTTTTATACCATTGTGATTCTCTGCTATTCTGAGGCAGTGGAAGGTGTTTACACATATCTTGCAAATGTGTTAGGAGACTGTTGTATCCTTCTAGGATTAAAATAAATCTCTGTATTGAACTTCAAATGCTATATTCATAAAGTCATTCAAAAGGCCATTGTAGGATGGACTCAGTCATGAAATTATGGCTTCATCCTCATTTAATGCATAATGTGAGCAGGTATGGGATGGATTTTAGCCATTAATGCATTACAGCACAGGAACAATTTCAGTGCGATTTTCAGCTTTGTCTTCCTTTCTTTCTAATCAAAATGTGTTTATCTAAGCCTCTATTCTACAAATTTAATGAAGAACCCACTCTAACAAGTAAATACTGGGATTTTGATGGGTATTCAACCTGGGCCAAGAAAGGGGTTTAGGGTTTTTTGGTTTTGTTGTGTAATGAAATGTCAATGGTATATTTCAATAAATGTATCCATACAAAGTCTGCTTTTAATTTCACGAGATCCTAACTCCAGCTTCATCAGGCTTATCTTCGTGCCATTGCTGGATCTTAATTCTTCTTTTGTTAGTCTCTTAAGAGTCCGTATAACTTTTAACAGGAATCTGGCTGAGCCAAAAAGGAAATCATCTCAATAATGCTGCATGCCAGTGCTTTGTGTACATCTCATTATCGCAATATGCTAAGTCAGTCAGAGGCTAAGCATGATATTGAAAACACAAGAGGAAGTCCTTATGAAAGTAAAACTGTTCTTCCTAGTAGAAGACTGGTAGTTCAAAACCATCCAGATGTCTCAGGGTTGATCAAAAATGTAACAGCACTAGATACACAGTTACTTACAGGACTGCTCTTTATCTTGGTGTCATATCAATCTATTGTAAATATTTTGTCAAGGGTTCTGCATAAGGCTGAGGAGAAAGTTGGATTACTTTCATCACTGATAAAGCAAACAATGCAAAGTCTTACTGTCAAAAGGAGTAAATCTGCCTGTGCTTTCCTCATCCTCATTTTTTTAAACCACTAACAATGTCATTCATTCTGAACGCCAAGATTACAAAGAGTAAAAGGACTGTTTATTCAAAAGACCTTCTCAAAATGGCATAGGATATAAGAAGCCTTGCATTTATACTGGTAATCCCTCACCTCCTAACAACACTCATCTGCTAGGGAGAGAGAAGTGTTGTAACATCTGGCCCAGTGTGGTGAGTTTTCATCTTCTGTTGGGAGGGCTGATGTCATGTAAGGAACAGAGGAGCAGACTATTGTAAATGAGAGGCAGCAGCAGTGCTTATCCTGGGCGCTGGGGCTCATGGATCAGTTGAATGGCTGCCTGCATCCCCCATGTGTTGATTCTGGCCCATGAACCATCCTATTAATCTTCAAAAAGCTTTAAAGCACGAGTGTTTTGGAGAGTGAATATAGGTGAGAATTTGCAGGTGTCATTCACACAATACAGCCATCTTCCACGCTCTTTTCAACTAACAGCTCTCCCAGTCTATTAAAGCACAGAAGGAAATTCTTTCCACCACCTTTTACCCCATCTGAAATTTCTGAGAGCATCAGGATTTTTAACATTTTGCAAGATGGCAGTGCAAATACAAAGGAACAGAAAGTCAGTTTATAAGAATCAGAAGGATATCTGTTTTGGAAAATTTGTACACTGCATTCAACCCACATCCTTTAACTTTCAGTTTTTGAGTGTCACCACAATGTATACTGCTGCATGAGTCATCTCAATCCTGTATCAACCAACATTTCAATTCTCTGTAATCTGTTCTATTCTTTTGGAAAAGAACAGCATACAAGAACAGGGCAATTTTAGGCAATTTGAAGGTTATACCATGCTTGACACCTGACTTCACTTTAGGAACACCTGCCTGAAGAATAATTAGCAGTCCACTTTTAAAGAAAGAACTTCCATACACCACAGATGTCATTTTTCATACCAGACAGGCAACGATGTATGTTGGAAGTGAGCCAAACTGTCTGCAAAAACTGTGAGAAATTCAAGACAGACATCTGAGTGGAAGGAAAGTTTTACCTTCCTCTACACCCCTACCCCCCTGCAACCATTCAGGAACATCTGTTCAAACCTACCTCTCTATATAATGTGCTTTATTTTTCTTATCTACTAATGCCACAAATTACAAGAGAAGGAAAGCAGCATAGCAAGTTTCTTTTATATTGGGTACGAAACCTATGATTTTAAAACATAATGTGATGATTTGCCAGCTATAGAAATCCCGTATTATAAGACTCTTGTTAGAACCAAGAACAAAATTTTCTTAACTGGCTAGTAATGTGGGGTCCTCAACTCACATTTCCATAAAGTGGTCCTAATTTTCACTGTGTACTCAAAACTTCATTGAAATCAGGATACTGTGTGTCGTAACGGAGGCACAAAGTCAACAGTCACTTTGGAAATTATTGGCTAATGTCTTAATCCTGGACTGTTCACTGATTTGTATGAACTTTTATGTGTACTTTGGGCTACATCCAAATCCCTGTGAAATCAATCGTAATCTTTCCATTGCCATCTATAGGCTTTAGATGAGGTCCTTTTCTTCCTTAGAAGAATCTTTACTTCTTTCTTGAAAAAATATTCTATATAAAAAGAGCCTGAGAACTCTTCATAATATTGTCATCAGAATCAAATGTCTTACACAAATATGCTAAAATTAGAAAAGTAACAGCTCTGTGTTGTATTTAGTATTACGTATGAACTAAAAAATTGTGCATCTTATTTCCACAGTTCCAATGAATAGCTATATATGTGAGAATTATAAAAATACATATACAAAATTATTTACAATGTGTTGTAGTCCCAAACTAGGGCTTTTTTCTCCCCTGGTAGTTTTTACTCTCTTAAATGAATTTCTGTGGTAATTGCATAAAATTTTTCTAAAAGCACTTTTCAAGATAAATTTTTAATTTGGGAAAATGCCCATTTCACTATTTTCTCAGCTGTGCATGTGACTTTCTTGGCAAATAATGTGGTAAGCATTCAGAATAAGCATGTTTCTAAAAGCCCTGCAGTCCATAAGCAAACATACGTAACATATACAGTGTCTATATATTCATGGTGACACTAAGGATGAGAATCTGTCCCTAAATACTAAACCACTTTTGTAGATATTTGCCATGTTCATTGCTTCATATGGTTTTGGAGCACACTTTTATAACACAAAAACCATGATATTATCATGTGGTTATAAGACAAGAAAATTCCTACAGAAATCAGTTATTGTGCTGTTTACTTAAAGGATGAGTGAATTTGAAACTTGTTGGTCACTAATGTAAAAGAATATTTGACAAGGTTTCTCTTAATGGATGCTAAATTTTCAAAATTTACAAATAAAATCCAAACATTAGCAGAAAAGTACTTATGGCCAAATTTTGTCTCCCTCTTGAGAGAGAGAAGTCTATCTGTGGACTTATCCTATTTATTTCTAAAACAATCACATTGGTACATAAAAATATGAAACCACTTATGGAGAGAACAGGGATGTGGCAATATGCTTTATTGAAGTCAATTAGTCCTCTGAACAGAACTAATGCCATTTTAATTATTATTTAATATCCTGGACCACATTCTTATGCCTTATATCAACTGTATCTTTCACTTCTGCTTTGAAGAACCACATATTTACTCTTTTTTTTTGTGACTCCTGTTAGGGGAAGAGTCAGGGTTGCAAGGGTTGGAAGAAGTTGTCATAGAAAGCACTCAAGGGGCAAATAAGATAAAAAAAGAAGAGAACCAAGTACTCACAGCACATTTAGCAGGACACTGAACCTAATTCCAGGAGACTTACCGGGCCTGTGTTACAAGGTAGCCAGTACAAATTACTTGAGTCCCTTGTCATTTATCCATTAAAAAGGTTATTTCAAAACTTACCTTTCTTTAAAAAATCTTTGGAGTCTATCTACAGAAAAGCACTGCAAAAAAAGGAACTATGATTATTTCCTATTACAACTACTATTTAACAAGCTTTTGATTTACAACACTTTTTGGGGTCTTCTCTGTTTGTTGATACTAACCAGGTCTTCTGCCCAGGTGATTGTTTTCAACTGAATGAAAATAAAGTTTCACCAAATTTCTGCAGATAAGAGTCATGACAGTTCAGATGCCAGAAAAAGGACAGTGGCTAACAGATCTGCATGCATGACTTGGAGAGAAGTAATAAATGGGTGAGAAACTTCTAATACATTTGCAGTTTGTACAGATGACTGTGATAACCTCTTGCTATGCCATATGGAGGCCCTGACTAACAGCCAGGGGCCTTAAATTACATTGAAATTGATTCCTATGCTGCAGCTTTCAGCTGTAAATGATGTCAAAAGACTATGGGCTTAAAATTAAAATTAATAGAAATATATAAAAGCAAATGAGCTCTATATCTAAGGTAATAATATGCATCATCACTGAAGCCCTATGCCAGTTATTGCCAGCCGGCTATCAGCTACATTGCCTTTTTTAAATTAATATAGACATCAGGTTGTGTACAGAATTCTCCCTTTCAATCCACACATATTACATAACGATATTAAATTACAGTACATAATTGGTTAAACATTACTCTTTAAAATTTCTTGAATCTTGTAGCTGATCTTAAATACTGCATGTACTCTATTAAATACAAGCTCACCCAAGAGACATAAACTGACTGAAGCCAGGAAATTCTAAATGAAGGCTCAAGCTGACATTTTGTCCCTAACCTGTGTAACTGTGTTTCCTCATAGCTACTAAGAGTGCATGTCCTAATAGTGTTTCTTTCTTTATTTGTACAAGTAATGTTATTGCAGCAGTCAGAGGTTTCATTTAAGAAAGCAGGATACATAAACTACCTTGAAACTTGGCCTGTGGTGGAAAGACATAGGTATAGAGTCACTCCTTCTTGTTCTGCTTTTTTATCTATTTTTGGATTCAATGAAAAGACAAAAAAGTCAAGAAAAGATAAGCATTTAATTAAATTCCCAAACTTCTTCCAATTTGTGATTTAATAAATTCAGCCAGATTGCAATGGCATTATTTTAACCGCATCTCTTGAACTGCTATTGTCAAAATAAATCTGAAAACAATGAAGCTATAGTAAACAAAAACAAAAAATAAAAACTCAACAGTCATAAGGGAAGAGAAAGAAACTCTGCAAATAATATATGGCCTTATACCCCAGAGACAGCAGAAAAAAGAATTCTTATCCATAATGTTGAAAAGTAAACTGTTAAACACCACCGCCTTTTTACAGTCAATTGTACTTTCTGTGTATGTTTCCTAAGAGTACACATTTCTGTGTCTGGCTCAGTGGTACGCTAACAACGGAACATCAAAGAGAGGTAGACTCTGGACAGATACAGTATCAAAATTACTGTAACTCAAAAAATACATCATTAGTTCTCAGAAGCAGGGTTCATTGACAGTGAGTCATAAAAAGTGATTAGCTGCTATTTAATAACAGGAACTAATAAAGATACATAAAGCAAACTAGGTTTCATCACATTCACTCTACCACCAAGTGCCTGCACAACTTTGGGCAAATCGGAGTCTTAGGGCTTGATTTTGTCCATCTGTTAAATAGTATAGTCTTAGCTATGCCTTATGGCTAGATTGGTAGAAGAACCCTCAGTCTGCAGACAGATGTAAACCAATGAAGATAAACAAAACTCCAAGTTATAGTTCAAAAGCCTTTATCTGTAGCTGTTCTCAGCAACAAAATTAGGCTAAAACTTTGATATAAAGTCAAAATATGTTACAGCAGGTGGCTGATCCCAGGGGCTTCCATAAGACAGTTTTTGAGTAATTAGGGTATTCAGAACAAGATGAGACATCATCTGCATTGATGAGTCCTGAGCAGACCCATTAACCCACAAAGTGCAATTAGAATGCGGGGCGCTCATTGCTGCTATGTGTGGCTTGAATATGACTTAGCTGAAATCTGGAAGAAGCATGTCTGTATTTCTGTGGGGCTGTGCTTGTAAGTAAATTCCTTCAATACCGTGGTAGGAAACTCACTGTGCTTAGACTTCACAGCTTCAACTTCTGCCAGTGTGGGATCTCTGCACCATATTGCACTTACCAATGGTGTACCCACGAAACAGTTGTTTAAAGCCACCAGAGGTCTTTAAGTAATCTGAGAGGTTACTACATACAGTTAGCACCTTACAGCCAAATTCAAAGTCTGAGCTGCTTTTAAAGCATGGGAGTCGATCAATTTTGTTAGTCTTATTTTTCTTCCGTAATATAAAGTTACATAATTTGGTCCTTTGGTTGAAGGTTCATTCAATTATCTAAACAAAAATTCTCTTAGCACTGTAAATCCATTTGCACATGTTTCTCTTTCTTCAACCTGTGCTTTAAGTCTCAACAGATTCAGTTAAATCTAGGAAAATGGAAAAAGACTGTCTTTCTCAACAGGAAAAAATTCTTCCTGGTAATGAGATTATTATGGCTTACAGATTGCCATCATGACACATATTGGCTGCTCCTCCACTGCAAGTATCCCAGTCAAATCTCTGTGCCGCTAACAATAATACACCTCTCAAAATGCCTTGGGCTAGGAACACATTGCTAGTGCATTTCAGGTAACGTAAATAATGCACTTCCATTTGTTTTGTAAAATGTCAGCTCAAACTTGGCTGGTCCTTTTTCAGATTCAGTCTTAATCTTTTTATGAAAGACAGCAACAAACAATTCTGCAAACCTGAAAAGGCATTTTTGGCAAACACAGTATTTGAAAGACAATAATCTTCTCTCCCCTCTTTACTAGCAAAACAAGTCACATTACATTTGACTAAATCTCTGTTGTTAGAAAGTGTTATTTGAAAATTCAAGATGCTTTTTTTCAACTTTTCATTCTAATTTTTCATTTTGAAATTTAGCTATATTTCGCTTAAGAGGGAGAAAAAAACAGCCAAGAACAAAAAGCTTTAGTCTGAATCACTGGGGTTTCTTTCCTGTTTTGATAATCCCCACCACCACCCAAAACAACTTTCCCATCCAGCCATGAAATCAAAAATATCAAGTATTCACAAGTAGTTGGCTTACTTCTCTATCCTACTCCTGTTCTCAGCAATTTTGTATGACAAAGGCATTTGAAAAAGAACTGAGAAACAAATGCAAACCCCCTTAACTGCTGGAATCAATAAAATGCTCTGAAGTCTTTAAAGAAATTAATTACCCATTGCTTGAATATTTTAAACTAAAATGATCGTGACAACAATTAATGCGCAAGAAAGATCAAACCTACAGTGGAACAGATTTGGAAAACAGACATGGAGTTCTTGATCGCATTTAACTTTTATGATGCCCTACTGCTCCACATAGCAGAGCGTCAATGAATGCTCACAAGTATTTACTAGGGTATGCACATTTCTTGCTCACTCTTTCTTTCACTCAGCTCCATCTATCACACTACCCAGTCCAATTCATCTCTGAATTTTTTGGAGACATTTTGTTTTTTCCTTCTGAACAGCTTTATTGAACAAAGGCATCATAATATAAGTATGCATCCCTTCCTGATATTTATTCCCTTTCATCCATTTCAACGAGGTCCAACAAAATAACCCTTTATATTTGCCCTAAATCTGGAAAAATGGTTGAACATACTCTTGTTGTTTTTGGCTGAAGACCTCGTTAGCTGCTAGATGCCTTTTTCCTGCTAAAGGAAAGAGTTTCCCAAATGGATCAAGGTAGAAGGTTTATCCAAGATTAAAAGCCTAAATTTGAAAACATAGCTTTGTGTTGTCCACAGACAGACTAAGTTCCGAAAGACACCAAAAAGGCAGAGCTGTTTAGGACTTTTACAAAACCCACTTTAAGTATCCTATGAAATCACTGTAGAGAGACCAGAATTATTTAAAAAGGATTATTTATTAAACATATTTCTTTACAAAGTACAATCAATGGTTTGCATTAAATTTTGGGGTTTGGTATTTGCCTGTATGTACACAAAAGCTTATAACAGAAATTGTGTCTTGATTTTATATATGGGACACAATACTGAGTTACCTTCATATTTTGATTTCTACCAACATAAACAGTTGATAATAACTTTCAGCTTATCTGCTGTTATTTTTAAACTGAAGATGAAGCAACAACATTTCTGCAGAGTGTCAGTATTTATCAATGTACTCAATTATGACAAAGTAGAAATGAATAATCCTTTGGGAAGTTTCCACCAAGCATGAGTGGAACATGACACTTTTTGGCAGGTTACTGGACTATCCTTATGATCCTAAAAATCATTTTTTGCAGTTATAAGATAAGAAGAATTGAGGAGCTAGGTAAGTTTAATAATACCCTATTAGCAGCAGTTGATAGTAAATGCAACATAAGGTTTGTTTTGTCTGTCATACAAGGACGTGTCCTAGCAGACACTGTTGTATTGTTCTCTAATTGAACAAAAGTATCTGCATGTATTGTATGTCTTTGGAAAAACAAAACAAAAATAAAGAGACAAAAAGCCATTTACTGTCATGAGTGAATATTGCCATCAGCTAATATGAATGCATTGCTAAAATTAGTGAAGACAGGAAAATGCTGTAAGGTAAATATATACAGAGTTAAAATACATTTCTTATCCACTAGATAGTGATTTTGTGGCACTGTGGTTTTCAGAATATAACGTCTGTTGAGAGCAATGTAATTTTCAGTGCAAGCTAAAGCAAAAATACCTGCCCGCTGTCATAAACATGACAAACAAATCTGGAATGTTCAAAGTAAGTTTGTCTTCCACTTCTCCACTCTTGAGGCACCTTTAAGACATGGCACTTAGTGTAAACCATCTAAAAATCAAGAAAAGCAGACACAATAAGCCTGAATTTTCCGTAACAACTTTAAAAATCACTGCCGGAGTCACTTGCATACGTAAACGATGCCTGTGTAAGGCTTGCCAGCAAAGCATCTTTCCTGAGAACGGAGCTGGGACACTCTCTGTGTATCATAAGTGTGCGTGCTCAGAGCTGTGATCACTGTCGTGGCTGTCGTCGTTCGCTAGTGAGTCCCCCGTGTGCTGGAGACCTGCTGCGCCAATGCCGGAGAGCTCGGAGGGGAGCAGCGTGCCCTTTTTCACATTCACCAGTTCCTTCTCCCGGGCTGCTGCCCCTTGCTGGCCCCCTTTTACCCGCTTCCACTTCATTCGTCTGTTCTGGAACCAAACTTTTACCTTCACGGAAGAAAGACAAAACAGGAAAGTAAAGGTAGGGTCATTGAAGGTAATAATGATCTTTCTAGCTGTAGCACAGCACTTAAGTTTTTTCTTTTTTTTAACGTGCAACATGCTGCCTTTCTGTCTGTATGGTAAAAAGCTTAGCCAGCCTTCCCTGAGGAGCAGGCGATCCAGTTTTGGATAGGGCGTGAACCCTGGGATGTGAGGATAATGACGGCAAAGGAGGGAAAGGGGTTACCGCACAAAGGCAGCGGGGCTATCTGCAGCAGATAGCGCCGCAGGAAGATCTCAGCGTCCTTTAGAAAACTTTAAAATACTCTTGAAAAACGTATTAATGCCATTTCACAGGCAAAATACACAGAAACAGAGGCAAAATGGTACCCATCAAGGGACTGTGCAGAAGAACCTACCTCTCGTGTAACAGAGGGCCCAGTCTGCTGGCAGGGACCCATACTGCTGCCCCTGCTGCTTATAGTGCTATTAATTACCCTTCAAAGAAGGGTATTTACTTTGGAAAGGAACTTGCACTGAAAAGTTTGGACTGCTTTCTGCCCATTTGTTTCTGTAAACTGGTGGTAAGTTTCAGGTGGAGCATTTTAAAAGCTCTTTTTTTTTTTTTTTTTAACTTGCTGAAGTATCTGAAAGAGCTTTTCTTACCATCAAAACTTACAACTTCCCTGTCTATTTCACAGATGTATTTGAATTATTCTAGTTGCCTGATGCTCGATTCTACTACATTTAGCCATAGACCCTGGTCAAATTTTTCAGACAAATAAATACCCCCAAAGCCAGAAGGCAAGGCATTTATAAATTTGAGTCAAAATCAAAAAATAATTTCAGATGAGAATGGAAAAAAAATTCATAGCATGGAATGTTAAAAATGTATCTGTATTTAAGTTACATTAAACCCCAAGATTTCACTCCAGCTGAAACTCATTTCCCCTCCTCCCCTTCTCTGTATAGAAGGGGGGGGGGGGGAGTAAACCTACATTATTTGCACAGTTCTAAAGTACCAGCACTGCAAACCACAAGGAATATTTTCAATAGCCAAAAGAAAAGAAAAAAAAATATTATCGTAACATCTGTCAAATATATTAGACCAGATTAAAGGCTAATTTCAAATCAACTTAAAATATTGTCACTGAAAACAGTATGAATAGAATATTGTTGGGTTTGATCCATTTAGAGTTAATGTTGCTAAAAAATCCCGTGCATGTGTGTCTGTGCAGCTCTTCACATGAAGGTTCCACAGAAAAATAAACAATATCTGCAACATTTCACTTGGAAAGAAAGCAAGAAAGCTTGCAATGTCAGTGTATCCTCTGCTGCATTTAGCAGAATGTGTTTCAGAGTTTTAAAAGAAACAGCAAGGAACAGGCACAGCAGGACATATTGTACAACATGAGTAATAGAGCCACAAAAATGCTGTTTTGCTGAATCTGTCTTCTACATCCAGGAAACATAGCAGTTTAACCTTTACTATCACTTTGAATTTTACACTAGAATTTTACTACAATTGAACTGATAGTTAACGTCACTATCTGTATGTACATATGTGGGAATGAAGAGAGGCACAATTATTTTTTTATACTCTATATTCCTGTTAAAGCCAATGTGAGCTGTTAAAGCCAATCACTTGGGAACAGAGCAAAATGATTGCAGGTTAGTTAAGAGCTCCAAAACACAGCACATCCTTTCCTATAGTCAACTCATCAGAGCCAAAGAATCTGGCTTGTAAAATGAAATTCGTGTTAAGGGGAAGGTATTTATTACTGGCTGCTGTGATGTTGGGAATTGTGATACTCGGGTCACATATCAGAGGTGACCATAGAAACAGTGTCTTCAAAAGTGTACAGCATTAGTACAGCATTGTCAGCTTTCTGGGGGAAGTTAAGATGTCATTTTGTTTATTTTTGGCTTTTTAAGACAATGAAGTTTCTCGTATAAAAGACACTACTATACTGGTGCTAGACAGTGCAGTAGATGCAACTGCAGTCATAATCTAAACATCAAAAATAATAGACTTTGGATTCAACCCGGTACCATAGAATATTATCACTTTTCTTCTGAAATAAGGGAGCAGAGAATTTTATTTGATAAGAAGTGACAGGCTTGGAGTGATGTTTAAAAGAGCTAAGCAATTCTCCAGATATCTTTATGTCCTTGAAAATTTGTGGAATAAGTCACAGCATTAAAAGCCTAAAACAAAATAACGTACACAAAAAGTTGTTTCAACAAACATAACAGCGATGCAGTTGAAGCAAAAATTTCAATGCATGACCTGGATTCAACTCACTTTAACTTACTGGAACAGGAGAGACCCAGGCAAACCACCTTCCAGATGCATCCATTTCATTTTTGGATACTTGAGAAACTGAAGCTAATACTCCTACTGTCATTGTCAGAAGCTGTTCTGGCTGGGACAGACGTGAGCAGTGATTGCTGCCCGGCTCCTGATGTAGGTGCTCATTTCTGTTCTCCTCTCACAGAAAGAGCTAAACTCTCACTTGACTTTTTTTACTCCAATTCAATAAATTATTCTTTTTTGGTTTCCATTTGTTCTTACAATATTTTGTTGCTGCTGCTTTTTATAATTCAGGTCACTTCACAAAACCACAGTTGAGAGCAGTCTCTCTCCTTGAGCATTAAACCCAGGAGAACTGAGTGGCACCAGCTTCCAGGTAATGAGTAGCTGAGGACAGGCTGGGGAGTACCTCTTCATTCAGATCATCTACCCTCAGACTAGCTTCTCCAACCATGCCCTGAAATGCCTCCACCAGGGGTGACTCTAGGTCAGTGTCAGTATTAATTGATACAAAACAATTAAAGAACAGTGATTTCCCTTTTCAAGAATAAGCACAAGACACATTTATAAATTCCTGAGAGGATCCAGCATTCAACGCTATGTCTGCACATGACCGACTGTCTGGGAAACATGACATTTAAGGGAAGTAGGGCTAAAAGGACTCCAGCTACCTCTGTGTCCACTCTCTTGAGTGTAGGGGAAAGACAGTAACCTAACCCCGGTGCTCCCATAGGAGAATATACACTACTGACTGGCATACAGCCTGTCAGGCTTCCCATAAAGCGAAAATAACAACAATTTAAAAAAGAAAAAGAAAAGGTAAAAAAAAAGCTTTAGGCTTTTTTATTAATGACTTCAAATAATCTGCATCTGATTTACTCAGAGAATATCAAATAAGAAATTTCTTTATGTAGTATGTCAAAGATTATTTTCAAAAACCAGAAATCAATTATAGTGAAGTTTGTTATTGAAAATACCATGCATTTATTTTGATGTCTTTGGTGCGTTAATGTACAGAGGGACCCTTATATGAGGGAATACGTTAGGTATTTTTTATATAATGTCCTGCATTAGAAAGTACTGAAATCCACTTTTGACCTGATCCAAAGTACACTAATGTCAGTGTGAGCTTTTCCATCGAGTTCAACGGACTCTGGATGAAGTCTTTAATGCTCATGTGCTAATAATATGAGACTGATCCTTCACTTGTTATTTCCTCTAGAGATCAAATTCAGATACTGGAATTCTGAACTTCCTTTGGAGATGTAAAGTCAGTTATGGAGGGTATAGCTGTTACTGATATGTGATCCATCCGTATTTCAGTAATGGGAAGGAAGTGAAGCAAACTTTGTGTGAAGTACTTCAGAGTGTCAGTTTATCTGGATTCTTGGAAACCTGTGTTTTTCAAATGCACTACTCATTTGAAACTTACAGGTGTTGCACAAAACGTGCATCAGAACAAAACACCCTGAGAAACAAAAAGGAGAGAGGAGAAAGAAAGAGGAGAGAGAACGAAAGAAAGAGAGAAAGACCAAGAGTGAGAGAAAGGAGAGGATGACTGAAAGAAAAATAAAGAAAAATTAAAATAAAAATAAAGGAGAGAGAAAAAGCACTTACTGAAGTGAACGTGAAAAACTCTTGAACTTTTTTCCAGTAAAAGAACTAGGTTGTGCCATTTGCATTTATATCCTTTTAAAGTAGTTTAAAGAGCTACTATGACAAACGTGATACTGTAGGTTTTATGAACCTTTTTATGCTGTTTTTCAAGACTAAGTTAGCTGAGAGTGACCTCCCAGAATCAGGTCCTGATGGCCTATTATTTATTAAAATGCACTCCCTTTTCTCCACCCTCTGACTAGCACAACTTAACTGTATAGAGCAAGCATATGTATGTACGGAAAACAAAGGAAGTGGAGGGAAATGAACTGTATTAAAGATGATGGTAGCATTAACAGCTGTTTCTAAATCAGCACTTATGAGCCAGTCTATTGAGCACATCTGCTTACTGGCACGAAAGCACAGTTTATTTTCCCTTAGTCAACAAGTTGTTTAGCATCTGCATCTCCACATCTGATGATTGGACTGTTACTTAAGATACAAGTAAATGATTTCACATTGCGCATCTCCTGATGTACAAAAGAAATGTTTTTTCTGTGACCAGTTTGTTTTAAGGTCTACTCTGTAGGAATCACGGGAGGACATTCAAAACAAGGGGGTTGACATTGTTAGTGTCTACATTACAAAAGTAATCATTATATACTTATGTTATATAGGTCCTTAGTAGGCTTAAGGGCTACATCAACTGCTGTCTTGCATGTACGTCTTTAATAGAACTTCGTGATGTGGACATAACGCATCCAAATGAGCATCTATCACCTAAACTTCTGATTTAATACTCTTTCTTCAACAGAGCTCTTCAGTCACATTGAGAATAGTTTTCAGTTACATTAAGAATAGTTGACTTCTGCCATGCTCTGTAAAATGCAGATACTTCCTTTCGACATGGGATTTTAGCATTCTGTACTTATGGAGAAAAACTAAACAGATACCTTCCGTAATTAATGAGTATTTCTTAATAAAGACATTCTTGTCTGAAAAATGAAAGCATGACTGAATTCAAACTACCTTAGTTGCACCGTCTGCTGTCTTTCTTCTTTTAGGAAAAAAAGACATTTATCTTTAGAAAAGCTTTTTTATGAAATGAAAGATCCTTTCCTAAATTTAGGTTTTCTATTCCAGGTTTTAGTGGCATGAGTCCCAAACAAGATTAAAATTTGAGGCCTGATATCTCGCAAACCTTAAAAATTAGAAACAAGAGCACTGTGCCAATTGAAACTGTTATTTTGCTATAAGGGATGCATATTTCGAAGTATGAGTCTTTGAAGTCAGTATCCTAAATTCCATGTTTTATTATACCTAAATGATGTGTCAGGAAGACCACATCACCAAGACTTTTAGGCATTCTGCCCCTGGTCAGCCATTGTCCATTTTCTTTTATTATTTATTTTTTAATCTGTCAGTTTACTTTCCTCTAATGCAGACAACCATATGGATAACAAAAAATAACCCTGACTTTTCAAAATAAAAAAAATTGAAAAATTTACTTCTCAACTTTCTTTGGCTCTGAAAACGTTCCTGTTATTTTTAGATAGTACACTTACACTGCCAAGTTTGACTCTCTTTAAAACTCCTGAACTTCACAGAAATCGCTGGTGTTATACAGCTGAAATTTACCTTTTTTGCATATATATAGTATTTTCATGATAATTTATTCAAAAAACTTATAAAAGCAAATAGGAATGTAAAACCAGGAAAGTTTCTTTTCCTGTTCTAGACTATGAATAAATATAAGGGTTGGAAGAATCAAATCTATTAGTTTAAAATATTTCCAGAAATGGTAGTCAGAGAGTAAGTTAAGGTAGTTTTACTTAATTAAACTTATTTTCTTCCTTCTATGATTTAAAGGAATTCCAATCTCTATTCCAAAAAAACCCTCTTAAAAATAGCTCAATTGGAGAAAATTAACTTTTCTTTGGAAATTAATGAGTGGTACCAGAACCTCCTGATTAAAATTGCTTAAGTCACCTGCTCACTGATTTAAAGCAATCTGCTCCGTGTTATGTTACAGGACTTTGCACTGAATGTGCACAAGTACTTTGCAGCAGCTGTTGAGAAAAAGGGGAGGTTTTGGCAGGTGCACAAAGGACAGCTGGAGCTTTTGGCACCCAGGAAGGTGTAGGAGGGAGTTCTGGTTTTTCATTACATAAAAGTCAGTTGAGGTTTGGGTACTGCTTAGGTGATACATTCTCCTTTCTACCTCCCACATTTAGACAGGAATGGAATAGACATTATATTTCCGAGGAGAGCAGTGATAGGAGTATTTCATTCCAGCTTCAGAAGTCTTTGAGAGCACTCAGTTTACCTCCCTCTACTCCATCCAAAGAACTGCCTCCTTCTTGACCAGTGATTTTCAAAATTGATTTCATGATCAAACAGCTAACCCTCCCTATTCAAAACCTTTCTTAACTAGGCTTCAGGGTTAACATACCTTAAGCAGAATGGGACACACTATTTCAGGTTCTTTCCTCCTACTGTCTTGTTGTACATAATCTAAGAGAGTACTTTTTATAAAATTAGTCTCTTTTGTCCAGAGGTAAAGAAAGGCAATCTGTGGGGCTGCTGCTAGAACTCCCTCGACCACATTCTCCTATATTATATCTTTTTAAGTGTCTACCTTCATCCAATTTCTTTGCATTTATATAGAAATCTACAAAAGGAACACATGGTGGAAAACTAATTTGTGGGAAAGATTGCCTTTAGCTAAACTTTGACTCTTTGTATAGGCATTTACCTACACGAATTACTCACATGTAGGGCATTTGATTTAATGAGAAAAAAATTCTAAAATACATCATTCTGCACCCATTTTGCACAGGTCAACTGAGTGTGAAAGTTAAAAGGTAGTGGGTAATCAAGACTGGCTTTTGGCTGAGTATGTTGATGCTTTTTTCTGCTACTAATTTAGTATGAAGAAAGGCAAATGTCAAGAAGCGGGACTCAGCAGAAAGCAACCTCTGACTACCGGCCCATGACAATCTTCTAGAGCTCTATGGCTATGGAAGCCATCTCCTTGCCCAAGTAAGAAGCACCCTCATTTGTATTCACTTAAAACAGTTCCACAGTTTATGACTTCAAATCTGGAGGGGCCTTTTTGCCTTCCAAAACGAGCCAGTCCTGAGTCATTTGATGGTAAGCTAGCCTCAAATCAACATCCACTTTTAAAGCTAGTAAGCCTCAAGAAGCTGCAGCTGTTTTCAGCAGAGTCTGCCTTGAGGAGAAGAAACTAGTGAAACCAAGAAGACTCTACATTTTTCAATGCCCTGCATATAAAAAAAATCTCCTTTATTGTACATGTTCATTTGTACCTCTCCAATACCATTTGTTCCCCACTGATTTCTTTTCTCTGTTTTTCAAAATAATCATAAATGACAAACCTAAAAAGCTCCTACCTCCTTAAACAGGCAACAGAAGATGCTGCAAGTCTCTCGACTTGTGTCTAAGAAAGGGTAGGGATAGGGGACAGCAGAGCCTTACTCACTTTGTAAAAGCAGCCGTATGAGCTGCTAATATATCTGTCTATATTGCATATGCTGCTTGGCACAGACAGAGGTTTTTCCCCACCTAGAACCTCATGGGATTTCTCTGCAGGTGTAGGGTCCATTCACAACAGCTTTAGGCACTTGAATCTTTGCACATGGAATTGCTTGTTCGAATTCAATCAATACTGCACAAGTAAATATGCTGTTTGAAGTTTTGCCATGTACTTTGTTAAAAAGAATTATCATACAAATCAAAATTATGCATGAGTTATAATTAAGTTTGCCAGGAGCATTCTTTCCTAAGAAAGAACAAACTGAGTTAGCACAGTAACTCTTACCGCTGGTATTTATATTGCTCAAGACAAACATAAAAGTATTAATGAGTTTTATTTTATTAGGAGTGTTACTTTAAATAAAACAAACACTCCAAAGGATTTCAAGCCACACAGGCTCATTATTATAGAGTGTATAGAGAGGGCTCAACAAGCTTGGAATGAGCAGCTGCCTTTCAGAGAAGATGTGACAGCACACAATAAATCAGACAGATATGGTCAAGCTTGTCCTATCAATCCATTGTTAGAGTCTGTTTGAAAGTATACAGGGGAATAATTTCACCACTTAACCTTAGAAATCTAGCTTCCTAAAGTAAGAAACTAGTCATGTTGTGTGATGCATGGAGAGCCATTTACTCTTCCAGAGGTTGTTCAGAACAAACACCTAATTGAGGGACATCATTGAACACCCTGGTTTCTCACATGGGTGACTAGGGGGAGCTACTCTTACCTTACCAGTCACATCTAAAAAGTGCCTCCCCTGAGCTTTCGATGATGAAAAGGATTTTAATGAAGTCACTTGTGATGAAGGATTGAGGCAGCCGGATCTGGAGGAAACTTTTCTAATGGAAAACTTCATTTATTATTCATATAGTCATAACAATGCAGTGGTACAGTGTGGGTTATGATACTATACCAACATTGTCCAAATGCATTTAAATAATAATGCTTCTTGCTTCTCTTTCGGGTAGAAAAAGGCATTACAAAGCTTCTTCCTTTGTCACTCATCCCATGTTGGTACCACATACATGGAAGCCAAACACAGATGCAAAAGCATTCTTCATTTTGCCAAAATTTTGTCCTTTGTCTATGAAAAATCAATGGTTTCAGGCCTTTTATAAAAGATTGGTGGCTTGTGGGTGGGTGCTGGAAATTAAAATTAAGAAGAAATAAACCTTCTCATTGCCATCAGCAGAACTTAATCTGACTAGGTGGGATTTTCCGTTTATGTTGGCAAACAGAAGCATTACATATTTGGACTGTTTATTCCGGTAACCTTAGCTAGCCTGCAGAACTGCAACATTACTCTTTTGATTAGCTCCACGCAAAAAGACCTTGCGAGGTGGAAAGATCTCCTACCCTTTCTGTATTTGGCAGGACCAACTCCATAAAAATGTCCATTTTGCCACGCCTCTGATACCCCACTGCAGCTGCTTCCTCTCCTCATCCCACAGCGAGATATTAAAAAGTTTGCATGGAACCTTCTCCAAGTTTATCTGGATGTACAAAAAAGCCAAGAATGCACTTGTCAAGGTTACAAATATCTAGGGAGCTAAGATAGTTTTTGTCTAACTGGCTCTTCAAAATGTAATAGAGGCCTGCCAGCTGAAAATTATTAACTGCTGGCTGAGCAGGGATTGTGAGTGCACTCTATAAGAGATGGAGCAGGAATTATATGTACCTATACTGCTGGAATTCTTACAATACCATAATAGAGCCATCCTACCACCAGATGTGCTTATAATGCTCTCAAAGTGCACTCTTAATATCTAGGCAGTTGAGGCACTTATTTCATGTCATCCTCCTGTCTTGTAACTCCAGTTTCCTTTTTAGGGAATGATAGGATTACTTCCTTCTCCTGATCCATATGTTGTGAGGGGTTTTTTTCATTATTATTTTCATGAAATGGCCTTCCATGAGTCATTTATGTTTGAACTGATCTTGTAAGTTGTTTCAAAAGTCAAATGGAGCCTTACTTTGATGACTGTAGAAAACTTTAATACCCTTATATAGCTTTTTAAATATGGTCAGACATATGTTTTTTCTACAGCTTGTTTAAATGCCAGAAAGGTAATTATGAAGTGTTAGTTGGTCAGTGCCTCTTTTAAGCTGCGGCATATGGTTGAAATTATCACTATAGTCAAGAGGAAGATAGAGCTTTCTTAAAATAATAGGCTCCATGATTTATCTCACATCTTGGGAAATAACTGAAAGTTGTAACTTTAGGATGACCCAACAATACTTTCCCTAGATTATTTTTTGTTCTTCTACCCTCTGAATAATATGATGCTCATCATTTTTTAAAAACCTAGTAAAAACAATTATGCTAAACAATTCAGTTCATCAGGGTTAGGTCTGCTCTCAAACCTATTTTCTGAGCAGGTACGTTAGTTCACCCGATACCCACTGCTGGTTTTTGTCATTGTATTATCTGAAGCAAGTTTCAATTCTCTGTGTGCAAATTCAGTGTTTCATGAGAGATGAAGAGAACTTCCAACACAAATAAGTCTACAGCCTGTAATGAGTTCGTGTTTATCACTTGTGTGTTCACTTATTTCAAACAAAGGAACTACTGCCTATCAGGTACCATTTTCTGCAATGCAGCCTTTGGGGGAAAAATAGTAAAGGAAAACTGTTCCAGAAATAGCAATTTTCTAAAAATGCTGCCTCACTAGAGAGCGGGGGTTTTTTTGGAATCCCGTCAATATATTTTAATTCATTTATAATAATTTTAGAGAAAGGACTGGTTTTGTTGCATCTGTTTAAAAGAGGTATCAAGTATGATCTCCTCTGTTGGGACAGCTAGTAAAAGAAAGTAATAACAGTAGTAAGTAAACAAATAAGTGCTGTTATTGCACTCAAGAATAATCATTCATTCTGCTAATGATGAAAAGACAGGTCCTGAATATGAGTTCAGTCTCTTAACTGGAAGAAAAAGAAATATTAGTGTCACACCAGATTCACCCTGGAGTTTTTTTTTTTTAAGTCACTGAAGGAATACTGATGTAAAACAAGTATGCAAGAAGAGTCAAGCCTTTTGATTTACTGCATTCAGCTTCTGAAGGCTGCCATATACCATGGAAACCCACACTCAATTCCATGCCTATTTACACCATTTTTCCATCAAAGCAATATATATGATTTAATAAAGAGACATTTCTAATTGACAACATTGGAAGTGACATTATTACTTGGCTTAGTATGATTCAGAAACTGAAAAATATGTCCAGAATTTCCTCTCAGTTTTCTTTTTGTTTTCGATTAACAATACAGTTTTTATGCTATCATTATTTTTTTTCTCTCAGATGATTCTATTGTGGCAAGATACAGAACTGGACTTTCTCGAGCTAAGAATCTTAATGCTTTCCTTTTCTAAGCAAGGGTGGCTTTAAGCAAGAAGGCAGGAAGGAAGGCAGGAAAGCAGGAAGGAAGGAAGGAAGGGAGTTATCTTTAGCAGCTCAGTTGTCACTCTGTGATAGTCTGGGGAAGCAGAGAAGAATTAAATTACATAATTAGATAGACTAATTATAATTCTATAGAAATTATCACAATTATCAGCAGAATGCTTAGAACCAACATTATGTGGTAGCTGGAAAACAGCAAGTGCTCCCATGACTTAAATGTATTCTCTGCACTTGTGTAGCACAGGCTGCCTTTTCTCCTCCAGAGGCAATATTCAATATTTATCTGTCCGTTTTCAGTTTGTTAAATGCTTTTAGTTTAACTATTTCCTTTAGGATAGTGAACCGTCTCTTCATTTAGTTGTACAACTCAACTTGATCTTGATGAAGAAAAGAATAAAGAATTTATCAGGAAGAATAGTTAAATTCCAGGCCAAATTCACCATTATTAAATATGGGGATATGTTTTCTGAATTCAACTGACTGATTCCTATCAAATTGGCCAGCGTATATTTTTTAAAATGTATGTATCGTTGCTCAGTTCCACACCGACTCTATCTTTGTCACTGAGACAAGAATTTATTCCTCCTACCCTTAGCTGTCAAAATCAGGTGTAGAAGTTAATCCAATTGTCTTGGCTTACCTTGGTCAGTGGAAATGAAAAAGGCAAAATTTTATCGATTGTTTGATACAAAATGGTGTGCTTTAAAAATATAACAAACATATTTAAGTAACTGAAAATGACCCCAGTGGAACCTGGCAATGTGTTCAAGTCAAACAAGAAAATCACTGGCTTCTTCTTGACAAACTGGAAGGGACAGCCATTCTCTACAAGTCTTCAAAGAAAAAAATTGTTTCATTTGCTTGTGTGAGTAAATGTGTGTTCCTATGTATAGAAAAGGCAGGATTTTCACCGAGATGTCTACTTCTAGCAGGTGTTAATGAAATTGAAGAAAATTGCAAAATTTCTCGTATCTAGAGTTCACAAATTGTGGCACTATTTTGATACCTTCCCTTGAATATATCATCATCTTACTGACTGTATCTAAAGCAATCCCTCAATCTAATATTGATTCCTGAAGAAAGGATGACTGTCTATCAGTGGGCAAAAAGTTTTCAATGTTAATGATAAAACTGTAGGTAATATTTCATCAGATTTGGTGTACTTCAGTCTAGTATTCTAAATATCTTTACTAAGACACATTTTTTAAATGTGTATGTTGATGTAATTATTATTTGAAATGTGACTTGACTACCTATTAAGTGTGTTGGGATGAGATCCTGAAACACTTCAGTACATGCTTAACATGAATATTTCCATTAGAAATCAATGTGACAACATGCATGATGAAACTTGAGCACGTGCAGAAGTGTTTCCTGGACCAGGGTTTGGTGAGCAGGAAACCAATAACAGTGATAAGAAATTCCATCGTCTCCTCTGCTTTCACAGCGCAGGGTAAGATAAAGTGGTTAAAAATGCCTGTATTCCAGTTTTGCTGGTGTTCCCATTCTTGCTGCCATCTGGAAACAGGATGTTCAGAAACTCTGGACAAATGGCAACTGCATATATTTAATAGACTAAAACAAGATGCTCGTATTTGTTGCATGCAAGCAAATCAACTGCTTATGCATATGCAGTATTTGGGACTTACCACTTCTTCAGCCACATCAGTGTGGACAGATTGGAAGAGATGTGACTAGTTTAACAGATATATTACTCATGCTTTTATCTTCCATCTCTGCCTACTAGATGAAACTAATCCGTAGCTGGTGCATACGAAAATATAAATTACTTGCATAGCAGAGACATAATAAATGTATATCATTTTGCTATAAACATTCAATCTGATATATCAACGTATCTCTTAGTAACATAAACAAGACCTCTACTGTGAGGAGCTACTAACCACTGGTAAATATTGGGCAAGTATTTGAAGTCCGTTATTTTGCAACAGTACCTGTCTTTCAGTGAGGTCAAGGTTTACTGCTATCTCATATCGCCTCAGCCTCGTCAAATAGTTATGATGAGCAAATTCTGCTTCTAGCTCTCTGATTTGCTCCTTGGTGAAAGCTGTCCTTTCCTTCCTGGGTTTACTGTTGACCTCTGACTTGTAGTTTCCTTCTTGGGAATCTGAAAAAAACAAAAGATGAAAAATGGAAGTAATGACAAGTGTACAGCTGAATAGGAAACAAGCCCAAAGATAACAACGTGCTTAAGTTACATTCTTTAACCTTTCTTCTCTCAGAAATACACCCTTGCTTTCATACCTGTGGATTCTTCACTGTAAATCAGGAAAGCAGCAGTAATTCTGACAGACGTGAGCTGCTGCTTCCATTCGCTCATGTCAAACTTTAGCTTAAAACATTGCAGTGTTTCATTTCCTAACAGTTCTCGGTAGAATTTCTGCAAAGCTTCAACTCCTTCCCACTCTCAGTGCTTTGAACCAGTACAGGCTGTGTATAATTTGACTAGTGTCTTAATGAGTAATACTTAAGAATATCTCTCTCCTATCATTTCGCTAATACTTTAAACCAAAGCTGTATTTTAAAGAACACAGTTCAAGGTTTAGTCCAGTTACACTTTCAGGGAAAGGTAACAGACAATGCCTAGGAAATTAACACACATCAAAAAGAAATCCGTGAGCATGTTCCATGTGATAATGGGATCTCCTCCACTCATGCCAAGGTGCAGGTAGGGAGGTTATGCCACAGCTGATATCAGTATAGGAAATTTGCTACCACTACAGCTCATTACGTAAGGAATACTTTGGCCACAATCAGAGGAGCTTTGCTGAAAGTTTCATTACCACCCTCCTCATTCCTTTTACTCTCAGAAACAGGTACATTTGGTCCTGAGCCAAACTATTGAACTCTGTTGCTGTCAGTGAAGTCTGTTTAAATAAATGAAAAGAGATCAAACTGTTCAAAAAAGAAAAAAAAAAACACAGAAAACAGAGAAAGAGAGAGTGGAAAGAAAAAAAAAAAGGCTGGACATTTATAAGTTTGGGTATGATACAACACCTATAAATCCAAAATTAGCAGGAGATCAGTAGGAGCATCATTAGTCAAATTCTGGCCTCATGAACCGTCTTAAAAATGTCACAGATACATTCACACTTCAGCTGCTGATTTAAATAGAAACCTGCATCAACATCCAAATGAACAGGCCTGCAAGAAATCACTCCCTGGGACTCTGTGTCAGATGAATCATCGACATGCCTGAGACTGTCCAACTGGCCAGTGGGTCTGGTTTCAAAACTACAGTCAACTATCTATGTTTACACTTTTTGTCAGTTACTCTGTTGCTTGGAGGAGAACTTTTTTTTCTTTTTTTAATGAGAACTATTGATGTTTGACTCAGTGCTATAGTCACTAATTTACAATGCTTTAAAGCTAATGGATTCAAATCACCAAACCTCTTAATTTTTGCTGACATGACACACAGAACTTTGCTTTGTGGTTTGTGGTTATACTGCTGGTGGGTATGACTGAGGGTACCTACCAACGTTGTTGAGTGGGTTTGGGAGCTGTTCAGCCGCAACTGGAGTAGGGATTTTCTAGGATAGGACCCCACCAGATAGCACACCCATTGACTAGAGTGTGGGGCCAAGGTCCATTATCCAAACGCAACACAGAAAACTTGACAGATCAAAACCACCTTAAACCTAGAAGTTCACATTTCTTCCTTCATATTAGCTGGCAAACTAGAGTCACTATAACTTCTCTCCATGTTTTTCCGTTGCAGGAACATGCACATTTCTTTTCTTCCTTGAAATTTCCTCATCTGCTGCCTCATCATAAGGTCCAAATACAATGTAGATGACCTGAACTTAGTCTGAGACTTAGATGGATCCCAGTTAGGTGAACACCAGTTATGAACTCTTGCTGTCATCTGACTTTGTCTGCTGCAGTGTTGCTGTGGTTCGTGTACAGATTGCCTTTTATTTCCTATTGATCTCATACTACTTGGAATAGTAATTTTAGAAATTTTTGTTGTTCTAATTTCCAAAGCAGTAAGTCTAGGTTTTCTGATTGTTTCTTTTTAACAGTCTATAGAGCCAGGATTGGGAGCTCCCATCTCTTTCTGACCTTCAGGTCTCTGTTCATATCACCTGACTAGCTTCTCTTTGGTGGAAAATGGGTGGGAGACTTGGAAGAGATTTTTGGCAGAACTCATGTCTACATCTGTTTTGCAGCTGTTGCAACTAAGGCAAGAAAAAAGTCCCAACAACCTTAGTTTTCGTCTACTGGCTACATCTTGTGCCAAATGGTAGGTGTAGAGGCAGAGAACAAAGCCTAGGGGGATCTAAGTTACACTCCTTGCCTCTCAAAAGGCACACATAAAATATATACAGATGGTACAAACCACTTGATGTAAAATACAGCAATCTATATTGTCTGTCTTCCACCTTCTCCCAGACAAATTCGGGCACACTCTCAGAAGATGTAGCCTATAGGCAAGTATTAGTATCTTACCAGTGTCTCTCTTGCAAACCTTAGTTCTTTGGATGTCAAGTAATGTAGGCAGTTAAACACTGCTTTGAGGGATGCAGGTCATACCTCTTTCTCAGAATTGTTTTTATCCGTTTTCAAAAACTCCAGGCAGCACCTTTAATATCTCCTATTAGACAAAAATGCTTGTTGGTAACTGATGTAGAAGGTACCATTTGGAAAGGCATTCAAAGCTATAAATGACTGTTCCACAGATTCTTGGAGGCTTAGATTTTTCCTGAGTTTAATAATAGCTCAATTTTTTTTAGAAAATATCATTACTAATTGCACTATTCCCCACCCTCAAAAGTTACTTCTGCTTTACTCTAAGGAAAGGATTACCATTAATCCCAACTTTTCTGTTGTTCCACCAGAGTTCCTATTTCCTTCTTTCTACATCATTGAGTGATGAAGCACACCAAGCAAAGACAGGATCTAACTCCTATGTGTAGCATATTAAAAGTGGTCATTTTGGTATTTTTGCTTTTTATGCAAGCATAGGAAAAAAAGGACTGGTCACAGAATAGGGAAAAGAGACTGGTCAGAATATCTGTGATACAAAGATCTGCTTGATAGGGTCAGAATCACAAGGAAAATGTGCAAGAAGCACCTGCTATTTTTTCTTGGATTAGTTCAACGGCTGACGTACCTTCATTTCTCAGACAGAAATGAACTTTCAATTAATACCTGCAATGGAATATCCAGGACAAGAATTTTCAAAAATAAGTCAGATTGGTTGTGCTCTATTAGCAGTTGCAGAGGGTTTTCAGATCAGATCCTGATATCTATACTGACAGTGAGTAGTGACAATAACCACTAATGATTTGTGACAAAAAGACCATTGGAATTTCGCCCCTAGAGTTGTTATTCAATGTCCAGGTTTTCAACTTTCACTCACATCTTCTAACACTTATTCTCAGAAAGCCTCTACCATGAACAACCTATTTCTAAATTTATTTCACTATAAATTTCTAGTGAAGTTGGCTAAATTAAATGTTCTTAATTGTATGCCTTCCTCTAAATGTTGTTGAAGTGTTTGCAGAGAACAACTACTACATGGTTATTTACTTAACTATGAAGCAATCTATACAAAGTAATAAATGCAAAAAGCTTGTTACTTCTGAGTGATTTAATGTGGCCTGAAAGAGCATTTCTTTCAGTCTTAATTCCTCTACATTTATTTAAATCACTAACATGTAAACAAAAGCTTTAGAGCTTCTAAACATCAGTGGGACACAACAATGATATGTGATTCAATGCAAAATACTTCTTTTTTTTCCTTCAAGATATTGGCAATACGTACTTAAGGGGAAGTATTTTAGTATCAGAGCAATAATCTTGCAAAATATCATTAATCTGAAATACACATATGAAGAAAATAAGCAACTTTGTACTATTATTTCAGTTGCAAAGGGATATTATGGAGAGGACAACTATATTTTTTAATGGTCAGAAGTACATACTGGTATACAGCTGAATTGCCTAATCTAATTGTTTCTGATGCTTTATAGTTAATTATATTTTCTGACAAAATGAAATAGTTCACTGAGACACAAGCAAGGAGCTGGCATAAAGGTCTCCATATGGTTCCTATTGTTTTGTCAGCAACTACGTGTGAGAACAAGATTTACCCAGAAATAGTCACATTCAAACATTTTTGACATTTAATAGAGAATACTATGCAGTTTTTCCATGACATTTTTTTCTATTTTCATCTCAAAGTTGCTCAGAATTCATATATAAACTTACCCTGTGTCCAAAACATTGTCCATTGCTTTGCAGGATACTAATTTAAATCCTCACTCCTTACTTTTGAGTATAATCTTTCTACCAAAAAAAATAGTTAACTCCTGGGCTATACAAAACTAGATAGTTATGCTTACTTCAATGCACCTAGTCTTATTTGCACCAGGTAAGACTATGCAACCAAATGCTGCAGACTTAATTAATCTATTTTTGTTTTTTCTCTTTAAAGTAATTTAAATAATATTCTTCGAAGATTTTGCTCAGTTAAAAGTATGGTTCCAAATCACTGAACATATTCAATCTGAGTGCCTTTTTTGAGAATGTCATAAAAAGTATTTCTGGAGCTGCAATTCATTAAATGTATTTAGAGAATCTTTTCTGAAAACTGGAACAAACAGCATCATCATTTCCATAATTCACAACTCTGCATGTGCAAATGGGCAAAGCTGCACAGTAGCACAAGTACGATGTCAAAATTACATTAATCCTTTTCTTTCTAATAAAAGCAAACTTTCAAAAATATGCAAAATATGGTTGCATATTGACTTAGTGCTTTCTAACCCAGTCTGTGACAATTTACAATTTAAAACAGCCTCATATCCACTCCCAAAAAACCCATGAACTGGCACAGCACAACCTGTGGGTATTCTGAAACACACTATATACCATCCTAACCATTACCTACTAGTTGTTGCTGCCAACGTTTTTTGTTATTACTGCCTCCTGAAAGTACAAGTCTAGGAATTATACTGCAGTATCAGAAACACTGATTCATAACACTGTGATAGCTAATGCTGCAGGTTCTTGAAGATACCTATGCTGGAAAAGATGTGCTTCTGCCAGGTAATCTTATTGATCTAATTATATAGCATGTACATGTCACTCCTTCAAACCGTGCAAATATGGAAGACAACATATGAATTCTCTCATATGAATAATTGCACTAGTTAGCAGATCTTCATATGAAAGACACTACTTTCAGTTCCAAATGTTTGTATAATTACAGCTTATATTAGAAAGGATTTCCTTAAAGAACCTTTACAGGCTGCATTTTAATAGGACTTTATCCAGTGGGACTTCCAGTTCCCATTTGGAGTCCTGGAGATACATCTCCTACATGCAGCATCGAATAACATACATGTGGTGATTGTTTGCCTATTTACTGAACCATTTTTATAATTTGTTTTCACGTAGAAGAGCTTCATTAAATGAAGGTGAGAGCTGTTAGCACCATCTCCCCACAGATTAGCAGTGAGTCCTCCTGAGTAAGAGTTAACCTGCAAAGTTAAACCAAGAAATTTTCTGTGCAGAAGCCTCTTGGAACAAAGACATCCAAGTGGAGTCTTGAGACAGGAGTTAATATAATCTTCCTTCCCTTGGGTCTCACCTCCTAGACATCTCCCACAGAGGCTCTTTCCTACCCAAAGGAAGCAGAATAAAAGTGAAGAGCGACCAAACCCACCCCAAACACTGTGCGTGCTTCAGTCATCATCATCGGTCCAATGAAAGCCCTTCCCTGGACAGCAGCTGTATCAGAACTCCAAGGAGGCATTAAAATACTCCTTTTGGCCCTACTTTATTGTATAAAAATACTTAGAAAAATAGATTTTTTTTCTGCAAATATGGTACATAGAAGATCTAGAGCACTACAAACTGTAGGAAAGTGGCTGCTTAAGAAGAGAAAAGAGCATATGACACACAGATAATCGCCTCTCAACAAGACTTATCTCCCTAAAATGGTGGGTTGTAGTTTCTATTTTAGCTTTGTGAAGCATGGAGACTGTTGTCCCGCCAAAAATACTAGAGCAGCCAACATAGGTAGTGTTCTGGGATTCAGGTTTAACAAAAGGCCATATTTAATTCCTGTCTGAAAAAAGAAAAAACCTAAAATATTTTATTGATAAAGAATGCACTCTGGATGATTTAATCCTTTTGGTCAATGAGCTTTTTGAGGAGATGCTTTCTCACAAGTACATGTAGATCTGCCTCTTTGTCACAGTTAGAATATAGTTGAGATTGCTCCACTTCATATGACATAAAATACTAAATATTTAGTTTAAGATATTACCAGCAAAAACAGAGAAGAGGCTAAGGAATGGCAAAATACATTGCAGTGACTTGCTGCTAAGAAATAAATAGAGAAATTATACTGGTATGTATCCTGCATGTGCTATCCAGAATTTAAATAGCATGAAAATAGTTATATTATTTTTTTCTCTGTAAAGCCAGATTAACTTCTTTATATAAATGGCCATGAGTTTTATGTGTTTTCAAATTTACATTCAAAGTTCCTTGCATTTAAAGCAGCAGCACATTCCACTGCAAGACTAGTGATGTCTGCTTCCCAAATGGCAGTCAGCTCTTGCTTATAATTCTGCTGCTTAGAAATTTCAGACCTTGTGGATATTATTCTTTGAATCTGCGAGTAAAACACTTTTAATGAGGTGTTACAAACTTGGTCACTCCACGTAAAGATCTCAACTATTTCGTTTTCAGATACCATTACAATAAATCTTCATTGTGAATTTCCAAATACCCTTCTAATAACCAATCGCTGTGTTTTACCCATATACAAATAGACTTCAATATTTTTACGCATAGTCACTGTAGTCACTTTATCCCAAGGTTGCTGAAATCAAGGTGTAATTTCCAGACTTCACCAAGTGTATAGCCTTATGCTTTTTCTTCCTTACCTGATGTGCTATAGACAGTGCCATTGCCCCCACTCCTGACACACAAGACGTTACATTAAAAGAAAGTAAAAGCCAGAATCTATAGTAATTCTTGTAGATCTTGTAACAGACCACATCACTGTGCCACAATATGTACTTCACTAGAGCAAATGGCCTAGAAAAGAATGTGCCATTTGGGCCAGTTTCTAAGGTTAGGCCAAGTTCTTCCCCAGATTACAGTGGGCAAGCTGGGGCAAGCTCAAGAATTTCAGTGGAATCGCTTCTCCATCACAAGGGTGTCAGAGCCAATTTTAATCCAATTTTAAGTCCCAGCTTACTTTGTGTATGATCATGAGAAGTCTTGAGTTGATTAATGAAAAGTATTTTCTTAGGCTCCTACGTATATATTTTCTCAAAATATACATGCAGAACTTACAGTCAAAATCTTGCTGACTTCTAAGTTTGCTTTTCAAAAAAATTTTATTGCAATTGCATGAGCTCCTGTCTGAACAAAAAAATAAATAGTTTGCACATAAGCCAAAGAATCCAGGCTTTTAGTTTTCCATACTTAGCAATAAAAGTTGAAACACTTACAGAAGTTTAATACAGTTGGAGTTTCTTTAGGGCTACATATTGCCTTACTCACCCATCTTTCCAAAGCAGGTCTTCAGGATACAGTTACACAAAGGAAAATATAAATGAGTACCAACAATTCGACTTTAACTCTTTCTAAGAATTATTTTGCTGCTACAGGAAACAGGAAGCCATTTCACAGGGGTATTTTTCAGTGTAATTCTTCCACATTTGTTATACTGGCTAATTTTTTTTTTTCCATTCATCATGGAACAGATTTCTTTGGAACTCCTTAATGATGTAGTGAAAATTTTATATATGTTGAACATGTGACAGAAAAAAACAGTGTCTGGAGCAAATCTAACATCCAATATTTCTGCTTAATCCTGTTAGTGTGCCTTTTCTCCCTTTTTTTTTTTTCCCAATCAATCTGCCTCAAATGTTTTTACTCTTTCTAAAACCTGTCCTTTTGGAACATTCGTAACTGGGCTCTGCACTGTATGTAGCACCTTGCAGAATTGCAGGATCACAAATCACCTTCCATTTCACAGTCCTGATGAGTGTCGTGGTCCTCACAAGCAATTTCACATGGTCATTCCCTGCCTTGGTGGCTGCCCCTGTTAGACATGGCTCAGCTAGTGTGGCATTACAGCTTTCAGCATGAGGCACAAATGTAATCCCTGTCTGGGTCTTTAAGAAATATCATAGATTTCTGTGCAAATGTATATGCCTGCATATGTTTTAGTGACATGTTTTGTAAATCTTATTATCCCTCAGAAAGCATTAAAATGAAACCAACAGGCCCAGCTGTGCTCATAACATACCTTAGTAGATATCCAGACTTCTTTTAAGAACAGAAAAACACACACACATGCACGCTCTCCTACCAAACAGGGTTGCTGTTCTGGGTGTATTCTACTATTTCATTCACAGTTTACTTTACAACATTGTGCTGAATTATAACTAACTATAAAAATGGAAAAACAGCGGAAAGTACTTTCCCACATGCAATTAAATGGAATTACCTGTCTTTCAGGGGAAACCAAAATAAAAAGTGTTATAAAATAAAATTTTTCAGATGTTTAAACTATTTATACCATTGGTTTTCAGACCAACTTTCACTTAAAACTATTACTATCTGTTAATACTAGATGGAAAACCTCCTAATGACTACTTTAGAAGTCCTGACTGTCAGCTGTTTTTGACTTACAAGTTCTCCTACTTAGAGGCGTGCAACATTTTCCTTTCTTTGTGTTTTCTCAAATGATTATCATAAATGGCAGAATCCATTAAAAACACCCAATGGATTTGTCATGTTTGAAGCTAACACAATTTCCTTTTTCAAACTATAGTACAATTGTTAGGGGATGGAAAAATGCTCACGTAATTAAACAGAAAACCCAAAATAGCGCTCTAAATAGTATATTGGATAAAAGAAATAAATCTGTAAAAGAAATAAAATCTAACTAACAGCACAGGTTTAATTTTTCTGCTAAATCTATTTTAATTTTACAGTCTAGGAGAGCTTTTTGATGAATAATTTTTCTTGATTGCTATCAATCAAACTTGTACAGTTAAAGTTTGTGACTCATAATGGAAAGCTTTGGCAGGGTGCAATAAAAAAAAAACCTTCAACTTCTATGGGAGCAAAAAGCTGCAACATAATTCTTTGGAGTACTTCCTATTATTTTAAGATTAGAGTGCAAGAAGATATTTACTATATATCTGAGAGGGGATGTCACTTCAACTACTGGTTCAAGTATAGCTTTTGAGACGGCAAACTTTTATGCCATACTTGTACTGTCCCCCTTTTATATATGTCTGTAACAGAGAGACTATAGTTAAAATAACAAAGAGGTCTAAGCCTCCATTCATTGTCTAAAATGGACTCCTACTTCCAAAGTAGTTGATATTCTTTACATAGTCTTAATTTTAAATTTGGACAGAGAAAGTACAGTAGTAAGGGCCTGATTTTGCAAACATGTCAGTGTTTACATAAAGCTTAGGTCCCAAGTGAGCACTTTGAGAACAGATATATTTAGAAAAAAAGGAAAAAAAGAAAAGAATCCCTGAAAACCCAAAAGCATCCAATAATCAAACCACAAGTCCACAGTCAAACCAAAAGGTCATTTTGTCCCCAGCTTCATTTCCAACTCCTTTTCAGTAATGGAAAGTCTTTCTGTGATCACTATACTAATACAAAAGTAGAAACTTTTATGTTCCCAAGTAAGAGAGGCCATTTGGCATACAAATGTTAAATAATATGGCCTGACTCTTCCATCATTCACCTCACACAACTTGCTGCATATAAGCTGGAGAAGAAAGGCCTTCCTGGTAATGTGCTAGGGAAATAGTCTGACAGTGCATGTCAAAGCATAATAAATCCTATATATGTTTTACATGTATTTGTTTTGCTCTTTTAAACAAAGCTTATTTTAAATACCTACCTCTACTGGGATAAGAAATTAAGAAACATTCATTACAATGAAAGCTACGAGTTGGGTTGGTATAGCTTTTTTCTCCATCCTAAAAATAACACCAAAAACAAATACGAAAGTTATTTAATTCTTTCGTAAAACAACCCACATCAGTCCCCACATTCTCTGTTGTGATCGGTTGTCACCTCCAGTAATGGTTGGCAGGCTGGAGGTAAAACATCATCCCCTTTTCACTCTGAAAGTGTTGAACTCCATCTTTCTAAGAAGTGAAAATTGCTGGTTTATTTCTTCGCTCTGCTTCCCATCCATATAATCTAGGGTTGGATGCTCTGCAGTAAGAGTAGAGGCAATACTTGAGATTATCAGATCACAGAAATAGGGGAAAAAAGAGCAATAACATTATTAGCACACCTACTGGAGGATGTTGGAGTGTACTCTAAAAAGCAGAGTCTTGCAGCAACAGTGAAATCCCAGCATATATACCAGTAACTAGCAGTTCCAGGGCTGGACTTCATGCAACAGCAATGAACGCTGCATTTGCCAGTGCTAATGGGGTGAGGAGGCGGAATTAGAAAAATCCCCCTCTGAACCTCAAAAAAATGCCTCCTGAACTCTGTCTGGCAGCGCTGAAAAAGAGTATGTAGAAGCTCCGAAATGGCAAAAATTCAAGAGGTATATTAAGAAGTGGAATAAAGGTCTGCAGCTTTCCAACAAAATGAGTTATAGTAGTTAGACACGAGCTCTGGGGCGTTACTCTTTCAATATAAAACTTCATTCCATCTAATTTTAAACTACTCAGTCACTGAGTTTCCGCCCAATTAAGTAAGATTATTGGACGCTATACTATTTTTATCCAGGGTATCTTATTTTAAAATTGCACAGCTTTGAAAAACCTTAATGCCAAGAAAGGAGCTTTTCCAGTCTTTTTTACCCATTGATAACCACCCCGAATATGGGCCTCTCGCATCCCCGCTGAGGATCTTGAGGCAAAAGGGACGCCTACGAATGAGGGACCGTCCGCTTAGCACAGCCATCCCTGTGATAGACTGGCTGATAGTTTCTGTGGATACAAAACAAAAGCTGATGCATCCGATCACAGTCGTCTGTTGTGAGGCAAAGTGTCACGAGGCAGATGTAAAGGTAAGTACTGAACAGTCTCATTCCCTCTCTCACCTGCTCTTCTGCTGAGAGCTCCTTAGCAACTCAGCACTTTTAGGGTTCATCTGCTTGCTGCCTGGTTATTTAAAATGTCCAGCCAGCATGACTTGAATCTCCCTTCCTTTCTGCAGTCCCTAGTGACTCCAGTCAGTAGAGCAAATGTCACTAGGGCTTGGATTTATTGTAGATGCTGGACTGAGCATGCTCCGGTACAGCACAGCCCTATAAAAATGGTGCTTGTTGAATAACTGCACTGGGTTGTTTTACATTGTTGCAATGTTTTCCAGGGGATTTATAGGCCTCTGGGGTACTGAAAACATGGAGCAATAGCTTCTTTCACAGATGTAAACATGGGTTTGAGTAAATAGTTAATTTATGCTGGTGTTAGAGCATTTGGCTAGTCATAAACAAGCTTTCTCCATCCTTCGAAACAAAACCAAAAACTGGATATTGATATTTTCTATCATCCAAAACCCCAGCTTGCTTCTTAAGCAAAATTGGCCCCAGTTCATTTCACAAATCCGAGACAAAATTCAAAAGGAAAGGAGGGTAAAATGTTGGTTTGTAACGGTTATGACTATGCTGAACTCATATAAAAGATAAAAGAGCGTAACATGCTGATATAGCTGATGTTTTTATGCAAAACTGCCTTGTTTCCATTAAACAGTGAAAAGACAGCTACTGTTTAACTGAAGAAACTGATGGAAAATCCTCATTACTATATAAACAGTGGTTTAGGCATAAAAAGTGTTTAGTTTATGCATCTGTCCATTTAGCTGAACACTAAGCTTTTTCTAAACACAATTTGGTGCCTTCCTACTCCCATATATTTTCACTTTCTTTTTGAAAGCAGGAAATCTGTGTCTTCTCATGCCTCAAAATGTAAAACAAAAAAAAATTAATGATTTTTGCATCATGTGTTTTACCTAACCCACCAGAGAATCCCAGTACATTGCTCCTAGAATTGTAGTTTCCCTTGAAAGTCTGTCTTTTCTTTTGTTTGAGGGTTTGGGTTTTTTTAATTTTACTTTATTTCCAAGTGATACTTTGGTCTACCATGGCCATAAAAGACCTCATTGGTTACATCATCTACTTATTCTATTTTGGGATTTAGACTGCTTGCTTATTTAATGTTCTGTCATTCAGCTGCTTATCCAGACCTAAAGCTGAAGAAAAAAATCTCATAGCCATGCAATTAAAACACAATGTTCTCATTTTAATTCCCTTAGCTTTTAAGTCACGTCAATAAAAATCTATACATAAACCATTTTTTTCAGTGATGGCTTCCATTCCTAGTTCCACAGATTTCACCTCTTTCAAGCTGTTTTAGTCCCTATTAAAAATCTCAGTATCAACCCCTTTCTCTCTTCATTCACTTTCACGACGGCAGCCCTTCAAGTCCTTGACATAATAAAAATTGTCTTGCAGTAACTGCCATGCAAGTTAATCTTCAGTTTTGTGGACAAAATGAGAAGACGTTGATAAGATAAGGCTGAGAACATAAAAAAATCCCTGGTTATTCCTTCTTGGATTGCATCAATGGTGACCAGATAAGAAGTTCAGGTTAACCATCCTCCTTCAACATATTAATGAGCATTAACTCAGCCATATATTAACATGTAGGTCAAACAGGATTATTTGTGTGGATGGTGCCCTGTTTGTAAATCGGACCTGCCCCCAAAAGCTACTGAATAGAGCCACACTTGCTTTTGTGTATCTTAATACCTCAAAATTGTCTTTTAATCAGTTAAGAACTAATTCTGATTTGTTTTTATTTGATTTGCTTTAACTTGCACTGAGAGATAATAGAAGCCTATTTCAGACAGTTTGCTACTACTTGAAATTATTCATCATCAATTCTCAGAGAAGGGACACTATCAGGACACTAATGAATGACCCTACTAAGCCGTAAAGGGTAATAAATAAAGAAGTAAATGTTTATAATACTACTTGGAAAAGACTACAATTCAATCAAAGACTGAAGAATACCTGCCTCAGCTAGGAAGGCTAGTTCCCTAGCTAGGAGGACATGTTTGGTTCAAAAACTGTAGAAAGAGCTCAGACGCTCTTTCATTGAATGAAGACACGTATGCACAAATAGAATGAGACAGAGAAACTCCCAAATATATTATTTTTTCACATTAGTGTAGCAGTGTTACTTAGAGGGCCTCCTCATTATACTGGACACTGCATACTAACAAATGAAAATCCATGCTCTCAAGAGCTGACAATGCATTTATTATATGCTGCACCTCACTTTGTGGCGGTAACAAACAAGTGAAAATGCTGATCACTACATCCCAGCTGTCATCATCCTGGGTATTATACCAGAGCAGGTTTTAAGGAAAGACAGAGGGAAAATGTCATAGTTGTGATGTTCAACTTCAACTTAGTCTCCCAATTCATCTAACTGAAAACAACAGTTCCTACCTTGAACAAGACTTTGATCCTTATTGGAGTAAGGTGTGGCAATAACTGGCCAAATTTGTATAATCACATATTGTTTTGCATATATATAGTATCACACAAAATTCACATTTTAAATAACACACCTGGGGGAAAAGAAGGGCAAGGAGGAGTCAGATTGTATATGGTCTAGTCACAGGTATGCAGACAGGGCATAGGATGATGTTCAAGTCACATCTCACTGAGGTACAACTGCAGAAGCAACGGCAACACAGTCTGTTTCTCTGAGTCAAAATGGTCTTCTTAAGTGGTGCAATTCTGAAATTCCTTACAGTATGCTTATGACAAAAAAAAAGTATAATTTATCTCAAAGGTTGCAGGAAATTAAAGAATCATAGCAAAAGGTCAAAATATGCAGTGTCCTCAGACTTGTGTTCAGCAGAAGGCTAAGGAAAAGAAACATGTTGATATCTAAACAAAAAATGAAAGGACAAAAGCAACATGGAAACATATATAGAGTTCTCAGCAAACCTTTGTAGACTTTTGTGAGAAGGTGAGCAAACCTTGCGTGAGAGCTATGTCAACAGATACTCAGGTCCGCTGAGCTACATAGTAATTCAGATGCTATAATATCTGAAAGCACCAGTCTTTGTCAGTATAAATCAGCTTATCTTCTACATGACAAATTGGTAATATGCAATGTGAGTATGATCTATTCCTTTTATAAATTAATAATTCAAACAGATTAAGAGATCCTTATACATAGAAATATGACCTAAAACTCCAGAAATATATTTAGGAAGCAGGAATACAAGCCACAATCACCCAAAAATGGTTTCAGGGTGGAAGCACTTTCTGGAATTATAGAAGTGTCAGTGCAAATGCAAGATAACTATTTATCAGTAAGAGAGCTATGAAAATCAAATATTTATTTTTAGGCAACTCATACGTCAAGTTGCCCGGGGTAAAATCACTTTTCAGTATTTAGAATTTCATCTTCCTAAGCATATTTAGAAAACAGCCATTTTGAAACTCCCTTTGCACACAGGAGATGTTTAGGGGAACCAAAATAATTTTTAAAACTTGATAAAAGAATACACATAGTGTATGAAAGTCATTAGCTCAAATCCAGTTCTGAAAACCTGTTTACAAATGACAATCCCACAGAGCAGTCATACAGGATATGAACAATAAGTTGTTTCACAACTCTCAGCAATGCGTGTGTGAAAAGAAAGAAGTGGTGGAAAGTGCTCAGAAAAGTACACTGCCATTTGTACCCATTTTTCTAAGGAAAATGACCTCCAATGACCCACAATGCTGTTCTAGATTAGTCATTTCTCTACATCTTCTGCTGTTATTGATCATCAAATTTATCTATCCCATTTTTAACAGGTTATTATACACAGACTTTCCTCTCAGATCCAGAACCTTGTGAATCATTATGAATACAATGTCCTGGAATAGCTATACCATTAATTTCTCAAAGCATTCAATATTTATACAAAAGTACTTAAGAACCAGTAAGGCAATAATGCTGAGATACCAAAAATGATGTTCAGCTCCTCGTTTACTCTAAATTAATATTAAGAAAAATGTAGTAGATCACAATGTTATATCCGGTACAAACCATCACTTGGACAAAGAATAGCTGACTCTAGACAGGACCAAAGTACTTGTCTGAAATGCTTCCTTCTCTCTAAATGCCTTCCACCTCACCACCCCTCCTCCTGATGTTAAGACATGCAAGCAGATGCCCTGATCACTGCCTAGCCTGTATGTATTTGCTTGGATTGATTCTCACTGTGCTTAACTCTCACTCCAGATGATGACGATTATGCCCCGTCCTGTCCGAAACAAAGCAGGCACCAATGATCAGAATTTGCTAACTGATGTAATGCATATGCAGGTATTAAGTCACGCATCCTGAAAAAGTTGGAGTTGAAATATAAACACACAAGTAGTCTGCTCAGCATGAAGACTCACACGACATACCGCTTTCCTTTCCTGTTCTGTGCACTGGCTCCCCCTTGAAGTAAAGAGTCCACCTCAAGGTCTCTCTCTAGCTGTTTAAAGCTGCCACAGAAATAACTCGAGCAACCTGGCAGCTCTTTCTCTCCAAGATACAACTTTTCTAAGACAACTGTGTTCCACTGAAACAATTATAAAACTTAGGAGTGTGAGGCTCACAAATTCAGAGCCAGGTCTTTTTTCCCACCACAACTGAATCTCCATTCCCATAAGAAAAGTGTGGCTCCAGAATTCATGGCTTGCAGGAGCAGATACAAAGCTCTCTTAACTCTGGTTTAGTAAGTTATGCACATACACACAACACAAGCAAAAGCTGTGTAGTACACACAGGAAGAAGTTAATTCCTTTCTGCCATATTAATATACAGAATTCATGAACATGACATCTTTGAGTTCTCATAAAGTAGCTTAAAGTCTGTTTACTATTTCAATTCATGATACACTAAAAGTCCTCGTCCAGCATAAATAAAAATAGTGAACAAGCATTGAAAATTGGCTGTAGCTTTTGCTCTAAACAACCCCTGAAATTTTTTGATGCTTACTTGGAGCTTGCCCAATCATTCCAAACCTGGGTTGATGTGACTGGATTGAGTCTTAAAAAAGAAGTATCTTTCTGATTGGGTTTATACAGTCTGCATGATACTTTGTTTCAGGTCATTTTTTTGTTGGAAGACAAAGTAAACAAGAAATTCTCAAGCATTTAACTATTACAAAACTAGCTATCAAAACAAAGACAGAAGTTTCAAAGTTTTGGTTCCAGTACTATTTAAAATGGCTTGAAGATCCCATTTTAGCACTACCTCATCCTACTATTTTTGATCTGGAAAAAATCTGTTTCTTGACTGCCTTCTTTACAACTTCAGAGATATTAAATGAGTCAACAGGGAAAGTGATCCCTTATTTGCTCAGTAAAATGTAAAAACATTCTTTACAGTTGTCATATAACTAAAATTCCTTGAAGTTCCTGTAATGTAGAGCTAAGTGTTTAGTAGCCTTCAAATTGTCGTTCTTCCTGTAACAAGGTGCTTTAGCAGTTACATAAATAAATCATCTAAGGACATAATCCAAGAACCCTTATGCAATTTTTATTCATACATCCTTTAAGGTATACCTATGCTTATTTAATCTTACGAGGTTTTCCCCTCTATTTCTTTGATGGATCAGCTTGAAAGCAGCAAAAACAGGATTCCTGTCTATGCAGAAGTCTATAAGCTAGCTGACTGATACAAAGATACAGGCGTGCAGATGTTTCTTCATGTGAACAGCCACCAGCCTTTATTGTTAATCATGGACCATAAGTCTCTGGGAAACAAACAAACAAACAAACAAACAAGCTGACAACCAGAGGAGGGAAAAAAAAAAAAAAGATAAGGTATGGCCAGACTTTATATCTTCTACTTCATATTTCCTATGTTCCCACCAGCTAGATTTGGAATATAGCATTTTCAGGAAATTTAGCTTTTATAATCTCTCATGTTCTCTCCAATTCTTCCCACCATTTCATTATTTATTCCTGATGACCACAGATTATGTCTGTGACACATCAGAACCTAAACCGTTGCGTAGTTTCAACAAATAAGCCTTTTCAGGACTTGAAGCTACCAAAATCTCATTTGAAAAACCAACTCTAAGCACTATTTCAGAGTGTATATGGATTCATTTCAGGATATTTTGGCAAATGTATTTTGGAAACTACTCCCAGTTTTATAAACAAGTAGTGTATTTTGTAGGAATTGAACTGTCATATGTATGGCAGACAGATACGTGCCTTTCTTTTCTTCACTTTTGTTCTGTTATTGACAGAAACACCACTTACGTGGGATTAAATGTGAGCCAGGAAATATGTATGGTCAACTGGAGCCCCAGGTTATTTCCAGAAGTTTTCCAAATCAGATCTGGCATCTGGCACCACAGCAAGCGCCATTCTCCTTTTGGTTTAGTTTTATACCATTTTACTATGGGTCTGTTTTTACATCTCCTGTCACTAGTGCAATCACTTATAAGTCCAGAGAATAAGAAAGAAAGGAAGAAGGGCAGCCCCATCCCATCTTCACATGAGGTTGTGTGACGGGGTTACCTCCTGGCTGAGGACAGGGTGTGGTGAAGCACATTCCCCCGGATCCACACAGCACTTTCTCTCCAGTTCCTTTCAACCCTCCAGTATCTTCCCACCAAGGAATGTAGAGACAGTTCAGCACTGTGCTGGGAGCATGCAAACACCCAGTCCATGGCAGGAAAGGGATAGATACAGGAATGTCTCCTTAAGTCACTGGTAAGAACATGTACATTTTTTAAAAAGTCCATACTAACTTATAAAACACAATATATACACAAAGCATCAGAGGACAATCTGAGTACAGGGGTTAGAATAAACTTTTGGATGGTATATAACTAAAGCCTGTGTTTATACTTGCAGTAATTACAAGAATAGTTTCTACCTTATCATGAGTTCAAAATGTGAAGTATTAAATTTGCTAGCAATAAAAAATAGAGTGGAATGTCAGCACGAGTCTGAAAATAGGTCATTTAAAAGGATTTGGATAAGAACACATTAAATATTTTATTTATAGAACTAAAGGCAAAAAAAAATTACTGGTTGTGGATCCAAATCCAAGATAGAACTTTTACTGAAACTGTAATAACACTGTTTTCCAACAAAGAAAAAAATGTCATTGGAAATACTGATATTAAAACTCTTAACAATACTGATATAAAAACTCTTAACAAGCTTCAAATTATTTAGAAACAAGCATAAAAAATGGAATGGATAAAGAAATATGAAAGGTTTTTCAACACTATAAACTGTGTTGTAAAACTGTCCCATTTAAAAATTCTTATTTGCTTTTGCTGGGCCAGGGGTCCACCACTAATGAAGATTCATTAGATTTTCCTTAAAAAAGTAATCTTTTTCTATTATTGATTGTTGCTGTCATGAGTTCAGCTTCCATTAGCAGTTTCTTGTAGTTTTCATATTCGCAGACATTTGTACAAGTCAAAAGTCAGGTTTTATTAGGAAAAAAGCTTAAAGCTACTTTGCTGAAAATAACTGCAAATTTTTAACAGGAACATTTTCCTTCACTTTTATGAAGTAAACTACACTAGTTAACCTAGAAATGACTTACAGAACCTAAACCCAAGATTTTTTTCCCTTCACAGCAACCATGCTCGCCTGTCAGAAGCTTAACTTCCACCCCCTTTTTCAGCAGTGGAAGTAGTTCGGCAGACAACAAGCAGAATGAATTAAGGACTTTACTAGCTTTTCAAGACTAATTTTTCACATTGAAAAGAGGTAAAAGATAAGACTTGAGCCACAGATTGTTGGGAAACAGAGACTGCAATGAAATAAATCCCAGCTCAAGAGAAAAGAAAAAGCAGATGCAAACTTCCATGTGAAAACACTTGGTGCTAAAGGCAGCCAGGGCACAGAGAGGTACCCTGTGGAATGAAACACCAAGTGCAGCAAGCAGAGGACCATCTAGTTCAAAAAGGGAGCCAGAGAAGCATGGAGGTCGGAAATATGGTGCCAGGCAAACAAACAGCTGACTCAATGGATGTCACAGACCTAGAAGAGCTTCCTGGACTCTTTCAAATTCCCTCTGTCCCTGTGAAAATGGCTTTCTTTAAGTAGTTTCTAAGGGTCTGCAATTCATTTCTTGGCTAGGCAAGCTCACTTTCACTGAACACAGTGATCCGAGGTTTGTTTGAATTCCTGCTGTGTGGAAATCTACTGTACTTTCTAGCAGGTGTGAGAACACTGAGGCTCCTTCAGTTGCAGCTCATTTCCACTTGCTAACTACTTTATCTCTGTGGATGAAGCAAAAGTGACTTTTGTGTTTCCTGGCAGTCTGCTGCTTCAAAGAACCTAATAGTGATTTGTTTATTTCAGAGGAAATGGAGACCAGTCAGTGACGACAGATTTATTGGTTAAATGGACATCACAAAAAAATTTTCATGCAGTACAGGCTCTCTTTAACCACACTATGAGAACTCATAGTAAGGGGTGATGTGCATTCCAGAAATCCAGTCCTATTTAATCCACTCCCCTCTAATCTGTACATTTATATAACACCCTTCACACAATTTCCGAGAGCTCTGTACAGAAATGTAATAACCACTGTACTGCAAAATATCCAGGTATATTGATGGCCTACATTTAGACTTGAAAATACAGCAAAAGGAGCCAGACTGTTGAGTATCTCCTGGCAATGAGTCAGTCAGTTACAGGCAAGAAAAAACTGTGTGTCCAATCTCTTCTAATTAAATCTCAGGATAGAAGAGAATTTCTTAGTTCTGGAGAGACAATTCATAAGATGACAATTCACAATAGTTCCTAGTGGAGGAGAATTTTACATCATGAAAATTGATATGAAACTTTAGTAAGAGCCAATATAAATTGTACAGTATGGCTGATCAAACTCAGTCCAACAAGAGGAAAAGGCACAGGGTTTTCAGCAGTTGGTAGGTTTGCAACGCATGAAGGTTTACTCGGAGAACTGCATGGTCTCAATGTGAAAAATAAATAAATAAAAACATTCTAGAGCAAGATACTACCAAATTTCTGTTGCTATAGTCTTCAAATGCTAACTGGATATGATGATCGCACCTGTCAAAGAAGGTAAAATAGATTTATGGATAACATATAGGAACCTGTGTTGAAAATCCCAGATAACCTGACAACTGCCCGTTTTCTATAAGGGTGAGGAACATTGATCAAGGCAAGCACTGAGATCCAGCCAGTCAGCAGGGCATTACATTTGATCTGGAATCAATTTCAGAAAAATATCTGGCTGAGGTCGTGCATCAGCCAAACAAACACACCATTTGGAAAGAAGCTGGAATATTTGTTGAGGCAGAGAAATATATCTCTACCTCACCTCTATACATATGGTTGGCTAAAGCACATCTGCCAATAATTGGCTCAAAAAATCATCAAAATGATAAAAACACCTCTATTTAAGTTGACAAAAAGTGTTATTTATTCTTTGGAGCCACATACCTGCTCAAAAATACCTTCATCGGTAATTCACCCAGCATTTAGTAACTGGAATTATCATTTCATTTTGATTCCTCCTACTCCCCAGTCTAGCTTGACAATCTGAATGGTTTAGCTCTGTTTACATATAAGGAACTGTAAATTAGTTTTGCCCATTTTACAGACTGAAGACCTGAAGTATGGAATAACTACAGCACTATGCAAAGATTATTGAAATTACTCTGAAGGAAATTAAACCAGCGGGTCTACACAGGGACTTCTGCAGGGAGTATAGTCAGGTTGACTTGCCCAAAATAACGTACTTGCTTCTCAGCAGGGGCAGTTTGCCTGGCAAAATCATGACGCTGACCTGTATGTGCTAACTTCCAGCCCTGGAGATTGCTTGGGTGCTTCTGGGCAAAGTTCTAGTAGACAAATTCTTACAAGAAGTCTATGGCAGAGCTGGAAACTCAACTTTTTTCTCCTCTATTTCTTTCCAGTGTCTTATTTCAAAGCCACCCATCTTCTCTTCTTTTGGGGTGCAGGGTAGCACGGTGGCTTATTTATTAAAATGTAGTCTTTTAAGCTTACTAATAGCCCCCTCCTTTTGATAATTATATCTGAATTTTTAAAACTTGTAATCCAAGAATGAAGTCCAAAGGCACTTTTAAATCAAATAAAACATCTTATACAGCCCACAGCACAATAAAACTTCAAATGGTATTTTTAGTGTGTTTGTATTTGTGTGTGAGAGTATATGTGTATACAGAACTTATATAAAATCAAGAGCTAATTTTTACTACTATTTTTTTAACTATAAGAAGGCCGACTAGATGCCTTGTTTGATCTTGATTTAACTTAATCCTGCAATTATGCATATTATGATCATTTGTATATTATCAACCTTAAAGTATATGCAGAATGATTTGCAAGCATCCTATACACTAGCCTCACTCAAGAAACTTTCTAGGACTGGGAGCTTACTTTATAGAAGAAAGTACACAGCCCTGGTTTCTTTAAAATATATTATATTTTACAGGATTGCCAGCCTAAAGGAAACAAAAGCATATGAATGTACTGCACTTTAAGAGTCCACATGCTGGTTGAACTCCTTGAAAATGTATTACCAAAGCATTAGATGCAGAGAAGTAGGTCCCCAGTATGAAAGCAATGTGAGGGACGCATATTTTTAAAACTCAGTACACTCTGAAGGGGTTGCAGCCCTGCAATATTAACAATATTTGCTTAACTATAAGCAAATGCTTGAAGGATATAGATTAGGGACAATTCTGGAATAAAATGTTTACAGCTAAAGTTCTACAGCCAGGAAGAGATAGGCTAACGCCTAAAAGCTGCCTCAACACAAAAGGATCAGCTTTCAAGAAAGCTGCACACCCAACTGTTACCATTTAGGCACCTAAATGAAGAACAATGGGGGCTGCTGGGTTCTGAGCTCTTTCAAGCATCTGGTCCAAATTCTTTCCTTCCATATGAATCAAAACAAATGTTTAGGCTACCAACTTTCCATTGCCCTTTCAGTTTAATGCCAGCTTTTCTAGCTTTTAAATTCCTTAGTATAATAAGATGAATAAAACACTAACAGCAAAATACCCAGTTAGGGACTATTTGCAATATTTTCTGTTTTATTAGTAGCAGACATAAAGTTTGTATAAAGTCATTGTAAAAATATATCTTTCAAAACGGTATCTTTTGGAACAAGATTTTTTGGTTTAATAAATTTTAAAAAATATGAATCCATCTTACTTGGCTATCAAAAAAGTGGTCACAGATTAACTCACAGATTTGAAGACAGAACAGGCTGAAAATCAGCATAAAACAAAACACAGTAGCAGAAACAGTCAGAAAATTACCAAGTAAATTATGTAAGAAAACAAAAAGGAGATCACATCATGATGTGAAAGTAGAACATAAGTCGATGTGTGCTGTGCCACACCATGCTAAGGAAAGTTTTAAGGCTACATAATTCCTGCTGCTCAGGACAATTACGTCCAGCCTACATTGCTGCAGAGCCTGATACAGGAGCTACAAGGCTCTGCAAGACCCCAGGATATGTCATTGTGCCTGGACCCTGATACATCTTAAGATGGTTGAAAGCTGTGCTAAGTAGTCGTAAGACTTTGTATTTAAATGGTAGAGGGCAACTATTGAGACAGACAGGCAAACGTAACTACGGGGTAGCGCCATACCTCTGCAATTAAAACAGGTGATGTAGGAAATGCACAGCATTACCTGATACTAACCCTAAGAGAGTAAAGGTCCGTTCCCAGTCCTCTTCCCACTATGGGAAAACCCGTTCTGCAGAAATGTGCAAATTCAAACATTTTAAGAAAGTCTTTGCTTAAGAACACAGAAACTTTGCAGGCTTATTACAGTGAATACTGAAACATTCAACACTTTCAAGCAGGTTCATGAATAAGTAGACTCCACTGGACAAAAGTAAAGAACAACTGGATAGCTCATTTTAGTTTTACAACACACACAGCAGCCAAGGAAACAGCGACTAGTGAAAACACAAAACCACGGGTGGAAATCTGTGGTTTTTCTGACTTGAATGAAAGAAAGCTGCTTCAAGAAGCACGTAAACAGAGTTGGCAGGAAACATCTTTACTAATTTACATGAGCTAATTTAATAAAATATGGGAGACTGAAAGAAACATACAGTCAGTCCATTTTCAGCTTTTCCTATACCTAATGAGCATTCTTCTCATCAATTTTTCTTTTCCATAGTATATTCAGGTTTAATATTTCTACTGCTTTATGATTCTTACATAAATTATTTTCTATAAGTGATACTATGCTAAACAGCCATTATGCCAAAGTTACCTCTAACCTTCAGTTGTAGAAAGAGTTTTCATTAAGAAAATAAAACAAAAAATTTGGAATGATTTGAAGATAAGAACAAAGACTCATCCCCAAACTAACTAATCCTGTGTATAAAGACGCATGAGAATTGCCTTCTAAAGCTGGATGATGAAGAGAAGGGATAAATGGCTTAGGACTGTAGTAGAGCATGAGACAAGGTTCAGAAAAAGAAAGTTTGGAGTATTATAGGATGAGTATCAGGCCAAAATTCCTGCAAGTGAGATTTATTACACCATGGAGTCTGTTTCCTGAGACTGCTAATGAAGGCAAGCTATTTTTTAAAGTCCAAATGAGCATTTCATAAATGAGTACCACACTCACAAACCATATACATAACCCGTTTTGTCATACTGACTTGAAAGAAATCAACCCACACTCAAGCCTTTTAGTCATCACTTCTTCACTCTGTCTGTCACTTGTCCAATAAAATATTAATATGGATTGCTGTTTGGCGGGGGGGTACCTTTTTCCCTGCAAACAGGATTCCTCCAGGTAAATTATGTGTAACTTTTTAGCAAGGTTTCCTTTCCTTCTTTTTTTTTTTTTTTTAATCTGTACTATGTTATATGTCCATCCAAACATTCCTAAGTCTGCATAGCCAGACAACAATGTAGTTAATTATCTTGTAATTAAGTCTCTCAGGGGTGTTGTTCAACTACCATCCCCTGTACCATCTGACCATCATCCACATTCATTACATTGGAAATAATGGCATCCCTATGGACACTGCAGAGTCTGTAGTTTCTTTCCTTTTTGGAGCCAGAAAAAGCTTAACCTGGCACATAATAGCATGAAGAAGAGAGGAGAAGAGAGGGGAAGAGAGGGAGAGAAGGGTTGTTTTCTCCTCTTTGTGAAGGTTGGAAATGCGATGAGGAGGGTATGATTGTGACAAAAAAAGCTTTCAGCTATGACAGTTTTGCAGCATTTCCTGAAGGGGGGCAGCCTCTTGATCCTTTTTAATATCCTTATTAGTCTCCAGTTCAAGAAGCGTGTGTGAGGACATGTTTAACTCCCATTGAAGTCAATGGTTCTTAAGCATATGCTCAAATTTTTTCGCAAATCAGGACTTTAATCTGTTCCTTATGTACATTTAGGATTACAGAGAAGTCTTCTGTTTTTGAAGTTGCTGGAAACATCAGCTTGCTGATGGGAGGTGGGGGAAGGGAGCAGGACTCCATCACTTTCAGAAGTCTGCAACTTTCTTGTTTAAATTTTTTCTAATTTTGACCAGAAAAGTTATGTTTACTAATTTTTTTATACCTTCTCAAATACTGCCTATTAGATTCTTATGTGTGCTGCAGAAATGTGAGTTACTGACACAACACAATTCTAGGTTTTCATTAGTTATAAAGTCACAAATACTAAGGTTAGCGTCTCATTCCTCCCTCCTTCCTCTATAAAGAACTCTTACCAAAACCCAAAGAGATTTATTCCTAGCAAGGGGGAAAGACGAGTTGAGACAAAAGCTGTAAAACTGTCTCCATCCTACACTGCAAATGCACCTCAATTCTGGCATCTAGTGCTTATGGCTATTTCAGTCCTGGAACAGAACCCTCTTCACCGAGCCTGAAGGTTGTGCCAAACTGTATGGTGATTTTTGTGATATGGAAAAAAGCCCACTGGAGACTAACCGGAAAGCAGCCAATCTTGTGATCTGATCCTCATGTGAATTTATGTCTCCAGAGTTCAGATTTAATATCTTCTGTAATTTTACCATGCACTCTATTTGCTGATACTACACTGAAAAACTCTAGATATTGAAAATAACTGCAAAATGGCCAAGCCCAAGAATTCAAAAGTTATCAGCAAGGCTCCTGTAGCTTTTCTTTTCCCTCCCTGCCTGCAGCTCCCTCTTCCTCCCCAAACTGTTCTTAAAACACACTTAGCAATAAAATAGCACAGTATAACCAAGTGCTGGTCCAGTCAAATCAAGCGGACTGTCCAGGTCCCTAGCTGCTGTTATTTTAGATTTGATACACACATGTACACGTACATTCACACACCCTCCAAATATGTATGTTCATGTCTATTATATCAATGAAATGGAATCACAAAAAATATTCTACTGTTTTCAAAATTCTTGTTATAGAAAACTAGAGCGAAAGGACAAATTGCCAATGCTATTTAAAGAGTTTACAGGCCCCTTCAAAATGAGACTTTACTTTCTTTGAAGCACATTCCTTCTGGCACAAGTAATTATTACCTAAAATCTTGGAATTAAGAGAGTGCATTTTAAGAAAGCTAGATTCATTTTTTTCACCGATTTAGCTTAGTTCCAAATACTCCCTTTTTACACAAGGCTCTGCTCAACACTAGGTACATCACTGGTTTTAAATACTAACAATCAGCATTGTCATGTCTAGGTCATGCTTGATTTCCGCTATAGCTGTTTATAGAATCTGCTCTGTGGTGCACACCCTTATGAAGTTAAAACCTCAAGAAGAGAAGAGAGAGCACACGAAACAACTTTTTTTCTCTTTTTTTTTCCTGTTTACTCTAAGCCTTGCACACTTTTCTTACACACCATAAATGCATAGAAGAGCCATGACTGACCTACAGTTACCAAAAGTAAGTTCACAGTAAAGCAATTGATAGTTTGGGGCTGATGGGATAATGACACAATATTGCTTCTGGATGTTTCTTGCACATACCAAAGACAGAGAAGAGTGTGAATGGAAAAAGGAAGAACACACTTAAGACAGTACAGAGAAAACATTGAGGCAGATAAGAAACAGGATCCAAAACATGGGCTGAGCAGCAACTGGGCAACACCTTGCAGGGAAGTAAGTTTAACTCTGAGAGGATAAGCTGGAACCAGAAGAAGGAATCTAGGAAGGGAATTTCAAAAGAGTGTGATTGAAAGGTAGGATCATTTCATCAGCTTTGGGTTTAGCAGGATTAAAATAGGAGTCGAGAGAGGACTAGGGCAGGAAAACAGGTTTCAATTTCTGCTAAGTGGTGTAAAAGTCTTTTGCAAAACAGTTTGAAAACATCTTGGAAAGAGAGAAGATTGATAAAAGCAACTTGCAAACTCTCATGGCAAAATAAGATCTTCTAAACCATAGTTCTCACCCTGCTCAGAAGAAGCAGCAGCCCATGGCCTTGTACTGGGGAAACCAAGGACAAAGTTGTTTTGCCCTGTAAAAAGATGCTTTGTGCTTACCCCAGGTCTCTTTTGTGAGCCTTTTTTTCCTACGTCTGTGCATTCTTGCCCTGGAAGGAAAGGAAATGCTGTCTGCTTTTATAAAGAAACCGACCTTAACTGCATAAAGTTAGCTCTTAGGCTTTATGGAGAGCAGAGATACACGAGACATTAAATGACATGGCAGGGAAGGTGCGAAGGCTGATTAGTGAGACCTTCTCTCTGTGCTTGTTGTGCAACATGTTGCACATGTTCCCTGGACTTGCTTCAGTTCCCAAACTTGCAGAAATACTCTTCCAGAGGTATTTAGGGAACACATACCCCTCACCAAGTAACTTCTGAACTAGTAAGGCTCCATGTAGGGTTCATATGAACACCTCAGATAAAAGCAGTACTTCTTGCATTTCTAGCTCAGTGTCGATTTCACCTCCACCTTTTGTAATAAGAGTCTGCTGATATGTTAACACGGTCCTTTTAATTAATACGCCAGCAATAACATGTAGTCAGACTCCACTATATGGGTAGCATCAAGTTTTCCACTTATCTACATAATCAAGTCAACCATATGTTTCAAGGTTAACATGGATGCAGCTCTTAGTTTGTGTGTGTGTGAATTAAGACTATCAATTAGTTGTGGAAACATGCTTGAAAAACACAAAGCAAACCAGAGCCTCCATAAATAATATTTTTATGGTATCTACCCATATGTTGTGAAACTACAAACATTTCTTAGCCGCACACCATCGAGCTGAAGGAATCAATGACAGATTAGCAACCGACATGCTTGTGCTTAACTTTTTCAACATTATACTGTTAATTCCAAGAGAATTATACACGGTAACCTAAGCTTCAACAGGATTAGAGCATCAGTACACAGACTGACAAAGCACTGAGTGGCTTTTGCAGGAGGGAAGGAAACAGCTTTCCCAAGAACTTTGAAGGATTGGGTCATTCTGTAAGTTATATTTCACCAAACATACTTCAAAATGGCTGGATGCATTTAGCCACTGTACTTGAAACACACAATTTCTATCAAAAAAAAGTGTTTGTTTGGGTGTCATGTCTGGCAAAGCTCTCCTGATATGTTTGCAAATACAAAAACATTAAATCTCTGATATTTCTCATGCCAGCAGACTGCAAACTCAATTGGCGCCTTCTCTGCATGTCTAAATTTCAGTTTGGAACCAGTGAAATAAAGATAGCTTTATAGGGTTCGAATACTGTTAGGTTTCTGCACATACCCTCATATTAAAGCAATAAAGAAGTTTACCTCGTAAACTTGTAGCAATGTATCAAAGTGTAAAAAGCAAAGGGGTCAGAATGAGTGGAAAAAAAAAATTAAAATGCAAAGCTAAACCAACACTACAAGAAAGTTTGGCAGCATATTTCTTCATAATGTAAACTAATGCAAAATATTTGTGCCCTTGTCTCCAGCTTTTTCTCCTGTCCATAGTCACATCATTTTTTAAAAATTTATAATTTAAGTTGTTCTATTTACTATTTTTAGTAATAATATATTGTTTCATAAAAACAAATAATACAGACACAATAGTCATTCTTCTTATTGACCAAATAATATAATCTATTAGAAAATCATGTAAATTAAAGTGGTAATACAAGAAAAGATAATGCTGCAGATTCAAGATGACTTACGGACAACTGCTAATGAAGCCTCCTATTTTTATCTGACTCTTCTCCACTGATCCATAACTGTTGCATCTTGCATTGCCTAACAGACTAACATTACCTAACAGTACTGTTCTCTTTAGTGGATCACTGCAGTTCTTAAGTTATTGTAGGAAATTGAAATCTGACTAATGTAAAGGGGGGTATTTTTTATTTTGCAATTAAGCAAGTGCTCATTCTGCAAGGATAAATGGAAATTGAAAGGCTAGACAGGCGTACACTGCTTCAGAAATGGACTTGTGTAAAAAAAGAAAGAGAAGGAGAGAGGCAGAGGGAGCCGGGAGTGAGACCATTAGTGTGTATTGTTCTAATGTCCCCAGGAACGCAAAGACTTAACACACAGCTGCAGCTTGAGGTCATTGTGGTACTCCCAAAACAAGAATATAGAAAGAAAAAAAAAAAAAAAGAAAAAAAGCGCTTAATACTACTATGCCACTTCTGCATCAACCAAATGAGTAATTCCAAAGTGCAAAGGACTTGCAACATTCTCAGTTCTCCCTAAGCCCTATGTAAGGCAAGTATGACTCCCGGACTTTTACTAGGTTTTAAAGTCTAGTTCAGAAAATATCAATTCGAAAGGAGTGAACATGCCTTAGCCCCCATTAAACTGCTGTTTTCTTCTGGCAGAAAATACTGTCTGGCAGTCTAAGCACAAAGCTTTACAAGGCATCTTTGAGCAGTGGATGTCGCCATAGCCACCCGGGCTTGCAGTCACACCACTTTTACCAGCTCAGTGTACCAAAGCCTTGCAAAATATGCCATTGTACAGTTTATCAACATATCTGACTTCAGTTCTTTTCCTTTCACTAAACCAACTGATATTTTCATGAATTTAGGAGACATCTAGTCACTGCTCCTACCATTTTTTTTACAGTAATAATCACATTTTAACAAGTAGGTTTTGCTTGTCCATGTATCTTACAAGGATGGGGGGCTACAGTGTTCTGGTATTCTGCACCAGCTGGAATAAAATTAAAGGCTTGAAAAGCTACTGAGACCAGTGTGCCTGAGGAGCCTCACTCACCCCGTAAAAACACCCCCTTCCAAAGAAGCCCCCGTGCACACTCAGGGTACGTTGCGTACTTCTACAATTTTTTGCTTGGCAGGTAGAAAACCCCACGGTTCATCCAACTCTCTTCAGAGCTTTATTGTCAGTCCACATATGTCCAACAGATTTTTTAGCATCTATTTTTAGAAGGACCAAAGTGGGAAACAGTTTTTTCCGCTTGGTAATTTTAAGTGACTAATGCCCCCAATTCACCAAAATGTGTAAACATACACTTAACTTCAGGTGTGCTCGTATCAAAGTAATAACGACTACTTCTGCTGTGAAGTCCTGGCTCCACTCAATAGTTAGTTTCGACTTCAGCACACCCAAGATTTCATTCATCTCCCAACATACAAAATTAAATGCATACTGGCATCACCGTAGGATCACAGTCTAAGAATTAAAACTCACAATGGTGGCAGAGGCTACTGAAGTGCATCTAAAGCAGTTTATGTAAGGCAGCATTTGCTCAGGCTTACTTGCTAAAAATAAAAAATAGCTATTAGAGATCTGAGAGAATGCAGAAGGAGGAAAGACTTTTAAAAGCCTGCAGTAATCTGTTTCAGTTTTAGTTTTTCATATCCTATTTGCTATAAAATAATATTCAATCAACCAATTTTTCTCTAGTCCAAGAAGCAGCGAAAGAAAGAAAGAAAGAAAGAAAGAAAGAAAGAAAGAAAGAAAGAAAGAAAGAATATTACTTGGCTTCCAATTAGGGTTTCATAATCCACTGGATTTTATTGGTTTAGTAAAACTATGCTCTTCCATCATAAATGAAAGATTTGACTCATTCCTTTGAGACTTGTTTCTTCTGCTGTTTGGTCAATTATTTTGTTTCATTTGTTGAAAAGAAAGATAAAAGGAAACATAGGTTCAAGTACAAAATAACTTTTCTTTTAAATGACTGTTAAGTTTTCATGTATGTTTTCTTCTGTATGTATTTTAAGGGCCCCTTTTCCCACTACTGCAAGATTTATTCAGCACAGGTAATTTTCAATACGAAGTTCAGACTGCTTTTCTCCTTTGTATGGAGGAAGAAGCTCCCGTGATTTCAGACTGCGTAGTATTGAATGATTGCATTCATCATTAAACAACAAAATATTGAGTAGTCAATTTCCAAATGTGATTTTTGATTTTTCTTTTGATGTATAATCACAGGCCTATTTAGTAATATGCACAACTTCCAATCAAGTAACATACCCCCAAGACTATTTGTAAAATTCACAGTTCCGTACGGAAAATAAACTCACGTTCCGAATAGGAGGTATGTTACTGTCTTCCGTAGGTCCAAGATCTCAAAATGAAGGCCATCCTCCCTAATCTACAATGAATATTATATCTTTAATATCATTGATGTCAACAAGTAGAATTTTGACAGCCTAAGTTGTCTATTTATAATGTTTAGTAGAAGACTTCAGAAGCAACTTTTCATGCATGACAGTGAACTGTCTACTACTATATGCCATTATATTAATGATTTTTTTTTCCACTCTTAATCACTCAGTGAATGCTAGGATACAGTGATGCAACCCTGCACCAGTGATATTACAGATATATATAAGAAATTAGCAGAGATTGAATAACATCAGTGTGATTTAAAATTTTGTCTATTAAAATATTATTTTAAATGGATATGGTTTAGGTAAACTTATCAAAGGGCAAAGATTTTATAATATATATGCATAAATAAAAAGGACAACAAACGCTAGAAAACTAAGACTGATGGCAGCAGTGGTTTTTTAAACAAGCATTCCTTTGCTGTGTTTGCCGCTGGAAGCAGGGGAGACAGCATATCACAAAAAACCATAAGCACTGGCATGGCTAACTGGTCTATATCCTTCTCCCCTGCTAAGCTACATTCATAGTAAGAATGCGCGTCTTAAAATCTGGTACTACCAATAGTTTTGTCATCAATATCTTCCAGGTGAAACTCCCCTTAGCATGTATGTTTATAAACCATTTATTTTAGTGATTCAAATACTTCAAATACTAGACTGTGTGCATCCACCACAATTACATCAAACTATTTTTTAATTCAAACTTTCATTAAATACAATAGAAAAGCAGCTATCTGGTCATCAAACACCCCAGACACTCACCCCAGCAGTCAAATGACTTCTTGCTGTGCACACCTATGCAGCCACACAAGCTCGTGCTGGTAAAGGTGATGCGATTGCCCTGCTGAGTAGTGGGAAGAAGGTTTTTTCTGCGGGGTGGCTGCACACCGGCTCACTCCTACCCTGCCACCAGCAATACTTGAGAAACGGTGATGCAGATCTGTAAGTCTTTAAAGCCTACTAAAAAAAGCGCGCACGCGCGCACAACACGCACACAAAGCTTTTCATTAAATAAAAGCTTACAGTATTTTACAAATGGAAGGAAAGCACTGGTATTGCCATTGTATAGGTTGGGGAAACAGACATAAAAGGATAGGGCACAGGCTCAAGACAGATCATAAGGCTAGGTTCAGTGCCCAGCTGTGCACTGATGTAATGAAGTAGCCTCAAGCACTGTTTATCAAACTTCTGTGACACCACACTATTTTAGTTAGAAACCTTATTAGCGACATATGCAAGTATTTATATTTAAAAAATATGACTTTGCTTTTGCATCCTTTCAAGTTGCATTCTTATGTGTATTAGAACAAGGACACAGGATAACATAGCAAAAATAAGGATTGAACCCAACCCCACCATAAGTACATTTTACTGCTAGATTTAAACTTTGCTCATTCTAGCAGATGAAACCAGATTTATTTTGCTTCCATTCTGGAAACTAGCAAAACTGCTTGGTAGAATACATTTTGCTACTGAAAGAAACATGCTACAGTGACCATTCATACTGCCGTGTAACATTGTATTTGCTGAAAGCAATAATCCGCTGAGCAATATCAGATTATTAGCAGCAGCAAAGATAATGTTGTCACCTTCCCTTGAATTTCAAGATACAGGACTCAATCCTACACATGAGGACTTCAAAGATACAGCATATCGGGTCATCACATCACTAAAGAATGAGTAATTCCAAACGGCAAACTACATACAGATTAACAGGCTCAAATAAAAAGCACTTATTAAATAATTACCATGTCTAAAAAGGGCAACAAGTCTGGCAAAAAAAATCTGGAATCTGATTACTTACTGTGCAAAGTACCAGAGAAGTTGTGCTAGACATGTTAGGAAAAATTTTATCCTAGGATATTAAAACCAATGAAATTAAAATTCAACTTATATATATAATGCTGAATTGGCAATGTTCAAACAATCAGGCAATCCTAATATTTTATCAATAAATATCTGCAAGAATTATAAAGCATTTTTCTTTTCCTACCATGCAACAGCAGTTTAAAAATCCTGAAAGGTGACTACAATGATGATTTTTTTAAAAGTTTTACTGGAAGTTTCTCCAGATATTGCCAGAATGCCTGGATCTTTAATCCTCATGTGTCCATATCTCCTTCTGCATTTGCTTCTAGTACCACACTTCTTATTCATCCAGACCCCTCAGTGACTTTGCTTTGAAGACTGGGATCCCTGATAGTGCTTAATATCAAATAATAAAAGAATAACATCCAATTACATTTCTGTGCCAAAGATCTAAAACAGAGTAACAGAATTAAGCTCCAATGGCTTAAAAAACCTTGAGCACTTCAGTAGTTCCACTAGAGTCAATAGACCTTCTCACAAAAACATTTGTGCTCCAGTGAATGTCTGGATTGGGACCCTGATGTTTCGAAAAGGGCAGGTTGGGGGGAGGAAGTGTAAATCCTACTGAATGATATATATAAACAGACAGAAATATATAACGAGAAGCCATACTTATTTCTGCCCACACAAAATTATCCTTTGGCTATGGGCAAAGAATTCTGAGAACGTAGCAGTAAAATAGTGTTTAAAAATTTTACAGTCCTAGAAAAGTTCCTGATTATATTTCCTGAGAGCAAAAGTGAACATATTGCAAATTTTTGCCTATTAAACAATCCAGCAAGTAGCCCACTAGGTAGGCCAGCATTTGCTAAGCAATCAGCCTTAAAAGTTTTCTCCTAAAGCTATGATTATTATTCATTGGATTTTGAACTTGTTTCATTTATGAAATCTACTGAGGTGTTTTTTTGTTGGTGGTGGGGATTTTTAATGGTAAGTGATGCTTTGATACTGGATACCAAACAAATTAACTCTTTCCAGAAAAACTATGCTTTATTATGTATTTTTTTCTTGCTTCCGTTTACAACCACGCTGAAAAGCACAGACATATTGATGAATCAGTTACACAGTTCTTTTTGACTACAAGTGTGCAGCTCATTTTTCTTACTGATGTGTTTCAGAAACCAATCAGAAGTCCTCAAAACCCATGATTTTGCAGTATTTATAATCATTTATCAAAATTACCTGCTTTCTAGAGACCATTTCAAACAAGTACATATGATTTATGATATTTAGATGTGTTTAAAGTAAGTTCCCTGGAGATGTAACTTTTTACTGCTTGCATGTTGAGAATAGGTAGGTTATAAAAGATTTTAAAACACTGGAAAAAAAAGAGTATTGGGGTTTTTTGTGCGATGAACAATGAACAAAAACCAGCAGAACAGCTATTGAAACACTGGATTCCTGAAATGTTTTTGTAGGTTTAACAGCAGCATTTCTATAGGATACTATTGTAAATACAGTCAAAAATATGAATAGTTGTTATTACCTGGTAGCCTTTCCTTGGAAATCTGCGCCATATAAAAACATTTTTCCACGTCAAACTTTAAAAAAAAAAAAAGGCTTCTCATGCCTGGGGGCATGTGTTCAATTGCATTAGACTTTAATCGGAATCAAATTTACTTTTAATATATATTTATATCTATTGCAATTTAATGTTTGAATAGTTGTAGTGTTTAGAACTCCTTCAACAGTACTCAGCTTCCCTCTAATCTTTTCAGCATAGTACTGATTTTTTTTGCCGTAGCATTGTAGGCTTCCTTAAGGCTACCAGATTCACTTTCTTCTTTTTGTATTTCTCAGTAAGCCTAGATTATACTTTCTATATAGGCATTAATAAGTTTTTCTCCTGACTGAAGTTTTAAGAAAACTTGGACCTAAGTAAGCCAGCCTAGACAACCGCAGTAGTAATTTTGCATTTGATGTGTTCTGCATTGTGTGAGAATCAAAACCTACTCTATAAAACCCAGAAATAAAATGGCCTCAAAAGTCCCAGGCAAGTAATGAGAAGGGGAAGCATTAGAAAAATTCAAAATATTCCATATAGAACAACTCATACCACAAGGCAACAAAGCACTCAAAGAATATGGTTTTTACACACTCAGCATGGTTTTCATCCGCACCTCATTAGCACACAGATAATTCTGACCATTAGTGCATTTTAAAGTAAGTGATTTTATTTGTAACCTATCCTCGAATTTAGTATCGTCTTTTTACTCCTACATCCTTGACATACGCAGAGCTGAGTTACAAAGGCAAGGATGCAGATGCCATTATTCACTGCAAAACGTTAACATCTAAAGATTTGTGTGCATCACTCCTCAACTCGCAGGCTAGTTTACTGACCCACTTCTGGGCCTACGCAGGTTGAAAGGAATGTTCTGAAGATAATGAGAGAGCGACTACAAAACCTGGAGACACTGACAGCTGTAGCATGCAGGGGTCGATGACTAAGCAACCAGTATTTCTCAGTCCTTTACAACAAGAACAGTTGACAATTTCACCCTGTTCTGTAGCAGCCTATTCAGTATCTTCAAAGGGAACTTCCCAAACTGCTTAAAACCTGGGTTAGGGCAAAAGAAAACTGTAAGTCAGACAGTTTATAAAACTACCATGAAAGCACATTTCACCTTGCTTTCTCAATCCCAAACAAAAGTATAACAGAACATAGCGCAAAATATTTCTGTCCTCCCGTTCCCCTGCAATATGTGAATTCCAGGGAAAAAAAGCAAGCACAGGGACAAACACACAGCCCATCGTCCAAAATTTTGCTCACCCTCTGGATTTTTGTTTATGATTTAAAAAAATTACACTCCCGCCATCATAACAAATAAGCAAAATGGGGTATCTCTGCTGGTAAATTTTCAGGGTATCTGTATGACTGAACAACAGTTACTAGTTTGGGAGATAAATGATACAAGGAATGTTCACGTTTTACTTTCTTTAAACTATCTATAAACTCAGCTTTACGAATCATCGTTCCTGATCCTAAACATTCAGAAATAAAAGCAGAGTAGTGCAAGAAAGGGGTAGCCTAAGGTTAATTCAGCGCTGAAGTGCGGAACAGATTTAGTGCTCGAGAAAACACTGAACATTCTGTGGCTTTAAGTGATATGCTTAAGAAGAGGAAATATATCTGTAAATAAGCAAGAGCATTAATAATTGTCTCAGAATGCTGGCACTGTAACTTAAACAGTCTCTCTTCACTTCTTAGTTATTTACTATTAGGATTTCATACAAATGCCTGTTGAAGTAGTTCCAAGTGTGATGAATATGTCTCCAAAAAGTGGGGAAGGCGTGGATGAAATTCTTTCAAGTATGGTAATTTGTTTAAAAAAACAGATTAATGAGAAATAAAGGGGATTACTTTTAACCAAATGAGGGGCAATTATGGATGACAAATATAGAAACACAGCGGCTTACAAATAGTTCTTGCTGCCATACATTAGAAGGGCATTAAATATCTAGCACCAGAGTTCAGGATTAATAAAGGGGTGGGGTTAAATGTTCAGTCCAAAACTCAGGCTTTTCCTGAAGAAGAACCAAAGATAGAGCAGCTACCCAGTTGTTGTCAAAAGATGCCTATTTTCAGTTTGGGAGATTCACAATTGTGTGAACGGCCATGATATTTTTTTTCTTAGGGGAATGGAGGAGGAAACAGTTACCTGCCTTGATCTTCAGAAAGTCTTAGAAAGTGAGGTTCGGAGGACAGCACAAGATAAGCGTAACCATGGCTAAAGGCTCGAACCCTTGTCCACTAAATCTGGTGGAAGACTCCAGTCACGTCAGAGCAAGGTTTGGGACATTTCCCACTGGTGTTTTTTTTGGTTTGCGTTGCAAAATGAAATAAACAGAAAGCGATACAGATACTTCACTGACAGTGAAAGAGACCGATTTCCTTTTTTCCTTCAGCTTTAAATGGAGTGACAAATACAATAAATCCTTACACTGACAGGCATCCAGTTATTTTCCCAGTAGTAATGGGGACTCAAATTTTAGTATTGCTCATACACCTCATAAAATCAGAGAATTCCTTTTATCTCATAAAATGTAATGAAGATGCAACAATAGATTTCACCACCAGTGTTTTAACTAAATACGGCTTTTAATCTTGGAAGAGTTTTCAGCCTGTATACCAGCTACGCAAGATGAAATTCAGTTAAACCCATTCTGAATTGCTGTAAACTTTTCTTAATGTAACGGACAATGAAGAAAATTATGGTATCCTTGAGGGTTATTTTCTAAAATATTTTCTGTTGCTTACCACTTTACCAAGCTCACATTTCAAGTGAAAGAGGTCACGGTTTCAGTTGCAAACTTCATAAATATCTGGAAAAGCCTTTCACTTTTCCTTCCTCGATAACAAACAATTCGCTACGCCTGCTCTTGAGTTTTCAAACTGTTGAGCCCTCTCTTTAAGTGCCTCCTGCCTGTCTCAGTGTATTTTTGATGACCCCCTGGTTTAAGCGCGCCCTAACGGAAGTGCCATCAGTCGCGTTGCCTTCGCCGAGTGGCTTTTGTCAGAGTGGGACTTTGACAGGCTTTGCCTTTTTAAAAAGCAGAGATTATGTCAAGTTTTTTTTTGCATGCTCAGCGATGCCAAATCATCGCCCTGTAATGTCTGTGGGTCTACATGTTTTTATGCTCGTCTTTAAGTAAGAATTGCAGTGATTTTTAGTCAGACAGCTCCTTCCTTCCCTCTGCCCCCACCACCAGCAAACTGAAGTGAAGCAGCTTTCTGAAAACTCCCATTCGCCCGTTTGCTTTACGGACTCCAAATTTTGCCCCTTCCACGCTGAGGATTTGATGCAGGCGCACCCAGACGCTACAGGGCAGGCAGGCATCAGCCGCCCTCCCGAACCCCCGCTTCCGAGGCAGCGTTTCCAAGCGTTGTGCAATCGCCTCGGAACGGCAGTCAGCTCCGCGGCGAAGGGGCGGAGGGGAAGGAGCGCGCTGTATTCTGAATTTTGAAGCAGAGGTGGCGTATCGGGCAGGGGGGAGGGGGACGCGGGACCAGATGCTAAAATCCTCACCGAAACTACAAGCGTTTCTCTCCTTGACTGTAGGAAACTCTCCCCCCACCACCACCGCCTTGACTTCATGCTCTATCACGTGCTGGATTTTTCCTTTTTATTTTTGCCCCCGTAGCCCTAATAAAGTTTGCTTTAATGATGGGGATCCCGAGAGCGCGTTTGAGGGAAGGAGCGACCGGGCAGCCCGGTGTCAGCGGGCGGCGGGAGCACCGCGGCGGCCGGGGCCGGGGCCGGTGCGGGGGCCGGGGCCGGGGCGAGCCGAGCCGAGCCGAGCCGCGGCGGGCGCCCCGGGGCCCGGCACCGCAGCTCCCCAGCGGCACCCTCCGCCCGGGGGTCCCGCCCCGCAGGGGAAAGCGTGAGCCGTTACCTGAGCTGTCGCTTTTCCTTTTGCCGGACCTCTTCTCTGTTTCCACCGGGGACAGAGCCTGCCTGCCATAGTCCCCTGGCGCACACGCTGCCCCCGTGGGGGTGTTAGTGCCCAGGCTGGAAGAATTTGAACACAGGACGGGGGGGCTGCTGCCCAGCTCCGGGGGTCCTCCTGAGTCGGGCTGAAGGCAGAGGCTGTGCCTGGCCGCGGCGGGAGGAGACGACATCTGAGGAATGTGCCAGTTCGTCTGCAAAGCCTGGTGCTGCTGTTGCTGGTGGTGGTGGTGGTGGTGATGGTGATGGTGGTGGTGCCCCCTATGATGCTGGCTGGCAAACATGCCCTCCTCATTGGGGTATCCCGCTATTATGCAAGAGGAAGAAGAAGAAGACAGATCAGGGTAGGACATGTGGTCAGATCTTCCATGCAGGGCAAGAGAAGACTGGGAGAAAGGGTGCAAGCTCTGCGCAGTGGCATGGGGGCTGCGCAGGCAGCCAAAGAGTGTGTGATCCATGGCATGCAAGTCTCAGGTTCCAGGCAGGAGAGTTTAGGAAAGATCCAACTTCACCACCCTTTGTCAACTTTCACTGTAAACAGATCGGGGTTGGGATTTTTTTTTCCAAAACGGCAACGACAGACTTTGCAGCAGGCAGCTGAGCTCAGATAATCCAGGTCTTTAGCCCTAGTGGCCAGTCTCCGCTGCATAAACGCTCGGACCTAGATGAGCCTTTCTCAGAGCTGCTCAGATGTCAAGAAGTGGGAGAGGTTGAAGCCAATAGAAGGTGGTCCCAGAGAACTGCTTGGAGGGGGAAACAGCTCGGAGAGGTTATAAATACAGTAGTGTGTAATGTGAGCTGGGGGCTGGCTTAGCAACACAGCACTGACCACATGCAAACTCCCTCCAAAACGCCAGCGCCGTCCCCGCGCCGAGCCGCTCCGTCAGCGGGCGGCAGCGCTGCGCGCCCGCGCCCCGGGCGCCTGCGGCAGCGGCGGGGGGGCCGGCTCCGCGGGGGCGCAGCCCGCCTCTCCCTGCCCCCGGGCGGGCCGCGGGGAACACGCCTCCCCGCCGCGGCGCCCGGCGGGGCTGCCCCGGGGCCGGCGAGGCCGCCCGCGCCCCCCCCCCGCCCCGGAGCGGATCGGCGGGGGGGAGAGGGCGGGGGGCGGCGGCGCCCCCGCAGCCGCGCGGCCCGCGCAGGGCCATCACCGCCCCGTCGGGGCTGACGGGGCCGCTCGGGGTGCCACCGCCCCCCGGGAAGCGGGCAGGGGAGCGCAATAAAGACGTGAAGCGAAATCCGCGGGGTTGACTCGGGGGTGGCCGGCGGGGGCGCGGGGCCTACTGCCGCCCCTTTCTCCCGGGGGCTGGAGGGGCTGGGCAGCGCCTCACCTGCGCGCCCAGGTGGGAGGGCGCAGCGCGGCCCAGCGCGCAGGCGGCGGCGTGTGGGGCTGCGCCGGCCGGGGCCGGCCGCAGCCGTCCCCCGCGCCGAGGAGCGCGGTGCGGCCGCGGGTGCGGGGCATTCACCCGCTCCGCCCGACCCCACCGCTCCGGCTCCCGGGATGAGCCGCAGCGCTGCCCCGGCCGCCCGCCCGCACCTCCCGCGGTCCCCCCGGCATCGGGGCTTTGGTTCTGCAACGAAACCGCCGGCGCTCACCGGGCGACCAGATCTGGCCGGAGAGAGACAAGTTTCCCTGCTTGCCCCCTGCCCCTTCCAAACAAGGACTCGCATCATTTTTATTCCCTGTATCTGCCTTTTCTTCGTTGCGGTCTTTAGTGGGTCAGGAGGGACAACCTAGAGAGCCTGGGTTTGGCTTTTTTGGGTTGTTTTAAACATGCTTGTAGTGGAATTAACAGTAGCCACGAAGGTGGCTGTTAGCTGGGTTAAATTACGATTTATTGATCACTGACCAAAGAGGTGCCCGCTGCGGAAACGTTTTGTTTCTTAGCCCTTCCTTCTCGCTCTACCTTCCTCCTCCTCCTCCTCCCCCCAAATCAAAATTAAAAGAAAAGAAAAAAAAAAAAAATAAAGAGAAAACCATTGCGCCCCTGCAGTTTAAGGCTAAATTCTTGGGTCCATGTGCGAAAGATAAAATGAATTTCAATTGCTATTGGAAAAAATCAGGAATTGTATGAGATTTGCAAGAGCTAGTTTCTTAAACGGAAATTGAGTCCTATTTTGTGGGAAATTAGTTTTGCAGACTTTCTAAAAAAAAAAAATCTAAAACTTTTGTTCAGCAGCTGCTCCACTTTTCCCTGCAGTTTCAGGCTGAGCTGGAACCTGCAGCAGTCTTTCGACGGTAAGATTTTCCCCCCTTTTCTGACATCTAATGCTTTTAAAAAATTGTCTTTAGATTTGGCTGTAGCAATGCTGTCTTTAAAAAGAGAGTGGCGTCCAAAGCAGAAGTTGCTGCCTCTGTGCACTGTTCAAAACTTGATATTTCTTCAGAATAAAGGAAATATACGGTTACAACACTGATGAAATATTTTGTGCTTTTCATTGTGTTTATCGTTTCAATATGTGCTCTAATATTAAAAGAGAGGAGTACAAAGAAAACGCAATGGCTGAACCCCTCTCGGGTCTGCTAACCCGCCGGGCTGCGAGCACAGGGGTGGCGGTGTCCCTGGGAGACGGGCAGCGCCGTGAGGCAGTAGCTGCGAGCCAGTTACCGGCGCGGTGCGTCGCGCCCGCAGCGGCCCCGCCGGCCCTGGCCCGTCTCCCCGCCGGCGGCGGCCCGAGGGCTGCGGGGGCGGGCGGCGGGGCCGGGCGCAGGCGGCCCCAGGTGGGAGCGCGGGGAGCGGCGGGGCGGCCCCCCCGGCGGGCGCCCCGCACCGCTCCGCTCCGCTCCGCGCCGCGCCGCACCGCTCGGCTCCGCGGCTCTCCAACCTGCTGCTGTCAGTCCGCCCGCCCCGGCCACGGGGGCGAGATGCCGTCGGGGGGCCGGGAGCAGGGCCGGGGGGGCAGGAATGCCAGAACCCCTCTGCAAGGGCCGCCGCCGCTGAAGCCCTGACACCGCCGCAGCTGCGAAGGGGCCGGGGAAGTCCCCAGCGCAAGCCAGTGTAAAAACGCCTTTTTGAATTCTAGGGGATGGCCGCACAGGACTTCTCGCACAGGATAAAAAAGTGAAAAAAGTGAAGCACAATGAAGAAAGTGAGAGGGTGCGAGGGGGAGGGAGAAAGATTAGGTTTCCAAGAGAAATAAGAGACGGAGCCAAATAGCACTTTTTTAGGGAGAGGTAGGAGAGGCTCCAAAAGGTGAAAAAGAAAAAAAAAGGAAGAACGCAACAGCAAGGTTGTAATGGCACGGCAAAGTGTTCGCCATTAGCTTCATAATCAAATCTTCATATTCGGGACTGTGCTTCCTTGGGCTCCTGAGTCCCCTAAGAAGTACACAAGTCCTACTTCAAGAGTTCTTATGACTTCTTTAATAAGAGGTTTTAAGCACGCTAGGACTGGAAATACAAATCTCTATAGAGCTTTATGCTTTCATTTTAAACTATGTAAGGAGAATGCAAATACAGGCAACTAATGTTGAGGCAAATAAACAACTTCAAACGCTTACTGAAATGATTCAAAAAGTTTCTGTGTGGAGTTATCAAATAACTCATGGCTATGCAATACCATCCTTTGTAAAAATTTATGACTTTTCAGTCGAAGAAAGCTTCAGTGCAAAGCTTCTCAGCGAAATAATTACTGAAGAAAGTGTAAGCAGTTATTACCTCTCAATATTAAAGATTGAATTCTTGTACGTATTGTATCTTTTCAGAATGTGCATTTGACCTACATGTGGTACAAAAGCATAACTTAAATCAATGCCAGCAAGTTTGCCCAAAGCTTATAACATCAAGTGAAAAAATAGAATGTTTTAAATATATGAAAACAGTAAACTGTTTAACTCATAAAAACATCTGGAGCCAACACAGTTTGGAACATCATTTATATTTTCATGTATGGGCTAATATTTGCATTCGCTTTGTGTTTTTCGGTTTTGGTGGTGGTTGGGTTTTTTTTTAACTTACGATTTATGGGGAAAGAGAACATATAAAATTGACCTGAATGAACCAGTGTACAATTCCTCCTCTTCAGGACTTTTGTAGTCTTGCTCAGTTTTTTACGTTGGAGGCTGAAAGCACCATCTTCCTGAATATCTATCAGAATGTAAGTAGGATTCTTGAACAGTTCTTTCTAGTGTGCGGTTTGCATATTTGCAATATGCATATTGCAGTAAAATCAGACAGATAGTCATACTTGGGGACCACCGTTTGAGTGGTATAAATTGTCATAACTTTGTTGAAGTCAGCAAAAAGATGGCAATTTACGCCCTTTAAGAATAGTCTCCTTACTGTCAAAGAGAAAGCTTACAAATATGAATTCAGTTTTTTTTAGCCAAAGATTTTATTGTACTCAAGAGCCTACCAAAGCAAGAGGACGAGGTTTTATTGTACTGTAATTATGATCAGTTCGTATTTTTCCATGGCAATTTGGTGAAGGCAGGCATCATTATTTAACCTTAGAGTCAATCCAGATTCACAACAGATGTATGTTTATTTTCAGTCTTTTCTTTTTTCCCTACATTTTGCCTGTTTAACTCCCATAGAAGCAATATAATTCGTTTCTCTTGATACCTGTGCTGCAATGGAAACCTACAGATATAAGCAATAATAAAGCCCGGGGATTATGCATCATTTAAGAGATGCTTGAATGCCTTAACTGAAACTCCTTGCACAGAAAATGAATAATTTTTTGACTGACCGGTCAAAAATACTGAATCCCTGACTAGTTAAGAATCACGATAATCATATTTACCATTCATAAATCTACAGTATACCAGTATCTTCATGATACTTGGCCATAAAAACACTTTTTGTGAGAAATCACACTACCACAATGCATACCACATAACTTTAACATTGCATTTCTGTGGTGTACTTCCATTTCACTCTTTTTACCGTTTACATGTGCCATGGTTTAACACTTATCAGACACAATTTTTGCTTTAAAGACTACAACATATCTATAAAAACTTCAAGCCTGAATCCATATTTTCAGCTACTTCTCCCATATACATATGGATTCTGTTCTAATTTTCACGATCTCCAAGTATTACAAATTTTAGAGCTATGCCAGCAATTTAGTATATTACATAAAAGTTGTGCTGAACTATGAGGCCCTCACTGAAAATGATTTACAAGTTTGCATTACATCATTAAAAGTTATTTGAATTGCCAGCCCACTCTAACCAGTAAAATATCTCATGCTTCCTATTTAATTTAAATAAACCAATGAAATATTAAAATGGTTAATGTACTTGAGGCTTCACACCTGAACTATGATGTTTCAGGAATGCTTTTAGAGTTTAAGCTATGGGAAACTTGCATTCCACATTAGATACTCAAAAGCCCCAGAACAAGTTGCCTTCAAAACTTTGGTGTTTGTTTGTTTTAGAAAGTTAATTTATTTGCAGACTGAACCATCTTGCACAATACTATTTGTTTCCCAATCTGCATGTTATATCGCAATTTAACAATTGTTTCATTCTTTCTAGTGTTATCTCCGCTTAAGAACGCTGAACTAAAAAACAGTTATGACAAGCCTTGTAGGGTACTTTAATAATACGTATCTTTCATTTGTATTTAGAAATGTATTCAAAGTGCCTGTGCAGGCAAGTCAATGATGCCTGAAAAATATGTTTCCCATTTTGGTTTCTCCAGATCTTGACAGTTAGACACTACACTCAGTCCATTCTCCTATTAAAATTACTAATCACAGAGAAAAAAAGGCTTCTATTTTTACATATTATTAATTTTATTATTTTATACAATTTGCATTGTGGATTTTGATCTGTATATGTATTCAAAAGATATTTTACCAGAGCCCCCACTGAAAATACAGACGTAGCTGTTCACGGATGAAAGGCAAAGTTCATTTTCAGCACTCTGTATTTTTAACAATGCTTACTTCTTACTGTGCTGCACAGTTAATATTTTCCTGATTATACTTCAAGTTTTAACTACCCCAAAATAAAAAATAGAGGTGATTCAAATGTTTGTGCATCAAATGTTTTACGCTATGACTTATACCCGTTTACTGGGTAAATACGCAGTATGCTTACATTACAAAGACCGAACCAGGGAAAAAACTCCACCATTACCTGAAATATTTATTGTTGCCTGGCTGACATTCCTAGGCCCTTGCAGGACCAGCAGCAGGGAGCATATTTCATAATTCTGCCTCTATCAGGGGATGGTAGGAGAGTGATAAGTCACTAATCTTCATCACCTCTTTTACACGTTAATGAGTAAAATACTACTCACAGTGTGTATTCCTAGTCATTTCCAATTTTCTCTGCTCTGGAGTGAGAAAAAGACACATATGCACATATCTATGCACCAACAATAAATAACTACAAAATATCTAGGTTTTAATAGCTGCTGGGATTATGTCACTTACTTTGCAGGTGTGTTTGCTTATGATTTATAGTGTGATGAGCTCTAGACTTGGAGCAGAAACCCCCAACTAGCTAGTACTCGGAACAGAAAGATATTCACTGCCCTGAAGACCTCAGGCTCTATTCATTTCACCAGTTTCACGTGGGAGTACTCCTGTGTTTTTACAGAGTCCTATTTGTGTTCATGGTGATTTGCTTGACTAGAAGCGTTTGCAGGATTGGAACCTTAATTAATAATAGCTGTAGGAAACAAAGAGCTAAAAATTGCTTGTACTTTTTTTATGCATAGCTGCATCATGCTCCTCAAAGCCTAATATCAGATAACGCTAACAACAGATACTGGATAGGAAAAATTAAATACAATGTAACAATTGTTTGAAATGATAATTTTAGATTAAACTGGTTTTTTTTAGATACAGATATTATGGCTTGTGAAAGAATGAGAAAAGGAAAAAAAAAAGGCAAGCTAGATATCCCTAAAAAATACATGCCAAGAAGAGCTTAATTTGCAGAGGCATCACCGAAAGACAAAATCATATCTGTCTCAAAGATTCTGATTCGGGAAAATATTTTAAGTTTGCTGGTGTCAGTGACACTACTGACGTTAAAAAAAAAAGGCAAGCTCTTAACTGTCTTGAAGAAAGGTCCAGGTGGCATACCTTAAGGAGACTGACACCTTCCAAAACCACATTTGCATAAACTCATTTTTTTGTTTTATTTCCCCAAAACAAAATGTAGCTTTATTGATGAGCTGTGAATATATTACACTTCTTGAAATCAACCTTTCCAAGACATTTGCATTTGTTATGCTTTATTAGTCATCACACTTGCGTGTCCTTTGATACAATGCAGATAGGTCTCAGGGTGGGTTCAATAAACTGTTCCAGTAAGGGACTGTCTTTGAGGCACTTTCACATCATCTAAGTATACATATCGGACTTTGGCATGCTGAATCACTCTCAGGAGCCACCTTCCTTTCCTCATCGATGCCTATCTATCTCATATATTTCATTTAAATTAGATGCCCACAATAGAAGTGTGAAGGCCATGTACTCCTAATCCTTCTTTTCTAAATGGAAAGTGCCTAGGACCGTGGGCTCAGTGAAGCTCAGCTGTACAGCAAAGAAGAGGTATATTATTTGGCATACTTTTCAGCTGACTGAGACACAAATGCAAAATACAGCACGTGGGGACACTGTCTGGATTTATGCAATTCCCTCATAGGCATTTTGTCCATGAACTTTACACATTTGTGCATTTGAGCTGTAGAACGTATCACTTAGGGATTTAGATTTTATTTAATAATCCAAGTATATTTCAATACAAGATGGTAAACTAAAAATATTTTCCATTTAACTGTTTCAAAACGCCATGTGCAAGAGAACACAACAAAATGGAATTAACTCGTAACATATGCAACTCTTATTTGTGCAAGAGCAGTATATGCCCCTAAATCCAGACTGCAGCATCTGGAGGCATAGCATGTCTCTAATGGAAGAGAAAGGCACGAGACATGTCAGCTTCTTGGCTATGTTACACTGAAAGCCGTGCCTTTTCCTTCGTGATGCCCAGTGCAACTCTGATTAAAACTAATGAAGCAGACACTGTCCAGGTAAACTGCCTTGGAAGCATTTTGGATTTTTCATCTTATTAGTTGTAGGCAGTAGGATTAAGCTGAGATAGATATTTACAATATTAAAAAAAACTTATCTAAAGCTCTTCCATTTGAAACGATCAGGTTTGAATGAAAATATCCCATGGTATGAATCATGCGTTCATAGTGCATCCAAACATACAAATTCCCATTTGTAGAAACAAGTTTTGCTGTCACCAAGATATTTGTAGTGCGTCTTCCTTATTACTACTTTTTACTTCTAGCAGTATTACAGAATAGTGTATTCTTCATATACTTTTACTACTGTAGAGACTCTGAAAACATTTTAGAGAAACAATTCATCCTTTAAGTTTTACAGCATGAACTGTCTTCAGACTTGACCTTGAGAAGTGTTGAGTTTTCTCTTTTCCCCATCGACCTCGCAGGATCAGCTTCATTGTTAGACTGTAATAGCAATTAAAAAAAAAGCACAGCTAAACCTAAATACTGTTCCTTGTGGTTAAAAAAACCCAGACATGTATGAAAGAGACCTGGTGGATAAAAGATTTTACTAATGAATTTTCAAATTTTTATTGCACTGAAATCGTTATATGATTTGCTATAGAAGTTGAGACATCTAATTTTAAATTTTCTTTCATTCATTTTTATCAGTGAATCTCCTCTGTTATATTCATACTAAGCAAGGGAGAAAGTATGTCTGTCTATTGTAGTTACTCTTATTTGCAGAAAATGCAAGTGGAAACTGAGAAACTGCATTGCTACAAAGATTTACTAAACTTCGAAAATCCTATCATGAACAGCATACTGGATGTATAAATACGCACATGCATACACTAAAAGAGTGTGTTCAACCATGTAAAAATACGACCATACCTCCAGGCTCAAACCCTTAATGTCTGATTAAAACAAATTAGGTTAGTGCCTGTTTTCTTTTAATAATAGGGAGAGATTTTAGATGCATTCTACAAAAATAGAAAGCCTCGCATTAAAGCAAATGAAGGAGCAGAAAAAGAGCACAGATTACCAGACAAAGTTCTGACTTCACTTCCTAGCTGGGGAAAATGTTTGGGAATGTATCTAATCTAACACACCCTATAAAACTGTACAGTAGTCCCTGGTACAACAGTGAGCTGTATGGAAGAAAAGGTCACATCCCAGAGCAAAATTCCAAGATTTCAGCCTGTGATCCAAAGCTGCCTGTTTAATTTCTAAATTGTGAAGCTGTGTACCCATTTGGGAAAGTAGGTAGGTAGTCTTCCCTTATACATGTGTAGTAATTTCACAATGTATAACCCCCTGCAGCTGTGGTAACGAGTCTTTTTTTAAAACATACCTTGACTTGATGATGAGAATATTTCGCTGTAAAAATAAGTCATATATTTAATTTCTAATATGGCAGGCATGGTGCATATCCAGGGGTGCATGCAGTCAGTTTACCCTGTACAATTTGTAGTCAATTAGACTTTACCAAATGAAGTCCCATAAATATGAACATACGTTGCTTGTTTGTTTTCTTCTTTTTTTTTTTTTTTTTAAGTTTCCTTTATTGGTATCATAATAGTATGACCCAAATATAAGGAAATAACCATATCATATTAAACACAGGAATACGTTTTCACAGTCGTTTATTGTGCATAGCTAGTAAACATTTCCTGGCAAACAATTTAGAGAGTCCATAAATTCCATCCTAACGCTACTTCCGTAGCTAGATGCAATGTACCATACACGAGGGTATTAGCTCAGTCTCTCTCATCCGGAATGGGTGGATTGGAATTGAAAAATCCCCACCCCCCCATTATAGCACCATATGTCTCGAAAGTCTATCCTCTCTCAGGGCAAACGGCTCCTCTCAGATCCGCCTGATGGATCACGACTAAAATGCTGCTGTCCCTCGCTATTTAATCTAACAGCATTTCTGAAGTAGCTATCAGGAGAGCACAACAAGCCAAGCATCCCTTTGGCGTAACTGGCAATTCCCCACACAGAGAATATCAGGGATAAGGAATAGCAGAGGGAAAATCTACCACACCATGCCAATTTGTATGGAAAATTTGATCCTCAAGCTAGGGGTAGGGAAAAGAAGAAAAACTCTCACTCCAGAAAATTAAGCAGTGCTCATGATTCCCTGGTTCCTTATGTAAGCAGTTAACCAGTGTTAGTAGACCAGCTTTGCAGCATCTTCAGAGATACTGAGTCGATAAGAATTTCAAACAATTTTCTCTAGATATCTTATTTAGGTGTTTATAGATTGAGGGATTATTAAGGGAACAGTTTACCCATAAAGATTCTTGGTGGATTAGATTGCTGCTCAATCTTCTTCAGATCCCTTTCTGTGTGTGCATCAATTTATAATGGAAAAAAAAAATCCTTTAAATGACACTCAAACCGTTTGGTGTTTGAAAGAATTTGTGTGGGATGATGATGTTAAGGTCAAGTTCATATCACTAGTAGAACAGACTAAGCTGACATATTTCCACCAGTTTGTGTACTTATTACAGGTATACATTAATATCATTCCTGTTACAGCTATTATTTCCAGATTATTTTGGATTGAAAACAAAGAGTTCGCAAAAATCTGGACTCTTTCCAAGGTTCCAAAGACCAGCTCGAAAGCTCAAAGGGGTTCAGCCACCATGTCAATGCTTTACGATCTTTAATTTTACAGTATATAATATTAAAACATCTCCCCTGTACCCCTTGAATCAGAATTTGCAGACGGGTTGTGTAATAACGAAGATGACTAAGGGGAGAAAGATTTTTATTTCACTGGTCGGGGAAGTCTTTTTGGTTTTTAACTCCTTGCTTTTAAAATTCTCTTTCGTTTACTTATATTGAATGGAACCACTATTAAACAAATAGTCCCCTTAGTTACTGGTTTCATTATATATATTTGATAAACTGTGTATAATATCATAATCTTTCACCAAATGTGCTCTCCTTTGCAAGATTATTACATGAACAACAAAGGCTTTGGACTAGTAAGTATGATGGATTATTGCACCTTTTGAAATGAATTAAAATGACCAGGACATCAGGGCTCTAGAATTTTATATTTTTTTTGTGTTCTCCTTTGCCCACTGCTGGTCAGCCGGCCTTGCACAAGCATCCCTCATTTTCTGACTACTCATCTTTACAACCTCCCTGTACTTCCTCCCAGTACCTCTAAAGCACTGAGTTCAGCCACGAGTCCTTCAGCAGTACTCGGAAGAGAAGTAGTTTGTGGTCTGCAATTTGCTCAACTTATTGTCTGATGATAAAGCCCCTAATTCCTTTCCTGGACCAGGACCTCCGCCAGCTTCCTTTCATTGTGCACATGGGCAAACAGAGCATGAAGAAAGATAACGCTCCGCTTGTTCAGCACAACTCCAGCAATCATTTTCTCTTTTATGTTTCCAGTGAATCTGATTGCTGGCAAAAGCTGCCAGAAAAAGACAAGTCTGATCAGAAAGAGCATGAGCAGAGAAAGTCCAGTTTCCCAGATACGCAGCCTCGAGGACTATTCTGTACTGGTGATAGAGTGTGTTAGTCACTGGGCCCGGACAACCTTGGCCTCTCCCAAATCAAACAAGTGTTCCTGCTCGTGTGAACGTCCCCTAATAACCATTTTGCTGTGAATACTTGTCTGATTGGCACAATATGCTATTTTCTCATATTAAGCATTATGCTCATGCATGGTTATATGGATTTTTTTTCCTGACTCTCCTCATGGTACAGAATACCAATAACAAATTCAATTCATGTGTTTTATGTACATTAAATAGTAGGAAATACATCTGTGTAGAAAATGTAGCTAGTTCCTGTGCTTGCAGAGTCTCGCTGGGTTTATTGTATTGAAGCCAAATCTATTGTTAATCCATTTAATACTGATTGTATTCTCCAAATATGTTTGGTGTTTCCTTTTCGAACTGTCATATCTGTAAGGCAGTATTATGCATTCACAAGGTACTGACATACAATCGCTAAAAACAGGTAATACATTGTGTTCTTGCTGATAAAATACTTAAAACCTCACTAATTGATTTTAGATGGTGACCAGCTGAATGGTCAGTAATATTTTAATAGGATGTCTATGGAGATCTTTGCCCTTTTGCATCAGGCGCTGTCGACTGAATGGGAGAGCTTTTCATCTAAATAGAAAAGCCAAAAGGGTAAAAGAAATGAAACGGGATCATTATAAGGCAACTATACCTAAAATTAGGAATGTATACCACAGATATTCAGGTCAGGGCTATCGTCAAGAATAGTTTGCTTGCGACACAAATAGAAATGCAGTATTCCTTGTTAAAAATGTTTCTAGGGACTCATGTAGTAAGAATTAGGAGATGCATTCCCTGAAAACATTCTAGTTTAATACCATTTTTTAATAGGTTTCACTCTCTTAAAGAATGGGATTAAATCAGGGTGAAGTAATTGGGAGTTATGGTCCGGTTAGTGAACTTTACCATGAAGCTAGTGGCAAGTTAAATCATTATAATATGGAACAGCATTTCATGAAGAAAATTGCTGGAAGTCTAACAGTTTGAGTGCTACTGACTTCAAAGAGGCTGGAATTTCAGACCCAATTTCCAGAATTTTGTAATTTGTTATAATTGTAGCTGCATTTTGGGTCTGTTATGCATTTCTGTTTAAAGCATTGAAGTGAGCAATCTGCATATGGCATTATAAATAAACAGAGGCTACGAGAAAACACTGTGAATCCAGGTTCACACTTTACTCCTACCAAAAATCCCAAACGGCTTTTGTACTTTAGATCTTTCACACTTCTCAGTAACTGTGTCAATATTTTTAAAACCACACTCTATTATGCAGCAATAATTCAAATTGTAGTTGTATCAGACTGACATTTTATATCTCACTTTTTATGCCTCATTTGAAAGATTCTTATTGCTGTCACATTTAAATAATAATTTTAAAAGTCTGTATTTCTTCCATACAGGTCATGAAACATCTTTACATGGAAAAAATGCTTACAGGGTATGGAATAATATTAACATGAGCTGGGAACTTCAGAGTGTCCATAATAAAACATCAGCTACATTAAACAAATCAAAAATGACAATTTCCCTAACTGCATCCAACACAGAGGAATTCTCTACTAGACTTCAGTGTGACAGAGGAATCAGAGAATTAAAAATTAATTGCTTATGTGCACATAGCTACAACTTGATTGTATTTGTTATGAACAAATGAATTAAAATCCAATATTTATATTTGGTGATATCAGACAGTCAGCTTTTACAAAGTTGACAGTGAGTGTGAACCAGTTATTTGGAGAAAGTATTAAAGGAAAAAATTGATTGACAACTTCAATCTGCTAAACGCACTGTAGAGGACACCTCAAAAAAGTCATAATCAAGGAAAAACCTCCTACACTTTCGTTGAAAATAATAAAATTACTTCATATGGGAAGGCAGCTACTAAAAAAAACAAAACAAAAGGGAGGAGCAGGGAAAAATGTAGCAATTAATGTAAATTAGAAGCTGAGAATTATAGAGCATTGATAAAGAAAGCCAAAAGTCATAAAGAGAAAACAGAGATAAGGACAATATGAAGACATTTTGAAATTATATTATGAATCCTAACAATTGCCTTGCTCCATTATTAAATGGAAATTACTAGGACTTTTTAAAATAGCATCTAAAAAAAAAGGCATTCTCAAATACTTTTCTTCTCTATTTTTGGAAAAAGTCAAGTGATGTATTCATATCAGATGATTATGATGAAGCTCTATTTCAGTAGTAGTGCAGGAGAACGTTAAATAGCAGCTAATAAAACTAGACATTTTTAAAATCAGTAGACCTGAGTAATTTGCATGGAGGTATTTTAATACATTTGGCAGAGAACCTGTCTGCACAGTTAGTGAGGATTTTTAGTACGTCTTGGAGAACTAGGGAGGTTCAAGAGAACTATGCAAAAATTTTTGTCATTAGTTAAAAAAAATGAATGCGATGACCTAAATGTCTATAGGCATTTCAACCTCACATTGATCTCAAGCAAAATAAGGAATGGCTGGCTTCTAGGAATATTGGTTCATTTTAATCAAAGCAGTGAGAACAGAAGTTTATGGAAAATTATCTTGCCAAAGCTAACTAGATGTTGTTTAATAAGAGTATATATTTGGTAGGATAAAGGTAATTTTAGTAGTATTAAATATGCAGAGGAATATTGGAAAGTCTTTTAGTTGTTAATCATAATATTTTGATGAAGAAAAAATGTATTAAAATCAATATTGAACCTATTAAATAGAGTCAAATCTCAGTGTCAAGCATGTAGTAAGTGGAGAAAAATAATCAGTGTTTATTTTAACAGTGACCCAAAAATGCATAGCCCTGTGATATTTTTTTCTATCTGTGACTCTTTTATCAATGATAAGAAAACATATTTAGAAAGTTTGCATTTGAAATGATTGGAAGATCAGTAAATAAAACGCAGGCCAAGTCACTGTGGAACCCAGATTGTTCAGGAAACTGGCCACAGTTAAACAAACTGTAAATTTGGGTTCAGACAAACATAAGACACTGCTCTAATAACAAAGACTGTATGTCACTACTAAAAGGTAGCGACCCTGCCCGCACACTGAAGTCAGTCTGAAAAAGCCTGTAGAGCAGATAATCAGCTGGAAAGACCTGTGAGTACAACAGGGTACACACGGGTCTGGTACAACCCATGGACACATCACCAGAGAAATAAACAATATGGTGGTGTTACCTCTGTCCTTGGCATGGATGCAACCAGTTCTGGAAATACTGTGTCCGCAATTCAAGAGAGATTGTTGAAAAATTGGAAAAGGTTCAGAGGAAAGCAACGAGAATGATGAAAGGATTAAAAACATTCCTTGTAATGAAAGACTCAAGGAGTCTCAATCTATTTAGGTTATCAGAGAGAGGTTTAAAAGGCTACTTGATCACAGCTTATAAATAACTATGTGAGAAACAGAAATTTGATAACACTGGAGTTTTCAGTCCGGTGACAAAGGTATAACAGAAGCCAGTGATTAGAAGATGTAGTTGGAGAAACACACTGGAAGGTTTAAATCAAGATCAAATGTTTTTCTCCATTAAAATCTATGCTACAGTTCACCAAAAAAAAAAAAAAAAAAGAGTAATTCAGAAAAGTTCTGGTGCCCCTTACACAGGGGGGAAGACTGAATAGATGACCATAATAGCCTTCTAGTTTTATAGGCCATGAATCTACAGCTTCAATTGCAGGCTTCTCTGCTCCGTATTTTCTTACGCCATCACTGTGCAGATCCAACCAGTGCAAAGTTAATCGGAACCAGGTGGAGCCTGGTTTTTGCAGCACAAGGGAGCTTCCCCCTGAAGCTACATTGGGTAAGACCAGGATTTGACCGGACCGAAGGAATTAACACAATACGAAGAACGCGTGTCTATCATATTGACGCCTATAATTTCTAATTATTGCAAAATGTATTGATATTTGAACATGTACAAAACACTGTCTTGAGGGGTGAAATATGGTAAATTTTATGGCAAGGTGATTTTAACCCCCTCCACACCTTATCGGCTCCAGAGAAATAAAAGGAAATAGAAAATTACGCACAAACACACGAAGCACTGTGTAAGCACGTCAGAGTTTAGGAGAGAGCTAAGTCATTTTGCCTGATTTTTGTGCTCTTGAGAATTGCGTAGGTCGGTCCGAAAACTTTCTTTCAACCACAGAAGTTTCTGAATTAACATTCTCATTAGGAGAGACTGCAGGAGGAGGTGGAGCAACAAAGGAAAGAGAAATGCTTACGGAAAAAACACATATAAACAACATACCATATGTAGGACACTCACCATATGCCAGCCTCACTTTTTTCCTCTCTCTCTAATGTGGTCCAATAATTCCAGTCATCTAGAGGGTTATTCATGCTGTCTACTTCAGGCATCTGATTTAGGTGCTTTGAATTGCAGCTGCCGCCCCCTCCTACAGCCCCCCGGCACCTCTGTCTCTCTGCCAGCTATGCAGGGAAGTACAAACACCTAGGTTTAGTTCTTAAAACGGTGCATAAGTCAGATATCTAAGTTAGCCTAAAGCTGTTGTATAAATCCCACTCTTTCTTATTAATCCTTTTTTAAAAAAGAATCATTGGTATGGAAAAAATCAGTTGTTTAAATTACAGGGATATAAAAGTGCAGGAAAGTTTACAAATTCAAGGCCAGATCCTTAGCTGGTACAGTTCATATACTGGCATTCAAATAAACAGACTGATTCCCATTTGCCCCAGCAAAAGTGCAGCCTTCAAGTTGGTTTTACAAACCAAGTCAGTCACCTGATTCTGCTGGGTAAAGCACATACATTTTCATAAAATACAGAAAAGAACATTTTACAATGTAAATCCATCAAGAAAAAATCTCAGGGGAAAAAAAATAAGTTGCGTAGGAAATGGCAGCTACTGCGATCTGCAGAAAGCACTTCTCTTATAAAAGCAGAGAAAAAGTGCTGAGAGATCAGCATCAGGCCCAATAACAATTAAAAACAATGTATTTTTCTGAGGAAGCCTCTCACTTCCCTTCCTAAATAAATTGTCATTTTATTTAAAAAGCATTCTAAACACTTTGCTGCCTCATATTAGCTAACAGCTTTACTATATACTTCACTTTTACCGTGTGGTACTGCAGCACGCCGAAGTAAGCAAAGCGTGCAGAACTCAGCTCAGCACAAAGCTAGACGTATCACAACAGCAGAAAGGCAACTTTACATAAATATTGTTGAAAGACAGTGAAGAGAGAAGAGGAAATTCTGCATCTTTAATGCAAGGTCTTTAATGCTAATATATATCAAAATGCTCTGTATACTCCTGGAACCCTTCTGTTAAAATGTCTCTAACTCTAGGGACACATTGTATGAGGCAGTTATGCGCCATTTAAATGTGAAAAATGCACACTTTACTTGGAAAAAGATGTGTGATGTGAAGTGTTTTTAAGAATAATTGAATGATTTTGTGATTCATTAAATGCTTTTTCCTCAGCAAGCAAGTAATGGCTTTTCCACTAAGCACCCAAAGGGTGAAAAGTCAAACAGTTAGAAGGAGTAAAACGTCCTTACGTAAAGGATCATTTACAGAGCTTTTTGTTTTATTCCTTATCTTTTTTTTTGTTCCAAGATGAACAGAACAATGAGGGAGAGGGAAAAAAGTGAGTAACTGCATCTAGGAAATTAAAAAGATTGAATGCTGGGGACAAAAGAATATGCGGCAGTTGTCTATTCTTTGCTTTAAGAGGAAAGAGAGAAAAATTGTGGCACCTAAGCTTTATTGAATATGGCTTCACATACATATCCCTGCTGAGACCATGGGATCAGTTCTTTTATGGGAGAGAAAAAAAAAAGACCTGTTTCAATATACCCAATATATCTCTAAGCCAAAGTGTAAATCTTCAGTTTCTTTCCCTTTCTTTTTTTTCTTTTTTAAAAAAAAAATCTAGGGAAACAATCCACACCTTGACTCCTGCAAAAAAGATCTCTGGAAAAATCACAAGACGCCTGCTTAAGTAATACCCAAAAGGTAACTCCATGCATTCCACTGGCCAGAAATAATTCACAGCACGATGAATCCACAAGAAAGTCAATAGGATATTATAACGTTCTTAGGGGAGCTGTAGCTGTAAGAGCAATACAAGGCAATGCCTTAGCATGAGCTATCACTTTATATATGTGCTGTATACATGAGCATGAATTATATTACAACATTTGACACACTATGGCTTTTGATCTACTGTGACTTATGACCTCTGTCCTATTGTGACCTTTATGCCTAAACCCGTAGAGAATAGTTCAAACAATAGAACATACATGATATATGACACTTAGATAGGATAAAAGTGTATAAGGAATATAAAGACTCATGTTCAGGGCAATAGCTAGGCAAAAACTGCCAAAGATTAGGAAGATACTTCCCCTGGGATATGATATTATGAATTTTCTTGCACCTTCCTCTGAGGCATCTGGAGCCAAGGTTACTAGCCTAGATGGACCACTGGTCTGATTAGGTATGGCAGTTCTAATATTTCCGTGAACATATGCTAGTGTGGAAAAATACAGCTTATATGGTTAATAGAAAATTCTGCATAAGACAGGAAGCAATCTTTGACCAGTGACAAAATCCTTGTGAGCTTTCAGCTGAAAAGCCAGTTGAACTTTGTGTAGATTCTGTTTCCACCCAGATCAACTGTGATTTCCAGCTGATTTCAGTGGGAGCAGAAGGAAAACTGCAAAAAAGCCCCAGGTACTGTCTTGTATGGGCTAGCGCTCAGACCCCACAAGCAACTACATTTTATTTTTGATAAAAAAAAATCTAATAATCTCTGTAGATCTGGGGTCTCATGAGATTTTCCAGATAGCCAGGGTTGGCACTTACTTCCCTCCACAGGAGGGAGAATTTGAAGACAGTCTTTAACAGCTCCTCTTTATCAGCCTCTGCTGCTGCTCCGTTTTTCAACAGCTCCTACTTGGTTAGTCTGTTTCAGCAGCTTGCAGCTGCAGTCTTGGACTCCAAAGACTGGCTTCCTGATCATCAGCTACCTGGCTCCACAGAACAGTCCAGGGACCAGGCATTCAAATGCAATTAAATTGCTCTCCAAAAGAAAGCTGGAGAGCAAGAAGTAGTGTTGGCACGCTGCAGAAAAGCAGGAAGACAAAGAATCAACTGACAGTCTATATAGCATGAGACTGGAGTCTTTGGCTAAAATGTGGAATTATATTGCATCTTGGAAAAAAGTATGGACAGAAAAAGCAGCCATGGAATGAAGGCATCCATAGGTCTTGGCTGGAAAAGTTTTCAGCATTTTTCAACAGCTGGATATAGACACATCAGTAAAACTTTGATCATAAATCATATTTTTTAGTATTATTGCCATAACATTAAAACTTGTTTCTGTGATTCTGTGTGACCTGAAACTTGCTATCTTTTCATAAAACATAGAAGCTATAGCTTGTCTGTACCAGGTGTAAATTTCAATTTATTTAATTAAGCTGATTTAAAAACAAACAGAAAACAGTTTCTTGGATAGACTTTGAGTTTTGCTAAAACCAAATTTATTTTAGTACAGCCCTCATTGATTAGTTAAAGCAAAACAACGCACTGAAACTGTAGCCAGGCCTCATATACCAGGATTTATATTTGTTTGAAAGAAATCTGTTTAAAAATCAAGGAAAGTTATGCTGATATGGCTAGGTCCTATCACCCCAGTTAACCCTATTCTCAGCCCTGTGGGAACTCTGCTCTTGCACCGCTCTGTGGAAAGGGTGGAGACCTGTGGCTTCAACAGGCAAAGTCTGCAGCTGCCTCCTGCGTTACTGCCCACTTGACTGGCTGTAGATTGGGAGGTGGTTCTGGAGAAGTACAAGGAATTTGCACTGAAGAAAAAGCAGTGTAGAACAGAAAGATAATGTATTCCACAAGGCCTAGAGATTGGCAAACCACCCTTTTTGGTGAAAAATTTACACATAGAAAATCTATTATTACTATCTTCTTCATACAAGAAAATATATGACCCCCAGCTCAAACAAGCTTCAGATCATACCTGCCATGTACACATGCCCTCATACATGGATATTTCTAATGTGCTGTTCTTGATATGTTGAGGGTGTCACGTGAAATGGTGTTTGAAAGTGAGACGTTGCAAATGATGAGTTGGACGGACTGGTTTTTGCTGTTGCCCTCTCATGATAGCTGCTGTTATGGGGGATAGATACAAAGCTTGCCAACTTCCTCTGTCTTAAAACTAGTCAAAGCAATATTACCGAAGCTGGACAAACTGTAAAAAAAAACTCATTTGGGAATTTATTAAATTTTTCCTGAGATATTTCTGTTCTCAGAAGTAGAACTAGATATTGTTGTGCTGGCTAAATAATAGCAGCATTAGTGGTGAAAAGATTATGCATCCTGAACTGAGATTCACCTCACATAAGTTAAGCCATTTGTAGCCTAACTGACAATATGCAAACTTATAGTTGGAAGAAGCAGGTACTTTCAAGCACAACTCATCTGACTTATTGCAGATATCTATATAAGATTGAACCACTCCCTAGGCTCCGCTGACTCAATCTCCAAACAGCTCTTGGTAGCAGAAGGAGAGACCAGTTAAGAGGCCAGTTTTCTCCAATTCAGTTGAGGAGTAGTGTTGTCACTAGAATCCCCAGAAAAGACAACACTTCTCACTGTTAAACTACCATAAAACAAATCTATACATATGTGGATTGTCATTACATCCTATCGATAATCTAGCTAAGGGATTGAACTGTACTATTATTTAAATATATTAAAAAAGCACATGGGTTGTAAAATAATAGGCTGTCAGCAGGACTTGCCAATCTTTTTTGCATTAATTGAGACAGAGATACATTACAGAAAGAAAGCTGACACCGGTGGAGTTTCTATTCCCCCTATGACCCTGAGCGCAAACCTTGCCTCCAGACCCTTTGTCTTCACACTTCTCTGACATTGTTCCTTTCCCTGTGTTCCTTTTGTCTCTCCGCTTGTCAAACTGTTCCTCAGACACCTGGGCTTTTTTGATAGATTTCCTAACCAGTGTTTGGAACTATGCATTTTTGATCTCACATATGTATGAACCTAAACATCGTATTTAGTTTAAAGAAAAAAAGTCAAAACTTAGTACCTATTCAGAGCAGAATCAAATGTTATAATCCGTTGCCTGGGAAGTAGTTACGCTGTGCAAATAGACGTTTTATTTTTTCAAGACAAACTAGGAAAAAAACCCTGAAAAACACAACTGATTCTGGTCAAACCAAAATACATTTTTTTTGTTTCTCTTGGCCAATGTGATGCAATGTACACAGCATTCCATTGATGCACAATAGTTTATTTTCATGGATATATAAAAAAAAAGCTGAAGAAACAAAGAGTATGGTTCACAAAACTGAAGGAGGACCCACACTCTAACTTTTACACAGAATCAGGGCTGCCATTCATGCCAGGTGAGAAGTGTGTTTGATTCCTTTTTCATCATGTTAACAGGAGTTAAACCTGTATTAGCCCTCTTCAGTGCTTCCTCTTAAAAATGCCTTTGTACTGATGGACAAAAAGGTAGCTAATGTGATACCAAATACCTAGAAATAACAGATCTGTGGAAGTGCAGGTCAATAAACTGATTTTGTAGCAGGAAAATGAGTTAAAGCTATAATAAACAGTAAAACTGGTGGATAAATAGACTTAAATGACATAGGGGATTCCTTAAACAAATATAAGGAAAAAGATAAAGCTTGCTTGTTTTTGACAAGATCTTTCACTAAAACCTTTTAAAAAAACTAAACAGCCTTGTGATAAGAGATTAATATCTTACTCGGTTAATTCATATGTTAATTGGTTAAAGGGAAAAGACAGAATTAAATGGTTAGTTTTCAAGTTAGAAGGAAGTCCCAGAACAAAGATGCAGTAGGATAGACGTCTATGGAATAATGAGTGGTGTGAAAAGGGTAAATAAGGAATGACTTTTTCTCCTCCATTTTAGGAACTAGTGGGAATCAAATGAAGGTAGCAGGTACCAGCTCCAAAATGATCAGAGAAAGGTAGTTCTTCATACAAATGGAACAACAGAAGTTGTGGATGCTATAAGTTTGCCAAGGTCAGCAGCTAAACTCATGGCAATAAACAGTGACTATTAAGCATGAGACAACACTTTGGATGGAAAAGTTCCTGAGCCACAAACTGTTGGAGACAGAGTAGTTTGGGGAAATATCAAATATGTGTGTGTTGGTTTGGGGTTTTTCCTTCACTTTTCCTCTATCTGTTGCTGTGCATTTTCAGTCATGTGTAACTGACCTGCAGAATCTCTGGTAGGATCCAGTGCCATTTCTCCCAGGGCAGTGCCTAATCACAGGAGCTTTCCTACTCTGTCTGGCTGACACTGCTGCACTCCGTACAGAACACAGAATGTGCAGGAAACTTGGCTGAAGATGTAACACCAATGTTAAAAAAGAAAAGAGAGGGATAAAGAGTTAAGGTGGGTTTGTTTTACCTCTTCTCTGTACAAGATGATGAATGGAAGATTCCTGACTGACTCTTTATATATGTCCAAAGTGTCCATAACAGTACACCACTATCTGCAAGCAATTATTGTCTGTATAGACACAGACAGACCAGGGCTGGCATGTTTGGATCCAGAAGAGTAATTAGCTCAGGCATATTGCAAACGAACACTGCTCTATTACTTGCATGGCCACTTCAAATCCAGAAGCAGCGTTAGCTCATTTCCATGGTGCTGCACTCCCAGGGCTACTCAGACCCAACTCAGACGTCTCAGAAACATATTTCTGTTATGGAGAGTACTCATAAACTATAGCAAAAAGTGTATATGTACTGACTCTAGTCCACACTGAGTATAGCTGACACTGAAGTGGTGGTAACACTGCTGTAAGACTGAAGGCCTCGAAAGACTCACCTTCCAAACACCCTGACACTGCACACAGCAAATAATACCCCTGGGCTAGTGCTGCACCCTGGCGTAATGAGCCCCGCAGTGGTGCAGCACACTGGAGAGCACCAGCTCTGGAGGAGGCACCTCAGTCATGGGTTTTATTACCGTGGCTCGGAGCTGGTCAGGCTGGGCTTGGGCTGGCTTCACAGCTATCCACTTGATCTTGGCCGTAACATGATTTCCAATACCCATGTATGTAGGTTTGTGAATAATTTTGAATATTCCAGCCCTTTTAATCACAGATTATAGGAAGTTGTTGCTTTAGACTTCTCATTTTTCCTAATCTCATTTATCTTTGAATGCTGATAATCCAAAAGTTGTTACAACACTTCAGCAGCAATTTTATATGTGGGAGAGAGGGACAAACTCATTTTCATATAGGTATTTCTAAGAGCAGTTGAGGCAGGGTTTTATTTTTTTAAATTTTCAAAGAAGCAGTTCTGCTTGTTTCACCAGCATAGCTGCTCCTTAGCTTACATGTGGGCAAAGAGCAGAGTGCGATCAGCACCACATTTTATGCTATGTAAATGCTCACAAAATGGAGGAAGTGGAAGTGATGAATTAAGTGAGAAGCTTTTGTTATGATTCTTTTAGGTTTTAAGGGTAAAAAATTGAGAATGGATCTCCTTGGAGAGGAAGGAGAGAGAATGGTACATCTAAAGGACGCAATCTATCATCCTAAACATTGGTAAGTGACATTTCCTTAGGCAGCTGATGACTAAATATGTCTGTTTTTTTCAACTTGTACTGGTAGAAGAAAGAAGAAGTCTTATGCCCTCATTTTCAAAAAGAATATCCACAATTCAGTGAACATAATTTGGTACACAAGCTACTGGTAGATTTGTATTTAGCATACTTAGCTACATAGCATTTTCCTGTGTGGATATTTTTGGAGGAAAAGAATTGGTTTGTTTTCATGTGTGTTTTTTGTGGTTTTTATTTAAGATGCCTGCGATGTGTTAGAAAGCATCATGTGCATAGAGGAACTGCAGCCCTTCCTGTAAATTCAACAAACTGCTATTTGCTGAAAGCAACCTCTGAATGATTTACCTTTTCCACAAAGAGAGGTGAAGAGTAGGAGAGGGGTGGGAAAACAACAGATTTTTTAAATTATATTAACACTCACTACCTGCAAAAGCATTTCTGGAGAGTTATCCAAATCTCTTGTGGGCATTTCAGCATAAGTCCAATACAGAAATACACCAGAAAAGAATGACTAGTTGATTGGGCTACAGGCCAATCTCAGCTACAACTGTATGGTATCATAAAACACCTTGGCCCCTTCCAGAAGAAGAAATAATCAAGTCTCCATGATACTGTATTCCTGAGGAATGTGCTTTTTCCAGATAATTTTCATTTTCTGAGTCACTGTTGATTTTCTCTAGGCCCATGTAGTTCGTATTCCTGTTACAAAGGGCAACACCTTAAGAAAGTACTGAGATGGTCAGAAAGCAATAGGAAAAGAATATTAAAAGCAATTACTTCCTCCAAAAGACACCCGCAGTTGCTTGGGTGTTTTAAAAATATGACAGGTTAGATTCAACCAGGAGGCTTAGGGAGCCAACCAACACTCTGTCCTTGGTTTCCTCTCCAGCATGGAGCCAGAAGATCCCTAGGCAAGCTCCGCCAGCAGCTTGCACCACTGGTCCGCTCTGTCCTCTTCAAGACTGTCCAACTGGGAATGAATATAGAGTCTTGTTACTAAAGTTATTGCTTTAAGACTCACCACCATTGACAAGTCAGTAAAAATCCCTCCCTATGACTTATTCTAACCGCACAAATTTATCAGAAAAGTAGACCTACATATTACTATTTAAAGCTTTTCCAGCAATTATTTTAATTAAGTGATTAAGAATGGGCACAGTATTATCTTCCATATGTTATTAGAATGCACAGTAGTAGTCCAAAGCTTACAAAAATTTACATTTGTGTTGGAATAATATTCATGAATTGGGAATTAAAAATCTCACTCAAACGTGCCTTCACACAGTGGGCCAAATAAAGCAAAGTTGTTCAACAAGGGACTTCTGTGTTAGAGACCTTGAAAATAATGACTTAACAGTATGCTAACTTGTTGAAAAGAATCTCATCAGAGGTCTGTCCAGCTATGACATGTTATGGATTTACTTTGGACTCAGCCAATGGGCTGAGGTATGCCATCGAGATGAAGGAATACAACTTGAAAGATATATATGTCTGTTTTAGGGAGGAATGTTCATTCATTAGCTCACTGCTTCATTCACTAAGCTGTGCACAAACTGCTGCACAAATGAATGATTCAATACAGATGCCTTTATACACCACATAGCAGTAACAAGCAAGGTACTTGCCATCATAACTCTCCTGGTGAGACAAGGAAGCAATTTCTTCATGGCTGCACTGGGAGGCAGAAGCCTTGAAATGGAAGAATGCAGGCTATATTGGGCAAAGTATTCTTTAACCAAAAGTGATCTATACATTAATATGCTCACAATCCTCCCTCACATCTTCAGTGTTATGAATTTATTTTGTGGGGGCAAGGGATAGAAGAGATGAGTTGTTTCAAGGCTGAACAAAACTGAACAGCAGCTCCAGGGGCCACTGAAATAACATACAAGCTTTGACGATGCAAAGTATGCTAAAGTGGGTCATACAGTTTCTTTCCAAATGTTCGCACCCTCGGAGTATTTTCTAATGATATAGTCCCTGTATTTAGAAGTGAAATTACTAAATTTTCACTGTTAATAAAATAATTTATCAAAGTTCACAGAAAGCCTTTTTTTCCCCCTGGAAAGTTTCCAAGCTCAAGAAATATTGTAAATAAAGGAGAAAGTTTAACAAATACCAAAGACTGGCAGAAGAAGCATAAGAGGAAGCATAGAAAATACCAAGCAATGTAAATGATAAAAGCTCTCAGGTAAAGAATTGTGAAGTGTCTGCCTGTTTGAAGAAACTTTCAATGTTAACACTATCTTTTTGTTGAAGTGGTAAAGTGTCTGTAACTAAGACTGTCAAGAAGTCGTTTTGGTAACCAGCCCAAGAAGGACATATGTGTTTTAACAAGCGGGCTTGAAATACAAACAGAGCCATATTCTCAAAATTACCCAGAGCATAAAAACATATATGGTTTTGGTCACTAAAGAGAAGTCTGCCTGTTACAGTAGAAATTAAGACAGTGCATTAGATAACATTATATATGGACTTGAGCCAACAGAGTTGCATTTTGGCCCATACGTATACAACACAAAATGTAATGCACATTTGAATCGATGGGCCTTCCCAAAGATTACTAGATGACACTAGAGGTCTTTTATGTTTCTTAAATCAATACACATGCCATTGCCACTATAAAGCACTTTCTCATCACAGACCTTTCTCTTAGGGAAAAAACAAAACAGAAGAACCCCAGAGTCTTAATGCCTTTAGCCTTTCCTTGCAAAATATTGTAGCCATTAATACTCCCATTTAACAATGGAGTAGAATGAAGTGCCAGTGGAGAACCTGATTTAAGATGGACAGAAAACTATAAACACACGTGATATATTTGTATACTTTTTTCAGTCAGCCCCATCTGCACTCCAGCTCTTTTTAGAATAGCTAAAGAAAAACTCTCTGTGCCTCCTTGGTGCATACAACAATTGTATATCAAACCCAGTATTTTTTGCAGTGGTCACTGTGTTTGATTTGCATGCTTTATACTTTAAACACATCAGTAGAAATTACAAAGCAAATTAGATGAATCTATACCTAGCAAAATTTGCTTGAATTGGGCAAATTAAGGAAGTTAGAGGCAGGCTCAGTATCAGAAATATGGTCTATGCATTAAAAACAGTCATCCTTTCTTCTGGTGTTTAACATAATTTTCCCTTTCCACTGTATATTTTATTGTGATAGTGGTATTTGGAGTACATATGTGCTGTCTTTTTTACCACAGTGTACCTTAGTTACTTTTTCCTGACTGATTTTATAGCCAGGAGATACCTTTTGGTCTTCTAACTTGACCTGCTGTATAAATTAGAGCAATTTCTACATCAACCGTAATATCTGTTCTAGACTAGGTGTCTTTCTGAGAGATATGTTACAGCTCAATTTAAGAACTGCAACAGATGGAAAATCTGCACATTGCTATGTCAGAATTTGTTCCAAACATTAATTACTATCACTTGATATTTGTGCTCTGTTTCCAGCTCAGAACTGTCAAAATTAAATTTCCAGTAGTTCCTTCTTTATTATTAATTGGATAATAATCAAGTAACAACAATAATTAAAAATTAACAATTAATTTTAAAGACTTTATTAGTTAACTAAACAGAACTAGTTAAGAACAACTTTTCCATGAAAGGTCTTGCAGACTGTGGTGAAGTCTCCTTCTAACCTTGAGTAAATCGGGCTTCTTTAGTGTCTCATTATAAGGCACATTTCCCAGACCTTTCTTGCAGTTTTCTTCTGAGCCCTTTCCAGTTTGTCAATGTCCTTCTCAAAGTGTAAATGCTAGAACTGGACAGAGTATTCCAGGAATGCTCTCACTAATGACATACACAGGGGGAGTATCACTCTCTCCATCCGTATTCCCTTCCTTAGGCATGAAAGGATTGCATCTGACATTTTAATCATAGCATCATTCTGGTAGCTTACTTTAAAATTATTATTTAAGTCTTTTCTAGAGTACATGCTCTAGAGGATTCAGTTCCCAAATCGTAAGTGTTATGTAAATTCTTTGTCCTTTGGCCTCAGGTTTGGCCATGCAAAAATATCTTGTTTTAATGAATCTATTGTAATGAGCACTCCAGATTAGCTCATTCCCCTTTCACCATCATTAATTGTTCGTCAAATAATTTTATCACCTGTAAATTTTGCTATTGATAATCACACATTTTCCAGACTTTGCTAAAGATACTGAATGGCACTGGAGAAAGAACAGATCCTCACAGGACCACACTAGAAATATTTTTCCCTACATGACTATTCTACATCTATACTTACTTCTTTATTACCTCCATTTTAGTCAGTCTTTTGTATGATTTTTCACAGATTTTTAATTGAAAATCTCAGCATTAATTGAGTCTTCTGCAATTTCCCCAGCATTCTGTAATTAAAAAATGATTAGTACACTGAAGTAAACTACCTCAGCTTGCATCAAGGCTATTATCTGATCCTGCCAATTTGGAAAAAAAAAAGTAATAATATTTGTTCAGCATTGTTTCTAGCTACTGATGGGATAGAAAACACTTTTAATTAGCTTCAAGGTGGAAACAGATCTTCCTGTCTTTTTCTAGAAAAACAGATGTGTATGAGCACATCTGCCTTTTGCACATCATGATCCATGTTTTTACTATCCTTGCAGAGTACTGGAGTTAAACCATTACTAAGATCTCACTTTTTCTTTATATACTTAAAGTATTGTTTCTTATTTTCCTCCTTCCTCTACTGAGTTTTTCAAAGATACTTTCAGCTTCCTGTATCAATTGTCCCTATTTCCCTAGAGTCAGTTTTAAACTCACTGCTATTGCTCTTGTTTTTAGTTTTGTGAACTTTTATTGCTGCCTTCATTTTCTTCTCAATCAATAGTATATTTTTAGGCTGAAGATGTCTGTTAAGTATTGCAAAGTAGTGTGTCTTTCGGCACTGAATTTATCAAATCTGAATTATATTTCATATTTTCACGTTTAAATGTTTCCTGACATGTAATTTTGATTACAGGGGTTTTTTTGGGAAACCAGTTTTCTAAAAGGTGAAATATATACATTACTAGTAAAGTACTGCCAAGGCAGATATTGGCAAAATATATAGATATTTCTGATGGGAAAAAAATAACAATCATCTCGCTCTTCCCTTCCCCAAAATATACATCAAAATAAGGCTAACTGTAGAAATAGTCTGGGTTGTTGGGTTTTTTTACTCACCAAATTAAATTAATAATGTTTTGTTTGGTTTTCAAACAAACATTTAGCAGTATAATTCATTGCTTGCACTGATTTGTCCTAAGGAAAGATATATAGTAATTTAGAAGCTAACCCTAAATGCAAGATGATTTAGCCTGCTCTGACTTATGTACTCTGTGATGTGGAAAAAGTTCCTTAGTCTCTCTGTGCCTCAATTTCCCATCAGGAAAATTGAAATAACAATTTTCTAATACAGATAGATATTATGTACATACACACAAAGTTATGCGATGACCAGGAGATTATGCTGAGAAAAGTGTGTAAGTATTTCTGATTAAAAAACAAAAGCACTAAATGGGTCTGTATCCATCATAAGACTAAAAGTGCAGAAACATAGTAAAACTGCATCTAGTGTTTTTTTGTCTTTTGTATTTTGGAAAGCACAATTCGGAAAGGACAGTTATGTCTCTGTTTCACTTCAGAAGTTCTGAACTACTTAATTTCAAAATTAAATATTTCATACACATGCATAAAGCCAATAGTACTAAGGATTTTTTTATTTCTTTTCCTTCTGTATGAAGATCTCAAAACAATTTGAAAAACTGGATTAATATATTCTACAGGTTTTTTAAAGGTTGTATTAGTAGCACTGTAATTTGTTTAGGCATCTGTGGATTCTTTGACTTTTCAGTGAGTGTCACAAAAAGCAAGCTTAGAGTTTGTTGTCTGGATCTTTAATTGAAGCATGTGTTAAAGAGTCCATATAGATAGACATGTGACAACCTTGCTAAATAGGCTGAAGAGCGTAACTTATTCATTCCAAAATCAACAGTGAACTGGGATTAGATTCTCCCAGAATTAATGGCCCATAAATAATTTATGTGCTTCCAAAAAAAGGTCTAATTACCTGGGGCCAAACCCATACTGTCTCTTGGAGATTCACCGGTGGAATTGGAGAGAAAATAGAGAGACATAATCTTTACAGATTCACAAAAAAATGGTGAATGTAAGTGCGAAATACCGGTTGCCACAAGCCTTCAAATTCTCAATTTTGTAGCTGATCTGACAAGCAAATTTGTCTTTACACATTTAATTAAAGTGTACATAGGACAAAGACTAACTCTTTTACCCAGGCCACCAAAGACACTTCCTCCACTGCTGCTTCAGAAGTGACTTGCTCAGATTTAGCTCTATGTCGTGATCTCTAATGTGGTTTTTTTCCTTTAGAAAGAGAGAACATTTATGAAGACATCTGACACACAAGCATCTAGGTTTTGAAAGGAAAGATTTTGTCTTATTTCCTACCAATTACCACCTATTTCAACTCAGATCAGAATACATAACATCTACCTCTAAAGTACACAAAGTTCAAACTCCAAACCCAAACATCTTAGACCTTAGCATCTGATCCAGATATTGAATGCTGAATTGCTAGCATTTTCATGCCAGCTTGAGGTTCTGTGCAACAAAGAACTGAGACCTTCAGTGTTTGCAGGTGGTTTTGGATGTGTGTTGTGTGTATGTGTACACCTAACCAATTTTCACAGAGCTTATAGAGTCAGGAATTTGGTTACAAATATCTACACTTATGAATTTGCCTGTTTGGCTGAAAATACCTTATTAATTTTAGTTCACTAAAACATAACCCAGCTGTAACTTGACCCATTTTGAGTAGCTATACTTAAACCGGTGTTATGTTTTCAGTACTAAGGACTGATAACTTGATAGCTCCCCCAGGTATGCTGGTTACAGTTTAAGTACAGAGTTGACATTACCTGCTATTTTTCTGAAAATCCCAACAGTAATATTACAGATGAGATACTGGTATTCAGAGATACATTCAATGATTAAGTTAGAGTGTGGGTATCTTCAAACACACAGCATCATTCACTAACTTGCAATTTTATTCATTTTCAGGTCCCTTTAATCTTATGAAAATAGAACTGTAAAACCTAACGAAAACTGCAGTTCAGAAGTATTCTTTGGGCCAAGACAAAACCAGCCTGGATTCTGTCATCCTTACTTACAGTGAATGGTAGGTCACTCTGTAAATAGTCCTTATTATTTCAATATGAATAAAGGTCACCCAATTTGGTGCTTAGGGATTACATAATAATTTTTCATCTGCATTTCTCAACGTTTTTAGAAAGCATGCATAACTCGTTCATTCTTGTTTCACAGTTCAGAAGCTGGTGTAAAGTTAGATCGAATGAGTTATCCTATATTGTTCAACAAGACAAAGGAAGCCAAGAACAGAACCTCATTTATTTTTCTGAACAGATTTCAATAGAACAGGGTAGCATTCTATTAGTATTTCTTTCTGCTTCTTCACCATTTCCAAAAAGCTACATTTTGAAGAAAAGAGAAACCTGCTGTATCTGGTTTTATTACTGTAATTTCTTAGCCCATCCATGGATGCAGGCAATAATGTTGTCTGATCATGACAAACTTTTATTCCAAATGCAGAAGAAAAAAATTACCATAGGTAGCACATCTATGAATCTGAATGATTTAAGGCTTTCATGCAGATTAATGGAGGGTTTTATTCTATTTCCCAGAATTTATGTGTTTGTTTTCTCATAATAAAGGAAGTTTCTAGCTTCTGGTTTTGAAGATAGCCTTGACAATGTAAACCAACATACTTTCATCTTGTTGAGTCCTCATCCTTACCAGCTAAAACAATAGCATCAAGCGAAGTTAACTTCCCCCATTCATCTTACTGGAGTGTCAGCCTTGAAGCATAAACATGCACACTTAAGTACCAACACTGTTAACCAATTCACTGCTTATTATCAGATTAGAAATAACTAGTCAGCACAATTAGACAGTGGCTAGATGTTTGTGATGTTCTTGACATGCAGTCACTTGAAAATGTTGAATACACTATTGATATGAAAATAGAGAGCAATGTACTAAGTTTAAGATCTATTTTTCTAAAATAAGCATCTGTGTAATATTGCGCACCTAAGTTTTGGAATGCTTTTTAAACACCTCCTTCTTCCGCATATCTAAAAATCTCCCAAACAGTGACTTTTAAGATTTCTCACCTACTCCCTACCTCTAATTTTGGTGCTTTATGACCAATTGCTGCCTGACTGCCAGCTTCCTCTGCCCTGACAGGGACTTCGCTTCACTTCATATGTTTGTTCAAATTCTTTGAGAGAATGTTAAGGAAGAAGTATTCAAAATTGACCCAAAGGCACATGGATACTCATTTATTCTGAACTGATTGAAACAACAAGCAGAAATTATAAAAAACACACTAACACCATCCTTACAGTATTGCAAGAATGAGGGGGGAGACAATGGGACCGCACAAAACCTGCCCTCCTAAAGCATCCCAGATAAAAATAAATAATGCCCAGTTGTTATACCTCACATTTTCTTTCTAGAAAGAAAAACACTTCACTGACTGTTTCTGCAATGTTTACTGCATCTATTTCACAGCTGAAGAAACTGAGGCATTAGGCTGAAAAGGTCATTCAGCAGGAGAAAAGTGGCAGAGACAGGAAAGGATGCAAAGTCCCAAGACAGCTCTCAGTTTATGAAATCACTCTGCCTCTGGTCAGGTGGCATCTTAAGCATGCATTGCAAACTCTGTTAACAGCTGCTGGGAAAAAAGCTTATCTGCCCTCTGGCCCCCTTACCTTGAATGTCTGAATTATAACAGGAACCCAGAGCCACAGCATCAAACACAGAGGCCAAATCCTACCTTTGCTGTAAGAACATAAGCAACGCTGTTAACCATGCTTCACTATGCTGCCAGCCTGCTAGAGGACAAGACTAGTGGAGGAAACCAGCCTCTGTAACAAAAACACTTCCTAAAGTCCCCAAACAATGCAAATGGACCGTAACAGGAACCAAAACCACATTGCTGATTCCTCTCTCTGTATTGTTCAGTGTACTTCGGTTTGGACCAGGAACAAATTAATCTAATTAATAGACACAGCAAGTACCTGTTTGCTGGAAGTGTATCTATGTTTCCTACTAGGGATTTTCCTTTTCTTCTTACCTGCATTCATTTGCTGGACATAAATTTATTGGCAGCTCTTCTCAAACCTTTTTTCTGCCTCCACCTGTTTCTTGAAGCCTCTTTCAGATCAATTTTTTTACACTGGAAATGCAATTAAACACCTAGTAACTTCCAAAAAATTCTACAGTATGAGGAAGTGGGATATATTCTTTACATAATGACAATGAAAACACTTGGAGTGGGTATTTTTCAGACTAAAAATGTATTTTCTATTCTGACATAGTTCTGAGAGAACACCTATGCTGTTGTGTTTATTGAGCAATGCTTGACTTACATTCACTGAACAGCCATCACGATAGCACTTAATTAAAGTCCACATGGCTTTAAATGATGGGAAGCCTTTAAAAAAATAAAGTTCAAAAACTGTATTTACTTTCCCTGACAAGCGTTTAGCTATTGCACAAAGATTCTTTCTAACTATTTTCATTTAGAAGGCACTTTTCACTTTCAAAGCAGTTAACAAAGATTCTGCTAAGTATTACAAGAGTTGCACAATTATTTTGTTAATGCATTTATATTTAGGTACCTAGTAGAAGGTACCTAAATAGGTACCTTGCAGAAGGCGCAGTTTGAACGAAGAGCATGAACGAAGGCAGGAGAAGAAGATACCAGACTGGCAGTGATCCCAAGCCGCTCACACGCTGATGTTCAGGACAGCACATGTGGGTGCCACATGAGCAGGTGAAACCGTGATTCTACATGTGTGGAAGGGAGGATAATAATTAAACAATCAGATGTGCTAAGTGCATCATGCTGGGACATGGCTACATTTCAGATGGGTTGTGAGGTTTGAAACCAAAGGCGGTAACTCAGGAAGTGGCCAAGTTACAGCTGTAATTGTAAGGTTTTCTGCGTGGTCCCTGGAGCGCCATGGTGCCAGTCTTGTCCTGACACACTCCCCGGTAGCGTGCCAGACGCTTCGCAGCCTAAGGCGAGCGCTCGACAGCTTTCAGCTGCTAAGACTCAAAATTTTCTCTCCGGATGTACTCCAAGGCTCCTCTCCCTGCATGCCTGTATATACTGCAGCCCTCCCTAGCCACCGTCTGCAAGACTCCTCGCTGCCGCCTGCTCCCGGGGACGGTGACTTGTCCCTTGCAGCGGGGCCAGCCTGGCGGGCCGGGGCCGGGGCCGGGGCCGGGGCCGGGGCCGGGGCCGGGGCCGGGGCCGAGCTCTGCCCTCTACCGGCTGCGCGCCGGCGCGGAGCACCGCGCCCGGCGCTGCGCTGACACAGCGGTGATGGAGGGGCGCGGGGAGCCCGAGAACGGCGTCGTTTCGTTCTGATTTTAACTGTAGCTACTGCAATAGCTCCAAACGGTAATGCACAGGGTCATAATAAAGCCCGAGGAGTTACAATCTGCGCTTGCAGGGCTTTATGAGTTGTCGAAAGCTTTCACTGCACTTTGGTATGGCCTTCTGAGTCCCGATTTGTCCTTCCCCTCTCCATTTTGGCTGACAATCTTTGCCTGGATGTTTTTTAACTATAATGTGATCGTTGAATAATAATAATAATAATAATAATAATAATAATAATAATAATAATAATAATAACAACAACAACAACAACAACAACAACAACAACAACAATAATAATAATAATAAAAATAATAATAATATTTCCTTTGAGGTAGAGGCTGTACTATCTGGAGAACATGGATTTAGTCTTTGCACTGTAACTGAACTATTAACCTGAACTGCATGGAAATGCTACACCAAATAGCCATACATTTGTTCAGCTGGTTCTGGCCCTTTTTAAAGCAAAACCGGGGTAGTTTCTCAAGAAGAGATACGGCAGGGGGTCACAGAGGGCACCCGCCCCTCCGCTCCCAGGCCCTGACCTGAGGAGCGCCATGGGGCCCTCTTGTTTCTCCTGTCCAACACACACACAAAGCTGCTGGAGGGACCTGTACAGCTGCATGGTCGTGTCAATGTGTGGCTGTGTGTTTCCCTACAGTCTTTCCACGTGCGAAAGTTTGAAGGGACAACAAACAAACGCACCCTCCTGTGGACTGAAAGTCACAGCTCGCACCATGGGGCTCAGCCTCTGGGACCTCTCCTCCTTCCACTGCTGCCACTGGCAGTTTTGTGGCTTCCATAAGTTGCTTCTCTTAAACGTCTATTTTCCCTTTCCACCAGGTCTGAAGCATCTGTATTTTAAATTATAAGCTCTTCTGGGTGAGAATGATGTTATCTACACGCTTGCAGAGTGTTTAGCACAACAGCCCTGATCTCTTGCATCGCTTCTAAGACCTACAGTCATACACCACTAGCAGTAAATGCACATTGGTGAATATTTTACTCCACTGTCTCCAGCTGAATACAAAGCAACTCAGAGCTTTGCCTCTTGTGATAGAAATCTTGCATAGCGTGAGCCCAAGCTATTTCACAGACCACCTGCCTTTTCTTAACCATGTGTAGAATTGACTACTAGGAATCCCAATGTGTTTTATATGTTATTAATAAAGTTAACATTTCTATTAAATACGACTCCCTTCTGGGATTCTCACCCAACCTTGAGTGTAACAATCAAGAAAAAAACTTTTTGTCACATTATTAAATGTTCAGTTGCAACAGTATAGAAGACTCTGGTAGCATAATGCCATGTTGGCAACTTTCCAGTATGGGAAATTTTTTCCATAGATTTTTTTTTCAAGTCAATTTATTGCAAAACAGTTGCTTTCTGTAATATCACAGATTTATCCAGAGTTTACAATGCAATCATTGCTCCTTGCTATTGGAAAAGATTTATTTAGCCAGTTTTGGCCTTCATTCCAAAAGGCTGAATGCCAAATCATTACAGTGTATCTGGTGTTCTGTTGTCAGAAAATATGATCTAGCATTAAGATACTATTCAGAGACTCTAAAAGCCAGAGAAAATAATTGTGGTAAATCAAAACCTCATAAATACTTTATAAAGTTGTTTTTAATGTCTGTCCTCATGTGTGACAAAAAAGTACCAGTTTACATGCAACAAGAATACATGAGTTTTGAGGCTTCATTTCCTATATCGTCTAAGTTTTAAAACAATATTAAAGTCTATCCCATATAGATGCAAAAGTCAGACGGTAGTTGTCACATTATATTTTCTGGTACTGCTGCATTTTAATAAGCCAAAAGACAGCAAACCGCTTTTCTAGACTCAACTCCAAATGACGTATTTTCCTTTTTAAGAAAAAAAAAAAGACACTGAGAGGCTAACATATATATGCCTCTGAAGCTGAGGCCACAATCCTGCAAGCACATACGCATAGGCCATACTCAATGTGGTTAAAGAAAAGCACATGCCAAAGACTTAAGAGCAGCTGGCTCCGAATTTTGGCCTCAACACACCATGTGAAATTGAACATATGTGTGGACTAGGTTTGACTCCCTTCAGATGCTTCTGAAACACAATAATATCTCACTGGGTAAGAAATCTGTTCTGTCTTCCAAACTACCAATGCCAAAACTTTTTATTTCTTCACCAAAAAATGCAGAACAATTTTCCTGTGCAGCACATCAGTGTGACAGATAACAGTGATTGCCAGAAGCTTGGAGATGGCAGTATATCTGGGATGGATACTAAACTGAGTCTGTCTGGAGGCATGGGAAGCATGGGAGAGCAACAGGCAGAATAATAAACTCAAGCAAAGATCATGTCCAGATCTTACTCTGTAAATATTCCACTTACTTATTTTTGGAGCACCAGAAATCTATCAATTATTTACCTTTTAAGGTTGTAAAATTAAACAACCTGTGGGCCGGGGAATCTGCTACCTCACATCATACTGCATACAATTTCAGAAGCAGCTAAGCAATGCAATATGTAGAGGTGCTTTTTGCAAAGAGGAAACCACAGAGGCCAGAAGGTAACGCTGGCTTGAGAAAAGGGTCTGAGCTTGGAGGTGGCACTCAGCCTGATCTGACTCAGTTGCCTCTGAGCAGTTTAAACCGTAGCCATATTCCAAAGGAGGACAGAACTTATTTAATCACTGTTATGCATCACTGGTGGAAGAAACTGAAGGTAGTGAAATCCTGCCAAGCTCTGATGTTCATGGTAAGCTATAGAAGTAACAGCAGTTTTGCCCAGCTGTGATTTTTTTGCTAGTGGGGAAGAAGACTGATCTATATGTTCTGAGGTGACCAATAATTTTATGGGCCTGGCTCAAAGGAAACAGATTTTCATAAAAGAGGTGTTGAGCATTTTCTGAATATTGGGCAAGTTTAACAATGTTTCATGTTGAACACTCAGAACCTGACAATATTCAGACTCTTTAATCAGTTTTGAAAATTCTGGCCATCGTATGGACCTGTTTCTGGTAAGAGTAAAGAGGGCATCTCACCAAGAAACCCAAACAGAGGAAGAGGTAATCTGGGGAGCACCACATACAATGTGTCCACTTATACACACCCATCAGAGCTTTTAATCCATCCTAATTCCTGTTACATCAATGTGCTTTTTGAATAAGGCAGCCCCTCTGCTGACTTTGCAATGACAGTCTCATTTTTAAAAATCTCCCAGAGGTAGTAAGCCTTAACAAATCTGGAATCAAAACCCAAAGTTCTAGAAGAGCTTGGTTTTGAGCTGGATATTCCAGTTCAGCAGACTGCAAGTATAATTATAAGTGGGTTACTCCCAGTTTAGTAGGATTGTGGAATAAGAGCTCTTCATTTGGACACTGTCTTGAAAAGTCCTTAAATGCTCTCATAGTTTGAGGATAAGGCTGAAATATAAAAGGAAACTCACTAGCAGTGAAAAAGCGAAAACATGCAACATAGAAGAAAAAAAAGTTTAGTCCAGTTAGATTCAGCTTCTGAGAAATAAAAATAAAGCTTTCTACCAACCACAATTATTTTTTACTGAAACATCCTAGTCAACATATTACTTATATGCACTTAAATACATCCTTACAGTGAAAGCACACTGAAGTTTCATAGCAAAGCAGTCAAAATATACAACTTCTAATACTGCTGCCTGAGCAATGTTAATTCAGCCCCCTTAATATGTATATGTGACAGTTACTGTGTTGCATGATGTGATCCCATACTGTATTTTCTTATGGTCTTTGTTTCATTGGGCATATTTTTAGTAAGCATCTAGTGAATATTACATTTTAGCTATGTAATTCAAGGTTGTGACTTCATGTCACATTTTGGTACACAGCTCAGTCTTACTCTGAAGAAAGAATCAATGTTGATTCTCTCAGATTTCACAATGGCATTAACTTGTATAGTGCTTCAATCACCTACAAATTATGATAATACCCCTCTAAATTCAGGAGAAATCACTGTCCATGCTCTTATTCAGAAGTAACAGAAATACAGACATAGCTAAAGCTGGCAGACCAATTTCACACATGTAGAATGATTTTTTAAAAAAAGTCTATCACATCAAGTATTCTATAGCTTTTAAAATCACAGTTCCCCATTCAGTTTAACTACAGTTGTGAGTGTTGAGTAGTTCTGCAGCTTGGTCCTCCATAGCCTCTGCCATCAGACACGCAGAAAGCACATAGCCCACAGTTTCTGACTGCCTTTGAGAAGCCAGTTTTAATAGAGTTGCCTGGCACCACTTCCCAGGAAGCAGAGGCAGGAAGTGAACCCAGGTCATCAGGGCACCATGGAGCTGCTATACATGCAAGATGGTCTTTCTACCTTCCGCAGTTCCTGACTCATTCAGCACATCTCCCAGCCTCTGTAACAAGCAAGAATGACTCCTGTTGCTACAAAATCCTGATTCGCCCTTTAATGAGTTCACCCTGTATGCTGAATAACAGAATCACAGAATCACTAAGGTTGGAAAAGACCTGTAAGATCATCAAGTCCAACCATCAACGCAACACCACCATGGCCACTAAACCATGTCCCACAATGCCACGTCCACACGTTCCTTGAACACCTCCAGTGAGGGTGACTCCACCACCTCCCTGGGCAGCTTATTCCAGTGTTTCACTACTCTCTCACTAAAGAACTTTTTCCTAATATCCAATCTAAACGTCCCCTGGTGCAACTTGAGGCCATTTCCTATTGTCCTGTCACTAGTCACTTGGGAGAAGAGACCAACACCCACCTCTCTGCAACCCCCTTTCAGGTAGTTGTAGAGAGCGATAAGGTCTCCCCTCAGCCTCCTCTTCTCCAGACTGAACAACCCCAGTTCCCTCAGCCGCTCCTCATAAGACTTGTGCTCCAGACCCCTCACCAGCTTTGTCGCCCTTCTCTGGACACCCTCCAGCACCTCAATGTCCTTCTTGTAGTGAGGGGCCCAAAACTGAACACAGCATTCGAGGTGCGGCCTCACCAGCACCAAGTACAGGGGCACGATCACCTCCCTGCTCCTGCTGGCCACACTGTTTCTGATACAGGCCAGGATGCTGTTGGCCACCTTGGCCACCTGGGCACACTGCTGGCTCATCTTCAGACGGCTGTCAATCAACACCCCCAGGTCCTTTTCTGCAGGGCAGCTTTCCAGCGACTCGTCCCCAAGCCTGTAGTGTTGCATGGGGTTGTTGTGGTCAAAGTGCAGGACCCGGCACTTGGCCTTGTTGAACCTCATACAATTGGCCTCGGCCCATCCATCCAGCCTGTCCAGATCCTTCTGCAGAGCCTTCCTACCCTCGAGCAGATCAACACTCCCGCCCAACTTGGTGTCATCTGCAAACTTGTTGAGGGTGCACTCTATCCCCTCATCCAGATCATCGATAAAGATATTAAACAAGACCGGCCCCAAAACTGAGCCCTGGGGGATTCCGCTTGTGACCGGTTGACAACTGGATTTAACTCCATTCACCACATCTCTCTGGGCTCCGCCGTTCAGCCAGTTTTTTACCCAGTGAAGAGTGCACCTGTCTAAGCCACAATTCGCCAGCTTCTCCAGGAGAATACTACAGGATACAGTGTCAAAGGCTTTACCAAAGTCCAGGTAGACAACATCCACAGCTTTTTCCCTCATCCACCAGGCGGGTCACCTGGTCATAGAAGGAGATCAGGTTGGTCATGCAGGACCTGCCTTTCATGAACCCGTGCTGGCTGGGCCTAATCCCTTGGTTGTCCTGCACGTGTCCCATGAGCACCCTCAAGATGAACCTCTCCATAATCTTCCCCGGCACCGAGGTCAGGATGAGAGGCCTGTAGTTCCCCAGATCCTCCTTCCAGCCCTTCTTATAGATGGGTGTCATGTTGGCAAGCCTCCAGTTGTCTGGGACCTCCCCTGTTAACCAGGACTGCTGATAAATGATGGATAGTGGCTTGGCAAGCTCCTCCGCCAGCTCCCTCAGTACCCTTGGGTGGGTGCCATCAGGCCCCATAGACTTGTGAGTGTCCAGGTGACATAGCAGGTCATTAACTGCTTCCTCCTGGATCATGGGGAGTTTATTTTGCTTGTCTTCCAGCTCAGGGAGCTGGATACCCTGAGGATACCTGGTCTGGTTATTAAAGACTGAGGCAAAGAAGACATTAAGTGCCTCAGCTTTTTCCTCATCCTTGGTGACAATGTTCCCCCTGCATCCAGTAAAGGATGGAGATTCTCCTTGGCTCTCTTTTTATTGTTAATGTATTTGAAAAAATATTTTTGTTATCCCTTATGACCGTGGCCAGATTGAGCTCTAGCTGGGCTTTTGCCTTTCTAAATTCCTCTCTGCATGACCTAACAAGGTACTCTTCTTCAGTTGCCTGCCCCTTCTTCCAAAGGTGATAAACTATCCTTCTTTTCCTGAGTCCCAGCAAAAACTCCCCATTCAGCCAGACCAGTCATCTTCCCCGCCGGCTCTTCTTATGGCACATGGGGACTGCCTGCTCTTGCGCCTTTAAGATTTCTTTCTTGAAGAACGTCCAGCCTTCCTGGACCCCTTTGCCCTTCAGGACCGTCTCCCAAGGGACCCTCTCGACCAGTGTCCTGAACAGGCTGAAGTCTGTCCTCTGGAAGTCCATGGTAGTGGTTTTGCTGACCCCCCTCCTTACTCCACCAAGAATTGAGAATTCTGTCATTTCATGGTCGCTAAGCCCAAGACGCCCTCCCACCATCATGTCTCCCACCAGTCCTTCTCTGTTCGTAAACAGCAGGTCAAGCAGGGCACCTCCCCTGGTAGGCTCGCTTACCAGCTGTGTCAGGAAGTTATCTTACACACACTCCAGGAACCTCTGGGACTATTTCTTCTTGGCTGTGTTATATTTCCAGCAGATGTCCGGTAAGTTGAAGTCCCCCACAAGAACAAGGGCTTTCGACTGTGAGACTCCTGCCGGTTGCTTGTAGAACATTTTGTCCCCTTCTTCGTCCTGGTTGCGTGGTCTATAACAGACACCCAGCAGGGTATCTGCATTGTTTGCCTTCCCCCTCATCCTCACCCATAAGCCCTCGACCTTGTTGTCACAATCGTTGAGCTCTGTACAATCAAAACACTCCCTAATACACAGAGCCACCCCACTGCCTCTCCTTCCTTGCCTATCCCTCTTGAAGAGCTTATAGCCATCCATTGCAGCACTCCAGTCATGCGAGTCGTCCCACCGTGTTTCTGTGATGGCAACTGCGTCATAGCTGTCCTGCTGCACAATGGCTTCCAGCTCCTCCTGTTTGCTGCCTGTGCTGCGTGCATTGGAGTAGATGCACTTGAGGTGGGCTATCGATTTCATCCCCAACATTGGCATGCCACCCCTAGGCTTATCTCTAGGGAGCCTGGTTTCAACCTCTTCCCCCTTCGAATCTACTTTAAAGCCCTCTCATAAGCGAAATTTTCTCCTGCTAAAATAGTAGACAAACATGTAAGCAAAGCCTTTTACAATTAGAGATGCCGAAAGAATTCAGGTTATCTCTTTGTGTCCCATAGAAATTTTGCAGTTAAGAAATGTTGAACACGCCCCACAAATCTATGAAAAAAGAAAGCTCTCTGAAGCCAATCTGTTTGTTTTGATTTCAACTTTTAAAACTGTTTTTAGTTTTTAATAGTGTATTTAATCCAAAATAAGAAATTAGATGACATGAAATATCAAAGCATTTCATTCTGAAAATGGGGAAGCAAAACCATGCAGCAGCATCAAAATACCTTTTCTTCCCCTGCCACCAAAGGAAGTCTTTGAAATCAGCAGATATTAGTATAAATTATCTGCAGCCTCAGTTCTGGTACAAGCAAAATTTTGAAAAGTTCAGAACCACAAAAAATAATATTTTATGTTGCTTGTGTATATATTACTTTCTCTTAAAAATGCAAAACAGAAAATCAGAAAAAAATGTGTCAGTTGGTAACATATTATAAACTTTGTGATTAACAACAGGATTGGAACACTGAGATCCTTTGCAGACTTCAGCCACTGGGAATTAATGGAGGAGCTAACAGCCACAGTAGGATTTGTGTTAGGGTGTCGTTTGCTCTTGGAGAAGAAATGGTGATGCCCATGAACTCAAGTCTCATTCAAGACCCTGGAAGAAAGCATTCTCTCGCAAAAAAACCATTCTTTTCCCTTAAGGCTTCATTCCTTCATTTTGCTGCTTTGTCATGCTGCTCTGTTCCTTCACCTGAGTCCTCCCCCTGCCTCTGAAGTACCTCTGGCATCCTACAAAGTTGTAGTGGAGGATAGACACTAGTCTTATGCCTGAGCACAATGGTTGTGACCGCTGTTCTTGATGGTGAGCAGAAATCCAGTATTATTCCTAAACACACCCTACTCTCTTGTCTCCACCCAAAAGCAGATCTTGTGTCAAGTCTAGCTTAGTATTTACCATGATACATTTTCAGAGGTCATTTAGTGAAAATACAGAGTTCAATTTATTCAAGTTTAGTGTTAATAGTGTTAACACTAAGCATTCTTAACATCCCTGTCACAATAGTGACTAAAACTGAAACATTATCAAAATAAATGAGATTTCCCATTTTACCTTCCAGGAACCCAGGTTAGTTTTGAACAACATGAATTCTTGGAATCTAAAGATGATACCATCCTACAGGTCAAGTTCGAAGCAGCAAAGTTTTCATAATACCTGCATATCAAAATATATTTTCATAACCTCTATCTCTAACTTTTAGAAACTATGAGCAAAATTCATTAATTATTCTCCTTTTCCTCCTCTTTCATCTCCCCTGGACAATGAGAAATCCTAGGATGAGTAGGTATTTTCATATTATTAGAGTCTATAGCTATTCCATACTTGGTCATAATTTCTAGCTGGTGTTTTCAGAACACATAATTTCCTTGTAATTTTCCATTAAAATACTATTTGACTTGAGAACTATTTTGTGTATATGAAGAATTAAGATCAAGTTCAATGAACCCACTATAGACTGAATATTTGCAACTGTATGTGAAGTTTTACTCCACTGTACACTCTGACACAGCACACTGACAGCAACTGCACTCCAAGAGTAAAAGGCAAATTTGTCTTTCACATTCGCTGTGAAAAAAAATCCATTATTTATAGATATAAATACATTGGCCAATTGTCAATGTCAAAGATATTTTTTCTAAAGCTGTGAAATCTTCTAGGTTTCGAAAATCTCTCTCTGTGCTAAACCTCTAGGTGCTAAACCTTAGAAAACAGTTGTAATCCTGTCAATCTGCATACAAAAGTCACAATTATATCATCTAGGTTTTAGCTGTGAGGAAGCCTGTATTTCTCCACAAGGGTATCTGCTGTTCCTTGAACTTGTATAATGAGAAGTTTCATGTGGGCAGAATAGTACCAGGACTGATTACACTTTGTTTCTACTTTAACCGCTTTTCATCCATTTTTCAGGTTTAAAACTCTCTTTCATGAGGAAACAGGAAAAAAAACCCCAAACTTCCCCTAAACAAGAATTGCCATGACACATTGTAATAGTAATTTAAGACTTTGGGAGGCAATAAGGAGAATATACACACTACTGAGACAATGCACAGTAAATAGTGCTTCACTTGCCACAGTGCACCTGGCCCAACGTTTTCTGGCAGCACCGTTTAATGCCTGCACCCCTCCCTGCTCCACCAAAAGAGGTATGGTGTAACCAGGTATTCTAGCCCACACCGGGGAATGGAAACACAAGACATGATGGCATTTGTCAATGAAATAATGCAAAACAGATTACATTTTAACATTTAATTTGCTTTATGCCGCAGAAGAAAATAATAAGATAAGGACCAAATTACAAATTCCCAGCTGATGGAATTCCCAGTTTCTGTTGCAGTTTTTGAGTTTGGAGTGTTTTCCAAAAGCTTACAGGAAATGCTGAAGAAGATAAAAATTGCTTTTAGTTGTTAGTTACCAGTAAATATTTCACAGAGGGGGAGGAGAGATGCAGAATGAAGAGAGAATGAAAAAAAAAGGGAAAAAGACATTTTCAAATAACTCTAATAGTTTTCTGATTTCAGCTGGCAATATTTGAACCACTTCTGTACTTTTATGCAAGATGTGATAGGATTATTATGATGATGCTTTGAAATACTTAGTTTTGGTCAGGTTCTTAATTTTTAACCTCAGAAAAAAACCAGCAACATCCTTCCGAACACAATGCTCTCCATCTAGAAGAAAAATGAGTACTAACACAGTAGGTGGTCTTCCCACTGAATCGCTATCAATGCCTGCACCATCTGGGTTTTCCTTGGAGGCCTCCTATCCAAGAACTGACAAGACCCAACCTTACTTAATTTATGACACAAGATCATAGCCAATGATGATATGAATGCAAGCATGTATAGTAACATTTCTGAGGTTTACAAATATTGTATGAAACAACTGGTGTATAAGTAGGCTTTTAGGGTCATAATAACACCTTTATGGAATTCTGTCAGTGAACTTTCAGGGCCTATTCAGTCTACACACTATTTGCCTGGGAAAAGTACCCAGTAAAGAAAATAAGATTTCATTTTTGCTGGAAAAAATGCAAAAACTTTGTTTACTACACATGGATTATGCTTTGAAAGTCTAGTATGTGCCCATTTTTTTTCTCCTGCAGAACATCCAAAAGCAGTAGTCAAGTGGTAGCATAGTTGCCTACAAAAACTTAGTTAAAGAATGATACAGAATTTATGCAGAAATTAAACAAAAATTTTGTTCCCAAAATTTTTATTTTATTAAGTAACTTAGCTTTTTACTGCAATGTAATTTTATCCTGTTTAGAAATTAACAGAGAAAAATGTCTATCCATGTTTAAAGGACTCTAAAGAAGAAAACTATATTTTTTAAACCCTGAAACAATACATATAGGAGAACCTAAATTACAAACGTAAGTATATAGGTATAAAGGACTATAAATGATAACTGAGAGCAGCAAGCTTTTCAAATCTCTGAACAGTACAGCTGAGTCACCAATATCCTATATAACTCGGAAGGAAACTGATATATTTAATGATTAATAATTTCTTACCAATATCCCAAACTAGAAAGGTAGTGGAAAATCAAGTTCAGAAGTTCATATCCAGGTTTAATACAAACTGAGCTGAATTACAAGTCACTGTAGTTCTGACCTCCTACTCACTCATGAATTTTTCATGGTACCAAAAGTTTTTCTTCCTACCCTTTTATAGTTAGTAATTTGGCTACTTTCCCAAAGAAGCATTTTTCTACTAGTCTAAATATTACCCACGAGTTTCTTTTTTTTTCTTCTTTGTTATTTTCTCTTTTTAATTATTTTGATTTCTTTTTACCTTTTTTTTAATAAAAAGATCCACTACGCAGACTTTCACTGTTCCCTAGAATATGCAATAAAGAGAAAAGAGGTGAAACTTTGCAGCCAATGTCCAGCAACAATGGGCAAGTTTTCACTTAATTTCCTCTTAAAATCAGAAATACATCTGGCTTGTCTAGACAAAGGCACAGGATAAAGATTTTAGGCACCCAACTTATGAGCACTAGCTCTGCATAAAGACGGGGTAGGAGAAAAGTTCTGTAGTATTTACAACTTCATGGTGAGAAGACTTTCCTACAGTTGAACCAGGTCTCAAGCTGTGAGAAACAGCTGTAACACCTACTAGTTCAGTGGTGCTAGGGATGACATTGAAGACTGGACCTAAGAAGTGGGAATCTCCATGAGCAGCACTGCCAGCTGCTCCTGGGCAGCTACTCTCAAGTATGCCTTCTTGAGAGCAAGTGCCCTGTCAGCACGGGTTTATGAAAGGCACGTCCTGCTTGACTAACCTGATCTCCTTCTATGACCAGGTGACCCGCTTAGTGGATGAGGGAAAGGCTGTGGATGTTGTCTACCTAGACTTTGGTAAAGCCTTTGACAACTTTTCCTACAGTATTGTCCTGGAGAAATTGGCTGCTCATGGCTTGGATGGGCGCACTCTTTGCTGGGTAAAAATCTGACTGGATGGCCGGGCCCAAAGAGTACTGGTGCACAGAGTTAAATCCAGTTAGCGGCCGGTCACAAGTGGTGTCCCCCAGGGCTCAGTTTTGGGGCCAGTCTGGTTTAATGTATTTATCTATGATCTGGATGAGGGGATTGAGGGCTCCCTCAGCAAGTTTGCAGATGACACTAAGTTGGGCGGGAGTGTTGATCTACTCGAGGGTAGGAAGGCTCTGCAGAAGGATCTGGACAGGCTGGATGGATGGGCCGAGGCCAATTGTATGAGGTTCAACAAGGCCAAGTGCTGGGTCCTGCACTTGGGTCACAACAACCCCATGCAACGCTACAGGCTTGGGGACGAGTCGCTGGAAAGCTGCCCTGCAGAAAAGGACCTGGGGGTGTTGATTGACAGCCGTCTGAAGATGAGCCAGCAGTGTGCCCAGGTGGCCAAGAAGCCCAACGGCATCCTGGCCTGTATCAGAAACAGTGTGGCCAGCAGGAGCAGGGAGGTGATCGTGCCCCTGTACTTGGTGCTGGTGAGGCCGCACCTCGAATGCTGTGTTCAGTTTTGGGCCCCTCACTACAAGAAGGACATTAAGGTGCTGGAGCGTGTCCAGAGAAGGGCAACGAAGCTGGTGAGGGGTCTGGAGCACAAGTCTTATGAGGAGCAGCTGAGGGAACTGGGGTTGTCTGAGTCTGGAGGCTGAGGGGAGACCTTATCGCTCTCTACAACTACCTGAAAGGGGGTTGCAGAGAGGTGGGTGTTGGTCTCTTCTCCCAAGTGACAAGTCATAGGACAATAGGAAATGGCCTCAAGTTGCGCCAGGGGAGGTTTAGATTGGATATTAGGAGAAATTTCTTCACTGAAAGGGTTGTCAGGCATTGGAACAGGCTGCCCAGGGAGGTGGTGGAGTCACCATCCCTGGAGGTATTTAAAAGACATGTGGATGTAGCACTTAGGGACACGGTTTAGTGGTAGACTTGACATGTTAGGTTTATGGTTGGACTTGATGATCTTACAGGTCTTTTCCAACCTGAATGATTCTTTGATTCTGTGATTCTTTATATCCCAAGCTGGTCTCTGCATCCTGAAGTAAGCAGGTCTTATTACACTATTGAAGACCCTCAGTTTAGCTCAGATGTTGCACTCAGCTGTGAAAGCACAATTCTTACCTGCCTGCAGTATACAGGGGCAGTTCCACTGACTGCAATAGAGACAACAATTTTTATACTACAGTTATACAGTACTCAGGATCTACAATAGCCTTCCAAGACTGTTAATGACTATTGCCTTCCCTTCTCCATGGCAAAAAAACCCCACAGCAAAACAGATGACATCTTCCTGCAAGCAACTCATTTCCTATAGGTGAAACCCTGCAGAACAGAACAGATGTCTACGAGAAGATGACAACCTGAGTCATGGACTCATCAGTCATTCCAGGCCCAACTCATCCACAAATATTGTCTCAGCATATCTGAGATTTTGCAAGGTCTGCTTTGTGTGCCTGAATCTTAGCCTTACAGACACATTTAAATGTGAGCTCTCATACATGAATTTTTGTCCAGATCTAATTCATCCACTTTTCCTTACTACTGCCACAGATATTTGCCTCTTCTGTTACATGCTCAGTTATTTACAAAACTGTTTTCACTGATTTGGATTGTCCTGTTTCAAATCCTGCAGTCTATCACAAATCCTGAGCAGCCTTTTTTAATTCTTAGAAGGCTATTAAGAATTCAGCTGCTTACTCATTTAGGTAAGGGGGCAGAAAAGTACATACAGAGTCCCAAACAAGCAAAAGTCCATGTGCTCATTTCTAACAGATGTCACTGGACATTGTGTTTCTGACTGACAGGCAAAATGCAAGTTCAACTTAGGAATCAAGTTAAGGATAATAGTATAGGCTAAATATATTTAAAAGAAATAAATAAAGTACTGTTAGTGCTAGAACACATAGTATTTTAAACTAATTGTAATTTATAGAAAAAAATCCATCTTTAAAATATTATTTCTCTCTGTATTCATACAAGGAAGCAGATAAGAATGCTAACTGAAGTTACATCTTCCTACAAAGGTACTGTCACCTGCATTATTTAAAAGTCATTGGGATAGAAATCAAACCTCTGCTTCTCTCAGATACTTTATTTAGCTAAGAATTAATAATCAAATGTAAAATATCTAGCCATTTTGAAGTCAATGAGATTTGCAAGCACACAGCTAAAGACCGTACAAATTTAATCATACCTTTTCAGGAACAGGTCTGAGCACGAAGGCTGTTCTGTCATTCAGAGAGGAAAGCAATGGATAAATACGGTATTCACCTTTTCATTTGCAGGTACAAAACAGAGTGAGGAAAGAGCATTTTGAAAAACACAGGGTTGTTTTAACATGAAGTCAAATGCAGCTCCCGTTACTGAAAATACATCTGTGCACGATAGGTATCCTATCTATGTTGCAGAGAGAGTTGCATTATGCAAATGCATATTCCTTCCTTTTGCTTCAGTCCCAGACTGATTCAGACATATGGTTTGCAGAATGCTTGCAACTGTCTCATTTTTGGCACTTCAAATACAGGAAGCAATACGTTATTTGTATATTCTGTTAGGGACTAATACAATACAAAGCCCACTGAAACAGCTCAACTTTGGGTCATACCCTTCAATTCTCTCCTGACTAGTCTACATTGTTTCCTGAAAAGGCATCACATAGATTTTTTTGTAAAGGTAGTTTGACAGCTGCTCTACTGGTTATTACTATTCTTAAGGCTTTTCCTGCATTGTTCTGTGTTTTTTTCCACTGCCTCTATGTTAGGGTCCAGACCTGATCTCAGTGAAGACAACAGGAATCTTTCCATTACTTCATTACAAATGGTTTAGATTGGAAACCAGGTCTGCCCTCTGGGGTGAGAAGTGAATTGCATGACTTCCAGCTAGAGAGGCTCCAGTCTGCATCAGGACACTTGGCTATCCCACCACACCCTAGTTTCTAAGTATTTGTAGGAAAGCTACAGATTTGCTGTGTCTGCATGTTAGGCAGCAGTGCTTGCAAAGACAAGACATAAAATATGTTTCTCTGATACAGTGTCAACAATGCTTATATGTCATTTCCAATTACATTTTGTTCTAATATGGCTCAAATTAGTGTCATTTAATCACAATTTTATTTTTACTCTCCCTGCGTTTCAGCCCCAGTGAAGTTGCCTTTTTAATAATCTGACTGATCATAGAGAGTATGATACTAAATATTACACCTTACTCTTTTTAAGCAGTATACATTGGTCATTAATTTACCCTTTGTAAAAGGACACTTTTTTTCAGTTCTATCTTCCAAGATCTACAGTAACGTCTTTTCTTCTAGGAAGAAAACAGGTTAATAAATAATCCAAAGTCTGAGGTTTATTGGCCTTTTTTGTCATTCACCTCCAGTGGGAATTATAGCAAGGAACAGTTGCCCTTGTTAACCTGCAAACATTTTTCACTCAGTTAGGTCATTGCCTCTGGCTCAAGGGTGCAATTTTCCTTTCATTCATTAAGCACATTGGGAAGCGCAGTTCCTAACCCTTTCCAGTCTAAATGTGGAACAATCACATCCCCTCACAATCAAGTGCCAATGTGCTGGGACCTTTACGTTTCACTGTGATCTCTCAGTGACGCAAGTTTTTAACAATTGAAGGATATTAAGTCAAAAAGTTGTTTTCTAATTGGAGGAGCTCAGGGGATTTAAAATAATGAACTCTTATAAACTGGAAGCTGGTACATGTGCCTTTCCAATTATTTTTGTTTAAAATCAGGCAAGAGGGCACTGCTAATCTCAGAAAACAGATTCCAGAAGTTCTGCCTAGGAATTAAGGCCATGAAGCATAGCAGTTGAGCAGGCATAAACCATTATTGCTTTGGGGAGATGAAATGACATAGTCTCATATGTCATTTTACCGGATGGTGTAATAGCTAAAGAACAATGTGATTCCAGTTTTAAAAAGTGTATTTGATATAGCTAATTCTCTTATTCCTTTTGGAGCATTCATAAAGAAAGGAGGGAGAATGACTGTTTCCTCTTGGTAAAAAGACTTTGCTACAGAGAGTCTCTGGATGCAGAGATGGATGAATGATGGATGCGGTCTAGTAATTGAGAGCTAAACACTTGAGTTCTGTATAAATAGACCTCTCTGTGCACATCATTGACTGTGCCAAAATATAATAAAGATCTTATCTCTGTAATAAGTTAGCAGCAGTGTTTAAACAGGGCCAAGTCTACAAGATAAGCAGAAATATCACTAATCCTTTACAGCAGTATAATTGGAGATTTTGTGAAGTAGAATACTTTAAAATGGAAACAAAATAACTAAAAGGGTAACCTCTGTAAAATTGCTCAGAAGCGTTTTTGGGATATGGCAAAGGAGAAGACAAATGAGTGAGAGAAATGTTGAACATGGAGAAGAAGAGCTTGAATTTCACATCTTCATCTGATTTCTACTCCTCCTGAGTGGTCGGGAAAAAGTACTGGAAGGATTTCTCAGGAGCTATATGTAATGATTTCATGGCATAGGGTGGAGGGGTAAACTGGAAAAGAAATGCGGTTAGGACATGAGATAAGCACAGTATGAACCAGAATCTTGGCAATGGAGGACAAAGGGAAAGGGATGCAGACTGAAGACTGAGCAGAGGGAAAAAATACACAAGGGTCTGGATGTGTGGGATACATGTAAATAACAACTCAGCTGCAGACGGAGGAAGAGAAAGGTTGACATTAACATTGGCATTAAACAGAAAAAAGAAAAGAGCTGATGGTCAGAAGCTGGCAGAAGAAAAGCGCTGTGGATTTTCATCTTGAAAATATTGACCTTATTGTGGTCTGTATAAAGATTCCCAGAAAAGTTAGCAGACATGTCAGGGGAAGTAGGATATTGTTCAGTGGGGAGAGATGGAAAGGGAAATTTGGGAATTATGTCTAGGCCAATTGTTGAAGAAGTTGGAACTAAGTCAAATTTTTAGGGAGGTTCCCAAAGAGAGGGAAAAGCAAAACTGGTGCTTTTCAAAAACACACACATCCAGCTTCCTTGTTACTTGTACAACTTATGTGTCAAATGTCAACATTTTGTTATTTCTAAATAAGAGGCAAGAAACATGTTTGGTTTGAACCATGTGACTGCCTACATGCAGATAGCAGAAGTAAAGACTTCAGCTAGAAGAGTGTAGGGTAATTAGACACACATATTTTGGGGTCTTTCTGGAATAAATTACCAGTGCAGGCAGGTTGTTTAGCACTTCTTACGCTCTCAAAGGCTCAGAGCTAAGTTAGGCAGGAGACTGGCCAGCAAGAGAGTAAGTCACAAAAATCCAGAAGCAATTTTTTTCTTCAGTTGGGATTTGTCAAAATTAAATTGTTGAAGTTTATATGCACAATTACATTAAGTATATATGCAGAGAGAGCGAGAGAGAGATCTCTGTATCAGTATAGTTATAGAGACAATTCCCATCTGTCAATGTTGTGCCAGATACCAGCTAGATTCTGGAGCAGGCCCTGGTCTCCTGTTCAACTGTGTTTGCATCAAGCCCAGCAGAAGCACCCCCAGGCAAATCGGGAGCCAGGAGGAGTAGCTGGAGGATCCTCACTCCCACACTCCCTGTCTCACAGAGCCCAGGGCAGGCAGACTTCCCTAGGACATGGAGCTTCCTAAGTCTTCCAGGCTACTATTGACTCCAGAACAACTTCATTTTATTTTTCTTTTTTTTCCTTCTTTTTTTTTTTAACCAAACATGAAAGTCTTTTCCATACTGGAATGAAAACAAAGCTTCTCAAATTTGTATGTGTGTGGCAGATTTATGCTGGAGGAATTCAACTGTTTCTCACATGGTGATTGTTACAAAAGCCTGGGACATCAGAGATTCAAATTCTTGCTCTGATATAAAGAATAGTTCTTCATCCATACAACAACAAAAAAAGCTGAGTGAGACCTATCTCTTTTTTCCAACCTGGACCACAAATATTTTTTCTCTTATCTGTTGCCCCCCAAAAGCAACTGAACAAACCTGATACTTTTCTAAAAGTTTCCATTTTAACAAAACGCTGTATTCTTTGGAAACTCCAGTGCGGTGAAGCTTTTTTGACTACTCTACTGAAAGCTCATTAGAGTATTTGAAGGACACCACGAGGCCAATGCCATTTTCCAAAGTGCTCTCTCTGAGTATGGACTTCAGGTAAAGCTGTCTGAAGACTAGCACAATATTTCAAAGAGAATGTCTAAATTTAGTTTTGTGTGAATGAAAATAAATTTAGAAATATCCAAATACCCTGTGAAATGGGATTGCAGCTTTCCGCCCAGTTCTAGCCATACACATAGGTGTTACTGGAAGCTCAAGGGTCTTGGCTAAAGGATAAACTGCATGATAGGGAAAGAATGATGTTGCTGTCAGCTCTCATCCAAAACCTGTAATGCTGTTGCTGCAGATTACACACTTTCAATGTCAGCAGTTACTATAATTTTACTGCAAGTCTGCTGTTATTTGGTGGTGTTCCTAAAAGCCCAACTTCTGGAATCTTGCAAAGACACATGAATTTAGGTGCAATTTTCCCCATTTAAATAGATTTAGGTTTGCATTGGCTGCAGAGAAAAGTTTTAAATTATGACTCAAAATGCTCAACCATCACAGAGCAGATGGAAAGACCCTTCTCTTCAATATATTTTTTTTTAAAGTTCATGAATTTTAAAGCAGTTTGCTGAATTTCTGGAGCCCAATTCATAATGTTAGTGTGCTCAGGTTTGGCAATACTTGATTTTTTTTTTGCCCACACACAAGGTGATGCAAGCAAGTCAAGAAAAAGGGCTGAATACATCTAGTTATAAGGCTCTGCCAAACCTTTGTTTGCCGACAAGAGAAGCATTTTGGAAAGGCCTGAAAAGGACTGAAAATCTTTTTGCCAGCTTTAAAAATAATCCAAGTTGCACCTCTGTATTCCAGGCCACACAGACTGAAATAATTTCTGAAATAGAGATTACATGGGAAAGAATGTCCTCATATACATTTATTAAAGCACTGAAATCCAAATGCAGTACTGATTCTTTACATTATAAGTCAATGTTACGAGACAAAGTTTAATTCTGTGAGTGTATATGGTAATAACAACAGATTGTACTAGTCTGTTCAGGAAGAAACACTTGTAGGTTAACTTCTTGATCGCATTGAGAAATTATTTAAGAAACACTGTAAAAGCTGTTTACACTTTCCATGTATTATACATAAATATTTGTTTATGGAGCAACTGTGTGGTGCTTTGCCTTTGTCAGCAACTGGAAATTGTTACTAATAACGACATTTAGGGTTATAAATGCCATAACCCCTATCTGACTCCATGCAGTACTTTCCAAGAAATTGCAAAGTGAGAACTCTGGCCTAGGCTTCAAGGAAAAGTTATGCTGAGACACACAAAAGCGTTCTGTGAGTAACTTGTTAAGTGCTTTCCATACTCCCCATTATCCCCATCTCCACAGCCATGTAGAGGACGGTCTGTAGCCTTACACAAAGGTGTATTCACAATGTCAGTTAGCCAGAAGTTTAAGCCCATTCTTAAAATCAGACCTAACCCCTACGATACACTGTATCACATCATTCTTCTCTTCTCTGTCTTCCAGTTCAAACTTCTTTCTTCACTAAGGACCTAAGTCCCTGAGCTAACCAGCTCTGTAGGCATTACTGTCATATAAATACTCTTACTAGCCCCAAACTTTATCTTCCTCCTACATTTCCATGTTTGACTCTCAGTTCACTGCATTGGAATGTTTAATTCCAATTAACACATGTCACACAACAAAGAGCAGAAAGTCTAAAGTGTGTGTTTGAGACACGTTAGTGATCAGTTTAAAGATTTAAGGGTGAGCCAAAATGGAGCATAATCAGAAAAATTCCTTTCTTGTATTCCAGATAACAAAATCAGGCTTTGGCCAGCTATTTGAGTACTAACAGAAAGGCCTAATGAATTAGCATTTTTGTGGAGTTTTAAGACATCAGGTCTTACTACATTACCTTGCCAGGTGAAAGACCAGTGGTATAGAGAAAACTTATGCAGCAGGATATACAAATGAGCTCAGGAAAGCGGTTTGGGTGTTCTGCTGTACGGTAAAGCTCTGCTATCCTTCTTCAATGAGCACAATTCCCAGATTCCAAAAGTTATCCCAGAGAAATTAGTACAGTATTTGGCCCATTGTCAGTATACTCTGCTTAGCAATCTCTAGCATACAACAATACCCAGTGGATTTTGTGGATTCAGAGTTCTACAAAACTATTTCTTTCCTTCATACAAAAAAGGACAAAAAAGAAGAAAACATGCAGGCATGGGAACGTACGTTAGGCAGGAAGTAAGTCTGTATTCACATTTGTTATCCAGAAGAAAATTACATTTGGAAAAAAAAATACATATTTAAAAAGCTGAACATTTTAGCTTAATTTTAATTAGTATTTATTCAGAGTCCTGTGGGAAGGAAGAATGAATGCCATATAACATATCTGATGCTGGAAAGCCCTGAATATCCTCAAACTCACGTTGATTAAAGTAGGAGCTGGAAACATGGGAACTGAAGGCCCTGTTCTATATTTTTATTTCTAAGTGTAATCTAGGCCACAATTTGATAATAGTTAAGCAAAGCATTAGGGAGTGTGTATCATGTAAGAATTCCTAGAAGAATCCTGTGCAAAGAGTTATGTGTAAGGCTCTGGAAGAGATGAACCTCATCTGCTTTAACTGATTGCGTGTGTGCTGAGTATGCTTAAAGTCATCCCTTTTATACCAATTTTGTTGTAAGATTTTTCTAGTTCACATCTGCAGGACCAATAAATGCAAATGCAGGGATTATAGTAGATGTGTCTCAGTTAATCTTACCTGTCATTAGAAAAGCAGTTTCAGAGTATTTCTGTGTTAAATTATATCACTTAGAAAATTTAAGAAACAAAAGGCAGTTCATGGAGTTTGGGTGCAAAGTAACTCAATCCATTGATGTTCATTTTGTACATGTTATACTTCATGGGAACCAAGAGTAGTCTGATGAAGTCCTCATAAATCAATAAAAAAGCAAATGCCATATGAACTGACTATATATGAAAATAAAAGTAAAAAATCACTACTGTTAGACTCATCCATATTTCTTATTACTTTCTTATTAGTGGCTGGTTCTCAGTTTCTTATGAGTCCTAGAACTTTAGAAAGTCCTCCAATAACAAATCATTCAGACTTTTCCTCTCCACCACATAATTCCCCAAAAGACTTCTCTCTCTAGTTTCAGAAATCCCATCTGCTGGCCACTATTATCAAAAAAAAGGTGAAGAAATTCTTTGTGGTCACTCCGTCCCTATGTTCTGAAGGCTTCCCTTCAGAAGAGAAGTCATCTTCAACAGTAAACATCATCCCTATTGGCAAAACCCTCCCATTATTAAAATCTTACCTGCAACACCACATGTCACATTTCTCTTAAGAATGATCACTGTCATCCCTCAAAATCCTTTTTTTTATTTACATTGCACCACACGGGAGGGCATTGCCCAGTGCTGGCTGCGGTTTGGAGAATCATACCACAGACTGGAGCTCTGGCTTGAATTTCCAGAATTCAGTCTGGTCTATAAAGTCAGGTGCTGACGATGTCCAAAATAGTCTCTGTTCTTTTTGCACAATCCAAAGTGTGCAAAGAGATTAAATATTATGGCTTGATCTAATAAAGTGGAGGAAGAGTGCTATGCACACACACTCCAAACACATCATTATATTTCTGAGCAGTCTATGCAGTAGACTCTCTGGCTGGGAGAGGTTACAGCACAGATCCTACTACATTGTTCATGAATAGACTGCAGCTAAGAAAAAGAGCTTTCTCTGCATAGGTATCTGAGTATATCAGTATATATCTGAAAAGAAAGGAAGAACAGTTCCAGTAAAGATCGCTTTATGAAACCATGGCAGTGCTGACAAGGTATTACTAAAACAGTGTGTTTGGTTCTATGAGCACTGGCAATCGTTGATGCTTAGTTGGAAATATTTTTTTTCTAGTATGGGTTTGTCAGTGGGAGGGTGGAACTATAAAGTCCAAAATATTTCCTGAAACACTTTAAAGTTTTTAAAAATGAAAGGCATTTTCAGTGGGTAGGAAAATATTTGATACATATTTCCATTAAAACAGACTTCAGCTTTGAAAACAACATAATTACCAGCCTACAGGCCCATTCTCCAAACCTTTATCAGAGTGAGAGGGTAGAGAGAGTGAGTTTATTTTTCTTGTTGATCAAAATTAAGTTCTCCACCTAATTCTGGACAAGTGGGAGAGAAGAATTTTGCAAATCCAATTTCCTTACAGTAGGAGGAAAAAAAAAAAAAAAGCAGTTCCAAATCTCTTTTTATGTATGACCCACCAAACTCTAAATAAACTGTATTAACCATTATCCTGGCTCTCAGATATTTTCTCTGTTTCAGAGAGAAGATGCAACCCTCATTTAAATCTGCTAACTCACTCGCAATGAGCCTGCTGTGTGAATACCGAATCACCGTTATCCTGTCCTGGACAGGATGGTTAATTAACTCCTAACTTTCAAATATTTTCTGAACTCACCTAGAATGCACACTGAAGACAAGCCCCCCAATGCCTATCTGTATTACCTTGAAAGGTAACTAGGTTTTGAATTTACACAAACTGTATACTTACCAGGTTTTTCATTATCAGCTACTTCAGGATTCCTCTCAAGAAAAAATTTTTATTGCTTTGATTCATATAATTCCAAAGGTCTGCATTTTTCCTTATCCTATTTCCCTTTCCAGCAGCTGTTAGCTACCTTTGATCTAGGAACATAACTTGATAGACTAGGTTGCTGTGTTCTGGTTCCTCTCTCCCAGTACCAGAGGGGTCAGCCATCCACATGTGCTTACTTTTTAAATGCCCAAAGGTAAATAGCCATAATTTTGACAGTCTCTCCTTGTGTTATCTTTCAGCTCTTCAACCATTGGTAAAGCTTTTAGATAATATTCTTAAAATCAGGGAACATTTTCCCATTGATGTAACAATGCCCAGAACTTTCTAAATTACTATCACTGTCTGTATTTCACATTAAGTGTCCAGACCTTCTTGAACACAGAAGAGAGAAAAAGATATTTTTTAAGCTCAAACTCTTAATTTGTGAACATAGTTTTGTACCCACTGTCAACCATGACCACAAATGTACAGATGTGGGAAGAGAGCACGAGTGTCAAACTTCAGTGTGACAATCTTACAACACTGCCCTTTGGGATCAATCAATCCCAACTGTGAAACACCTGAAGAACAGGTGCCTAGTTTCTGCTCTTTGGAGTCTTCCTGTCCTGATCACATCTCCCTTTTTATTTCCTTTCTTTGTTAGGCTAAAACTGAAGTTACCCTTTCTCATTCCTATCCAGTTGCTTTTTGTACAATATATTTCTTTCTTGTCTTTTGTGTTTGCATAATAAACTTGTAGCACTCAAGCACACACACTGAAAAATAAAGATTAATCACATAAACTGAAAACTTGGAAGAAAAGAATCAGCTGAGCTGAAAATGTTTAAAGTCCTGCAAGGGTTTAAAAGGTTACAAACTGAAAGGACAAGGATTTCTGGAAGCAGACTTATGAGTAAACAACCTCACCATGACCTCGTGCTCATATAAGGAGTGAAGAGGAGGAGATGGACCCATTAGGCAGGAAGTTACAAGAAATCTGCTGAGCTAAATAACAGCAGAGAAAATAATATATGAAGCTCTGCAGTCGGATCTGAAAAGGAATAATCTCCAAGGACTAACTGGAGAGAAGAAACTACATTACAACATTTTCCTGGCCTATAAGCCTAAGTTAGGAAGTAAGCAAAGCCCAGACCCAGTGCCAGATCACCAGGATTCACTGAAGCTTACTGCATGCCAGAACATCCTCCAAATTGAACAAGAGGGAACAGAGACAACAATGACCCTTTTTTTCATAATTTTTCTTAACTAGGAGCTGTAAAGCAGCAAGACCTAGGGACTAACCTGGAGATGGTCCACATGAATCTGCTGAGCTGCCCACAGGAAGAAAAATCCCAGAACAATGCACAAGAGGGCTGAGGCAAAAGGGATTTGGATGGCTATCTAAACGTAGAGAAAGAGGTTTATGTCTCCTACCAGAAAGGATACTCAGTAATGTTTGAAAGGAATTTCTGCAAACTGACCTTATTATTTTTCTAGCATGAGAAAACATGCCAGGTACCTAACAAGTGAAGAGACAATACCAGTTCAAGGAGCATCTGACCTTAATATAACATGACACCAGAAGAAATGCTTCAGCACTATGCTAAAGTCAAAAGGAAGTATGAGAGCTAGCTTAAGAAAGAATAGGAGCTAGAAGTGAGTAAAAAGCCTACAAGGAAAAACAAATCATTATTGCAAGAAATCAAAAGGTGTTTATTTTAGAGAAAAAGCAAGGAGCCAGGGAATGGAGATCCAGTAACAAATCCAGTTACTGTTTTAGAATGCAGAGTGTCCCATTATATATGAACTTGCAAATAATTAATATAATTAAATAAACTCGGCCTCCTCAGAGTAATGGATTGTTTTCATATGGTGATCTAGACACATAAAGGTAGCTGTACCATGTTCTGCCCGGAGTAGTGCATGGGTTCAAGTCATCCATTCCTTCACAGTTTCAGGCAACCGTACAGCAGGTATTATACTAGAGGGGGCTCATCCAAAATACATGCAATGCCATATATGCCTGTGCCTTCCAAGCTGAAAAAACCCCACTTCGCTGCATCTTCATATAATTTAAACTTGTGGAAAATAAAATTGGAACTGACAGAAGACAGTGTGGGATCAGGCATTTCACACCACATACCTTAGCCTAGTGACTTAGGATTCTGTCTTTCTCCCTAATATTTCCACAGTGAGTAGAGAGAGACAGGCAGTTGTCAGGCAGTTTTTCAGAAGTGGTCTCTAGATGAATCTACATCCTCCATTAAGTACATGTAAGGAATTTGGAAAGGCTAGTTTTTGCAGGCTGGGTGCTTCAGTTGAGTGCCCAAAGATGGACAGTGTGGCTATCCCTAAATGATGCCTTACACCAGTGGTTCAGAGATTAAGGTAAGACAAGGCTTTAGGAGTCAATTCTCTATATAAACTAATTGGTCCAACTCTAGTCTGTACTTTATAGTGTAACTTTGAAGAAGGTTCCTATACACAGAGATTACATAAGGTCAGCATTAATGTCCTGTAAATGAGTCCCTTAAAAATCCTCCTGTGCTCTTGAATCGGTTTATAGAAATATTTGTTCCACATGAACATTTGCCTCACCACACTTGTCCCAGCTTGTTATATATTTCTTTGTTCAAAGGCTTGGCTTCTCGTTTCACAGCAATCATTAATATAAAATATAAATATAAAAGCTACAGGGTGTATGATGTATAATTGCTTCCCATTCTTGGACTGTCAGGTTTCTCCCCCCACACATAGTCATGGCACGCATTTAACAAAGAGATAAAGAGAGAAATCATCTTCCTGGAACATTGTAAATGTCACTGAAGCCAGTCAGTGAGACAGAAGGGCCAGTATGAGATAAGAGTGGAAGTAATAACCTCACAGAGGTGAAGCAAGTTGAAGCTGCATGATGGACTTTCATGGGAGCAAGTTCAGTGAAGGTAATGAGGGTGTGAGTGGGTGAGCAGGTAGGTACAGCATATAAAGGCAGTAGTGTGTGTGTACACATACACATGTGTTTGTTTATTGTAGATGAAGGAACAGAGTGAATTCAAAGCTCTATAACTCAAAATAAAATGAGCTGAATTCATAACACGTATTTCTGTGGCAGCCTTTACTGCACATGTCATATCTGCAATAATCTGTGGTCCAGATGGCTGGATAATGAGAGCCCACTGGCCTGTCCTGGACGAGGTTCCCAAGTCTCTTCTCACACGTGTTGACTCAGGGAGCTGCAGCTGCTGCACCAGTAGGCACACCACAGTGCAGGCTAGATACACATACGTTTGAAACAAGTGCGACCTCTGTAAATTAATCCATCTAGGGCGGGTAGGACTGGAATAACACAGACTGGAGTAACCTTCCTGACAGTGGCATTATGAGGAGAGACTTTTCTAAAGGAAGTATTTCACTGTTAGACTAAGAAAATTGTGATACAGTTCACAAGAAAACTACAGTCTGAATTTCAATTGTTTGTTCTCTCTGAATTACCAATATTTGACTGCTCAGCAGTCAAAACTGTAGGGAACACCCATAAAAGCAGCATATCAGTACTTGGGTACTTTAACCCCATTCATTCTTTTTTAAAAGTGCTGTCAGCCTGTTGGCTCTGCTACAAAAATAGTATGAGCTAAGGAAAGACATGTGAACTCAAGCCTGAAGCAGCATTTAAAGGGAAACAGACTATACGAAGTATTAAGGCTTGTGGTGGTGATGGAGACACATGCACACAAATGCTGAGTCTATTGGCTAGTCACAGAGAAGGGATTTTCTGTAGGCGAAATAAACTCCAGTCCTGTTATTAATATTATTAATTCATTCTGGATCATCCTTTGTGCCAGCACCACCTATCATTCACACTTCATGGGTAGTTCAATTAAAAACACTAACAAGTGCCAGCTTTATAATGTTAAAAGAAAACAGTTGTTATTAAAATAGAAAATAGCAGCAACCCATATCATCAGACCACCATAACATTGCACAGCTTGGCACAAGTCTTGAAGTCTCTGCTCTACTGAGGCCCTGTCCAGACCACACACAGAGTCTGAAATAGAATATAAATCATAAAAAAAAAAAAGATAAAAATAAGATGGTATGTCTTAATCAGAATTTGCAATATAACCATCTGCTTTGCCTAATCTATAAGTGGCATAGCTGATCAAAAATGAACTTGCCATCCCAGGGGAAAGTCTCATATTCTGATACTTATTTTTATAATTAACTGAGACAAAAGTTAAAAATTTCTCTTTATTCTTTTTCAGCTTTTTAGCGGAATTATTTCAATATCCCTGAATCAACGTATTTTATCTGATCTGTCAAATCCAAACTGAAATAAAAGGATCTATTCTCTCTGCTAGCACGGATCCCCAGGGAGTGACTGCCATGCAGTATGGAAAACATAGTCCAGATGCACAACATCTTTTCTATTGGGAAGAAAAGCATGAAAGATCCAAAGCAACAATTTCTATATGTCATTGCTAAGCTTATGCTGAGGCAGAAATTAAACACTGACAGACCTGAAATATTTCCATCTCCTGTGAAATCTTCAGGAAAGAAAAAAAAAAAAGGATGCTTTCCTATGAAAATTTCTATTTCAATAAAGCCACATTTACTGACATGGAAAATCCTGTACAAATTTAATCACCTCACACATTAAAATTACTGTCAATTCTATATGAAGATAAAGAACAGCCACTTCCAAATGTGTACACATATACCTTACAACCAAATCAAAAAACTATAAGAAAACAGCCATTCTGGCAGTTTCAACATCACGCATGCAACAGTTAAGAAATCCGCAAAATCAAGCATGTCTTTTCAACTACACTACAGTTCTCTTGTGTTTGTGCATTATGATACAATCTTTAATTACACAAAACGCATACTATTATTTCCACAGACCCCCTCCTCTCCGTTTCATTCCCTGCACAGAGTGAAAGGTGATGCAGAAATGAATCAGTGTTCTGCAGTGAATGAGCCCATTGTCCGTCGGTCCCTCGCCTCGCTCTCTGCACAGCTTAGAAGGTGTCCAGTAAATGAGGCAAAGGGCTGCAGGAAGAGGATTGTTCATCCTGTGCTCAGTGTGCTTCCTAAAAGTGCCGTCTACAATTATGCCATTAAACACACTAATTGCAGTTCTCATGCACAAGGAAACCAAGCTGATTTATCTATAAAAACATAATGATAATTTTCTAACTTTTGAAGAGGTAAATTTGCAATGTTCTTTTACATACAGATCAGTAGGACTTCTGCACTTGATATCAGACTTCAGCTGGCTCAAGCTTTCTGCAGAGAAAGAGAACATTCATTGACAAACTTTAATTCACAGACACACAAAAAAAAAAGTAGGGGAAGGATTTGAAATAAATTCCTGTAATACTTCAACAAAACTCACTCAGCCATTAAAGAAAGTGAAATCCAGTTTACACCACTGCTGCTAAGAGGGCAACTGTTCATTTCAGTATCAGAAAGCTTGTTATGTTGTGTCAAGCTGATGTTGCTGAAGACTACTGAAGTGCTGATATGTGAACCTAATTTGGAGGATTTGCAAGCTGTGGAACTAGTAAGATCACAGATAACAAGGGGATGGATCTATTAGACACTTTCTCTGGTTTCATCATGACATAATGCTCCAAAAATCAGAAAGTAAAATACAGAGTTGGCTTCAGTCCAAGCATCCCAATATGTTAACTACAAAGTCGGATTCGTGGATGCGGTATCCAATTATTTTCTTTTTTAAAAATATTTAATTTAAAAAAACAACATAATCAATAGTACTGAAGGCTGGAAGTCCTCGTTAAACACACAAAGCAGGCTTCTTCCTTGGGGTAGACTGCAGTGGAAACTCAGGAGGGCTATAGCGCTCTCTCTTTCCTTTTCCCCTCCAGTTAACATCACTTAGCACACCACAAACTCTGGGTCACATACAGTCATATGGTTTGCAGAGCTCCACTCCTCCTTCCCCTCTCCGCATCGCAACTGTGCTTAGCCCTTGCCTTCTCCTGCAATATACCTCTGGCCTGAACAGAAAAGATAATTTATACAATCAAGCAGGATATTCTGGCTCAAAGTCCATTCAGACTTTGGCTGCTTTAGTAAAATTGTCAAAAACTAATGGAAATGTATTGCATTTACTGTAACGATTTTTGTGTTGTAAACACCTGGTCTTGATGGCTCAGATATTTTGTATAGGCTATATAATGATGATTTAGATTGCTGGCTTTGAACTTTGAACGTGTTACTAACAGGCTATTGAAGGATCTATATTAGAAGCTGGGTGAGAAAGGATATTTTTATAGCAAAAAAATTTAATTTTCTGAAGATTTTCCTATGTCGTGTTTGGATGAAACAGGCAACTTTTAGAGTATTTTGAGAGAAAACAGCAAGAGAGTGTCACCAGAATAACCAGTGTCCCTAGATGATGCAAAAGAACCTGGTTCGAATCAACATCCTGAATCGATGCAACACAGACTGAGCCTTTTTTCCCCAAGCTTGAGGGTAAGCACCCCAACCATTTAGCCGTCATCACATCTAGTGTTTCTGGGTTGGGTTTCTGTAACTAGAAATTCCATCTTGAACCTGCAAAGCCTCTCCTGAGAAAAAATTCATTGAAACTAACATGCTTCCCTGCAAAGTTTGATTTGCTTTCTGCACTTTCCAATAAAAATAATCATGCAAAAGTATGAATTTCATTATAATTTATATCTCATTTATTATCTTGGCACCTGAATTACAAACAAATTTACTTGTAAGCATAAGAATCTCTGAACTCAACTTACCCTTTTCCTCAGTAGCCAAGCTCCTGAGTTTTGTCTGATTTTTAATCTTAAATCTGATGACTTGGACCAAAGATATAAGAAATAAGATATTTGGCTTCTATTTCCAGTTCTGTCACTGAGTCTCTGTTGTGACTTGGATAAGTCATTTAACCTCTCTGTCCCACAGTTTCTTGATCTACTAAATAGATACAGCAGTATGCAATCTGAGTGTGTTATAAAGCTAAATTAGAAGCCTTAAACAAAAGGTTCTAAGTGTCATTTCCCCTTTTTTTTTGCTAGTTATAAGATCAAAGAGTGAGAGAGGGAGTGTATTGTGTTTATAAGCAGTGAACATCTGATAAGTTTTATAGTCTATGCCAATACCACTGTAATGCCCTTTAAACCTACTGTCGCCAATTACAAAAAATAATAATAATAATAAAAAAATGCTCTAAGCAAACAGCAGTGCAAAAGACATTCCAAGGTGCAAAGGACAGTTATGTACATTCATATCCCATTAACTTTGGTGGGAGTGTAACAATTACTGCAAGCAACAGCAGCCTTCCCAGTCCACAAAGTTTTCTAATGATTACCACCACACAATTTTTCAGTGATCGATGTAGACTCTCTGTTACTGATCAAAATCACTTTGCCTGACTCTGTTTTTATGTTTCTTAGATTCAATAATCCCTCCCAAAACTTAAGACAAAATGGCAGCATGAACACACTTTTCTTAAGTTCCAAATGTAATTGGTTGTGCCATGCCATGTTGACACTGCAGTAGTGTATCAGATCTTGTAGCTTTACGCACAGATGGATAATAAAGAACATTACTACCAAATCTGCATGGAGTTATACAATTGAAAATTGTTCCCATACACACTTCCATCTCTGATTTAAATGTTTGCCTTATGTCTTTAAAGTGCATGTCAACAGAATCTGGGAGCATACACTTATTCACATTGTCATCAGACCACTATCATGTCAGAAATATCCATACCTCCACTGAAATAACTACATGAAATAACCTTAAATGTATTACTCAGCACAAGTAATTTCTCTCTTATTCAGCACTGCTAACTAGTGAAAAACTTTTACATTTTTGTTTACTGCTGTAGGCACAGTGTATTGGACAGTAAAATAAGTCTTTAAGTGGAAAAGTCTTTTACAATTTAGTTTCCTGTTGGTTTTTTATTCCCCTTGCAGATGCCCAGTCCACATGTGTTGTTTCCAAATTTTTCATGCAACCTCTACAAATCTATATGTTCTTTATCTAACCACATTGATCAGTTTGGACCTAGCTAATGTGGATAATAATTGCATGATTATCCACAGGTTCTGGCCTAACTACTGTGGTATTACAATCTGATGAACACTTTTCACTGATCTTATTTTTCCAAAGTTTATCTGATTTTTATTTAAAGGCAGCCTTCCTAAATTCTTCTTGTCACAAGAGCCAACGTTTCTGTATTAATACATAAGGACCTCAAATCTTCAATCCAATGTGAATTTGCATTGACAATCAGGAAGTTACTTCCACTTCTGTTATGCCACTGTGTTTCCACTTCCTGCAAAAACACAAACTTCAACTTAACCCATTCCTTAGACCCCCACAATTTGTAATACCAATAGGCCTTCACTTCCTATCATGTCCAATAACTGAGATGGATGATCTCCTAACTGAACTCATCTTCATACCACACTCCTTTCCCCATATTATAGTTCAAAATACCAAGAGCTGTCAACAAATGTAAATGGAGAAATAAGAATCCAGACTCCAAATATTTATCTTCTGTCCTACCCACGGAAAAAGAGAGAAATGCTGAATTTACTGCTGACTCATGAATTATCTGTGACCAGAAAACATCCTTCTTCTTCAGGAATGAGATTTTCTAGTATAGCCTATATCATTGATGTTTGGTAACTTGATAAAAGCCTAAATAGCCTAGACTAAAAAAGTGGAATATGGACAATTAAAACAGGCCAAGAAGAAAGGCAAAAATTCACTCATTTTCTCAAACATCACAACAGTGCCTCAAAGAAGATAATACTGAGAATACAATACTGAGAGACAATACTGAGAATACAATACTGAGAGTCAAATTTTACACACCTTTATGAATGTCTAAAGACTGATAAAGAAATTCACTGATAGGGGTGTTGCTGATTTCAGCTAGGTCATATCGGGAGATTACAGTGTAAATTGGAAGGGCCAATAGTGAAAAGCTCTGTAAGTAATCTCTTTGCTGTTCTCACTAGGATTTTCATGGCACCTATCCAGTCCAACTCCATTCTGCATCCTGTTACATCCCAACCTTTTACCAACAGATCTTCAGTCTAAATACACAGTGAAAATGCTGTCTTGGTTGGAGCATCAGCTTAAGGCAAGTTTCAGGCACAGAATATGCAGTCACCATGAGGAAACTCTTTATCACAGATCATTAGATCAATCTCAGGCCTTCTCTTCCAGTGTCTATGTCTCAGGGCATTTATAAAACTGCTTCAAGTCTGGGGTGAAGACTGTAATAACTCTCTTCCTCTGGAATAGTGCAGCTCTCTACGGTAATTAAAGTGTTTATCTAGGTGAGAGACAAGATTTTCTCACCGACTGTTCAAAACTGTGAAATGGGCCCACTCACCAAGTAATAAACTTCAGAAATCTCACCACATTTTACTCCAAGGTCAAAGCACATTTCTTTTAGATGGACTTGTAAAACCATAACTGTATCTGTAAAAAGAGAAGAACAAATCAAAAGAAGGTCTACCAAGACAAATTTAAACATACTTTTCCCTATGGGAATGAGACCTGAAAAACAAATACCCCATGCTATTGCTCAGTGTCTTATTGAGGGTGCTCAAATGCTGAATTAAGGAATGCAATAAAAAACTAGGTCTGAAAGTATACACATAAAAAGGTACTCATACAAGAAGAGTATCTCAAGGTGGAATATCTGCAGACCAGAAATGCTCACCATTTAACCATATTTATTGTTTGACCTCTCACCCCTAGGTCAAAGTTCTGAATAGTTAGAGATTTAAAAGTTTCCAAACAAAACAATCCAATATTACATGTGGAAATACCTTTTCAAATACTCTTATACACTTTTGCATGAATGCACTCTCAGTCATTTTACTGGGCAAATCATATTCACTAAATTTAAGCTATTATCCATCCTTCAGAAGTGTTTTATCTAAACAAGCATTGCCTGACTTTTTTTTACTGCATCTGAAATTTTCAGGGACCAGACATATCTTTTATTGTAAAAATCCTACATCTAGACTAGAAGAGATGTAGTAAGCAAAAATATTATGTAATTTCTATCTAAATATTCATATCAACTCTCACTAACATCATAAGCCCATCTGCTTCATTTAGCTTTATCCCTTTGATTTTCTCTGATGGTGTTTTAAATCCCCTGTCATTTTCTGTTTTCTGCACATGTCTACCATATGTACTGCATAAAAATAAAGGTTATTTTTCTACCACCCACCTATAAAGACTATTCAGCTACCAGAGTGTGCTGAAAATTCTGCTTGGGAGTTTACTCTAAACTGAAGATAATCAACCTGTGAAAAGCCAGTCTACAATATACAATAAGGATCCTAAAAGTTGGCAAACGGAAGATAACCACTTGACCAAACAAGCATGTTATTTATTACCTACCCTGGAATAAGAATCAGGTCTCCAGAGATGAAGGGCTAGAGCACTAAGCCCTGATTCTAGGGCTGGAAAAACTATTTGCCTCCGCATGTTGTTTACTGAATTTAATCCTTTCTCTGTTTCCTGGTTGTCCAAAATTCAAAGCACAATTTGGCTGTATTGAAGCTCTAAAAAGTTTTGGCTTCAGCTGGAAGGATTCCACCCAATGGATGTGTCACACTTGTGGAGACTGCCATTATTTCAGACAGAGGACATCTTCATTCTACAGTGTTCCAACAGCAACCTGAATTTGGATGGCACAAAACCAGCACTATCCGTGATCTCAGATTTCCTCTCCATTCTTTCCTTGAAACTTTCATACAAACATGGCATTCAATATTCTGTATGAAAGTACAAGTTCTGAGCTTTGTTTCTTAAAGGTGTCTATTGCTCATTGTAAGTGTATTCAGAATACACCACTAAAATGCATGATTTCCATGAATAAGCTACTAAAGAAATGGTTTTTTGGTTATGTCCTGGAGTGCAAGCTCAGAAGTGTGCAAAACCACAAACAGAGCAAATTCTTTGAATAACAAATGTGTACAATTTTTGTTTATATGTAGCTCTTCGTGTCAAAAAATAATCATCTTGCTTTGGTGAGATAAATCTGATGACACAGTCTTGCAATATATTTTTGCTCTATGCCACTTCTATCTCCTTTGTAACATTCTCTAATATGACTGCCAGAATACTGTTCTAATTTGGGGGATAATATTCTATATGAGAACTGACAGAATGAAAATAAATTCAAAGTTCCAGGAAATAATGAGTTCCCAATTATGTGTCTGATTACTGTCAGCTCAAGGAATCTACAGACTTCAGAAATGGAGGAGACCACTTTTCCTTTCACCAAACTGAGAGCCCAGAGTTGATGGCACAGGGAGAAGGCTTTCAAGTACTTTTAAATCCTCCCCAGTTCTACATGAGAGTTATTTTGAGGTCATGTTCACATTTCTAGACTGAATAAGATTCTCTGGTAGAGACATCTGAGTCTTATCTGCCTATTTCTGGCTTTGTTTGAGAATGTTTATATTATTCAATGTGGGAGACTTGAACTCATGACAAGGAACATGATAAATTTTCTTAATCAAACTGGGTATCAAGAGGTGGTCTGTCATCATTTCCCTTTTGTTGCACTGTGAAAGAAAGCAAATAAGGAGCATCCAGTGTGATCCCCACTTCTGTTTCAAGTCTCCCCACCAACTCATTAAACATTCTCTGGCCTTTGTCAACAGCCTGGTAAACATCCAGAGAAAGAATCAGAATAAAATAGTTTATTTAACATTCCTCTCCTCCAACTGCTGATTAGGATAAATAGTTTGGATAAAAAGCCTATCTGATCCAAAAATCACAAAAAGAAAGGATTCAGCTATCAGCATAGTTTAGATTTGGTTTCAAATATTTTTAAACAGCAAAAGAGTTTTTTGTGCTCTTTGATATTTTCTCCATCCTCAGCACATCATGTTAGCACCGTGTCAAAGCAAAACATCAACATCAAATGATCACTGAGTAAACTCCAGTGAACTGGAGTGAAAGGCTGGAGGCTGAAATTCCAGGCACAATATAAAATTTGGAAAGACGCCAGAACAGAGTCCTTTTTAAAGTGCCTAAAAGGCTCAGGAATTGATACCTAGAAAATCCCTTCATTGACCTAATAGTTTGGACATTGCTAATTCTGGTTAGACTGATGAGTCCTTTGAGTCAGGATCATTTCCTCTGACAGGGAAAAGTGTCAAATAATTCAAAGAAAAACAGAATCTTCTTCCTCCGACCACCATTGTGCTCATCCATAATGAAAACAAAGCAACAGTATGCCTAACAGAAAGTATGTACCTAGCAGGCAGAAACTTGCGGTCAGCTCAGGGAGTGAAACAGAAGAATTCAGGACCATTTTATATTTTTGTCCTGGACAAAGTGATATTTAAACCGTAATCTCCTTGCCTTAAAATATTGGGGGGCAGGATACTCCTCAACAGTTAATTATGTGCTCTGAAAATATTTCTTTTTATCTATAGTAATCTTGTTGCCGTTTAAGTTTGCCAACTGTCCCATTATTGTCCCATTTGCCAACTGTCTTGTATTATACCACAGTAAACAGAAACAGCCAAATGATCTTAACAGCATTCAGAACTATCATGTCAGATGCTTAGCCGGCATAGATTAGGATAGCTCTATTGCGTTCAACCGTCATTTACAATATTGAATGACTATGAAAGGCTTAAATGCCTGTTCTCTGTGTTTGATTTCTGTAAGAAACAGTCAATCAACAGTTATTTTTTATTGTATGTCTGATATGTTTAATATCCTTTAAACATTGGGTCAGATCATCAGTTAACATAAATCAGCAAAGCTGAAGTTACTGGATCAGTTTACACAACTGAGAATGTTGCCTGTGGCTTTCCCACAGTAATAAAGTTAGACCACATACCCACTTTGGCTGAAATATTTAAAAACATCCAAATGATCTGCATGCTTAGCTCCCTTTAACAGGAATTGGGGATATCCGTCTATCTGATGGATAATTTCTATTTGTAAAGCACAGATCCCCATGATGCACACACACGCCAGAATGATAGAAGGCAAGAAAATTCCACAAATGAACTCCACAAAGGAATGGTTTTATATATATCCTTTTATCAAGAAACTGTAACCACAGAATATGATTACACTTCTCAAGTGAAAACTGCCGCTGAAACATAAAATGGTGAGCTCACTTCTAATTTTAAAAAATATATACCATTAAATTTCTCTTGAGAAAAAGTTACACATATTGGCACATTAATTAATGCATAGCTTTAGATTTCATGGTTAATATACTAGTAAAGCAGGAATAAGAGAACAACTTATGAGTCAAGAAGCAATTAAAAATAAGTCAATTTTCATTTTTGCTATTGTTTATGAAAAGAAAATTAAGATTAGCTTTTTCAAAACCACTTCTAGGAAGTGGCTACATACCTGTACCAGTTGACTGAAGCAGAGAGTTTATCACTAAATTCACCACTGAAAATAATTAATGTTCCCACGGTAACTCTGAACGTGCAGTGCAAAAGATTTAATATCCCACACCATAGGGAGTCACTTTAAAATCTTACAACTTTATCAATAGTCTGAAAAATATTAATGATTTTCCTGAAAGCTACAGCTGGTTTCTCTCTTTTTGCAAGTTCCTCTTTCTTACAGTTTAGGAGAGCTGGCTGAAAAGGTGATCAGAAAAAACTGAACAAGTGCTGGAACCAGAATTAGAGACAGAGAAATGCCCTCTCCTGAAAAGTAATGTTTGAAAGACAACCATCCTCCCTACACCAGGGAGCGCTAAGGAGTATTTCACCAGGATGGCTGTTGCCTACTTCGTGCAAAGAATTTCATGCATGTAATTTAAAGTAGGGCCTGTGAAATGCATGTATAAGCATAGCGTATTCTCATTGCAGTGAGAATATGTATAAAAGCCCACTTCCATTATTTTGACATCAATTCTGAATCAGAGTGAAAACAGAAACATTATCCAAGGACTATGAAGTTTGAAACTTCTTACCTCAGAGTCACCCTCCTGTACTTCAGCATTTCATTTCATAAACTACTGCAAGACTGCTCCAAGGCAGCTCAGCCACAAGAAAAGGGCCCAACACATCATAGGAGGATGGTCTGGGCTGGCACAAAGAAAGTGTGAGAACTCCAGCTCATCATTACAGCCCATCCTGTTGAGCTGGGGAAACAAAAAATAAATAAATAAGAGAATCAAACAAATAAATCAAATTAATAAAGAAAAAATTAAATCAAATTAGTTATCTTTTTCTTACAAACAGGGGAAAAAAAGAATTTTGACTCAAGTTCAACATTTCTACTTTAACATTTCGGTATTGACTCCTCATATTCACCCTCTTACAATTAAGAAGAAATTTTTGCTGAATTTAAAAAGGACAAAAAACAACTTCTGCGGTAGTATGGTTTGTTTGCATTTTTTTCAGCTAGTACCATTCATAATAGTGGATCTAAGAGGAAAGAGAAGCAGCAGCTGTATGCTGCCACTGAAGGTGAGGAATACCATGATACAGCAATAGCATGCAGATAGCAGAAGAGAGAGGAAGCCAGATATCATTTCTTATCTGCAGAAGTCAGCCTGGAGCTGGATCTCCTGGAGAGCATTAAAAAAGAGCTTTTTTTTTTTTTTTTCCTTTTTCCAGAAAGACAGTATGATTTGAACATAGAAAAAGCACTGGAACAGCAATATAGAAAATACTCATTAAATTTGGTTATTCTAGTTTGCAACTGATAGCCTGGAAACAGTTTGTTTCATATTGTTGTATGCCATCTGTAAAATGATTACATATGCATAAAACAACCTTGGGGAAAAAGGAAAAAGGGAGATGAATTGACCAGTGGAATCCCTTGTGAAAGTATGTTTAAAAATACTGAGGTTTAACACAAACCAAAAAAAAGCCAGGAAATTCTAACTTAAACCTAACAACTCCATCCTGAACCCATGCTGCTGAGAAAAATAAAAGGAACAATGCTGAGATTTCAGAACAGATCTGCAACTTTAACTGAGCTTCCAGGTTCCTCTCCCTTTGTTAAACACTTCCAACATTAACATTTAAATAAATAGTGAACTACATTTATCACTGCTCTTAATAAATAGTAAGTTTTGCAGCCTTACAATAGGGTAGGTTCATTTGCTGCAGCCAAAGCACTGGGTTTAAGCACTTTTCATGATGTTTCTTGTGTAAACAAACATCAGTGAAGCTTTGTGAAGATTCAGTTTTATGGCAGCTTCTTAATATGGTGCCATACCTAAGTAAATGAGTTTTTTTCCAGGTTCTCTCCTTGGGATGATGCAGTATTTTTCATTTTGTAAAAATTCATAAAATTATCGAGTAATGATTTTATTTGTATGCCAAAATGGTCATCTCTGATCATTATTTCTACTGTTACAGTGATATATTTTTATCACTTACTGCCATTAGAAATTTTTAGTATGTTGGCATTTTCTTTTCCATTATTAGTGATTTGCTGTTTGGTCTTGGATATGCTACAGGCATAAATGTGCTTCTGCAGTGTGCTTATCTGTGCTATTTAGATGATATTTATGATAACAATATTTATTTTGTGCAATATTTGTTTTCCTTTCTAATGATTATTTCACTCACATTCAGCACTCAGAAAAGAAAGCTTACAGCTTGCTCAATCAGATTAAATGTGTATTTTAAGTTTGTCCAATAAAAGGGAGACCATTCATGCTCATATTCTGATTTAGCAACAACACTCATCCAGTCAGAAGATAGACATAAAACCATGCTATTCTTCTGCCAGTCATCAAGAAGCAATATTATTATGCAAGATGAGTTTCCAAATTCAGATAGCACACTGCAGCTTGGATTTTATTTTATCAAATAAATACACTTACATATATCCACAAAATTTCACATTATTTCCATTGGTATACTGAAAGCACAAAATGACCGAACAACATTCATCTGAATTATCTGCTGAGTTTTCTCTTCAAATCCCATCAGTGACTGAACCCTTCCCACAAGACATGGACTGTTTCAATAGCTCTCCTCCCAAAGCACACGTCCATATAAGCTGATTTTTAATCATTCTTTGATCAAAATTTATGAACCTGAGTATTTGTTTGCTTCACTCACTGATTTTTTAAAAACTTGTTTTTCTTCTAATTTGACCACCTGTTTGCTATTATGCTGAGTTCGGTGTAGGTCTCAATGAAAACATTTCTACTGTTGGCTGACCAAATGGACACTGATTGTATAACAGCTGCAGTTTGATAGGTGCAGAAGATGAGCCTGCGGAAAATGTGGCAATGTGTTTTGCAGACTTAAAAAAAGAAAAAGCATAAAACAATGTTTTGTTCAAAAGCAGGTACTCAGTGAGGATTATTATTATGGTTATTTATGTTTTATTCTGATAGGCAATGTATGGATATTAAGCATAAGGAAGTCCCTTTACTGAAATCAAAGTAGGCAAGATATCCCAGTATAAAGCAGAATACAGCATCGGGGGCACACATCGTTTCAGTCCCGTGCTTTTGGAAGAACTGAGTGGTTAAGACTTAAGCTAAGTAGGAACATAGAACTGAGCATAGCAAACAAAGCAGAGAAGGCACAAATCAAAGATGACAAGGGCATATGTGAAAAGACTGTTAGAGGATGGGAGGAAGCAGGAGAAATTTGGAGCTAACAGTCTATTTGCTTAGTGAGAGAATCTAGTTAAAACCATGAAAGATTCAGCCAAAATCATCATCATCTTTGTTTGTTTTACTAGGTTTTCTTTGTCAGTAAGTATGAGCAAATGCTGCTAAACTGCTATACTGAAGAACAAAAATATTTTCAGATACAGAAGCCTCACATATATCTGTTATACCTCCAAGTGTGGGATAAATATGATCCAAGGGTGGAACAAAGTTCCGCAAAGAGAGAGAAGAGAGAAATTATACATTCCAGAAGTCTTTTAAAATATCGTAGTGGCATCTAGTGAGCAAAGCGTCTGTTTCTATTGGGAAGAAATTCAAATGTGGTATCGAATACTGAATTAACTAGAAAAACAACTCAGAGGAGTTAAAAACACCTCCAGTAATTAAAGGATGAATCACAGTTCTGACCAGAAACTACATCATATGAAAGATTAGCCTGTAGGTTTCACCATAATAAAGAACGTAAGAAATGGAAACATTCCTGGGCCACATTACTTCTGCTCTGCCAGCAAATTAAAAAAAAAAAAAGAATAAAACAAACTCCATCTCCTCCACATTCCCAGCAGCTTGTTTTAGTAACTTCTCTCTGCCTACATAGAGAAAGAGGACTATATTTTCACAGATGGAAATAAGTGACTCTCTTCTGCCAGGGTTTGGCAACTGCTGCCCCATATTGGAAGATCTGGGAATTCTTAGCTGCAGCAAATTGTCCAAAATGTGTGCTATACACAGCATAGTTTGTCTTGCAAAGTAGCAAGATATTCAAGTAAAGGGAACTGATTCACGTAACAGTTTGGAGAAAATTCTACAACAGCCCCAAGGACTGATTCAGATCTCTTTCTCAAAATGCTGAAATATCAGTACAGACATTTGCATGGACTTCTAGGTGAAAATGAAACAATGCAGTGAATATGCAGTCTTCCTGAGAATTTTTATCCATCCCTGGACACGTGGAGTCCTGAAGCTGCAGACATACCCAGTTCTACGTGAATATATAGAATTATTCTATGCTTATGTACTACAGCACACTGATTGAAAATGTGCTTTTCAGTCCCACCATATTGACCATATTATGCACATGGGGGTATAAAAAAAAAAAAAACATGGCAAAACAAAGGCAAAACAGGTGCGATAAGAGAGTCTTGCTGTAAAAAAAGTACAAAATTACTTGTGGGGCTTAGGGCTTGCTTGAGGTCTAGATTACAATTATATTCCTTTCTGCAATAAATTGGAAGGATATCTTGAAAATAAAGGAATACAGTTATGCTGTAGCAAAATTGTGTAAAAAAAATTCTTTGTGTGTTCGTCAGTGGTTCTCCAGGTATTTAACAAACAATTTATCAGCTGCCATTTACACATAAGGAATCTAAGATGTACATCAGTTATTTCCTCAGGCTTGTAACACAGAGTTTTGGCAATGTTTGAATCAGTTCCCGTTTCTACTTTCTCCCTTTGTACATAAGCATGACAGTGCTTGACCTGGCAGCTCATCCGAACTACCCCTATCAAGTCTTGATATTAATTATTTTTCTAGCTTTTAGTTTTATGTTTTTGTTGCATCTACTGGGTTCCAGCCCTCCTTTCTTCTTGGAGTGGGAGAAAAGAAAGCACGCAACTAATTAATACTGAAAAAAAAGCAAGGAAACTCCAAACATATCGAGTTACCTTTCTGGTTTACATCACCCAATGTGTTATCATTTTGCTGAAGCCTTGCATATGAAGGACCCACTTTCCCTCCAGCCCTGGGGCAATGATTGAAATATAACGTACTCCTATGAGCACAGCGCACCTTTTTGGAAGTTTTAGAATTGCTATTCTGGAACTTCTCATTTCAATCTATTTTGAATAGATTTCAAACTCTAGATAATGAGGTTGGTTGTAGTTACAGAAGCTCTAACATTCCCCAGGTGGAACATGGGACTGTAAACCTGGAAAATTGAAGACTTGCCTAACATCAAAATACTAAGGATGAAGTCTGTGCCTTATTGAGATAGTTAGGAATTTTTGTTACCACAAAAGATATTCTGAAGACCTTCATGTCAGTGCAATGCAGTGACAAAAAAATACTTTCTTTGGATGTGTAAAACTGAGAATATTAAGCAATGAGAAGGGAGTAATCCAGCTGCTATCACGCACAGCACTCATAAGGCAAGTACTTGTTCATAGTTGTGTCTGCACTTTGGGGAGGATATCAAATCCTGGAGTTCAAAGGAGGGTCACAGAAATGATACAGGGCCTGGAAACCAAGTCTCCTCAATCAAAGCTTAAGGAGAGATGCTTATCAGACAAGCTCAAGAGCAGACTACCGGCACACACAGGGAGAAATTCTGCAAAATAACAACAACCCTTTCAGCCTTTTTGACAAGGACTTTACAAGACTTGTTTTCTGAACACTAACTTAGTAAAACTCAATCCTTAAACATGACAATAGCTTATCAGTGAAGATGATTAAACATAGGGAAAGTCAGGGACTATGGCATCGAGTTTCTAAGGTGGAACTAACTCTCCTTCTAATAAAATTTTTGGTTTCATTGAGCTTTAAGGAAAATTTCTTTGGCCTCTTCTTCCACAGATAAGTGTGTTGATATAGATGAAGAGGTAGTGCAAGGAAACTGGGCCAAATGGAAGTGCAGTCCTTTCAGATGTCCGAACTGATGGACCTGTGTCTCCTACATCCCCTCACCTTAGGTACAACCATAGATATCGCAACTCCATGTTATGTGACACTTCATGCTTTGAGGTTTCAGTCCGTCACATAAAAGTCAGGAATAATTGTTTCATTTCTGCTTTACATAGCATAATTTCTTCTTTTTTTCCATTTTTTTTTTTTCCACTTGTCACCTTTCTCTTACACATCATTGACAGATCACAGCTGGGGACTGGGTGCTAAGACAGCAAAGAAATAAAAGCTTCTTTCTGGCCCCTGGCTAGTTCATCTTGCTTACACCCTCATTCTGATCACAGACGTGGCTGTCAGGGCACACTGGGGGCCAGGGACTCCCCCAGGGGCTCCCTGGGGACAAGCAGGGCTGGGCCTGGCAGCCAGGGCCTGTTTGACTGCCACAGCCAGGAGCAGGGCAGTGGGGTTTGCCCCAGCCCCAGGCACCAGGCACCTCCCTGGGGAATGGGCCGAGCCAGGATGTGGGCCCCCTGGGTGGGCCCAGCTCAGCAGGGCCCATGGCCAGGCAGAGCTGTGGGGAGCTGGAGGCCAGCACTGGTGTAGGGACAAATGACCCCAGGCTGCTGACATGGGGTCCTGGCCATGAGCGGGGTGGGGGAGCCCCAGAGGAGGCTGGTCAGGGACAGTCAGGCCTGGCAGTACCCACAGGGCCCTGACATTGGGTCCAGCAGTAGTTTCCTGCAGCACTCTGACAAGGACCTTTATGTGGCATGTGGCTGGCCTGCTAGGATCGTTTCACCATTTTTAATCTAATCAATTCCATATCATTTCAGGGCATTTGCTATTTGTGCAGCCCGTCTTTCACACAGCTTTACTGCTGAGAATCAAAACATTTTGTTCAACTACTGGAAGGGAGTGGGTGAGGCCTATGGCAGTCAGCACTAGCAGCGCAAGGCCAAAGGATGCCTTACCCTGATATACTGCCCATGCCTTCTCACACACCTCTTGTGTCCCACACAATACCAGATACATTTTGAGTAATGACATCATTGAGTTAAACCCTGAAATTTTCTCTCTGGATTAGTCAGTGTGTCCACTAAATGAGTGAAGTGCAACAGGGTTTGTAGCAACTCCCCCATGGATGCTTTTAGCATGGGCTGAATCCAAGGTGATTCTGCCATTTTACAAAAGAGAGTGTCCATACATAGCTGTTGCAGATTAGCAGTGATTAGTGACTGACTTGCTTGATTAGAGAAGTCATCAAGCAAACTTTGCAATGCAACTGTGTTCAGACCAAGTAAAGAAAATAAGAAATTTAGTGGGAGGATTGAAAACATTGGCATCCCTGCCAATTGTTTTTGGAGAGCCAAGAAAATTAACAGGATACTAAGCCCATCCTGTACTACCTAAAAGAACAGATTCTGGCTGCAAAAAGCAATTACTTTCTTTCCGCCATTGGTTGGGTGATGCAACATCATTGCTTTAAAACACACTCTGACAGAGTCCCCGTACAATTTACCAAAAAGCTTCATCTCTCAGCTCTAAGTCAGCCAGGTTGCAGATCCCACTTTGCTTCCTATCAGCCAGAGAAACTGGACATGGCAAAGATTAACCGAGTCAGCCAGACTGTGTCTGTGAACAGGAGGCAATAATTCAACAGTTATTGAAAGGAAGTTGAAACAGTAGGGTCTAAACTATTTGATTGTGAAACCAGTGATGGCCTGTCAGTTCTTAGGCCAACTCTGTCCTAGTTTACAATGCCCAGGCAGGTCCAAAGTATGCACGTTGATCGCAGTCCCCAGTGGGACCATTTAGCTCTTTAAACTAAAAATAAATGAAAATAAAAATAAAATTACAAGCCACCACTATGTGGAATCTCAGCTTTAGCTTTGGCCTTGGGGAGCTGAAGCTGCCAAGGGAAGTCCTGTCCAGACCCCATCCACTGAGGCCAATTTCCAAACCCCTTTACACAGCTGCAGTTTTCCAGGACCTGTTTTGATTCTTCAAAGAGTACCTGAAATGTCAGTAGTGTCCCTGTCTTTCCAGCCCAAGGATACAGAGCCTGATGATAATACTCTGAGAGAACAACAGGCAGCAAAAAATGCTTGTGCTTCGCTAGCTATCTTTGTTCCAAAGATTTGTTGAAAAGAAAACATGCATGAGAAAGTAACAATTAACTAATAAAATAACCAGTTTTAAGTCCTTTTGTGTCCATTGAAACCTTTTTCCAGGCTACTGTTAGGAATCATACAGGTTTGTAATCTCTGTGCAGAATCAAATACTGTACCACATGAAGTGAATTACTTGGCAAAATGAGACAGATTTCACAGTGGAAATACTGAAGTTATTTTAATTTGGGTTTTATCATCTAATTTCCTTTGTTTCTTTAATAATCTAAAAAGCCAAAGGAAAAAAATGTCACAATTGAAGTGTGAGAGGGACTCATAATTTATAACTTTTTGACAGCAACCACAGGGAGTCACAGGAAGACAGAAGATTGGAAGCACTGATACCTGGAAAGATGCATATAAATAACAGCACATGCCAGGAGGTATCTCCTTAGGCTCCTACTCATCTTTCAACCTCTTTTATTAGTTATTGCATGATATGCTCACTCCTTGGAACACCTCCCTCCCTTTTACTAGTATCAGCAGCATAGACCTCTCAGAAAATGTCAACTGGAAGCCAGGAAGGAGGTCACAAGACAGACCAAGTCTAAGCTCCCCATTCTGTTCAAAGCACAGGATAACACTTTCATTAATAAATGTCTTAGCTACTGAATAGTTTAATGATCCCGCTTTCATCTCAGTCTTTCAAATTTTTCCTCCCTCTTTCCTTCTCTCCCCTCTGTACTCCTTTTTTTAAAGCACAGAGAAAATTTTAAAGAATACAATCCAAACCAAAATTGTTGCTTTATAAAATCAAATTTGAATCAACAGGCAGGATTTGAAAGAAAAAAAAGACAAAACCCAGTATTTCATAGAAACTGGGTTATTAAAACAGTACCAAAGATCTTCCTTTTTCTTCATTGAATAGAAAAATCTTGACTTTTTTCCTCCACACTCAAGTTTTCAGCATTGTGCTAGCTCATATGGAAAATAATGGGGGAAAATGAACATGAGCAGAAAATGTCAAACAACTTTGTGTCTTAGTTCAAACATGGAGAGGAAATATCACAGTGACAGATAAGTTCAGTGACCTAAGATGTTATTTATCACACTTACATACATTACAGGGGGGGGCGGTATCTTTAGGAACCAATGCTCCTTTAAGAAATAAGGGAGTATTTTGATCCTAAGGATAGAATAACAAAGAAGCCTCCCAGCTTAGTATGATTAATCAGGCTTTTTTAAAAAGCAGGGGGTAGAATCAAGATTAGACTCCAGGACCAAACATGAAGCAATAGCTTGCTTTATTCCCATCAGTTTTAATGCATGGAGATGACAGTCTATTCACAAATGCCTCACTTAGAAGGTGCTTCCAAGCCCCAGGTCAGAATTAGAAAAAATGGAAGAATGGGTAATTCAATATCACTAATATTCCTGTCCTTTGATTTTGTGGCAGTTACCCACAGATTTGTAAATCCTAAGATTGTATAATCTTTCCCATGGATTGTCTCTGTGGTTTCCAGTGACAGCTACAGTCACAGGAATATCAAATAATGCTCCCGCTGGAGACCTGTAGTGGACAGAATCCACTGACTACTACAAAGTCACTATCTAGGTTTAGTTTCTGAAGCAGGTATTTTGCTTTTCAGCAGATTTCAGGGTAGACTGATTTCAGTGAAGGTGATAATTTAGAAATAATTGAAGGTTATGGAATTCTATGGTTGAAAAACAAGACAAGAACCCAAAAGGGCAATTTAGGAAGAATATCAAAAAGGGCATTTCAGCACTTAACCCTAGCGAGGAGAAGTTACTACAGCACTGTGCTGGGATCCAAGGAATCTCCAATTTAATTCTAGCCACTTACCTGCCAAACAACTTGGTTTGATTGCCTAAGCTTCTTGATCGACAAAATAGGTCTCAGGATAAGATACTTCTGTAAAGTGTTTTGAGATTTTTATGTCAATATTCTACATAAAGGAGACTTATTTATGTTATAGACAAAGCCATTAGAGGTGAAATTAAGTCTATGCATAAATCAATCACAGCTTGACAAACTTTCAGGGTTTTGTATTTGAAATTTACTGTGTATGGAACAATGCTGTATTTGCAAGCTGGCTGAACAAGAATTCTTTTTCTGGTGTGTAATTTCTATTGTTCACTTCTATTTATTGTAAAGGAAATAGATCATATTGTACCAGGCGCAAAGATGGTATTAGCTAGTAGGTGCCTTTGCTATTGAAGTAATAAATTATCAAGTTTTCATATCAGCTTTACTAAAGAGGCAACTCTATGTTCATATGCTGAACAAATGGAACATTGTTTCAGAGAAGAGATTCTGATTCAGAAGGGATTCCAAATTTCATTCACTGAACTGATAAAAGAAACACTTTCCCCCTTTACTACATGATAATATACAATTACACAGAGAAAAAGCACACAGAGCTAGACATTCCCACTAGAGTATTGTCCTGAAACAGATGGGAAATGGTTGGAACACCTACATTTACTGTCACCATCCCTCTACTTTTCATCTTAAAATAAATGTTCCTATTGGTATCGTATTCAGACCCCTTAGCAAGGAGATGGATGCAAAAAAGATATGCTAAATTAAATCTGCTACAGCTTACACACTGACTATGCTTCTTTTTTCCTCACACTCTTTGGCCTATGTCATTTTATTTCCATGCAAAGAATTTGGCCCTTTGGTGCATTACAGGGAATCCAAAGGAATAACCTTTTAGTGTTGGGAAACAGCTAATGTTCCTGCCAGTGAGCTAGCTGGAGTATCCCTTTGTCATGGCCAAATTTATGACATGGATCAAAAACTATAAAAAGCTGTCTTGCATCCTGCCATTAAGGAGAATTAATATTTTCAGTGCTATGTTAACCAAAGTTTTTCCAGCGTCTCTCGTTAAAAGCAGATTGTTGACTTTTCATCCTGGTGTGCCAAACATTTTCACTGAAACCCTAACAAGACTTTCATCTTATAACCATTATTTCTTAATGGACTTGGATAGGGGCAGTGTACAGGAATGGATTTCCTTTTCAGCTCACTGCAATGGCCCATCATTAGCGTGCTGGGTCTTGGAGAACCATTACACATGCAAACATTTAAAGTATTTCCAGGGTAACTACTTTTCTTTCCTGAAATGCAATTCATGTTTCATCTATTATATTTAAGCAACGTTTGGTCACATTTCACCTTTCAAATATCTCTACTATGATCACTTCTCATTCTGCTGTATAGTAAAAGTCATAATGAATGAGATCATACACAAAACCATTTTTTTATGGCGTGGATTTTGCAGAACTTTCCCCTCATCTTGGGCAATAAATCTGTCTCTGAAAACCACGAAGCCCAAATGCTGACCATTTGACAAGAATACTGTATGACGACATCACTCGCCACTTATTTCTTATTCTTGGGTAGATTATAGCCTTCATATTTGGCAAAAAAAAAAAAAAAAAAAAAATCTACTGTTTGCCCTTTTGGTGCTTCTATTTTTTAGTGATTTTCTATTCATTCCTGTTTTCCTACTGGCGATGCCCTGATAACTGTCACCAAGCAGCACTCACTTGCCTTACAGGAGTGTTTTGGGTTTTTTTCCAAGTTGACAAGAGCAGTGTCAACTGCTTTCAAAAGTTGCCCATTCCTCCCATTAAGCCCTCTCATTCCTAACATGTACTTCTAAAGATTCCTTAACAATTACATACACAGATGCAGTTTTGGAAACTTTCAACCTTTGATGGTATTTTGAATCACGGCCCTATTGGCAGCAAATGAACTCAAAGTAACAACCCTGGAGTGTGATACCATCAGTTCTAAGAAACTGTGTAATATTTATATGTCTTCATTCAGACTTTATATCAAATGTAACAGGCTTTGCAACCTTCATTAAGAAAAGCTGGCACCCAGAGGTTACCATATGTTCCTCTTTTTAGCCTAGTGTTTAAGTGCAGATGTATATTTATTTTTCCACTCTACAGTCCTCCCTGAACTGTTCTTACTGCAAAGCTAATGAAACCATTGCTTAAATACCCACTGGCCTTCAGGGTACATCATATGGTCCTTACTATTTAAGAATTCTTTTTAGTGTGCTTTCTATTTCCTTAGTTCTGCAGTATTTATAACATCCCAGTTCAAGAGGCTTTGCTTTTTCTATGGGCGTCAGGGAAACTAAAACCTTTGGTATCACACTGAAGGTGGAACTGAAGCCAAATCTGCCTAAGTCTGATGCAGAACAGTCCTTCCCCCACCCTTCCCCATTTGCCCAGCACCTTCTCAATTAGCTGAGCCATCCATGACACCCTTACTTTATTAGCAGACTTGTCAGACATTTCTAAGTTGGACTGCTCACCATTCTAATCCAAAGATCCTTCTTGTATTCCAGCTTGTTTATTTATACAACATAGTTACTGTAGACTTCCAAATTCTGAATCCAAGGTTATTACTTAAGACTTTGCAATAGACACTATTCACCCTCTTTATAGCAGATAAATGCATCTAAAATTTCTATTATTTCTCTTTCTGCATCATAATATTTCCACATTTTCTTCAGGCCTGATCCAAACACCATTTGAATTAGTGAAAGCACCACATATATAGTGAGCAATTTTTAATTTAGTTTTATTTATAAGGAACATAATCCAGTTCATTTGAACTACGGACCCCATCCCACTGCCTTGATTCACACATGTAACCTTTAGTCAGAAGAGCAAATACAGGGCATTCTGGAGGCCTTAAGGCTATTGCTGAAAATAACAGCTACAGATTTGGCCCCATTTTCTTCTTTCCCTTTCTGCAGTGGATGTTTTGCAAGAGATGAATTCCTCTGTGCTTGATATTAGTCTATAAGATTAGACTTTTATACTATATTTTATACTTCAGCAAATCCCACTGAACTCATTCTGTTTTATGCTGCTTCTTAGAGGAGACTATTATATGTAAGCTGAATCTCTTAACTATATCAAATCCAATATAAACACCCTCTTTATACGACACACCTCACTCTAATGCTCAGTGTGGAAATCCTAACAAAAATTATAAATGGAGTGCTTTGTTCAGGCATTTAACTCTTTCATTTCTAATATCAAACCACAATGCTTAAGCTGTTTTTATTTTGCACTTGAAAATAAATATAAAGGGAAGCTGTAACTTAACCCATATGATGTGTTTGAGCAAATCTGGGAGAAGATTTTAACAAGAGATGAAAACTTAGGATGTGACTTTGCCAAAGTTTTGAGTTTTTTTAATCTCATTTTTTGTAGGCGTGTCTGGGAAGGAGTGGGGGGAGGGGGAACGTGCTAAAACTTTGCTAATTGTTGGAGAATTCAAACCTGTTTTCATTTATTTGAAATTATTACATAATGGAAGCGGGACGCTATAATTCAACCCAAATGGACGACTTCAATAAGCGGGTGGAAATGATTCAGTACATTAAAGAGAAGCTGTTTCAATAACAAATCTTTATTATAATCAGGAGTGAAGTGGTTAATTTAAGTTTTTACTGAAAAACAGGCTGGCAAAAATGTTTCCAGGGATGTGGGGATTTTTTTCCTTTTACTCAGTAGGGGTTTGGAGAGGAGGTTTGGAAGGGAAGGAGGGCTTCGGTTCCAGGATCCCCGCATTCCCACGAGTTCCATTAAGGAAGGGGGAAGGGCTTCCTGCTGAGGCAGCCATCTGCAGCTTTCTGTGAACAGCAGGAACCAAAGGCCTGGTAAAAGGAGAGTAAACCCAGGGTGACAGTTTTGTCTGCATTCAAAGTCAGAATGTGGCTGATTTTTTTATTATTAGTCGTGTTGTTCCTACTATTATTATTAAGGAGGAGGGAGGGTTTCTCTGGCAGAATTAGCAGGTCTATAATGGAATATTAATTACAAGCAAACAATAGTGTTACAGGCAGAAAAGTGTCTAGCGCAAACACACCCTGACAGCCTCTCCTGGAATGCGCCGCCGACAGCAAGCTGGGATTGTCATCATCCAAGCTACTGTCGCTCTGCCACAAACTATCTGGAGACCCTGGGATGCATGTCTGAGGTCCCCTTAAGTTATTGCTTTCTAGGCTAGAGTAAATTAGACCTGGATTTTTGTAAAGTGCTGTCACTTAATACCTATTTTATTAAGGTTATTTTTATGCCATAATTTGAGGCTAACACATCTGTTATTTCCTCCACTGCCTGGCTTTGGTGAACGTTGCCTATGGAAAGTAACAAAGAGTGACACTGGAAAAAATAACAAGGGTATTTTAACTTCCAACATCTGGAGAAAACAATATTAAGGAAACAGGAACAAATAGGTACGGTAGCCTACAAAGCAAAAGTCCACTTTTTAACAACAATGCATAGTTTATTCAGTACAGTAGATTTTTATTATTTTAGTCTGGACAATCTAATAAAAAAATAAGGTGGAAAAATCTCATTAAAGAAGCAGCAGTTCCAGTTCTTGTTTAGGTCACCCTAATGCCAAAACCCCAGGTACAAAGGAAGAGAGGAAAAAAAACCAGTACCAATATTCCTTCCAGAAAAGAGTTTCAAAATTCCATCTCAAAAGCTTCCTGTTATGTAGTTTTCAGTAAAGTTTTATCACTGCTACATGTATGTCCCTGGCTGCTACCCACAAAGATGCAGAAAATTCTACTGTTAATCATATGAAACTTCAAAACTGAATTAAGCATTCCTGTGGAGTGATAAATATCAATAAATATCAATATTAAGAGAGCGGTGATGGTTTTCCAAGGAAGAAAAAAAAAAAAAAGACAAATATAAAACCTCTTAATATTTGCATTCACATTATTCAATATATCACAATCAACCAGAAGATGTATCAAGTAATCCTTTAGGGAAAGGGATGCATTTACCATACAAATATCTATTTGGAAATACCACATTTCAATACTACTATTTTTTCTTTTTAAATTTGATAGATTTATTTTTACAATGTACATTCCTAAACCCTCCCATTTGTTGTCTGAATTCCTGTTTGTGACCTTGGAATTCCAAATTTATGATGTCATCCTCTGCCTTTTTTTCCAAGGGCATTGTATTAGAAAATGAAAACAGTATGAAAATACTGCCCTGTCCCTTCACACCCTCTCCTTTTCTCCTGTTAACAAGTATTGTCTTGGCATCCATTTAAAAAAAAAAAGACAATTTTAAAATGGAAAGGTAACTTATGTTTACCATACTCTGCAAAATAGAAGGCCTATATTTGTTTCACAAACATTACAGGTTGTGTGTAGCAGAAGCTGCTCATTTCTAGCTACTGTTTTGGGGTATGGAGATTTCTGCTTTTGTTTAATATTTCTTTTTAAAGAAAACAATACAAAACACTGCTGAAGAGTTTCTGCCTTTTTTTCTTTTAACTCTCCAGAAGGACTTTGCTTCCAGTGGCACATGATTATTTTAGCAGTTTTCCTCATATAAAGGCTACATGTAAGTAAAGACTCTTTCTCCTGCCAGTAATGAGAAGTAGATAGATGTGGTTAAGAACAGATGCTCCTAATGGCTGGACCGTTGCTTGTGACAGCAAAAGCCAGAGGAAGTCATTATACACCTAAACAGTAGATGCACTTTTAGTTCCCAGTACAAATAACATGTGCCCCAGGTCAGTAAAACACTCCTGCGTTTGAATAGGTTTCGTTTCCATGCAAAGCTAAAGGTATGTCCAGGTGCTTTTCTCAGTAGGTTTTCTGTCTGGATACCTAAGAGTGACTCCAGGCACAGGTGAAACAACTACAATTACAAATACTGGCTGAATATCCTGGCCAGGCTGCAAAATGACAGGGTGCAATGCAGGAGAAATGCAGAGAATCACAAGAAACTACACTTCCAAATGATAAATAACTAAAACCTTAGTGCAACGTGAAAGTTGACATAATGAATGCCAGCCTAACCCAGAAAATTCTCCTTATTTTAATAGGTGTTACAAATGCTCAGCACCTCACAGGATTAAGTTCAAAGTCACCTTTACAAATAGCATTTCCTTCACAACCCCAAAGTACTAATTTTTCTAAAGAAACTTTGGGACCCAAAACCACACAAATCAAATCTAAAAAAAAAAGTTTTCTGCTTTAAACACTACCAACACAAACCACAATGTTTGCATGCTATTAAGAAGAATACGAGAACGTGTTTCTGTCTTTACGTCATGAAAGATTGTTTTCCTCAGATGAGGCTGTAAATGTAACACAGTTTCCCACTGCTGAAATCAAAGTGCTGCAGCAACATAGGTGGTGTACCATTTTACAAAAAAACAACCAACCAACCAACCAAAAAACAAAAAAAAACAACTACAACTTTGCCTTAATAGCTTTGCTTTTTAAAAATTCAGAGGGCCAACATGATTATTCTGAAGCAAGATATTTTCCTAGTTTTCCCCACTCCCGTCCCCCACAGCAGCCTCCCCAAAGCTGCTAACCCACGTTCAGAGATGTTTCCTTTCTGGAAACACACCAGACACTCTTACAGAACTTTAGATATTTAATGTCACAATGTAGATTGTGTCTTGTGTATCTGTTTATATCAGCTTCATCTGTGATGGCTCTGTATCACCTGGTGCAGAAACACCTTGTGTTTGAGTGGACTGAAAACATAGTAGTCATTACTGATGAAAGGTAAAACATCTGTTTAAATGGCACCTAGTTTTTTTCAGTTGGTTAATAGTGTGATCGCTTCAGCTATCAGAGGAATGTGGTACCTATGGGTAGCACCTCAAAACAACACGCAGGTATAGTATATGCATTCATAAATGAGTAAAAATTATCACTGAATACATAGGTATCAGGAGACCTCTCTATCACTTAAGTCCTCAAAGTAAGGCTCCAGTGGGATTTGAAAAATGTGAGGGCTCTTTTCCAGCCCTATGAGGTGAATTATACCTAGTGAAACTACAGATATGCCTGTACAGACAGGTGCAGGCAGTCCCCTCGATTCCTCTGTGTCTCTGGCCCCAGCTGGCTGCAATCCAGCTCCAACACAAAAGCTACACAGGCACATTTAGCTGAGAGGTAGTGTATTGGCTTGAGCACGGTCGGCCTTCAAACACGCTAGCTAAAAATCTACCAACTAGTTCTTGAAGCGAGTTTTTAGTTAAAGTTGTTTTGTATGCAGAATGCTACTTAGAAATCAAATTGAAGAAAGTAATGATATATTTCTAAAATTCATCCAAACATTTTTAAAGAACATGTATAGCAATACAAATGGCTTTAAAAATGTGTCAAAACTGTTCAGTGAGCTCTACATTACAATTTTGAAAAAAATGGACTGAGTTTGTTTTTAAACATATGCAGTCACATCCATTCTTCACTGTAAAAGAAATGAGGTCAAGAGGCCAGCATTCCTTTTAAGTTCTGATATCCTTCCTCATTTATAATATGTGCCATAAAATGAAGTGGAAGAGGTAAATGAAGCAGTGAGCACCTAACAGCTTTACTGACAGCTTTTGTAGTACCAAAACAAACTACACTGCATTTTTATTTATGTACTGGAAATTCACCAGTTCAAATACTGACCAATGACCCTAGTTCAGTAAAGTACCTAAACATGCATTTAAGCATTTTCTGAATGTGTAAAATAAAGCAAAAGCTTAAATTAGAGCATATGCTTAAGTACTTTGTTTAATTGGAACTTCACTGTTCACATAAATTGTAGTTGCAAGGCAAGCAATTGTTCTACAAATTACTCTGAAATTATTCTAAAAAGCCTATCACAGAAATCTGAGTAATTCATAATACTGGAATGTCAACAGGAAGACCAATGTCTGTCAACTGGTGTTTGGAGCAAGATACTGAATCTCAAGTGGAGCAAGGTTAAAATGTTATAGCAACATGATCTGGCATAATTTTTCAAAAACTTATGAGTAAGGGAAATGCACCAGGGGATGCACCCAGGGAGAATTATGCCATGCTTCTGAGGAGGCTAGAGTTAAGGGTAGAACTCCAAGGAAATCACAAAGAAAAAAATCATATGTCTTTCAGTCCCCAAGGATCTGCCTATGAATTTATAGCCAAGGACATGAACCTCTAATTTACTTGCGCTTCAAATCTGTCAGAAAGAAACCTTTCCTTATTCTCTTCCACACGACAGATATCGTTCCTCTTCATAAACCAGTACTCTGTTATTTCTATCAAATCTATATCAAATAAAATAAGAAAAAAAGAAAATCAGTCTTCATTCATCACGAGGCAGGAATAGGGTCAAAACGACTTCACCCCCTTTGCTTTCCAATTTGACTTTGAAGGAAAGTGAGATAAGCTAAGGGAAAACAACGCTGAAAGATTTCCGAGCTGAACCTCACAGGCTCAGCAAACTAATCAAGGAGAATTTGCAAGAGCTGTGACAGATCTGAAGGAACTGTACAATACAAAAGAAACTGAAAATATTTACTAACCCAAAGGCTGTTGTCCACTAGTATTCTCAACCAAGACGTAATGACTCCCTTCTCATGTTCCAGTGTGATAACAACTCAGTTACAGAATAAACCACAGGAAAGGTAGGGGTCATTACTTCTGTGTTTGTGTTAGTCCTGGCTTCTTCTTAATTTTAACATATGAACCCTGAAACAAATATCCATTTCCTTTGTACCAGGGGAAGAGGAGGTCTTTTAAAGCAGAACAAGTAATTGAAAAAAGATATTTTCTGGTTTTAATAAGAACTAAGCCAACATGATATAAAAACCCCCTGTTTTGCAACACCTGTCACAACTTCAAAGAACCTAAAAAGTAGCTATTACGAAAATAACAGGTGTCAGCCTAGAGACGTGAGGTCCAATATGTGGCAGAAGCACAGCAATTCAGGCAATTGCTGTTAAAAGAGCACACAACCCAACCCCCCCTCAAAAAGCAAAATGGGAAAAAACCCTTATGACCCACAAGAGTGGATATTTTTAAAACTCCACATTTTCATATTATCTCATAAGTAATATATCATCAAAGTATGCAAAGAGATTCAAAAATAGATTGGAACAAAACTGAGGATGAGAAATCAAGCATTTAGGTCCAGGAAAGAGAGAAATGAAGATTAATGTTTAATTTTGTGTTTTAAAATATGGCCTTGCAAATGTTGTAAATGGGTAAAAACAATGCAAAATGGATCATCAGATAAAAACTGATAAAGCTTGCATGATCTGGGAGAGATTGGGTCTCAGAATATTAAGTTTCCCAGTCATAAAGGATTTAAGGTATCCAAAAGCCTCTAAACCAATAAATCTCTGATACAGTCCTGAAAACTGGACAGAGTTGTCCAGTTAGTCCAGATGAGAACATATTAAGTGACAGAAGCATTTGAAGTATTACAGATCTGGTCCTAAAGAGAAATTATAAGTTAACTAACTGCAATTTGCATAGGAGGTGATGCCTTACAATACGCTGTGGTTAAAGGGACCATAGCTGAAATCCCAGGATGGCTCATTTATTATAATTTGTTTATGATTTCATATTTCTGAGTTTGCTGTCACTAAATCTCTGCTAAAAGCAGAAAATAAATTTTGGTAGGTTAACAATATAAAATTTCCTTTTCTTTCTTTCTAACTACCCAAGAGGGACAGAGAGAGTAACATCCGATTAGTAACCATGCTTCCTCTGTGATGCTAACTGTGAAATATGTGGCTGACCCAGGGTATTAACAGGGACTATGTGCTTGAAGCATAGAAACAGACTGGGTTGCATTGAAACATAGCAACAGACTGGGTTACAGGGTCCTCCCTCACTGCTACCTAATTTGGCTTATTGAGGGTTATTCACGGTCTGAGTCCCCTGAGGAACACTCATGGTGACTCATCTAAACCCCATATCCGGTGTGTTTATCATCATGCTATTGTATATGAGAATAGAGCATCTCTCGCTTTAGTAATAGGCAGATGTGCATTTGATGTAAGGTTTTCAGGAGTGCTTAAGTAACTTGGACATTTACTCTCATTTTTTAAAAAATGCACCTGGGGACCCTATCTAATGGTAAAGCAAAGTCACTGAGATGCTTTGGAGATCCTTACCCTGGATTTCCAAAAATAATTGTTCTTAATTATAAGATTGAAAAGTGTGAATCTGTTCAGCAGATGAACAACTGTTTGCTTCCCATGAATAAGAAAGCAACTGGAACAGCGTTTGGGACCAGTTCAAACCACCAATGGTACATCTCCTAGAATTAAGATAGTTTCCTAGTATTTTTAATAAGCCATTTTTTTTTCTCCTTCAGTGCTATTCCTGCATCTCTTAACATATCTCTTTTCAGTTATCACCTTATTTGAGCCAAAATTCTAAAGATCCTAGTTTACCTGAGTGTTATCTCTTCAGGTTGATGGATTCTCATTTTGGGAAAAATGAATGAGGGGCATTCATTGCTTTGTTCTGTTTTGCATGAGGTACAACACTGATTGCCAGCTGGATGAACGTGAGAAGAAAGTCTTCTTAAGGTATCACAATCCTGTCAGATGCTTTGATTTTTGTTCCATGCAGCTTAGAACAGCATCCATTTCAGAAAATGCTTTCTACTGAATAGACAGTGCCAGATTCTGTCAGAACTTAGGGCTGTACCCAAATAATCCAATTAATTTTGTTCTCAGATGCTGAGAACTTAAGGCTGTGCCCAATTAATCCAATTAATTTTGTCCCAGATGTTTAACTGACAACAGAAAGCTCCACCTTTTAAATCCATATTTGAGTCAAGGTAGACAGAATTTTATCAGTACCCTGCAGCATGCATGGCAATTCCCAAAGTAGATTTTTATTAAGGTCTTATTTTAACTAATTTAGAAATTCAAATGTTCTATAAAAGCAGAAAGAGTAAAGACAACAGCATTATTTGTTAAGCAACAGTGGTCAAAATCTACTTCCTTCAAAACCCCCAGTCAATGTTTTCTTTTAAAGTTATGTTCCATGATTCAAGCTCTTGAGAATGTAAGTTCTTTGCTTCTTTGCCTGGCTTAGCTAGCTCAGTCAGGTCTTTGTCAGCAGCTGGGAAGGATTGCAAGTACATAGCTACCAGTTCATTTAGGAACAAACTGTGGTACACTTACTCATGATGAGCAGGAACTTACTCTTCTTCCATTAGTTTTAACAGGAATTCATTAGGAGAAAATGCTGCAGAAGTCTGGTGCTTAGTTGACAAATTGGTACGTTTACTAAATATCAAACAGGATTGAAGTCTGCGAAATGCAACTCCAAAACAAAAGTTTCAGGTTTCATTGCAGTAGCCAAGAAGGTAACATTTCCTGATCTCTTGAGAGGAATTCTCGGCATTGTATGTAACTTTAACTTTTTACCTAACAGTGCCCCAGAAACTGTAAAATATTCCACTTTTAATGAACAGAAAAAATACAGAGTCATGACAAGGGGATAGCTGAAGACTAGCTCTCTTCCCAGGAGAGAAATACCTCTTGTAATTCTATTTTCCTTCAGTAATGACTTCCTAACAATCTTTTCTCTCTATTTCTCTCATGTGTATAAAAAGGAAGATAGACATAAAGAGAAATGTTCTACAGAAAAATCATTTGACCCAGGCTCCTCCATGACACAGACCCTGGAGAACCTCCCTGGCAGTGAAACACAGGGAGGAAACAGGTGTGGGAATGAACCACGCACACACTTCCCTCAACAGTGGCCACAAAATTCAGACACAACAGCCAAACCTCACTCCTGCAGAAGCAATGTCTGTGACATAACATCAAGTAATGCTTGTGGTAGAATAGCAATAGTGTGAGGAACTGTTTGAAAAATAAAAGTAGTGGAAGGTGAAGCAGTATTTCTCTAGAAGAGAAATGGCTAGGGAGAGAAAACAAGTAAGAGCCTGCAGAACCAAAGAATACCACCTGGTAATTCTCAGGCTACTCAAAAATGGGTATCTCATTGCTGAGTGCAAAGTACTTCTCTGTCCAATGCAGAACATCTTTGATGTTCTATGTTTGTTAGTCTTCACAGAGCTGCTGAATTCTTCCTGAGTTGTGTTCACCTGTAAATTATAGAATGCTTTAAGGATCTGTTGCTTATTTCCACAGCATCTGTCAAAATAGAGTCTTGCTTCAAGCCTGGGTCTGCAAATAGTGACAAGAGCCAATCTACAGCTTTGCCTGCTGTCACTGATGCCTAGTTTTTCATTACCATATCACAAACTGAAGGGTTTCACTTCCATACAGTTCATAAATGTTGTAAGCAGTTTTTCAAAAATATTCACCTACCATTTTCTCTTTTGTTGCAGACTGAAACAATGTGCAATATGTTTGCTTTTTAGTTACTCTAATCATTTTATAAAGTTTTTATTTTAGATCCCAAGCTGATTTTTATTAGTGATAGTGGTTTCTTCTTATCCAGAATGCTTCTTCAAGCAGTATACAGATGCATAATCTTCACCTTTTGTTTAAAATCATCCCCATCACCTACAGAGCGTAACTCCTAGAAAATCTATGTTCTTTCCATATTTTGCTTTGCTGAAATCCTCCTGGGCACATGCTGCCAGTTTTTAAAATCGGAAAGGAGATGAACCTTCTACACAGATGGTGGTTTCTAAGCCATAACAAATTAACTGACCTAACTGTAATATTCTCTGCTTTGCAGTATTCACTCCCTACGTAATGATATTCATCACCCACCCTCTTCCTTCCTCCACAGACTCTCAGAAGATTCACACTATATCCATTTCCAGCGCTCCTCTCAGATTCCCCAGGCAAATGCCAATCAAAGCTTCCTTTGTTGGTGATATGTACATTCCTCCATGAGCTATAAAGGGTAAGAATGTCCCAACTTTCTACAGGCTATCGTAGGCACGTGCAATATTATTGTCCCATAGTTTATCTTACCATACCCCAGAGAAATCTCATCATCCTGTTTTCTTTATATGGACCACAGATGTCTTAGCCAAGCTTCCTCACCACTGAGTCACTGACCAGGATTGTTTACGTCTTCATAATGAGTCACCTTCAGGATTTGGCTCATTGTCAATACATGGGCTGACGGCTTCTGCTAGTCTCCGTTTTGTCTCATTCTCCTTCATCTTGTCAATGTAGTTGTAACTGTTGGAAGTATGACCACAAAATGGCTCCCTCCTACTTTTCCTTTTGCTTTCTTTATGCCACTTCATGTTGACTGATGTCACTTTCTATCTCTAGATTGACTGCTGTTCCAAAACTTTGACTTTCATGTTGTTCCAAGTTCCTGTGCCATAGGAAATCTAATTTAGATTTCTTTTCTGCATCCAGGAATAACAGTTGACATGCAAAAGTGCTATATCTTTGGTCAGATGTCAAACTACATTTAATATGCGTCTTTCATCCTCCTCATTTATAAATAGGAATATTGTGAATATTGCAAATATCTAAGATGCTTTACAAGTCATGTTGCCTTTTTCCATATGATATCTTTTCACTTATTGGAATGTGTAAATGACTAGGAATTCTGCTGGGCCGAGAACTTTCCTTTTTGCACTATCCATTGCCATGAAGGTTCATTTTATGAATGTTCTGTATTTATTAATTCTTTCCTTTCCTAATCACTATGTTTAGTATGTCCACTCAGCACCTAACTCCCCCTTAGATATAAACTCCTTGTAATCAGTGGTTGGCTGGGCTCCCAGAGTTAGTCAGACTCATTTTCTGTTTCACCTTCAGGCTTTCATGTACTACTTCAGAGCTATTACAGTTATGTTTCCAAAAGAGCAGAGTAATATTAATATTTTCATTATCTCATTATTTTCTAAATTTATATTGTAAATATGTTTTTATATTAGTTCCTTTCCTTCAAAAGATTTTAAAAAAAAAAAAGTATTAAAGTGCTTGATAAGGTTCCTTTAAGAGACTTTCACAATTCCTTTTTTCTAAAGTGGCATTTGCTTTGTTGCATAAAAAACCTTATGGCAACTAAATTGGGGTGAGAGGTAAAATACTGCCATGAATTAGAAACAGGCTAAGAAACCAAAGCAAAGATTCAGAATTAATAATCAGTTTTCAAGGGAAAAGGTTAACAGGAAGGTGACCAGAACTGAACCTGGTTTGTCAGGTTGGGGTAGAATGTAAAGATGTGAGTAAAAACATTATTGTGTTTAATTATTACTAACAATATAAATAAATCATACCTAAGTGTTTTGCAACTAAGTCCATGGAAATCACACCCAAAAAATCTCCTTTAAGGATTCAGTCAGTAACTTCCAATATAAACCTGATTTTTATTCAAAACCGCAACTTTTGTGGATAGATACATGCCCTTATCTTGTTTTAAATACCAAAGTGGTTGTGCAAAGGGCAGAATATCTTTGAAGAGCTCCAAATCCTGTGTATACAAGGCACAGCTATTCTAAAAAGTGAATCAGTTATTTAATTCTTCAACTTTGTCTACTGATCTTAGCTACAGTTTCTTAGACATACTGAGTATAGCTAGACCCATCCACCCGCCCAGAAAAAGGTTTTTGTGTCCTCTAGTACCAGTTCAGACTAATGGCCAGCCGTATGATCCTGTTTATTTTTAAATCAATCTAGATAAACAAATCCTTCCATTTTTCATTATTGTTTTTCTTTTCATAATTAATCCTCTGAGATGTTGCAAATTAAACAGCACTTAGTCAAACAAAATGGAAACTTAGTATAATAGTTTCTTTCATAAAGCACAAATCAAATATAAATTCATATTTTTGAATATGGGAAAACTCGTAGCGATGAAAGTTATACTTAGTACATGTGGAATGTGTGCTTCATTTTTTAAGTGTGGGGGTTTTTTTAAAGAACAATGATGCCAGTGAACTTCAAGATGATGACGTTTAATGGGCCCTGGAGCCTGCTCAGATCTAGCTGCCTCAATCCAAATGCTAATGTGCATTCAGAACCGTGAGCAGAAAAACCCAGAGTCTGAAAGACTCATTGCCCTGGTGGGAAATATTATTTGTGCCAGTGAGAGGAGCCACTGGGTGGTTTATGTGATTGAAGGATTGAGAACATTGGCCCACATGAGGTGTAAGTTGGTTGTAGATGGGATTCCACTATGAAACTCTCCCTGATATTATGACTGGTTTTAGATGAGGCCAGGAATAGTGCTGTTTGTATTGCTTGAGCTGCCTGAGGTACTAATAAAGAGAGCAACAGACACTGTGCTGGATTCCAGAGGTGAAGAATGATCTAATAAGAATTTTTTGTTTTCACATGCTTTTCCCAGTGTGGTTCTGGGTAAGAGACCTGCAGTTGTAGCCAGCTAACTGTTTGTACATTCTGACACACACAACCGTAAAAGAAAGCAGACTCATTATGGGTGTGACAGAGCCAATATCCCAAATTCTGGAGGTTTTCTATTAAACTGCCATTCAGTGAGGGTCTTGATGCACTCCTGCCTTAAAAGAAATGGAAACTTGTGAACTCACACTATTAATAACCAAACAACAACAAAATTTTATTCAGAGTAAGGAAAACACAGTTTGCCCTGGACTTGGCTCCTCTGACAGTATAGGGCAAGATAGTCTCAGTCTTGCAGTTTAGCCGAGTGTTATGCTATCCATCAAAATCTGGGATGATACATGACCAAAATGTGGAACATCTGTATATTGTTGAGAGCCTCAGCATAATTTTAATTAGAAGATGTGTTTTGAATGTTTTCTCACTTAGTGTGCTAAATAAACCAGCAATTTTAAAAACACAAAACCCAAATTATTTATGGGCAAACAAATGAAATCCCCATTCCAAAACCAAAACCAGCCCAGCATGAATGTTGACCTCACCTCTGCTACTACAGCTAATATGAAAACTGACGCACTACTTAGGCTGAGCATAATTAAGAAGATAAAAAGTCTGCTAATGGATTTTTCGATTATTTCCTAGACATCTGCTAGGGAGGAAGATGCTGATCTGGGTTCTGTTCCCAGGCCCAGTAAAAGAGTGCGGTCTCTAAATAAAGCGTATGTTAGCATGAAGCCCAGCAGATAAAAATGGAGAGAGTAGTGTGTAAATTGAAAGAAAGGGTCAGGCTGGAGGTGGGGTTACAGTTTCAAAAGGGATTGATTTTGTTTACTATTTTGATTAATGTCCTGGCTCTAGAACATGGGAGTACACTGATGGAGTCTGCAGGTGACACAAAGAGGCATACATCAACATACAAGAGGACAAGGAAAATCCACTGAAAGAACTGGATATTTGTGAACTGAAATGAGATGACACTCAGTAGTGAAAATAACAAAACACACATTGAAGGCTAAGAACTAAAACTCTCATTTGGAAAAGACTCAGTAGAGTCTGCTCTGGAACTACCAGATGACTGCAGGAGGCTACAAAAGCAATGCTTTGTTAGGGTAACACTAGAGGAAGAGTAGCAAATTCTTAGCATCCAATTGTGCAGCCTTTGAAGGACCTCATCTGCAATACTGCATACAACTTGTGTTGAAGGAAAATGAATTCATCACCAGAACAGGTGTAGAGATGGCATACTAGGATAGCCAGAGGAATTAATAATCTGTCATGTGAGAGGAAACTAAGAAAATTCTGCTGGTGTAGCCTTATAAAATTAACTTGGGGTGGGAAAGTAAACATCAGGAAAGCAGAATATATAAAGCCAACAGACAGAGCTGGCACAATAATAAGTCAGCAAGCACTGGTCATAAATTACGTGAGACTGGAAACTGAAAGACGGTGTCTAGCCATTACAGCAATAACCTTCTGATGGAAGATCTCTTCCAGAGTAAAGGGGTGAAAAACGTAACTGCTCTTCAGAAAAACTTAACAAACTATGAAAATACATGGTAGCTATATTAAAGGACTTGAACAGATAACTCAAGACTTCACTTCCATTCCTATGTTTCTGTCTGATAAATTCACCTGGAAGGATAAATACCCAGCTGAACACAATTCTTGGTTCTAGAGGCCCATCAAGCTCTCTGAGGAGAAAAGCTGTATTACACAAGCAGCTTTTTCATTGTGACAGTGAAGTCTTCTGTAAATTAGAGGCAGGGGCAAAAGAGTAAATAGGCTGTCCATTTTCTATGGGGTAAGTATGCAGCCTTGCACAGCAAAGGACGCCACTTTGCCATCTGACTCAGCTAAAAGTCCGTTACCTGTCAGTAATTTTAACCTGGCAAAAGGAACTCTCATGTAAGGTGTTCAAATCTGAGGACCAAAACTCTCCTCAGGATGTCTAAAATAGTGCTTGACTGGTCTGAAATGAAGGTGAACTCAACATTAAAGAATCATACTGGTATAACTGAAAAAGTATTGAATTAAGGGTTCAACTTTTTGTTTTATATAGGTTTGGGCCCCTTAAAAGGCTCCTAAGGCTCCTTGTAAGCTAACTTTAGTTTTCTACTTAAGCTCCTCTGTCAAAGAGATTTCTCAGGTAGTTTAATGTCATATAAATTAATATGGCTGCAGTTAAGCAGGCTCACAGAAAAGTGCTCTAGAAGCATTTTCTTTCAAGTTTACTTGATTCTGCATGGTGGGATATATGCAGGCAATCTCTTTGAAGAAGACTGTAACAGCCATCATCTCTACTGAAGAATAATGTTTAATCCAAAAAGATGCAGGAAAAAAGCAACCAGCGTAAAATGATGTTTAAAACAGATTGCATCAATGAGAGAAACCATAACACAAGTCGATTTTCTTAACATTGTTAAAGAAGAGAAGAAAGTCATTCTCATTCCATACATTTTAACATTTTTCTGTGTCTAATTAATTCATTAAATCTAAGCAATAGGTTCTGGCTGAAAGTTCCATATTTTCATTTGAACTCTTGAAGAAATTCATCACAGAAGAGCCCTTAGATCTTACTTCACTAAATTCAAGCAAAGTCAGGATTCCCTCAAAACCCAAAATTCTTTCATAAGTGGTAGATTAAAAATATAAACATTGGCTTATTCCTGATCTTTTGCTTTGGGAAGATTTTGTCCTACATGCTCAGATCATTCATTCATTCAAAAAAATACACGCTTATTAACTGTTCAAAAAGTGGATTAAATCCTTTAACACATTATTACTGCACTGCCTCAATAAGCCCTTAGTTTACCAAAAAGGATATTTACTGTAAATATGGTACTAGAACCAGCTGCACCACATTTACACAAAAAGAAAACATACTGGATTGTTTAGAAAAAGAGGCATAATATAGTGGCGATCGCTTTCCCCTATACTTCTGAATTAAGAGTTTGAAATACTGTGCTTGAAGTCCCATAAAGCTCGGTATGCCTTGGGAACAGCAATCCTAGCTTAATTTGGGCCAGGCTCCTTTTTCCACTTTGAAGGAACAAAATGAGACTTTAACAGTTCCAGGACCCTCTAGGTAGTTGTGAACTGAGGGCTCCAAAGCATTCACGTGGACAGAGCTCAGCCCATAGTATAAAGCATATTTTAGGGAGACTGCCTTTTAGAACAAGATTGGACCATCTCCCCTCCTACCAATGCAGAAATAAAACCAAATCTCTTTAGTCCCCTCTCTCTCTGTCTTCTGTACATATTTTAAGAATTATGAGACGCTTCTTGAAGTAATATATGCAAGTGAATTGCAGTTGTGAGATTCATATCATTTAGGGATGTCCACGACTCACAAGTCAAAAATGATAAGGCTTTGGAAAACACAGTATAAGACAGTAAAACTGCAAAGAGTAAGTTTCATCATAAACATTGCAGAGCTATGTCATGTTTAGGTACAAAAGGAATAGAAGCCACCCCTCCGCCTCCTTCCCCCCAGAAAATAAAAGGGTTTCAAATCCCAGCATGGCACAATTTCAGAGGTTCGTGTCATGCAGAACTATGTAGCTCAGGGCTTTTAGCCAGGAAATTCTGCACATTTGTCCTCAGATTAAATGGTGCCATGCAACCCAATCACATTACAGCTTTATTTTGAATGCTTGCACTTGGCAATGCCTCTGGCTGAAGATGTCTTGTATTTTTTGGCTCCTGCAGAGTTTGTACTAGAAAAACATTTTGGCACAATTGGCATCGACTGTTTAATCTCTTAAAAGGGTATGGAAATAAAATCCCTTTAATTGCTCTTAGGTACGCACATGTCTTGAAAGTTTTAAGACTACTTTTTATAACATAAACTAAATATACAGCCTGAACTAACTTTCTATCCAGCCAGAATGATCTTTCTAGATCAAAGATGAGGATGCAGAAAGAATGCAAGAAAATTGCATCAGAAAAGTAGCTTACTGTCTGGCATTGCTATGCAGGGGTTAAAGACATGTCTACATGGCAGCCAAAAAGTATGATTTAAAGCTTGTTTGAGGATGTGTGCACAAGCTGCAACTTGCTGGTCAAGTGATGATAAACATACAGCCTTAGCAGAGCAAAGTGCAGACTGAAAACTTAATCTGAAAATTTGGGCAAATATTTAGGTAGCTAACCTGCACTGAACTCCAAGCTGCCACAGCTGACACTTTAGTTGTAGCATTTAAATTCCAATCCAGCCATAATGACTAAAAAAAATTCTAACAAGACTTTGTTCTAAGTACATTATGAATTCAAGCAGTGGGAGTGAAATGGGGAATGGGGGTGTTACTGGACCTTTTAATCTGAAACTCTGTTTCATCAATAAAACTAGACTGCTAAGTTTCTGTGTTGCTCATGCTTCTAGCAAAATCTCTACCTTCTCTGACTTCTTATTGCAGTTGCTAAGCGGTATTTGGAAAGTATTCCTGGACTGGGTTTTTTCATGAGAAATTTCAGAGAAGAGTTTAGACGTGCTCTTCCTTAATTGACTGGATCCATGGACTGAAAAACAACCTTGAAAACCTGGAATAATAGTGCCTGCTTGCTTCAACAGACCCACCCATGATTGTGTGCTTTAATTTTTCAACAAGATGTGGAGGTAGGGCCTGAGGAAACCCATAAAAATGTTTGGTTTGGCTTTCTGGCAATTTTCCCCAGCTAGAGTGCATGAAAAGCACTGAGGATGCAAGATCCTGCAAAGTTTCCATAGAGCGCTTGACTCGAACACCACAGAACATTCTGTACATCCCAGAGCAAAGGATCGTATTGCTCCACTCACTCTGGGGACAGCAACAAGCAGCAGCAGCAGCAGCAGCAGCAGGTCATCAACTGGAAACTGGAAACCTGCCATCTTTTAATTAGTTGCTCTCTACTTCATAGTAATCCTATTTAAAATCCTATAAAACGCAAGGTCAGGTTTGCTGTAGAAGGTGAGATAATGCCAAACCAAATTTTTAATCATGTAATTAGCCAGAAACACCTTTTTAGATGGAATAAATATCATCTCCTCATTAAAATTAGGGACTATAATACATAGCCAGGTTCTGTTCTTTCCTATTCTTAATCACTGCCCAGATGAACAAAGATGTTTCCCAACGGACTCTGGATTCAAGAACCACTTTGTTTTAACTAAAGACAACTCCTTTCTATACAACTTAACTTGGATTTGGTCTCAAATTCCAGGTAGACAGTCCTTCAGATGCAAGAACCAAATTCTCATTCCTCTTACACCCTAAGCAAAGGTATTATTTTAAGCCACTCTAGTTTTCAATTATTCCAACCAAACTGCTTTGTGAGCAATCACTGGATGCATTTTAAAAGCAAATAATGCTACCTCATACAAACTGTACACAAGACCTTAAAGCAAAGGATATCAAAGGCATCAAAGTCTTATTGTCATTTCACAGACTGTTGCAGAACTGAGTAAGAAAGATTAAATGTTACTTAGTCACACAACAAATCAATTCCTGATTCAGGAGCAGAACACAGGTCTCCTGAATACTAATCTAATAGCATGGAGCAAAATGTTGTCCTCATCTGGATCTAACAGGAAGATTTCTCACATTTGGTCCCTTCCCCACTTTCACCATCATACTGCTTTGCTACTTGTTCATGATGCTGTGTTGAAATGCACTCCTTACTGTGGCATTAAAAAAAAAAAAGGGAAAAAAAAAAGAAGCAGTAATTTACAGTGGGTAGGTTCATATTAATGCAAATTAAGAAGGTTCTTCTGTAAATATGCTGCAGTATATTGTGTAATATAATATAATATAATCCTAGTAATCTGAGCCCTTGCTACAGCTCTCTGCTATTAAATCATTGCCAAAAAGTGGGGAAAAACTGCCAACCTTATGTGCAAATTATGAAGTGTGTAGATTCACAAGATTCAGCCTTATTGACAAAAGTAAACTCTTTTTGAAATAGACTGATTTAGATAGCCAATTTCTTTAAATACATTTATTTTACCTTGCAGGCGTCATCCATTTGGGCAGGAAATTAACTTTTCAGCCAGTGATCTTTTTCACAACACGTCTTAAAATGATATTTTTGTATGGAATGCTAGCAAGAATAGCGCTGTATGAACACACCCCGAGAATAAGTTTACAATGCCTGACAATACCCCAAATACTTCAGTAGGTGCAGAGCATACAGGCCCTTGGCATTGAGTCAGAACTCCAAGTCCCAGGTCTCAAAACAGTACAGAGCTGCATGCAGAATGTGACAGGTCTGGGGCTTAAACCTCACCCCAAAGAGGCAGACAGGCAAGTAGTCAAGCTTTCAAGAACTACCTCGGGCTGTGATAGATCTCCCAGCTCTCAGGCTGGACCTTTCATCTACCACTGGATCATCCATCCTCTCCAGTGGTTTCTGTTCTAATGGGATGTCTTGGGGGATTCCTCTCGACACTCTTCTCACTCTTTAAAGCTCACTCTTTAATTCCACTCCTCTCTACAGGATCCAGCTCTCCCTCGTTCACCCACTCTAGGGAAAAGAGAAAAGTTTGAGACTTCCCAGACTTACAACACATTTGTTTCTCAAACGTAGAACATTCAGACCTATTTATCTAACCTACTACAGCTTAACAATCATGACATGTAGCATAAATATTGCCAGGGATGAACAGGATTAGTAAATAGGGAGGAAAGGGAGCTTGTTACTTTTTCCTAATGTGTTCTCAGATAGGGGCAAAATAGAAGCAGTTCTACACCTGGAAATGATCCCACACCAAGCCACCCTCCTAGCTCATCATCATCTGAACTCTGCACTCAGTTTAAAGGATATTTCTGACTGCACAGGCTGTGTCTGTGACAGCATCTTCTCAATTTTGTAATGGAAGTGTTCTCTGGAAAGAGTTGCCTATTATTTTTCCAATGAAAAGTGACCAAATGAAATATGCTCATGGAAAGTCATTCTAGTGAAATGCCCCCCTCTTCATTTGCCATAAAACAGTACGGTTTTGGTAAATGCTGTCAGTTGTTTGCTTTAGAAAAAGAAACAGTTCTCCACAATCCATTTGTAAAGCCAAGAGACAGTTCAGATTTCAAAATTTGTGGGAAGTTTTTGGTATTTATTTCCACACTTCCCGTAAAAGCTTTGATACCTGTATACATTCTTCCTCTTATTTCTTATGAATAAGCAAAAGCAATGACATAAGAAATTGTTAAAGATTCAGCACATAAGACCTTAAACACTTTTATACCTAAAGAAAGGGAAAAGGAATGTAAACATTGACAAAGTGAGAAAGCAGCTAGAGTGTTTTACCAGTGTCAATCCTAACAGAGTTTTCACTTGTTCCGCAGAGAAAAATAGATTTCCTCATCATCCTTTCTTAGTTCTAACACATTTGCCAAGAGGATTCTTTTCATACTAGAAATCCACCTTCATTTTTCTTTTATAGTGTACTGTAAAACCACCTATATTTAGTATCTTGAATTAGTCTGTATGAAAGGCAAGAAACACTGGTTTCTTGAGAAGGGTTTGCTTTTTTTTTTTTGGCAGATTCCAAAATATATAAGGACATCCTAAAATTTGTCTTACTAACAAGTGCAACAAACATACAACATGACGACACATCTGAACTGATGCTGCTTATGCCATGTGGTGACCAGAAGTTGTTAGATAAATGAAACCAGCCTAAAACAAACATAAGTATCTGAAAGTAGAGCAAAAAAGTGAAATGCATAAGGTGGCTGGCAGGCCAAGAATGAGGCACAATGGCTATATCTACACCAGTAATTTAAGCATGCCAGAACGATCCTGGCTGCTGTAAACAACTGGCATGTCCTGGACCATGACAATATTATGAAATTCTCTCACCCTGCAAGCGTGGTTCTGCATGCAACATACAATTTGGAAATGGTCACTGGTGCGTGCTGACTTCTGCACCATGCCCAGAAATTGTCTGGCAGTGCTAAGTGGCCCATGCTGGGGCAGCTGTAGCAATTTAACAGCACAGTTGATCAAATCCCAGCACCCAGGAACATTGCCTTGACTTATGATTATGGATGCAGCCAGTGAAGCCACACTGATCATTAATAATAGATGCATAATGTCACCCTTCTGTTTCTGTGGAAAACATTAGCAACGTTTCAGAGATACAGCCCATTGCATTACTAGCTCTCTATTTTCTCTTTATTTAGTATATTCAGGGAAAAGAGCAAGTCAATGGAAAGTTGTCTGAATTGATGGAATCATTGGAAAGGAAACAACAAGCAAAGGAAGCAGAATTAAAATGTGAGTTAAAAATGTCACTTTTCAGTTTTCTCTAGGGCTGCCCTGGAAAAGGTTATTTTTAGGATTATCCTTGTAGCCCTATGTAGTACTTACATGCCTTTGCTGCCTTTACAGTTATACATTAAATGTATGAGTACAAAAGCAAAATATAGGTTTCTTAGGCATTCCTTTGCACTTAAGGACATGAGTTTTCTTAGCTACCTCCAAAACTTGTTTGACTTGGGATTATTACAGGACTTGAGTAGAAATACCTTTTTTCCTTTTAAACTTATATCACAAGGTAGATTTAGCAAAAGTCATTTTACTGGTTAGCAAGAAAAGTAATGATGGATTTTAACTTATGGTTATAACATTAGGAATATATATTTCAGGGCTGTGACCTTACAGCTGCAAAATATAGAACTAGTTTTACTTCACAAGCATTTGTCCAAACATTTTCTTTCATTTTGATCCAAATAGTTTCACACCCACTGAGTTAGACTTTGACTTTCAGGTTTGAGCAAACTGAAAATTTCAATCAGCTCCTCAGCTAGAGTAAATTGGTGTAGCTACACAACGGAGCAAACTATTGACTTCAATGGAGCCACATCGATTTAACACTGGGTGAGGATCGGATCCTGATCAAATTGAAACTCAATTGAAATTGCTGTGCTTCACCTGGTGTTTATTCACACCTCACATCAAAACCATGCAAAGCTATGAATTTTGCATGATTCTGATCCAAAGCCACACACCATATATGCTTAAAATTGAGTTCAGGTCATTCAGGAGTTCCACAATGCTAAGCAAATCTTTTGATAAATATGGTTTGCGTTACTAGTTTGTAACAAAACTCCACACCAGGTGACTTTTGTGTGGTCTGGTGTTTCTTTGTGAACATTTTGCACTGCTCTAATGAAACATGATTTCTAAGACAACTAGGGGATAAAAGAGAGTTTCTATACAATGCTTTACCCACGAGTTCTGCAATATGCATACAAACTGTGACCACAACATTAAACTCCTGATGTCTAAAATTTAAAACCTAATTCTCTATTAAAGCATCTAAATAATGCTGGTGTGATCTTCTAGAGATTCTGTGCAATGGACTGCAGCTCTCATTATTGGTAGAACTGCAAATCAAACCAATTTTCCTTAGGTCTTTACGTAGTCCGGGACTTTGAGCTTGTAAAGGGATTGAGACTAGCTTTTCAGAGCTATTTATGCAAAAAAGTACCTGAAAGTGCAGGTGGTCATCTAGGGCTAGATCCAGTGTAGGCACTGGGCTCTTTAGAAAGGGACAGGAAAGGTCCTGTATGTAGAACTCACCCAGTGTTGACCAAGAGGTAATACACTGACAGGAGCCCTTTCACTCTCTGGAGCTTTGGTGGCAGTCACAGCTCTTGCCATGTGGGATCACGAGCCTGGAACATAAGGTTGCTTAACCTAGATGAAAGTATTTGCATACGTTCACACATTTATTGCATGTACATGAGTCTGCTGCCTTGCCTTTTCCATGTAAGAAATGTGTATGCCACATGCACAGTAGGCCAGATGCCTCTAACAAGCTTTGAACTTATTGTGTTTGCCCTAGACGGCTGATCTGTGTATGTGGGGTAGATTTGATACGCACAAGCAAAATGCACGTGTGGGATTCTTGGATTGCTCCAGACAAAGTTTTCAGGTAGAAAAAGAAGATATATTAAGGGAAACTGTGACAAATGGCAGCCTTATGCTAGTGAGGCTTACAACATTGCTTACAACTTCTTTCACTGCAGTTAGTAGAAAAGGACAAAGACAAGGCAAGGGCAAGTATTCCCATCCGGATGACTCCACAATGTGGTGGGCAGCAACAAATCCCTTCAGGTGAGGTGAGTATAGTATGTAGGTACTTCCACGTGGGAGAGTGCTCTTATCTTTAGGCTCCTATATGCAGACCTGCCATGCTGAGCCTTTCAGAAGAGATGAGAGAGGAATGCATTATTTGATACTTCTGATGAAGCTTTAGAGGAAGATGAGTGCTCACCTGCTCAAAGTTAGGCAGCTGCAGCAATACAAGCAAGCAAAATTCTAGCCACATAGAAAAATTAAAGTCTATGGTGAGAGGCCACCCGAACTTAGGCAATTCTAGAGTTAGATGGCACTAAGGAAGAGACAATCTCCAGGTTTCATGTGGCTCAGCTCCATGCAAGAAATTCCCTAATCTTGTGCTGCATGTAGCCTATGATACATTGTGTAGGATTTAAGAAGGGCTAAGGTACCAACAACTTCAATAGGGAAGTTCTTTACACTCCTGAAGTTCTGTTACTGTGACTTTCCCAGAATGCCACCATCTTAACGTGGCTGAGCCATGCAGGATCTGTTTGTACCTGCACCTCACTAAGCCACTTCAACTCAACATTGCTTTCTAAAACACAAGACTGAACTCCTCATAAGGCACAGGGCCAAGGCCATCTTCTTAAAAATCCTTATTGTGAGAGGAAATGTTATATTTTATATATAGTTCAATGTTTATATTACTCCGAAAGTACAGGACGCCTGAGGGAAACACTTTCCTAATCTGTAAAACCTTGAATATATGTATTCCATCTTTTAGAAAAGTGACAAGCTATGAAAATTCTGCACATTCCTATCTCTTCATTTAAAGATGTATCAACAAGAGGTTCATCAGATGATAGCAGATGACTAAACAGCTGCATTACTCCCTGGCTACCTATAAAGATAAACTCCTAGGAAAGGGCAAACCAAGGGAATGGACTTCTGCTCTCCAGTGCCATTCAAATAACCCTGTGTGGCTCCTTTACTGGGATTTTCAGATATGCTTTCTTGTATCTTTGAGAATCTTGTCCTTAGCACCCAATTCCCTTCGCATCCTGGTGTTCAGTGGGTTTAAATTCACATCCTGTTTTATACACTGATTGATTCCATGTTATTACAATACTTTGAAAATCTCCAATGGTGATCTGGCCATTAAACCAAGCTGTAAATTAGATGGATTGGATTAGCATTTTCCTATAGGGAAACAGCATGCTGCTTTATTCAGTATAAGGGCTTACTGCTGGCATGATTCTTTAGGCATGAAGACAAGAATGTATTATACTCAACAATGCTACAGACGCCTGAACAAAACATTATAATATGTCACTCGTTTCTCTTGGAAGCATCTCGTGCTTTTTGGATTGTAGCCACACTGGTACTTGACTGTAACTTCCACTGTCTTTCACAGAAGATGCAGGAATTGGGAGACAACAAGATGAAAATAGCTAAGCTTTCCCCATTGAAATTTCAAAATGAGAGAGAATGGAGAGAACACTTCCCCCATCCCTTAAGAAAATTAGTCCTGTTATTGCCAGCACCAAAACCAGCATCTTCTTCTATGGTCTAGCATAAAATACTTCTCTGGGTCAAAATTACTTGATGAAAATATTTATTTCCAAAGGCTTTCTATTTTGGGTCTTCAGTGTGTCCATTTACAGAACAGGAGAGCCCTAAAAGTTTTGCATAGTACAGTGTTTAATATTACTTAGGCTACCATCCCTTCCCAGTCCCGTAAAAAGGTTTACATACAATAGATCACAGAGACGATAAACTAAACACAAAGACCTACATAATGCTGTTGAGCATCCTTTGTGCTCTGCACATACCGGTGCTGTATAATATTTGAGGAAAAGCGCAATAAACTATTTTAGACATCTGTTTTTAAGGTTGCAGAACACTGCAATGTAAAAAGCAGATGCTACAAAGCACTCACATTTCCACCAGCTTCCAATGATCCTGGATTTTCAGTGGAGAGCACCAAACTGAGTAACTGCTCTCCCAACTGACAACAGCGTGATGTTAAATGAGACAGATTCTCATGCTGCCAGTGTGTTGTACTGTCACGATTTCTTTGCTCTCCATATGATGAAATAGGTGGTAAGCAGAGTTTGACAACCATGCATTTGCCTTATCATATTCGCTGTTAATTCCACTATTAGGTACTATATCAGATTTCAGTGCCCTGTTTCAAAGAACACAGCATCTGCTTATTAGAATTTACACTGCTGTCTCTAGTCAACAGACAGCATAAATTCTAAATAAAACTGGTTACTACAGCTACAGGTCTGTGATTTCTTCCAATTTATTAAATACTTTATCAAAAACCAATTTAGGGATCATGTCATAATGAAGCTGAAACAAAACAGCTTTTGGGCAGTTGCTCAGCATTCCTCCTTCTGCCTTGTTTTCTTTTCCCTAAATGAAAGGAAACAAAGGTTCCTGTTTGTTCTCTAAACCTCCTGCCCATAGCACAGCATCCTCCATAGCAAGCCAAAAGCACAGCAGCCATTAGCAACATAGCTAGGCTTTGGTGAAAGCAAATACTTCGCTAAAGTACATTGTTCCTTTCAGGGAAGTAAAATAAATGCATTGTATCACCTCCACAACTTTTAATAGTCACTCAAATTCTCTATCATCTCAAGTAAAGCCTTCTCAAAGGCCACACCTGCAGATCCTGGAGAACATATTGGGGTAAGGATGACTTGTGTATTTTTGATCCAAAGAGGTCTAATTTTCCCTTAGTAAGAAGAACTCTAAGACCCTTCAGCTCCAAGAGACTTACACAGAGTTCAAAACTGCTTTTTTGTCTGCTACCACTTTCTACCATCTTTTGTATAGTCTGGATCTTAAGTTTGTGCCTCATGACAAAGATTGCTGCAAAGTAGGCCAGGATTTTGTGAAGGCACTCTACCACCTACAAAGCAAAGATATTCTTCAGCTCCTTTGCAGTATACGGCTCAGTAGTGGGCTTCCTGCTAGAGCTCTGCATCGTGACCTTACAGCACTCCAGATCTCAGTAGAAAAACATTTGGGGGGTTGTTGTTGTTAGTTTTGGGGTTTCTTTCTTAAAGGCTTCTAAAGTATCTTCTTGAAAGAGGGCCTGGTTTATGTTTTCTGTACTCACAGGAAGTATATAGAAAAAAGCAGCAAAAACTAGAAAAATAAAACAGTAACCATCATACACCTAATCAGATGAAAAACATACTGTATTTTCTTTCTTTTAGCTATCAAAGAAAACCTGCCAGTGTCTCTGCTTGTGCTATAAGTTGTCAGTCAATAGCTGTTAGCAAGCTATATCATGGGAAGCTAAGGCCCTACATATTGTGTTCCTTCAGCTGAGGCTGAAGCTAATAATGCTTGAAACCTTGGCTTGTTCTGGGGCAGGTAAGTGCAAATCTAACACCTAGAATGACCGTAGGTCATGGCAATACCCTGGGTAATTTGATAGTGAATAAAAATATGCTTTACAGTCTACTCTCAGGGCTCATCTTCTGGACAATTGAATGACTTGGGACTTTATAAAAGACTTCTGTATGAGTTTTGCTCTGAGAACATGCTTAATAAATCCATATTCTGGTGACAGTACACCAGTGTGGGTACAGATCTGGCTGCTGCCCCATCCCCAGCCTTTCTCCTATGCACATACTCCTGGTGAATATCAGCTTGGAGGTAATGGCAGTATATAAAAGTTTTCTCAGCAAACTTACCACTAGTGAGACCTGTTTTGATAAAAACATAAGAATAATCCAGATATCAGCTGAACACAGGGCTAGCCTGAAAAGGACCCAATGTCTTTATGACCAATTATGGTCAAAGAAGCTTTTGTTTTGATAATAGTGGGTTTGATGATATCTGTCTTCAGAAGGAGGATGTAATGTTTCCTACATGACATACCTTCTGTATTGTGTCTTGTTTTCCTGTGTTCTCTCTTTTCCAGGTTCTATTTGCCTCTCAAGTCTTTTCTTGGGTGATATCCCATTTTTGTTTCATTGTGTTTTGTCCTTAGAATAGCAGATCATTTATATTATGTGTTGGAAATGAGTGTATGGATGTTCTGTCCGTCTCCTGTGCTAAGAAGCACATGAAAGAATTTACCAATCTAACAAAATTGAGACTAAAATGTAAAGGACACCCTTTAACAGAAGTAAAAAAAAATATATTAAAGAAACCTTAGATGTTTGGCACTAGGGTTTTACTTGCTCAGTGTAAGTATATCTAGCTCTCTGCATGGTTCATCATGAATATTTATATGCCAGACATGGCATTTGAATCTAGGTTTTCCTTTGTTCTCCATACTAGGTATTTTATATTCATATAGGCTTTATCTACCCAGAGTAAGGACAGAAAAGAGGGGTGCTCACCTACATATTTTGGAGGGGGAAAGTCAAATATGCCCATCTCCTGCCAGCTAAAGCTACCTCCGCTGTGCCCAGAGGAGGTGCTGCAGGTTCATTGCGGCTGCTGAACAATCTCTACCAGCTGGAAGGAGTTAGTTACTAAGAGTGGCACGGCAAAGAGCAAAAGTTTTGCCCAGCAGCCAAAACGTGTCTAGCTATCAAAGCATCTCACTGCAGTTCTGTCTCTGCAGGGTACGCTCCAGGTACACAGACACTTTGCACGCAATGGAAGAAAATCTACATGCTGCAGGATGCAGTTCAAAGTTCATGCATGTCTTTACCTTGGAAAAGAGTTTGTTTTTCTCTACATTGCAAGCTCTTCAAAACAGGTAACCTTTTACCACTGTGTAAGTATCAGAGCAGATACAGTGTTTATCTGAGCAGAGAAAAGTGAAGGGCTGCACAGCGACATGGATGCAACCATGCCATGGGACAGTTGTGTATGCCATCCAGCCAGTGCTTATGGATGGATGTCTCTAAAACTTCTCTACCCATGTCATTAAATCTGTGTCCAATTGTGCTTGGTACTGTGTGGTCTGGACTGAGTGGGGATCCTTGTCACTACATAGTTGAAATCACATATGCTAATTCTTTTGGAGGCAAATATGGACATCTCAGTAAAAAGAATGGTTTGTTAATCAGTAAAGGTGAATATATCCCTGTGACAGTAATCATTCTATGTGGAGCAGACTCGCATGGATGGGAATTGTTAGCAGTTCACATCTGTTTGAGAACCTGAATTAGTCAAATGAAGCTGCAATAAGGCTTTTTGGTGCTCAGGCACCACTTCTTATCATTACCTCAGGGCCCTGCCCTCACTTTCTTCCCAGCATGGCCAGACTTGCCCTGGCATGCTCTCCCTCTTGAACCACCAGCAACTTCTTCCAGATGTTTCCACTACAGCTGTCAAAGCCCAGAAACCTGGGCAGCACTGGTAGCCCATGAGACTCAGGCATGTTTGTACCCATGTGGCATCCTTTTTTTATTGCTTTTATTGAACACTTCCATATAAAGAACATACTTGTAGGAATCAAGTTTCATTTCTGAATAATTACATATATGAAAATGAACTGAGTAATTGAATTCCAATGAATAATTCAAGCAGCTGTAATAATTGAATCTATAATCTGCCGGAGTGTTATATGATCTTATTTCCATTTGATTCGTGAGAGGAAGTGCCTTACAAGCACTGGTACTAAAGTTGTCTCTAAACACAGACACCATCCATCGTAAATGTTTAATGTCCAATCATGAATTACAGCACCTGTTTTAAGTGATCAGCTACTAAAGGATATATAAAAAAAAGAGGACGGAAATAGGGGTTTCTTTCAAGGAAGATTATTTCCTGCTGTTGAATTTCTACATCTCAATAAAGTGCCAAATTCAGTCTTTGTTCTTGCAACGTCTACTGTGCATATAGCTGAAAACTGAAGCAAAGATCTTAGCATGGAATTTCAGCTACAACACCAAATATTTCAATCTCATTTTGCATGCACAATGATTTAAAGCCTTGGCTATCTGTATACATGTGATATACTACAAAACAGGGCCCACAAACCTTTGTTCACTTTCTCAATGATTTTTTCATCAATCTTGTCTACTATAACAATAGTTTTAGCATTCCAGATAATTTGTAAAATGTCATTTTTATTACACACGCCCATGCTCACCTGCAAAAAATATATTCCGTGGATACTCTAGGAAAAATTCCTTCTAATCAGGATAATACCTTAAGAGTTAAGTGACATGCAATGAATAATGAAGAGTCAGCAATAAGTAGTATAAGTCAGTGCCTTACTAAAAATAAATAAAATGCAGAGGAAAGTAAAAATAATAGGATATAACAGAGAAGGCGGGGGGGGGAGGGGGGAACCTCACAGATTGTTTTGGAATGATTCACATGCAGAAAAATGGGGAAATATTCACAGTGGATCTGTTTCTCAGGCAGTTTGGTCCAAGTCTCACTGGCAAGAGTGAAGAGGCAGACTTCAGAAAAATGAAGCAAGGAGAAAGACATAAAAAAATGGAGTGAGGGGAAGGACTTCGTGCCACTTTTTCCTTTTGGCCTTTATACTCTACACACATTTTCCTTACTCTTACTCATACTTGTTCGTCTGGGGGAAATGTTGGGATTGGGAAGTGATCCATGAGAATGAAGCAGCTTGAAAAGCATTATATTAGTCTGTGGAATAAGTAATACTTCAAGCAAGTGAAGTAATGGAAACCACTTCACCCAAGTCATTTAAAATTGGACTGAATAAGGCACTGGAGATTATGTTGAAGGGAACAATTCTGCATTGGCAGGAGTATGGACAAGATGACTTAATAGATCTAGTGTCCATGTGCCAAATCCTGAGATCCGGATCCAGTTTTTATTACTCTATCGTTGCTAAAGTTGAACTTCCATTCACATTATTGGGAGCTCACCCTGACACAAAGGAAAAATAACCAAGAGCTTCAGGATTTATGTGTAAAAACATGAATAAAAACTACTTCCGTATCATTTTAGAACTTAACTTGCTAGATAATAATTATAAATTTTGAGGGCAAAAATTATAGATCGATATAGAGCACTCCTTGAATTATTCCTAACAGCCTGCCCAGAAAAGTTACACAGAGTTTATCTAGTTTAACTGGTTAAGACTCACCAGAACCTTTGATCAGTGAAAACCTTACTGCTCACTTGAAATAAACCTCTGTGTCTATGTTATGCTATTCCTGAAATGGATTAAAATATCTGTGAATAAAATACTGTGATGAAAATTAAAGTTTAAGTATACTTTGCCATTTAAGCATGGGAACAGTATTAGAAGCTTTTCTTAAAAAACATTTAATGTAAATATAAGAAACAGCATTTTTCCATTTTCGTCATTAAATATCAGTGGGGCATTTCAACGTAAATAATAGAAGATTTAGGCCAAATGGAGTCTGTTTTCCTTGGTGTAAAAATGTGTGTGAAAGAATCAAGGCTCTTCAGAGATTGTGCTAAATTCTTATTTGTTTTAGTTTTAAAACAAAATAGTACTAATTAAACCAAAATTATTCCAGGAATGCTATTAACACATTTAAAATGAGAGAGTTTAAGGTGCTGCAGGGACAGAGATCTGTATGTCCTCGTATGTACGCAAGGCTGGGTTTAGATGCAGTTAAATAGTTCCAATTTTCACTTCATTCCCATTCACACCAATACCTGTCACCCGCTAAGATTATTCCTGACACGGCAAAGGCGAATCAGTTCCCTCTGGCACACTATAGAATGATCATAGAGAGAAAAATCAAAGGCCACACTGAGACTGTTGGAAAAAAAAACAGTCAGAAAGATAGCTGAGCTAGAAAATTCTTTATTTTGTGATGTGCAGAGATATACATTAGTTATACTAAAGTTAAAACTTGCCAATACGGGGGAGAAGATTGGGAACTGTAGGACAGTGGAATTTCTTCCCTTCTAGTAAAAAAGCCATGTTAACAGTTAGTTAGAGTTTTATTAAAGATTTTTACACTATACTGAAAACTTTCAGAGAAACTTTCCAAAATTTGTCTTTTTAGGAATTCTTAGTTGTGCTTATAGTGAGCACTAGTCTGCATGAAAGGATGAGATTTTTCTCATATCTTTCTAGAGTAAGGTTATTGCCATAAGGCTACAAAAAGTTATGTGTGGTCCCAAAATGGGAAGAATAGAAATCTTATCTGATTATTTCTTTCTTTTCTGTTTGTTTTTCTTTTTTTTTTCCTAGATCTACACAGAGGCTGTAGGAAACCTGACATATCATGTTTAAAAATATTACTAAATCAAATTGAAACTCATCAGTGAGCACATCCAGGTATGGGAGAAAGAGCTGCCGCCTCGCAGCAACTGGAGAAGAGATGATGGCGACCAATTAACCTCGGAGGGATTCACAGTTGTCCCTGGGTGTGCAGACAGAATGCCGTGTAGCCTGATCCTGACCCTGCCCCGGCCAGATGAAGATATAAGCAGGATCTCCCCTTTTCTAGAAGGCAAGGCTTAGCTGGCGCAGCCAGTTGTATGGCTTGTAGCCACACAGGTCAAAGAAGTTTCTAAGGCTAAATAAAACCAGATAGATCTGTCAAGACTGAGCCGTCAGTGCAACTCAGGCACTGGCTCCTCCCTCACATGCCCGTGCAAATGAGGACACATTTCACAGCACAATGCAATGCTTTTTCCTTCATGGTACTACATGTCCACCTGTCAAGGGCACAGCATTACAGCTGCAACATATCAAGAGAAAGAGAAAGGGAGCAACGCCCTCTGCCATGTCCCAAACTCAGTAGAAGACAATCCCTAGCTGCAACTTAGCCTCAGCTAAGCTAAAACCACCCACGTGGGACTCAGTTTCCTCCTTTCACTGGCACAAGACCATTTTGCCAGGTACTTTGCTGGACACATTGAAAAACTGTCACATGCCAGAGACAAAAAGGCATTGAAGAGGCTGAGGAGAAAACGCAAGTGGTCTGACACTGCTACTCTGACAGAACAAGCATTAGGCAGCTAATACTGATTGCACAATTTTAGAGAAGCACAAGGGCTGCTCTAATTTGCACCACTTACCTAAGCAGCTGTGGTTGACCATGGGAATGAGGAACAAGGACAGAAGATGTGCAGAGATAGACATTAATATTGTAGTATTGCATTAGTACTTCAAGAAGACCAAAGCATGCATCAGGCCTCCCCCCAAGGTGTTCAAGCATGAGACAAAAAGAGTAATTGCTGCCTATAGAGGTTACGGCCTATACAATGACCAGAACTGCTGCAGTCCTCCCCAGCTTTAGCTATACCCTGTAGATGCACCTGATTGCTTGGCCCATCATTATTTTTAAAGCAAATAAAATGTCTTTCTGCTTCTTTGGGTAAGGAAGGCATGACTTTCACAGTATGCTTCATCTGGAACTGTATTTAAGTAAACTCAAGCGAGCATATTCTATATAGGCAATACAAAATCATGTGTGATTTTTTTGTTGTTGTTTCAATAAACAGGGCTTGAGTAATGTCAGGGTTTATGGCTTTTATTTTATTTGGAGGGACTACTTTTTAACGGAAGCAGGAAACAGTCCTTGGACACAGTAAGTCACAATGTATAAATAGCTCTACTGAGAGTATAACAAAGGCTCTTTTGTGCTTTTTTACCAGCAAAGCCAATCATATATGCAACTTAGTAACATAAAAATACCTCATCCCTACTTATGACACCTCTACCTTACAAAAAATCATTAAGACATCCATTTAGAATTTCTACCAAAGCCACATTATTTTCTGTTCATGGTTAGGAGAAGTCATACAGTAGTTGAAATTATTTTCTTTAATAATTGCAGAGAAATTCAAGAAATTTGCTGTTGTCTGATTACTAAATAGAGCATACAGTTAATTCATCTTGCATTGGAATACATTAGTGGAAATATGCTTCTCCATATGGTTTCATATTTATTTCTGCAAGGTGAATACAGTGACAGGTTTTTTTCAAATTAAATTCTATGATTTTTTTTATTAAATCAAAACCAATAGAGTTCCTACTTAGCAAGCATTCTGGACCTCATTTTAAGCCATTTGAAGGAGGTCTAAAGTTTATTGGATTTTAACTACATCCTTTTCTCCATCAAGGGTCTTTTAAAGGATGGTTTAATCTGTCTAATTTACACTGAGGAATTTCATCTTTTACGCACCAAGCTCTGGGACTGTCAAATCCTTGGGCTTCTCATTCTTATCAAACATAATAAAGTGATCATATATAACCAGTAGGATGTATTTTTTTGATTTTTATCCAAATGCCATTTTCAAATCCAATTTAGGTCATATAGGATGCCAATTTTGTACAGTTAAGAAGTTAGACGGGTTTTCCAAAGAGAGATTATCAGTAGTAAGTATAAACATATGTCAGTTCATTAACTCTTTAAAAATATCCAGCACATCAGACTTCATTCCCTCCTACATTGTCAAATACTACAGTAGGTCCTGCTTGAAGGTCTGTAAGGTCCTCATACAAAGACTCCCAAAACCAGTGGAAATCTTTTGCTTTCCTAGTGGGTTTTGTACTTAGGCAAACTCCAATACATCCAAACATTTTATTGAGTGGGCTTGATCACATCTTGAGATTTGGGACAGATAAGAGCCCCATGCAGCCTATTCCAGCTTCTGGTTAGAATAGCTTCCAGTGAAATATTCTCCAGCTGCTCCATAACTTAAAGAGTTATTACGTCCTACTTACAACCAGAGACAGAAGCTAAATTTGCCTATTGTCAGTCAACCACCCCCTCTTCCCCCTCTCTCCTGCAAATATAGTACTCCTTTTTTACCTGTCTAATACAAGAAGCTTTTTCCCATTTGGTTAAAATCAATACAGCTTCTACACAAGGTGTTGATTTGCATTTCTTAATCAAGAATATTTTTTTTCCAGTGTTATGATAGAACTTAGGAAGTATTTTTTTGTCCCTGTACTTTGAGAAAGAAAGGTTCTTTTATTTCCAGCTTTAGGAGCAACCAAATCTAAATCCATGCTAATCCCTAAAGTCAAGTAAATTCTAACAACTCCTTAGAAGTAGTACTAACGTTTCCAATTACTTTCTTCCTCTGGTTAGCGTGATGCAGATTGATACAGACCAACGAAAGTGGGTTTGATTTCCCTGTGCAAATGAATTAGTTGGTACACCAAAAACCAGTAATATACCCAACTTGAATTATGTGCTAAGCACCTTATTCCTTGTATACACAAAATATTTTAAGATTAATAAAGTATTCATATATTTCTTACACTTGGTGAAAAAGTGAGTCTGTCTTTAGTGGAACTTTGTACTCTAATGGGGATAGATGAGGATTCTGCCAAATCCAATGCACACTCTCATTAACATAAGCCAGGTGAAGTTTCACTGTTAGCTATAGTTAAATAAAAGTTATGATGAGGGAGAATTTCTTATCTCATGTACATGAATATGTTTGGACATACAGAAGGAGGACAATCCCTCCTTTCCTCAGCCTTCAAACAAGGAAATAGAGCTTGAGGATTCACCTATTGCTGGTTCTTCAAGCAATTGCTACATCATTAAAACAATCTTTAAGATTTTTTCCAATCCCTTTTTCTGCAGACAGATAGACATGCAGTACTCATTCGCCCATGAGCCTAGTCGATCCCATGTCTTATGATGTTAATGAAAAATCATTTACAAGACTGCACCACTTATTTTAAATTCAGGGATAGCATAATTAATAAAACATGTAACAGCACTTCTCAGCACCCTTTCACAAGAATGAAGTACAATTTTCAGTCTTAAATACGTTCAGATCCAAACATTCAAAACCTTTCAAGCAACCACTTATGTGCTTTTAAAGGAAAATGTGAATAATAACTGAAAGAGCTAAGCCTGTCCCACTACCATGGCCCTATGTGAGGGGCACCTCATAGCAGCCTTTTCCCTAGGGCAACTGAGAAAAGGGAGCAGGATTCAAAACGTCTTCCTGCCTCCTTCCATAAGCAAATTATCCTCCCCCTTGAGCAGTCAGCACACTAATCTTCATGCTAGCTCATTTATAGCAGCTGGTTGCTATGGTTGTCCACTGAAATCTTTATGCTCACCTCCCATTGCTATAAGCCAACTCCTGCCTCTGCTGACAGAGAGAAAAGGAAAGCAGGCACCCAGGTCATGCTCACCTGCTATGCCTGGGCTTGCACAGAGGTGGGGAAAGCCTCAGTATTTTTGCATCTCTGGGTCTATCCCAGTCTAAAGGCTGTTAGAATAGTGTAGCATAAAACTCCCTTCAGAGGCTATGGGCCAATATACATCAATGGTATCGCAGCAAGTAAAAATATGATCTGGACTCACTTTCAGTTGTATGGAGTCATCAGCTAACATACAGGGCTAGAGAGAAACCTCCTATTAAATATATAACCTGTGATTTTTGTATGGCACCTCGTGGGTAGAGAAGTATTTGACAAGATTTATATAAACGAATATATCAGAGAAAGAGAACATATAGGTTTAATAGCTTCTGGTCATGAGTCAGGTCAGAGGGAGATGGAGACTTGCTTGTGATCTCAGGGTAGGTAGTGTCCATGGTTCCTGATTGTGTTTCCAGCAGCTATCATTTAGAAAGTCTATACCACCTCCACCACAACAGAAAGTAAATATAAAATGTTCACTCCAGTATCCCACAATATCCACACTTCCACCAGCAAGTAAATAAGATTCATTTTACATTCACACTTGAATTATTGTTAAACAGCCAATAAAAACAAAATATGAAGCCCTACTGAAGAGCAGTTTTAATCTGACAGCATTTCTGAAGTGTCTGGGGAAATCTGCTGTCTATGAATGCTGCATAAATTCTGCCATTGTTTTCTACAGTACTGCAAAAGGAGAACTTCCAAGTGTCGTTCACAGCAGGAAATGCCTTCAGCCTATTTCTACCCACAACCAATAACTCTTAAGTTAATATCTGGTGGGCCCCTCCAAGCATTTCAAAACAGTATGCTTTCTGCAGTGGTCTGGTAAGAACTGTATGACCTACAAAAATTGGTAGCATGAGTTGTGCCATCTCATAATGACATGTTCTCATGTCAGTTCTGTTCACTGTATCAGTGATGCAAGCTGTGATTAGAAAAAAAGGAGCATGCAGTGATTAAAAGAGATGTTTTTCTTTTTATGCCTTTTTCCTCTTTCTTTGCAAAAGAAAAAAAAATCCTACTCAGATCCCTGCTGTCCTATTCCTACTCCATCCTTCCTCAAATCCCTCAGTCATAAAGTGTTGATGATATTCATCCAGATTTAGAACATAAGAATGGGATTTTCCATTCTACTTAATACTGCATTAAACTTGCTTCCCTTTCATAAGAAAGTTTCATCCTAACTATTTATAATATTACTTATTATACAAGACCAGACTTAAAATATCCCTGTGTTTACAAACTTTTTATATGCCACAAGACTAAAAGAGATGCTTATACAGCATCAGACCATAAGTCCAGTCGTTCTGTTAATAGTAGCTAATAAGGGATATCTATGAAGAAATACAAAAAACAAGGCATATGTATCATGTTTATATATTCAAATTGATATCATGATCCACACAGCTGATAATAAAAGCTGCACTGATCATCGTATTTTCATCTTGTCCACCAACCTTCTGCATCTTTCAAGCTGGCCTATTTCTGTTACTTGTATAGCTAGAACCTGAAGTGAGTTAATGGCTGTGACAATTTATGCCAGCTGAAGATCTGGGCCTAAACTTCTAGCCACATCTCATTTAAGGTTAAAAAATACACATCCTACCAAATAAATCTATTTGATATTATGAAAAGTGTATTAGGAAACTAAATTAGATAATTTCTAAAGTGTTTCATTGTTTTTTTTTAAAGAAAGGTGCATCCTGGAAGATACTTTTATTTATTAAAGTGCATTTTTTTCTATGAACTTTTTAAAGTTCAAAGAAATAGCAACACAAAAAACGCAGAGTAAAAGACAGAGCATTAAAATCTCATTGTGGTGTACACTAGAGTAATTTGGATGATTATGCAAAAAAATGAATTTTCAAGCTACTGTCCTGTTCTTTTACTGTCCTGTTTCTTTTTAACATTAGTTTCAGGATTATGCATTTCAGAAGCAGACAATACCCACTCAGTTAGAAAGACATTACCTTAAGTCTTCTTTATGAAAAAAACAGGGAGAAGCAGGAACCTTAAGCTCACAGCTATGTCTGTTTTAACTGCGCTGACCCCATTTGTTTCACTGCATCGATGCTGAGAGCCTTGCTCTGATTTGAAAGGTCAGAGATTTGAGGAGCTATTCCTTATGGACTCTGTACTTGTTTCTGGCTATTTGATCATAGTACTTTTTTAACGCACACCAAATAGGCCTGGGTTTACATTTTTCAAATTCCATTCTTTAGAAAAGAAAAAGTCATCTTCTTTCAATTCATAAGGCTAAAAAAGTCAAGTCAAAGTACAAAAGTACAGTTTCTCGGCATGTCTGTTCTATCCTTATTTGTTCCATTTTGAGTGACTGAGTATTTGATTCAGCTCAGGCAGCCACCACTCCCAGTTCCTGAGCCCCAGCCAGGTCTCTCAGGCCCATTCACAATTCCAGCACTAACTTTCCATAATTATTTTATTTCCTTAATCTTCCCAATGGCTGGTTCAGCCCCAGGTGGGCCTCATTCCTCTCCAAGTTCTATAAGACAGTCTCTTACTCCCTCTGCTCTCCTGTCTCCTCCAATTTTGATTTTTTCTGGCAGCCTCACAGTATCTCCTATTCTCGCTCTTTTACACACACAGACACATGCACGCACACACAATAGTATGGGAAATGCCTCAACCATTTGCAGAGAAACAAAGGCAAATTGTGGTTTTCCACACCTAGAAAAGAAGGGAATGAAACAAAGGATAACAAAAAAAAAAAAAAAGAGAGTAGAAGGGAGAAAAAAGGACCACATAAATAAAGAAAATGGAAGGAAAAACCAGAAGAGTTTAAATATAGCAGTAGAAAAACAGTGAAAAAAATGTTACTCATATATAAAAGGATGAGAAAAAAATATGAGCTATTGGAGATGAACAGAAAATGTAAAACCAGAAAAACCCTTAAGGCCCAAATAACCCAAAGCTCAATGTAGCTGCTGCAATTTCTACCTGTCTGCCCCAAATACCTATATCTAAAAGTGTTTAAAAAGATGCAAAAGACCCCAAACCGTTTCATCTTTCTGAATTATTATTGTCTCAGTCTTAGCTTATCCCACAGTATTCTGAAAGTTGAAAATGTTAACTGCTGGAGCCTTGCTTCAGCTTTTTCCACAACATGTTAACCTGGAGTGCAATACGTATCATTATGCAAGTGTAATGCTGCATGCTACACCCTGGTGTAGCATCTAACTGTAGTCTACCGAGACTAAGTTTGTTGGCTGCAGCTTAATAAACTATTTAAATACATGGCTGATTTAAAGCTATGGCTATGCCTAACCTGTGGAATCCAGGCGTGCTTCCCAGCTCCTACAGCCGTCTGTGTGTATGTGTGTGTGTGTGTGTGTGCGCGCCCCAGCTGCACCCTGGCTCCGCACTAACTCCCTTCCACCCTCCGCCCCCACACCCCGGTTTCCGGCCCAGCCAGGTCCCCCCCGGATGATTGGGGACGTGGCTATGGTGCACACCCCACAGTTTAGACAGAGCCTCTGGGAGTCATCTAGCATTACGTTTGCAGCAGCCTGAAGCAGAGCTTTGACTCGGGGTAATTATTTTGTGAGCTGAGCCTTGTACGAATATTGTTTGCTAATAGTTTGGCTGTGAAAGAGTGTATCTTTTCTCACTCTCAAAAGCAGAAATAAGTTCAGTTCATTTTTTAAAAAAATTACTTTAACAGCTTGTGCCATATTTAGGCAAAGGAATATGAGCATACAGCAGGGCCAGTCTGGTAACAAAGGACACACTGGTTTGGTAAAAGTAACCAGAGCATTCACATGGCCACATCGCCATGCACTGCACTGGAAGTATACTCATAGGTGTCACTAGTTCATGCTTGGCCATCTGTATTTTGTCAACAATAGCAATTAACTTTTTAATGAATGTTAAAAGTCTCAATCCCCCTGGGAGTAACAGCTACAGAGAGCATCAGCTATTGCTGAAGCAACAGGGATTCTAGGAATAAACAGAATATTGTGGAATGGCAAACGGGAACCAGTGACCTCGTTATTCTGGAAAATGTCTCCTTTTGAACCACAAGGAAATCTGACAATTGTAAAGGTTTGGTCTTGAACAATGGAGTTTTGCAGAGATAGAGTGAAAGCAAAATTGACCCCCCTGTGTACTTATGGCAGTTCTTTATTATGTGCCATATATTATCATGTTGTGTTGTGTTTTGCTTTATCGTTGCTGCATCTTTATTAAAGATGGGCCGGAAATAAAACCCAGATGTAAACATACCTGCACTTCCAAGGCACTTGGCTTTAGCTAAGAACAGGGCAGCTGAAAGCCATCTTCAGCACATTTTGTTCTAGAAGGTTTATACTCTTCTTCTCTTAAAACAAAAACCAAGGAAAACATTTAAAATAGCAAATAAAATCTCACTGCTGTAAAATAATTATGTACTATGTTGTTTGCTGTGGTTTAAAGGAATCTGGTCATGCAGGTATGACTTTAAAGAGAAATGAAGGAGGATAGCAATTTTGCTCTCTAGTCTGCAGAATACTAAGAACACAGGACACATTCTTGTCCTAAAGTCAAGGGATTTCCTTTGTTTAGGCTTATTAGGTGAATTACAGACTGGTGTCTTGCAGTCAGACACTGAGGTCTGCACTGGATTATTGAGTTGTAGGACACAAAACCATATAAAGCAAGAGATGTCATTATTCCAATGACAATGGAGGAGAAAAATATCCACTGCTGACAGGCCTACTCACTCACAAGTCCATTGTTGTCAACATACATCGCAGTAGAGACAGAATAGCTTAGGAAAGAGTTTGTTACATCTGGTTAAAAGGGAAGTGTAAGAGCTAAAGGGGAGCAAAATACTGTATGTCAATATTTGGCCTACTGAGGCAGAGCAGACACATACTGGAATTGAAGGATACCATATATAAAGAAGTAAGTAACCACATGTATTATTTCAGCCCTGTGCCCCAGCTGTAAAACGTTATTTGAAGCTATAAGGTTATAATAGTTGCACAGCTGTGGGAAGGTGAGGGTCATCCATTTTACATACATATTCAAATTAAGAATGTAGGGCTGCTGGCACAGAGCAACAGCAATGATATGGCCTCAAAGGTAGGAATGTACAGAAAGACAGTCAAAAATCTCTTTTTGTTTTCTTTTTTAGAGATGGATGGGAACTTTTTCACTCCTCTCTTGGTTGTGCATGGTTAGGCCTGAAGATGGAAAACAATGAACAATGTGGGCATTTAAAGTACAGATTCACAGAAAATTCAGGAACCTAAGTAAAAAAAAAAATAATCCAAAAAAGCCTGATTTACACCTAAATCAGATGGTGCCTAAATGCCCTAAGTGCTTTCTTTTTCAATATTCAAATGTGTTTCCTGAATCACACATCTATTCATGGCTAGACCTGCCCTGGCTAGACTTCCCTTAAGTCCCATCTGGATCCAGAAACTAGATGTTTTCCGCGTATTAATATGCCTGCACAGCAATACACAGGTCATATGTATCTCAACTAGCTCTTAATGAACTAGTCTGGGTACCAGAAGCTCATAATTTATCACTCCCCACTGACTAATTTATCCTCTTTTGATATGTCTTCATGACCTTCCACTATGTCAAAGAAAAACAGAATTGCTGAGGTTGGAAGGGGCCTCTGAAGATCATCTACTATGAACTCCTCAAAGCTAGGTCAACTAGAGCAGGTTGCTCAGGATCATGTTCAGCTGCATTTTGAAACATCTCCAGGTATAGAGACTTCACAAACTTTCTGGGCATCCTGTTCTAGTGTTGGAGTTCAGGATCGTGTAGTCTTGGAGAAGATCTCATCAAACTCCTTTTCTTGTCTCTGATGCTATGTAGTCTGTAGACCTCCTCCTGCCGCTCTCAGATCCTCTATGAGTACACACCTCCTGCAGCCAAAGGCACCACCTCCCCCAGCCCGAGCCTCAGTGAGGCACCCCTGCACCCACGGACCTGCAGAGCTGCATCCTCCCTCGGGAGCTCAGGTTGAGTTGATGCCAGATGAAGTTGCTTCAGTTGCTGCCCCATGACAGGTCACCACCATTGCTAAGCATAGTACACCATCCTCAACAGAGTTTCTGGCCTCCTTTTGTGCACCCTTCTGCCCAAATTGGCACAGACTGCGGCATCTCCTGGTTGCCTCTGTTAGCTGCACTCTGTCACATACCTGTGTCACACAGGTATGCCTAAATCTCCTGAGGGACATGAACCAGATGGTTCTTTTAGTACAAGACCAGCAAGACATGTCTCCCTAAAAATACAATAACAGATGCTATCTTCAACAATGCCAACAGAAACACTGGAGAAGTAATACTTCTCCCTGGGATTTGGCATTATTTGCTGCATATTGGTACAGTTCTAACCATGTTTAAAAAGCAGACATTGCTATCCTCTATTTTTACTTTGGAGTGGTTCAAAAGACTCAAGTAAGCTCTGCTCATATCATTGAAAATAGTTTAGAGGCATCCTTTGACCTTCAGAAAATGGGTACTATCTATTCACTTGCTCTGGGCAGTTCACCATTTGCCTTTCGGCTTTAGGTGCTTCCTTGGTCAGTTAGTTAGCTATTCTAGATCCTGATTTGAAGCACCTATGTACTGGGAATCTAGATACCTAACTTAGGGGACTATCTAGTCTCATACAGATCAGAAGAAAAATACTTTAAAGTAATTATAATTTTAAGCTATTGAAATTTCTGGAATTTAGATCCAAAAAGAAGAGTGATGTCCCTAAATACTACTGATGGTATGAGTCCCAGGTCCTCAAATCTCCAAGGACTAGACATTCAGATGCTCAACACATCTGCTCAATGAACGAATGAATGCAGAGTTCATTGTGACACCAAATGAATAAGAGTTAGGAAGCTAGCTTCTGGTGTTGGATTCACAATTGTTCAGCACTCTCCATGAATGTAATTCTGTATCTCTCTCATCCCTATTCTAGCAAAGATGACGAATCAGTAACTGTTAGCTGCAGAGAAGAAGGACTTAAGACCTTTGAGAAGCAAATTCTACTTTTAATTATGGCAAAGTTAGAAGAGTAAATTGAATACCATAATGTAATAACCTGCAGTCAACAAGGAATAAAGATAAACTAAGAGCAGTGTCATGATCAGAAATTCAGGCATTCCTTCTGTGTTGGGAATTGTGAGACTCAAAAATAGATCCACCAGAAATAAATCATATAATATTATGTTATATACAATAAATTATATAAAGTGAGTTGGTTTAGTTCCATCTAGTAAAAGATGTCAAAGTCTGTACAAGTAAAATTTAACAGGCAAATGACCATCCTTTCCCACTAAGGCCAACAGTATGGAATGGATTGTGTATATACATTTAAACCCTCTTTACTTTCCAAAACTGCCTACGGAGAATGAACCATGTTCTCTGCTAGCTTCCAAATCATGCCCAGCTGTTTTCTGGGAGATCAGTAATTGTTTCAGGACAAAAAATTGAGGGGGACTATTCCAACAGTTTATCAGTAGAGACAACCCATTCAGGCATTCATAACATTCCCTGGAACTGTCTAATTTTCCAGTATAGACATGGCCTTAGAAACTGCTAAATCTAATACTGATTTTACACTTAAAAAGAGGAAAAGAAATCTAAAAAAAAAAAAAAAAATCTAAATTCATTAGTTTCTTTTTATTAGGAAATGGACTTAAAGCCATATATTTTTAAACAGAAAATCAGTATTTTCAGTTTGGTATTCCAAAAAGAAAACATCTGTAATAGTGCTGTTTGCCTATCCATCTGTCTGTTCAACCTGCCTGTCAGCTCTCCTCAAAAACTTTCAAAGAAGTGAGTGAACATAGAATACAAATCCAAGGAGCCAGACTTTATTAATATTCAAAACAATCTGTATTCCTTCAAGTCAAGTCATTACGTAAGATGTGATCCTCTCTCAAAAGCTTCACTTCAAAGGATAATGCTACAAGTTGATGCAGGAATTGTAATTACACAAGAGATCATTCAAACATTGTATCTGCATTCAAGGCTATAGTAAAAGCAATTACAGGTATTCAGACTGGTAACCTGTTTTGCCTCTTACAGGACACTGTGACTCTCAGAGGTGCACAGCAGCAGGATAAGAAGCAATAGGCACAAGCTGGAACACAGGAAATTTTGACTAGATACAGAAAGAAAAAAATTACCGTTAGAGTGGTTGCCCAGAGAGTCTGTGAAGAACGTGACTGGACCAGGCTCTGAGCAGCCTGCTTTAACTGGACCTACTCTGAGGAGGAGGTTAGACTACACAATCTCCAGAGGCTCCTTCCAGACCACACAATTTTATGGCTACTTACATGGAGTCTATGCATAGAAAAGGAAGAATTGGTGAAAGAACTTAAATCTGGTCCAATTAACTCACAAAATAAAAGTGAATCTTGAAATGGATTCATACTTCATTGGTAACTAACATCTATTAAAGGACATCTGTATATCTTACTGGCTTGCTTAGATACTCTTTTGCCTCTGTTCAGTTGCAGTCATTTGACTCCCCTACAATCTCTATTTTAGTAAACACTGAATTTCTGGATAAATCTTAAAGGATGGGAGGCTTTCAAGGCTGTCACCAATAGCGTATCACTGACCTATATAAAGTCTCCGGATTCAGCAAGTTAAGTGAAAGATATATTTATGTAGGGACATACCTGGAAACAGCAGAAAATCATACCCAAGGACACAGGAAGGTCTAACCCTAGGCAAAGTCAAATGGACCTAGAGATTCCCTCAATCTAATGCAGGGTGGAACGACTGCCTTAAGGTCATCAAAACAAATAAGAAGCCAAAAGTCTTTAGGGGAAACAGTCACAGGAGTGTAGACTTGAGAAGAAACGTGGAACATTGACCTGAGTGCCGAAAGCAACTTAGATACTGCAAGTAAGCTAAAAATGTTATTGGATGTTTCTACTGTTTTCTTAGGAAACAGGATTTTGTGCACATCCTTTACAAATAAGCACAATTGTACCAAAATGGGTATTGTATCTGACTTGTGCTACATTTCTGTAAATTGAAACAAATCTGCAGGGCACAGACAATGAGAACCAGAATGAAAGAAATGAGATGTGCAATGCAGTTGCCAAACACATGTATTTTGTGGTATTTGAAAACCCTGAAGATAACCTAATCAGCTCCCTAGCTGTCACTCCAGAAAGATACAAGTTTTCCTTATCTGCCAGCCCCATATAGTGTACCAGGTACCCTACTGTGTCTCAAATGGCACCCACCATCTATGTTTAGGCAAGTGAATTGAACCCAAGTTGTTCAGACTGAACATAAAATTTGTGTGATCTTGTCCCACTTGCCATTGCGGAGGCTAGAGCTAGCTGTTTTGCAGTCCTATGTTATATTTCTCTTCTTAGTCTCCTCACCCCTCATGCTATGGTGGGATGAAGTAAGGGCCTTTCAGAGAGGAAAGCAAAGGGAGGCCTCATCGCTTGTTCCAACCAGAAAGAAATAACCTGGCAATTCAGGCAGCCCAGACAGTCCTAAGATTTCTACTTCCAAGCAAAATACTTTTGGCTACAGAGGTGATCTCAGACATTTCCATCTTTCTCTTTGGGTATTAAATAATACTATTTTTTGTTTTAAATAACATCCACTGGAGAACTGGGAGGAAGAGACTACCCATGTATTCTGTGACTGGACCATTCACCTTTTCTGAAACGAGAGGGCAAACCTTGCCTCAGTTAATATTTAAGTCTTTATTCATCAAAAAAACCCCACAGTAGCCTGAGGTTAGACCATGCACGTTTGATATGGTACAGACAAGAGACTGTACTGGAATTGTTTCAGATAAATTTCAGTGAAGGAGAAAGGTGTGGAATAGTTTCTGTATGAAGAAGGTTGGGCAGATCAGGACTGTTCTCCTTGGAGAACAGATCATGGAAGTGGTAATAAAGGTCTAAAAAAACATTGAATGGCAAGAAGAAGATGGATAGAAATAACAGTTCATGGATTCTTCCCCTACATTAGAATTAGAGATTATCAAATAAAAGTAGTGGTTGGCAAGCCCAAAGTAAAGATTCTTCATGCAAGACACTTCATGCAAGGTATACGCAAGCTCTGTGAATCCTTTTTACAGGGTGTTGCAGATGCTACGATTTTATATTGTGTGAAAAGTATTAGAAATATTCATGGAAAAAATTATCAAGGACTATTAATTACCGAGTTAAATGGCACATGACTGACTCCAGTTTGCACTGGGACATACTGAAAATTTCAGCATATGTTTGGCCTTAAGCAGACACATTCCTTAAGCATGTACTACTGACTACTGTCAGACAGGCTGTGGAGCTGGAGAGGCCTTTGGTCTGTCTGATGCAGCCATTCTTGTATTCTTAAATCCTTTACCCGAATGAAGCAGAGCTGCACTTTGCAACAAGGCTGCTTCCAAAGAGAGACTCCGAAGCTAACATATAGCTCTGTGATTTTTAGCAGAAACACCACCCTGCAGTTCCAAAACTCCTCCTGAAACTTGTTCATGTATTCCCAATATTATCTGATGAAAAGAACAATAAAAAAGAACACTTTGCTTAAAAAGTCCAACCAGCTCCTTTGTTACCCAAACCAAAACTCCACACTTTCATGAGGTTTCCCTGTCAGAATCACAAAAGACATCACTGGCAGATTCTATAGGCTGGGGCACCAGTAAAATCCAATATGTATCTAAAGAAGACTGATTGCTTGTCCTTACTGCAATGATTTTAAGGCCCAGTGCTCCCCAGGGGAGAGATACAAGACAGCCAGGAAAGACATTGTGAAAACAGACTGTGAGCGTATAAATCACCAGTGCAATTCAGACACGGAAGCTAGGAAGATGACTCCTATTTGGAAGATTAACTACACTGTACATGCTAAGGCAGAGCAAGCAAATCTTTTGATATAGATAAAACACAGAATACTGCGGGGACAAGAAAGGAATCATCCTTCTGCCCCCAGTCAAAACATTGGCTTTATTGAGCCAGGAACTGGAAAGGGTTATTTTTTCCTTGTGCTGAAATATAACCTCCACACCATAGCTGGGAGGAGGACTGGGGCACTTGCCTACAATGATTCAATCTAGTATGGAAAAAAATGTATGTTCTTACGATGATTTTCTAACACCAAAGAATTTGTCTATTTTAATAAGCCCAGAGAACCTAGGTGTCTGGTGATTTCTTGTCATAAATCAGGAGCTCATTAAAAAGAAAAAAGTATGAAAAAAAGGCAAAGATTCTGGCAGGAGTCTTGAGAAAACAATTGAAAAGCATTTTTGAAGTTTCATTCATTTTGGTGCAATATGTGCAAAGGCCACAGCTCTGAGCACTAGTAGTTCTGAAGTCTGCCAACTAAGTACCTAAAAGCTCCTGAATTTACTGAATTTTAGACCATGAATTCAGTTTTCTGCCTGTGTCTGGAAATTGCCTGCTTAGAATGAAGCGCAAAGCTGTGGTTGCGGGAGGGAGGTACAGAAAGTCATGCTACCTGACCAACAGGAAATTCAAAGTGCATCAATTGTAGGAGTCCAAAGAGCTGTTGAAAAGTAAGATAAGGTTCAGAAGGGGATTACTGTGTCCTAAATGTGATATTTTTATTGAGAGGGCAGTGCTTAAATTACATTTTTATGAGCCAGCGTGGCATACCATCACTTTTTCATTTTACTGGGAAGCTTGCTGGGATTTCTCTGGTTCACAGCTGCAGAACGGATTAATTTTATCCTCCCCTGAACGAGACCTTCAGTCCCACCGTAGCTTCTAACTTGGAAGCAGTGTGCAAGGATACTACGAGACCAAAATTATTACATCATCAGACAGAGTAGAAGAGAAACAGGAACAAAAATGGAAAAAACGCTAAGACTTGATTCAGCAAAAACATTTATGTGCATGTTAGCCTTAAGCATCCCTGTTTAGTGAAGCACTAAAGCATGTTCTTGGGCTTAATTGAAGTTAATGGGATTTACACAGGTCCTGAAGGTAATCACATGCTTCACTGCTTCATTAAATCAGAATACAAGTATTATAGGGCAAGGTTTATCCTCAGGGAATTCCACTGAAATACAGGGTGATACAAACCTATAAATCATTTTAAGGTATTTATTATTAAAATGCATGCACAAAAATGTGCTAAGAGGAGTGCGGGTTGCATGAGAGCTGAGCCTCAGAATAGCACTTTAACAAGATATCTGAGACATAAGACCTGTTTAAGTGTAAAATCAGAAATAACTACAGTGAAGCCAAAGCCGATGCAGCTGAGATCAATATTAAACCCCAGAGAAGGGGATTTTCCAAAAGTATGGGGGGAGGGGAAGAAAAATGGAGAACAGGTCCCCAGAGAATGTGATAAATGGTGATGGGTTAGGCAATATAGTTCTGCTTCCAAAAGCCAGGCTTAATCCTCACTCAGGAGTAGACCTTTTGCCACATATTTAATCTATCCCTTAGAGAGAGTGGAAAGGATCAAAAGCATCACACAGATACTTAAAGGGAAAGGTCATATTCCCATTGAGGACTAATGACTATATCCCTTCCTGCAGGCATGGGGATTTCTGGTGAGGGAACTAAAACTGCAATGTTTCCAGCGTTAACTCTGGCTGTAGGGTGTCTGCTGTCACATCAGCTTCTCGAACCTTTCCCCTTTACTCCAAACTACCCTCACGCTGTGAGCTTGCAGCTCCCTGTGTTTCTCCTACAGCTTTTCCATACCTTTCAGCAAAGGGATTTCTTTAACAAAACTGAGCTCTGTGATCAGATCACCCGAAGCCACTGCAATGTCTCAGAACTACCAAAGCCTTTGTGGTTACAGAAGAATTGTAGAGAGCTGCTATAATTTAAGAGCAGGGATTTTTTTTCCACTGTAGTGGTTCAATGTGTGTTGTATGCACACATGTGCTTCAGCACAGATGGAGATTCAAATGAATATCAGACCCTTTGGTGTGAGTTCAAATTTCCTGAAGGTGTTGGAATGTCTGTAAAACATCAGATGCCCTTTTGGTTGTTTTTTTATAAATACATTTTAATTCTCTGCTGATTTGACATTTCACTTTATTTAGGAAAAATGGGGGAAAAAATGACAACATATTGAAAAAAGTTATTATGGAAAAAAAGAACAGGGAAAGGGAAGGAGGCTTGTATGTCCCTGGCAGCTACCTGCCTTTCTTATACAAAACCACCTATGATTCTTCTACAACCACAAACAAGCCAGGTTTTCTTTGTGCTCTCTCCAGAAAGGAAGTTCAAAATATGTACATCTACTCCAAACCTATTAATCTTTTTTACAAGATTATTGAAGGGAGTAGAGAACCCTTGTCATCTTTCTTAAAATAAATTTTCCCCAAAGCTTCAGGGATCTTTAAAGTAAGGTTTAAGATACTCTTTCTTTTTTCTCTCCTAACATATTTACCTCCTAAAAATAAGTTACCTTATGACTGATTTACTTTTGTATTAATTATATCTATTTCTCTGTTTCTTCAGAAAAAAAGGAAATCTTTCCCAGGCTGCTGCATTTAGAGCCCTGCATAGCTGGCTTTAGGTTCAGCTTGCTACTGTCAACCCAGACCCACAGGGCTGGAGAGGTTGTGCATCCTCAAAGGCTGAAGGATATGTTGCATGAAAGAGTTTCAAAATGGTCAGTAAGACCAAAAAACCAACACTCTCTGAACCTTTAGATTTTCCAAAATGGTTTCAATTGCATATTGAAAGTAACATAAGGCAAAACAGCAACAAAAATCAGAGTCAGGCCCCTAAACAAATGTCATCACTGCTTAGACTTCAGTGAGGGTGTTAATTATTATCACAAAGTGAAGAAACCACAGAATTGTTGGACCCAGCACACGTTTCATGTGGAGAAAGTAGTACAAACAAACCAAAAACATACAACATTTTCCATGGAGCACAGAGAAGATCCATCTATTTATTCAACAAGCCTTAGGGATCCTCCTCCTGTACAAACTATCTAACCTACTACAATAGAACTGGCATCCCAAGGCTATTACAGCCTTCTGTATGCCTGTAATTTATTATCTGTCATCTCAGCTATGAGATTACAACTGGAATAATTTTGAGTGCTGTTAAGAAGGAGCTTGTTGTATAAAATCTACAGACAGTGTACTATGACACTAACACTGGACAACCAACCTTCTCCCATACGCTCACATTTGCAATTCTTTAAGAAGACTTTTAAACTAAACTTAAGATACGCAATTATTCCACCTGGCTATAGGACATGGGACATAACTACAGGAAAGAGTGTATATGCTATACCATATGGCTGAGCCATGGACACGGTGAAAAACATGTACTTTCCAGTGCAATATGGCATAGGGAGCAGTGATGCATATAGTTCAAAAGTTATCCCAAAGAATGACAAATACCAGGGACTTCACATTAAGGCAGTAGAAAGGCCACAGTAAGTAGTTTTTGAATAATCTGTCTAGAAGGTATCCTCCTTCCCCCTTTGATGTCCAGGTGATTTGTTACGTGAAGCTGAATAAAAAATAACATATCCTAGTATGTATCTAATACAGGAACATTATCTAGCCATGCCACAAGGATTTTGTTATTTACGGACCAAGCTAGCAATAAAATTATGATGTTGAGGGCAAAATAGAGATTAGGCATTTCACTGACCTGTACTATCAGAATTAAGGACAGATCCTTTCCTGGTATGCACTCATCACAATGAGCAAATTTTAGAGCATCTCCTTGCTATATACTGATATGATATATGATAAAAAAAGCTAAGCTGCCAAACTTCGGTTATGTCTCTATTACCACATTTACCTGAATCATAGCCATGCTGCCAGATCTTATTTTTAGACTGATAACCGGCAACATTTTATAGATATGCACAATGGCTGTACACCGGTTTCAACAGGCAAAATCTAGGTTGAGAGAAGGCAAGTGAAAATCTGCAAGTGCCTTACAAAGGTGATAGAACAAATTTCACAAACTGAAACTTCAAGTCAACCTTATTGAACCCCTGAAAATTACTAACAACAAAGTCCTAAAACTGGTGTACTGAATACAGTTAAGCTGCTTTAGTGAAAGTAACTTTTAACTGAGATTGTTCAAGATTAGCAATTTGAGCCAACTTACCTAGTTTAACTGAAACCAGGTTTAACACGGTCTAGTTTTTCAACTGAACCAAAACAATTCCATTCCTATATTTTATAACTGATGTATAAATTAATTTTTTAAAAATGTCTCATACTTAAAAATTCGTGAGCAAAGCCAATGCTGCACAAACCACACCTTTCCTTGAATTTATTGCCATCTTTTTCGAAAGTTTATTTAAAAGACTATAACCAAAATATGTGCTTTTCTATGAAACGTACCTTTCAAGTTTATTTTGCCAGAGAAAATACTAATTTTCCAGAATGGCATATTTCATTTGCTACCAAAGAGGACTGACTGTAACATAAAGCTAGTGGCTCCTTTAGAAGACAGAGAAACAATTTGACATGGTAGATCTGGTATCCTTCTGCAATATCAAATGAAGCCCTACATTTTCAAAATTATGCATGGGAATTTAACCACGTGGTGCCCATTAAAGTCAATGCCAGCTCTCATGGTTTATGAGGTCACCAGAAGTCCTTGATGGAATTACACCCCTATCCTGCACAGCTGATTCTATTGTACCACAGAGTCTGAACCAAAGCCTATAAAGTCAACAAATATGTCTGCAGTCAGTTCGGTCAGGTTTGGATCAGTTATTTCCATTGGAAAGAGAGAAACAAGAGAGAAACAAATTACTGAACAATTGTTAGTTTAACAGCATGGCATGGGTCCTATGTTGATACATATTCCTGTATAGTAAGGGGGAAATAATGTCTTCCTGTGGTCATGCTGGAGGCATCTGATGGAAAAGAGAAACACTGGGGAATATTCCTTTGAAAAACAAAAGGACATCCTGTGAGAATGCAAAGTAATTCTTTAAGCATACCTAACAGCTATCATACAACACGCCAAACACAATATACTTGAGAAATAAATATGCTGGGCTCTTTGTGCATCACCTGTGTTTTTAGAATTTGCTGTACTGGTGCACATCTGTCAGTTTTGTATTTACTGGACTGAATCTTTTAATATCACTCACACACCAATAACATTCAACTTCCAAAAGTGAAACATGGCTCCCAATTTGAACAAAGACTTTGCACATTGTTGTATTTTAAAACACTCAGTAGTTAATAAAAGACTATGGTCTATTGGATTCTCTCAGTTGGAATATGATCGTGCTTTATCAATAAACTGATATGTTGATTGATTACTTTCCAGTTCTCTAGGTTTCAGGTGGTGTTCCTGGAGTTAAAACAGTAGCAGCACAGTGACTTGCTATAGTCTTCTGAATCTGTGTACGTAAGATATAATAATTTTATTCAGAAAGTAGGTGTTTGTCAAGCTGCATGATGATATTCAACATTAAAACATAGACCAGCAAGTTTCTAGGAGTTTGTGTGCCTATCTAACATAGTCAGGATTCTATCAGAGTACAAAGTGTCCTAAGCTAGTTAAGAATTTAGGGAGCAGTATGTATGCACACACACATTAATACATGCATACCTTGTCAACAAAGGTCTAGAAAAAAGCAGACATGCTTATTGAAGGAGATTTGCACAGCGCAAATAAATAATCTCTCTGAGAGGAGTAGCAAATTTGAAAGCCTAACAGCAATGAGATAAGGTGTTTCCATGGGCGCATCGTGACTGTGGTTTAGTTAGGTTTCTGTTATCTAGGGCTATATAACACATGAGTGGGGTACCCTAGCCAGCCAAAAACATAGACAGTGCATCACTTACTTATTTTACAGTAACCCACAAGATTAGATCGGACAGAGAGGAAAAAAAGCTGATGCTTTAACATGGCATCTCTCTGAACTAGGGAATATAGATGATACAAATATAGCTGTACTGCTTCTGGATTCAGGTGTCTTCATACTTGCTGCCCTGTCTGTCCACAAGCTGGGTAGGTCACCTACCAGATAAGTGTGAATTAACCATACAGGGAATGCAGGTCTGTATCGAATGAATTTCTGTAGCAGCTGTGGAGGCTGTGGCAAAGTTTCAGAGCCTTTGAATGGCTGAGCCCAGTAGTACCATGGCTTTTGATTTTCCAAGAAAAATTCTTTTAACACAAGCTGAAGTATACTTTCCTCTGTCTTTTGTTTTAATGTCTGTTATTACTATTCTTCAGAAAGAAAAAAAAGTCGGGAAAGTTCAGAGTGGGGCAACTTTTTCATTACAGAGGATTGAATCATCCAGTAAAGGACAAAGTTTACAGCAGGAATCCTGTGAAAGAAGCATTGTGTACGTATGTTCACATCCAAACCTTATGATATAGCCTGTAATATTTTACTTTTTGCAGCCAGATTGCTTTCCTTGCCTTTGCTTAAATGAGCAGTCAGAATAGGCATAGCTGGCCTGGGTTATTCCCCTCTCCCATCATGTCTTCACCCCTCTGAACATCAAGTTCCAGCTGAATTTTACTGATAAAGACAACACTGTGCAGAAGGAAAAATGTGCATTCTTCATGCTGTACAGCTGAGCAGGGCTAAATGGCTAATAAAACGTCCTGGGCATCAACTTAAAAGGGGGAAAGGAAAGGGCTGGTGCTGCGGGTGGAACTGGGAAGGGCGGGAGGCTGGTGTGGTGGGCTGTGGGGGGAGACGTGTCAGGCCTTGAGCTTGAGCCAATGCCAGTCACGCTACACAGTTTAAACAGCAGCACCTCAAAAGTGCATGTTTATTTCTGCAAAGTGGTTGACTTCCATTTGAGGGCATTTTGTATGAGCTGAGATGAAAGCTATTTGAAGTCTTTTTTATAAACAACATAACTTAGGTAAGTATTTGACGTGGATAAATACTTTGCAAGCAGCATAGAATTATTGATTAGGAATTTGCAATCTCTCAGTTTACACTTACACTCCAAAGCCCTGTTCCTGAGGAAGTATACACAACCCTGATACAAAGGTTGGAGTATTACAGACATGCAATCGCAGAGCCCAGGCTTTTAATATGCTTTTTAGAATGAACAGATGTACTTTGGGGCTGTCACTTAAACTAAACCTTCAAGTTCTTTTACCCTCACCCTCTGTAGGGTCTATTGTAACGATACCCTCCCCCATACAGAGCTCCTCTGTCATCTTTAATGGGCTGTAGCAGTGTAGCACCTCGCAAACCCTCAACGATTCTTCAGCACAGCATAGGAAGAGGCCATCACTCCCAAAAACAGATGTGCGATATCCCTTGAGCTAGAAATCTCGGAAGAGCAAGCTGAGCCGAAACCCGTGAACACAGAGTTAAACGGCCCGCTACGCCAGCGGTCGGCCGGCAGCAGGCTGCTGTCCCGGGTGCGGGCCGCGGCCGCTAGGGGGAGCCGTGATTACCGCCTGGGGGCCGCGTTGCCGCCGCGCCGGAGCAGGAGCGCGGAGTGCACGTGGGCAGGCGCTGCCGTGTAGGGAGCGCGGAAGTAGGGGGGTTCCTTGTAATGGACGGCCCTGCTGCAAATGCAATGTGGAAAGTGTTAGTAAATCTCAATACGGAGGGCAGATTGGTTGCCATTTAAATAGAAATGATTTCAGGGCAAAATCCGACACTCAGCTGACACATTCTGGAGGAGAATACAGAAACTTGTGAACGCCATTGCTGAGGATATCACATTTAAAAGCTAATTAAAACAACCCCTGCCATGCAAAATCTTCAGGTTGCAAATGGAATGGCTATTAGGAACACTTGCTAGGAATTCCGCAGAGATCTAAAAGAAAAATGCCTTTGTAATTCACAAGTAAAGGAAAAATAGCTGAGGAAAGGCTTTCTTTTTTTTTCTGCCATTCTAAACCCATGTTTCTTTCTGAAATGTATCTACCCTTTTCTTATTCAGTATTTTTAGATTAGTTTTATTTTTTCTGCTTCATATAATTGACACATAACAGATGCATGAAAACAGATCGATGTAATCTTTGAGATTAGGATCCCAGGGCTATAACATAGAAAAAAACTGAATTAATTCTTCAATTAAAAAAAACCCCATAACTCAAAAAGATATGATTTATTAGGAGGAAAAGTAACTCATGCTTTCCTGTTAAGTTATAATATGAATGGTAGCATTTTGAACTCTTGGCCTAAAATAGTTATATTGAGCTTTGATCCTTAGGACATTAACAGACGGGAAGCAGAGGAGTGAATTGGGGTGAATTTAATAGTATCCAGAGATAGAATAATTAACTCTTATGGTGCCTATTAGCAGCTGGGGTCTGAAGGAAAAGGATTTAGAAAAATAAAGCCAGGAAGGGAAAAGAGTCACTTCTGAATATTGTTAGGTATATACGTTACTGGAGAAAAAAATCATGACATTTTTCCTTAATATGAGTCATGAATGAAGGCCAAGTTCATCTTCTTTATCATCCACCAAAGAGGATAACTGTTTGCAAACAGGCAGAAAGGTTGTAGGCCACCAGTTACTGTCACTACTCATTTCTTACATTAGTGAACTTTTCAGTAAATTTACTCTTTTCACAATACATGTATGAGTACATGGAATAACAAGCCTTCTTATGAGTCATAAGACCTACAGATGCTCTCCTTTCTTTCCAGCCTTGTTTGTAAACTAGATATCAAATCCTATTTGGTTAACACAAAGACTAGATCTGTGTAGGTTGGCCCGGCAGAGGACTTACTGCTGTTGTACTCCCTGATTTACTTCTAAGTGTCCACATCAGTTCATACTGCCCAATGTAACATGTCTTCCTTGTTGTAATAACAACCTGAGCTCAGGCTGTCTATAAATGCAGCACCTTTGTGCCTATTCAGTGGTATTAAGACCCTTCTAGGAAGAACTCTGAAGGTAGCTTTTTTTGTCCAACAGAACGTAGATGGGGCTTGGAAAGGCTGTGTTGGCCACAGCACAGATAGATAGGCTCAAGTGCAGATCCCGACCTGTGCTCAAAACACAGGGTGGCTGTGCTCATTTGTACCTTCCTGTTTAATTGCTATGTTAAGCATTGGTCTGTTCCCACAAAAACCATTGAAGTGCCTGAAAACAACATGCAGGACGTATTCCATAGCTAACAGAAAGCCCGTAGACTGAGAGGTAAAATAAAATGATTCCATAAATACCGGAGAGATGTTCTTTACATCAAAAGAAGCAGCGCTTCATTTTTCAAAGGCTAAGACATCAGCACAGGTGACAACGTCTTTCGAAGTGTAGAGTAGATATTAACCCACTTTACTAAAGCTATGCAAAAACTCAGAAAGATGTACTTCACATGATTATGTATTATATACCAAAGGGGAAAGGAAGGAAGGAAGGAAGGAAGAAGAAATCTCCCCAGCCTTTCTGCAAATGCATACAATAGAAGTCATTGAAAAGACTCTCAGTATTTTGCAGTACTGGACAGTAAATCAATGTAATCTGCATTTCTGCAGTAGCAGGAAACTTTCCAAATGATCGCTATAAATGGAGCACATGTTTTACGTATAGGTTACTATTTTTGGCAGTCCATCAAACCCCTTTGATCTGTAGACAGTGGGGTTTCATCCAGCCAGCAGGACAAGAATAAAGGCCCATATTCTGCCTTGTGCCAAGAACCACTCAGAGCAGGAGATGGGGAGCCAGTTATGGTCACACAACTCGGCGGCTGCTCCTGTGTCAGTCTGAGCCACAGCAGAACTTAGATAAGCTTAGGTAGTTCAAGTATACCCTAACTAATCCCAGCTCATTTCAGTCCCTGAGATGTACCCAGTAAGAGCCAAGAGCACTCTATTCTGCTTCTATAGATCTCTCAGTCACTCCCTGTGCCAGCATGGGGAGAAGAATTGGCACAAGAGCTGTTTATACCGCCTTGCACTGGCTGCATGGCTCCCTGCGCAGGGAGCATCCCCCGGGGGCCAGTTAAGCCAGCGCTCTGCAACACCTGCACAATACAAAGTGATGGAAACCAGCACGGAGAGTCTGGCCAGTGAGTCCTCAAAATGGAAAAACGCAGATGAAAAAAAACCACACCAAGGCAAGGGAAACCAGGCAGCACAGGAGGATTAGAAAGAATAGACCAGAATGAAAATGTATAAAATGGAGCAGATCACTTCCTGGCTGCAACAGAGCTGAACTTCAAGAAAGATCCACTAAGCCCACAGTGCTGCTGCCCAGGACGGACAGTGTGTGAGTGTCCTCCCTCTCCTCTGGCTCCTCATCAAAGATGATGTCAAGATTTATGTCTCCATTTCTGAACAGTTCTGGGAGTTTAAACTGGGCCTCAGTCCATTACAGCCCCTGTATAAAGGAGCGAGCAGCAAAGAGAAGTGTTTTGCTGCATGTGGATAATGCACTATGGGACACGAGTGTCCGATATCCATGATTTCGTGGCTCTCCAAGTTGATTCCAACCACAGGGAGAAGCCAGTGTTGACAAAGAGAATTACAAATATCTAATTTGCCCACTACGTTCTTTTTTTTTATACTCTGAAATTGATTACACTTATGGCATATATATAAAATACATTTTCATTAGCCCGTCGTCAAAGCACGCAAATCTTAAAACCCCTCTGCTGTACTGAGTGACATATTTCAGGAATAACTACTCAGAAATAACTGCTGTAGATGTGTCTGGCTGCTGAACATGAAAGTATGGGTGCTGCTGACTGCCTGGCAGCTGGCCCAGCATTTAACCCTGCTGTTTTAAAATGTCGTAAAATAAGCACAATTTAATCTTTTGAAACCTTTTGGTCAGTGACTGTGATTTCCGCAAAAAATGACTTCAAAGGAAAGACAGGCACCTTTGTTGATGCCTTTTTAAGCAGTCATGAGTTCCAAATTATTTTAAAAAAGGGAAGCAGAAACCTCAAAGTGTGTAACACCTCCTCAGGATTAGATGCTGAAGCAATATGTAAACTGGGCTGTAAAAATCGATCCTCAACTAGCTATGTGGCTCAGAATGATATAATTAAAAGATAATGTCAATGGAAAAAGAGTATCATCATAGACTAATGGGCTCCTCCTGACACATAAATGCCGCAGCAAAGCCCCTATTTTAATGAAAAAATACCACTAAGAAGCCAAGTTATTTTATTTTCAAGGCAGGATGTGTTGAAAATGTTCTATTTCTGTTGCTGTATTTCTATTTTGCCAAATGTCTGACACAGAATTAACACTTCCACCTTGTAGTGTTCATGTAACACACAGCATTCCTCCGTGCCTCGAAAGCACCATGCTTTACCTGTGCAAAAAACAGCCTACTTCTGCAAATAGTGTTCCTTTTTGTTATTAAGTTGCAATCTTAATATAGACTGAGGGTTTTCTTTCCAAACTTAGCTGTGGGGAAAAAAGTCCATATTTAATCGTTTGACATAGATTCCATTCAACTTGATTTAGGGAATGCAGACATTCCTAGGCATGAGACTATTTAGGGATAAGGTGACTGTTTTTCACCCCAGTCAAAGTTGAGTTAAAAATGCCCTTTAAACACATAGGAGAGAAAAAAAGGGATGTGAAGATACCTTGAATAATTAAACATATTTCCAATCTACATCAAATTACTCTTTTTACCTTCATAAAAAAGTAGCCTTTTTTATGTTCTTCTCAGATTTGGGTTGGAAGAAATGCCTTTTGGCATTTTACTATTAAAGCAGAGTGATATGAAGAGAATTTGATCCCCAGTGTATGCTAGGATGCTCTCAAAACGGCTACCAGATGTGGTCCTCGAAAGTCTTAGGCGTCTTCTGCTTAGTTTCTGGCTTTAGACCAGTCTGAGGAAAGAACTAGCTGATGAACTGCTCAGACCAGGCTGATCCGGACATGATCTGGACAACTATTGTCACCTACAGAACTTTAAAATCAAAAAGGGAGGTGCCTTGCAAGACTAGGCGCCTCCAGGATTAGGCAGCAGCCAAGCACGGGTTTCTGGAGAGCGCTTTTGGATACTGTTCCACCTACATCCTGCCTTAGGTGCCTGAGTCCTTTACTAGAGCTAGCCAGAAAGGCTAGATTCCCATTGAAGTCAAGAGAAGGATTTACATTAACTTAAGTGGATTGATTCAGGCCTTAAAATGAGAACCATGTGTACATCCTTAAGAAGAATCTGGTCCCTTCTGTTTATTCATTGTGACTTCTTGCTATATTGAACCGTTTACATGCACTAATCCACAAATAATATGTCAAAAGATGTTTTGGAGAGCGAGAGAGTTGTGGACTTCCTTGCCCATAGTCTGTGCTATTCTCAGCGGTTCTGGAAGCAAGGCAGCCACACTGGCTAAGAGGTCAGTCAAGCCACATACACCATTCAGGTCATACATAAGCTCTAATTGTATTACTCATTTGGCTCGTCAATACTTTTCCATGGAGCTGAAGGAAAGGAGGGCATATGGAATAGAGAAGCAGGAAAACTAATGAATGAATATAACTTTCAGGGTTCTGGCAATGTTCTCACATCCATTTTTTGCTCCACTCCCCTGAGGTCTGAAAAAGCAAATGGCATATTCATTTCCTTCCATCTGTGCTATTCTGAACAGCAAATGGGAACGAATATCTAAACTTTCCTAATAAGCAGGGGTAGGAGGAGAGCTGGGTAATAATTAGCTACTGGCTAGCAGTGCCTTGTAGATTATGTGACTCTCAGAGTGATGTTCATTGTAGACATATTTTTCTTCTTCCTTTTCCTATTTTGCAATGCAATGACACTTTAAATTAAAAATTTAAAAAAGCCCAAATTCTACCCAAATCCTACATATCCCACATGAACCAGCTGGAGCAGACCAATGCAGAGCCAGGCCAGTGCTGTCCCATTTTCCTTTAAAATACATGCAATTCCTTGTAAACACTGGGACGAGGTGGCTGGCCAGGAAGCCCTGGTGGTGTTGGATATGTGGCAATGGCCCCCCTTCCCCGGAGAGACGGCTCAGCTCCAGCTGCAGCTGCCTCTCCCCCGCCGCTGGCTCCGCAAGAGGGGGCAGCTGGCAGGGCCTCCCCGCCACCGCGCCGCCCCGGCAGCTCACTCCCCCTGCCCCGGGCTGCAGAAACCAGAATTTAGTGACCTGGCGATACAGCAAATAAATAAATGAATGGAGCTGGAGAGCTTTCTGGAGAGGGCTGTGGGCCGTGCTTCCCAGAGCAGAGGAGAGGAAAAGCGCTTCTGTAGGCGTCTGGCTGGCTGGGTTCCTGTCAGAATAATGATTTCAATGTTACTGTGATTTCACCGAGCGGCACACTGGGGCACCTAGGGTCTTGGTAGGCAATTTTTTACAGTTGTGAATGCAAATAAGGCATTTATTCAAATTAACCCTCTATTATACAGAGAAAACATAAGCCAAGAGGAAGCACTGCCGCTTGAGTACCGGGTTGCAATGCATTTATACAGCAGGGAACAGGATGGGTCCTGCGCATCACCTGGCCAGCACTGGGCAATATGTGCATTTAAAAATGGGGTTCAAGGACAATAATTCTGCCACTGACCTGGTTAGCAGGGCAGCTCTACACCTTGGCTTCCAGTCTGTAAAATGGGCATAATTACACACAAAACTCCCTCCCTGAAATGCTTATACACCAATGCACGCAGCATGGGGACTAAACAGGAAGAAACAGAGATCTGTGTGCGGTCACAGGGCCATGATCTCATTGCAATTACTGAGACATGGTGGGATAGCTCACATAACTGGAATGCTGTCATGGATGGCTACGTTCTTTCTAGGAAAGACAGGCCAGCAAGGTGAGGTGGTGGAGTTCCTCTTTATGTGAGAGAGCAACTGGAAGGTACTGAGCTCTCCCTGGGGGCAAATGAAGGGCAAGTTGAGAGCTTGTGGGTAAGGATTAAGGGGCAGGCTAATATGGGAGACACTGTTGTGGGTCTTTATTACAGGCCACCTGATCAGGATGGGGAAGCTGATGAGGCCTTCTACAGACAGCTGAGAGTCCCTTCACAATCACAGGCCTTGGTTCTCATGGAGGACTTCAATCATCCTGATACCTGCTGGGAAGGCTACACAGCCAGGCATGTACAGTCCAGGAGGTTCCTCCAGTGTATTGATGATAACTTTTTGACTCAGGTAGTGGAGGAGCCAACAAGGAGAGGTGTACTACTGGACCTAGTACTGACACACAAAGAGGGACTGGTGGAGGACATTAAGGTTGGGGGCAGCCTTGGCTGTAGCGATCATGAGAAGATAGTTTAGGATCATGTGCAGTATGCACAAAACAAGTAGGATTGCAACCTTGGACTTCAGGAGGGCTAACTTTGATCTCCTCAAGCAACTGCTTGGAGAAATCCCATGGGTTAGGGCTCTAGAGGGTAGGGGGGCTCAAGAGAGCTGGGTGATAGTCAAGTCCCACTTCTTCCAAGCTCAGGATCGGTGTATCCCTAAGAGCAAGAAATCAGGCAAGGGAAGCAGGAGACCTGCATGGTTGAGCAAGGAGCTTCTGAAAAAGCTCAAGTGGAAGATGTAAGTTTACAGTATGTGGAAGAAGGGACTGACCACTTGGAAGATTACAAGAAGTATACAGGGGTAAAACGAGGAAAGCCAAGGCCTCCTTGGAATTAGACCTGGCAAGGCATGTCAAGGTCAACAGGAAGGGTTTCTTCAAGTACATCGGAGGCAAAAGGAAAACTAGAGAAAATGTGGGCCTGCTGTTGAATGAGACGGGTGCCGTGGTGACAGATGATGCAGAGAAGGTGGAATTACTGAATGCCTTCTTTGCTTCAGTCTCTACTGCTCCGGCCAGCCCTCAGGAGTCCCAGACTTTGGAGGTAACAGAGAAAGTCTGGAAGAAGAAGGACTTCCCCTTGGTTGAGGAGAATCAAGTTAGAGACCAATTAAGTAAACTGGACATCCACAAGTCCATGGATCCTGATGGGATGCACCCACGAGTGCTGAGGGAGCTGGCAGAAGTCACTGCTGGGCCACTCTCCATCATCTCTGAAAGGTCCTGGAGAACAGGCGAGGTGCCTGAGGACCAGAGGAAAGCCAATGTCACTCCAGTCTTCAAAAAGGGCACGAAGGAAGACCCAGGAAACTACAGGCCAGTCAGCCTCACCTCCATCCCTGGAAAGATGATGGAACAGCTCGTTCTGGGCATCATCTCAAAGCATCTGGAGGAAAAGAAGGTTATCAGAAGTAGTCGACATGGATTCACCAAGGGGAAGTCATGTCTGACCAATCTGATAGCCTTCTACGATGGCATGACTGGATGGAGAGATGAGGGGAGGGCAGTGGATGTTGTCTACGAGGCTTTTGACACCGTCTCCCACATCATCCTCATAGGCAAGCTTAGGAAGTGTGCGTTAGACGAATGGACAGTGAGGTGGATTAAAAACTGGCTGAGAGATAGAGCTCAGAGGGTTGTGATTAGTAGCACAGAGTCTAGTTGGAGGTCTGTAACAAGTGGTGTTCCCCAGAGTTCAGTACTGGGTCCAGTCCTGTTCAATATATTCATCAATGACCTGGATGAAGGGATAGAGTGTGCCCTCAGCAAGTCTGCTGATGACACAAAACTGGCAGGAGTGGCAGACAGACCGGAAGGCTGTGCTGCCATTCAGAGTGACCTGGACAGGCTGGAGAGTTGGGCAGAGAGGAACCTTATGAAATTCAACAAAGGCAAGTGTAGGGTACTGCACCTGGGGCAGAATAGCCCCATGCATCAGTACAGGTCAGGGGCTGACCTGCTGGAGAGCAGCTCTGTGGAAAGGGACCTGGGAGTCCTGGTGCACAACAGGATGACCATGAGCCAGCAATGTGTCCTTGTGGCCAAGAAGGCCAATGGCATCCTGGGGTGCATCAAGAAGAGTGTGGCAAGCAGGTGGAGGGAGGTTATCCTCCCCCTCTACTCTGCCCTGGTGAGGCCGCATCTGGAGTACTGTGTGGAGTTCTGGGCTCCCCGGTTCAAGAAGGACAGGGAACTGCTGGAGAGGGTACAGCAAAGGGCTACGAAGATGATTAGGGGACTGGAACATCTTTCTTATGAGGAAAGGCTGAGGGACTTGGGTCTTTTTAGTCTGGAGAAGAGAAGACTGAGGGGGGGATCTTATGAATGCTTATAAATACTTAAGGGGTGGGTGCCAGGAGGATGGGGCCAGTCTTTTTTCAGTGGTGCCCAGTGACAGGACAAGAGGTAAGGGGCACAAACTTGGTCATAGGAAGCTCCATCTAAACATGAGGAGGACCTTCTTTCCTTTGAGGGTGGCAGAGCACTGGAACAAGTTGCCCAGAGAGGTTGTGGAGTCTCCTTCTCTGGAGATACTCAAAACTCACCTGGATGCATTCCTGTGTAATCTGCTCTAGGTGAACCTGCTCTGGCGGCGTGGTTGGACTAGATGATCTCCAGAGGTCCCTTCCAACCCCTGTCATTCTGTGATCCTGTGATAATGATCACGCCCTTACACAAGACCCAGAAAAGATGCTTGGGTGACATGAAAGCACTGGACACACGCTGAGCGGGAACCAGATTTCTGCTCCAGGACAGTATTCACATTTCTGAGGAAAAAAAGACCATGTGAAAACAAAAAAACCCAACTTGAAATCCTGAGCTATTTCTTTAACTAAAAGTCTTCTCCTAAGCAGCATTGTACTTATCTCATCCTAAAAGACTTCATGTGAGAGACTATTTACATATTTACATTTTTTTATGCTTCAGTTGGTTTGTTTTCCAAAATGCAGTAATTTCAAGCCAGAGAAGGACGCTATTTTTTAAAGAGAATAAAAATGGAAAGTTTTGATCAATGAAAAATTCTTCCAGATTTTTCACATCAAAAAATGCATCCAAACCCTTTTCTGTGGGGAAGTTTCATTTTCAACCAACTGGCATTTTTATAAAGATCCATTTCATTAAAAGTTTTCCACCTAGCCTGGTCCAGTAGTACTACTTTGTACCCAGGTACTGCCAAACCTCTGCTGGGCTCTATTCTGATGCTCAGTGAGCTGAGGTCAGCTAGGAGGCTCTTTTTGGGCTTGATGAGTTTCTGCCAGTTCCCTGATGCCTAGGAAACAGCACTTTACCACTATGGCAAAGCCTGCCTGAGTGTAAAATAAGGGTGATTCCTGCCTTTGGTTAGGCCACTTTTTCTTTTTTTTTTTTTTTAATTTTAAAAACATTTCCCCTTTATTTTCATGGTAAAAGGTATTTTCAATATTTTACAAGAAAATACTGAATGTCCTTATTAGCTTTAGGCCATAAATGCCACAAAACAGATTTAAAAACTGGAATAAGCCCAACATAAATGCTTACTATTGGTGAATATAAGGGCATACAAAACAGGGCAGTAAAGTCACTATACAATATCAGGAAAACCATTAAAAAAATCTGGAAAAGCATCAAGATGGCTGGCCGCTTTGTAGTTTCAGCACAAAAAAACCTGAGCCTTATTTCTAAATATTTTCCCTAGTGGGAAATAACAGCTTGAAAATAATCCCAGATGTATTCATTTGTGTAACATTTTTCTGCTTGCAACATATAGGCATGGAAAAATTATTGAAGGTTTCAATTCTGGACTTGTATTTTAAAAATGTCAAGCTTTTGAAAAACAGCATCATTTTTCCTTAAAAGCTATTCATTTACCTGGAATGTTGGCCAGCAGGCATACATTATGGACTTGGTTTAGTTAAGATTGAAAAATTGCCCAAAGGTAAAAAAGAAGTAGGCAAATTTTGTGGCTCAGACTATATACCAACACAAAATACAGCTGAGTTGATTTTTGTACTGGCATATAAAAGAATTTTCCAAGTATGGGATCTTAAAAGTGATCAAAAGCTATCTGAGGTTTTTAAAAAGCTCAAGGGTTGGTTTTGTCCTGTTGTCTTCTTCACAATCAAAATCTGTATCCTGATGTACAAAAAATCAGAAAGCTCTTACTAAATGTCTACTGAAAACAATAAAAATTAGAGCAATCCAAGCCCATAAGTAACAATTTCCGAAGAAGAGCAGATGAAAGTATGTTTGTGTTTGCTCTACAAAACAAGTTGTTTACTAAAATGTTCCCATTTTGGGTAGATATTAAAAAAAACAGCATATACACTCAGAGCTTCAGGAAGTTATCTTGCTGAAGGAATCACAGTTTTCATTTGTATCATACAATCTAGACCATCATCTTGAAAAGCTATTTGTCTGGATAGTATTTACAGCCCAGTATTTTCTGTGACTCGTTTTCTGTTACATAGAGTAAGTGATGTTATCATAATATAGGTGGCTCCAAATAATTTTAACAGGTTGAACTTATCAGCGTTTTTTTTTCCCCTCTATGCATATGCAATCTCTTTCTTTTTTATGCAGGGAGACTCTTCAATAAAAAGAAAGGTCAGTGGAAATTCAGGGAATTAAATTATTCCTCAAGAACCAAAGACATAGATGTGGGAACAGGTATGGTGGTCACACCAGCACACATCAACCCTATAGGGCTGAAGAAAATGCCCATACTCTGAAAGGAGGAGCCAAGCTCATGTTGAATCAGCCAGCTCCAAGACCAGACAGACTACTGCTGTATCAGTGCAATGCTCTATGTAAGCTGAGTAAGTGAACAAGGCTGAGTAGTGTGGACAGAAAAGGACCTGGGGGTGTTGGTCAACAGCCGGCTGAATATGAGCCAGCAGTGTGCCCAGGTGGCCAAGAAGGTCAACGGCATCCTGGCCTGTATCAGAAATAGTGTGACCAGCAGGAGCAGGGAGGTGATCGTGCCCCTGTACTCGGCGCTGGTGAGGCCACATCTCGAATGCTGTGTTCAGTTTTGGGCCCCTCACTACAAGAAGGACATTGAGGTGCTGGAGCGTGTCCAGAGAAGGGTGACAAAGCTGGTGAGGGGTCTGGAGCACAAGTCTTATGAGGAGCGGCTGAGAGAACTGGGGTTGTTTAGCCTGGAGAAGAGGAGGCTGAGGGGAGACCTTATCGCTCTCTACAATTACCTGAAAGGAGGTTGCAGAGAGGTGGGTGTTGGTCTCTTCTCCCAAGTGACTAGCGACAGGATAAGAGACAATGGCCTCAAGTTGCGCCAGGGGAGGTTCAGGCTGGATATTAGGAAAAAGTTCTTTACTGAGAGAGTGGTGAAACACTGGAACAGGCTGCCCGGGGAGGTGGTGGAGTCACCCTCACTGGAGGTGTTCAAGGAACGTGTGGACGTAGCATTGTGGGACATGGTTTAGTGGGCATGGTGGTGTTGGGTTGATGGTTGGACTCAATGATCTTACAGGTCTTTTTCAACCTTAGTGATTCTGTGATTCTGACGTAATGCCCTATGGCCACAGCTCCACTGCCTTGGCATGAGTATCTTTGCACAGTGCTGCTGTCCTGTAGAGTTGTGCCAGCCTGCCTGGAGCCTGCCTGAGGAGGTCCAGTGCAGGAGTCCATAAGGAGCATGGTGATCCAAGGGCCATACGGTCTATTCTGTTCCCAAGGGAATCATTGCCAGAACTCTTCTGGTTTTCTATTTGAGAAGAATCAAGTCTTTAGAGGGTACCCTTCAGGAGATGTAGCCACTACATGGCTGGCAAGACCCAGTTGGCTGGTTATTCTGTGAAAAGTGGTCCTTTTCCTTCTGGGGTGCAGACTGCTGCTACGTGTGCAGTCTTCCTCAAACGCAGAGGATTAGGAGCTTCATACACAACCTGAGCTCAGCTAGAACGACTCAGAGAGCTCCTGGGCTTTTGGCACAACGTATCAACTTTGCCCTGATGGAGTGAATGTCCGCGCCTAGGTCACACGTGATATTGGAACACGGTCCATGTACTGGGGGAATGGTGGTGGGAAGTGCCATAAGTGGTGTATTCTCTCTCTTCTTCACTAGATGCAACACCTCCTCAATGATAGCAAAATTTATTTCTTGGATACTTCACACTGCCCTCTGTATTATCCTACTGGCAACAAACAATGGCTCAGCCGTACCTCTCCTCATCCACATGCTGCAAGATCTGAAATAGCCAGTCAGACAAAGTGGGAACAGTGAGTTCAGAGACAGTGCTTCTATACCCATAATACTGAATCTAGATTAAATGTGAGAGGAAGGACTTCTGATATTTCTTCTAAACACTTTCCCTCTTCCTTAACAGAACTACAGTCCTCTCTCTCTCAAGAAGAAAATGTGAAGAAGACGTGCTGATGTTTCTGTGCTACTGAGCTCTCCACCAGCATACAGTCAGAGAAGAAAAAAATAGAACGGTCAACAGGGTCTTAATGTACAGCTGGTGAAGCTGGCAGAGAAGTCCCACTTGATGCCCAGGGGAGCAGTCAGGCCACAAACCTGAGACCTGTAAAAATTCTGGGTGCCCGCAGCTGCCAGCTGTAGGTAATTAGCACATCTGAAAAGCCAGATCAATAAATATCTCATTGCAAATTAAAGAAAGAGAATTTGTGTAGACATCATTGTTGTCCCCCTGCAGAGCAGCTGCAGATGTCTTGGCAGATCAGGAAAATCAGATACATGGCCTCTGGTTATACTCTAAGTACAACTTGTTTTACTTACACATATAAATAAGTCCTGGAACAGAGATAATCAAAGAGCGTGCAAGCAATTCCCCTGTTCAAGAATCTCAGCTCATCACTAAATTGGGATTACAAGCAATTCCACCTGAAGAACTGATTTTAATAAGAGATCAAGGCAAATAGCAAACTTGCCTTCTGATAACACAGCTCCTTTCACACACAGCTGTACATAACGCAAATTAAAAAAGTTAGTACATCTTCCCATAATGAATATTTACTTGCATGCTTAAAGAAAAAAAAAAAGAAAAAAAAGAGCCTGGAAGATTGAAATGGCACCACCTGGTGACACCTGCCACACGGTATGAATGGTTGCACATTAGTACTCATGAAGCTACTTTTGTTTTTGAAGTTGTGTTCAATAGCCTGGTGTATGACCGTAAAAGCCTTTAATAGAAAACTCTTAATTAGCCACTGCTTTTTTTCATTCTGTTGCTATAGTTTGCTGTAAAGACAATTGTAGACAGGCATGCGGATTCAGATACTTCATTCAGAAATTACCAGAGTAAATCAAGTTATATGTAAGACTCACCTCACTCTAATTTATAGTTCAGCTCAGACCATTGAACTTGCAAGTAAAATTTATGGGGGAAGAGCAATAAATTAAATTGGGTAGAAACATAATTTTAGTCCTCCAGTTACTTGTACAGTTCGATTTAACACATAAAAAATGGAGTATAATACTAACTTGTTAATAAAATGTGCACAGCGCTGACATGTAAAAACAGTTTTATAATTGGTTGGTCCACTCTGTTAGCCTTGTTGACAACACTAAATTTTCAAAACCCTACATTAGTAACATTGAGCTAACATTATAAATGCAGAAAGCTCATAAATGCATACAACAGAAATTCATTTGGCCTTTGATTTTTTTGGGGGGTGTCTTTAAAGTGAAAACTGTAAAATTACCACATAATAAAAGCCAGTATGCTGAACACTAATTGCCCATTTATAAAAAGCTCTTTTCCTCCAATCATGTAGGTGTGAGGCATAAACTTCTTGGGTTTTACGGAGCTGCGATTTATACTTTCAGTTCTGTTTCTTTCTGTTGCATTTCTTCTTAAGCTTATAAAAGACGAGCTGGATTTTATTAATCTGCATCAGCATTCATAGGACATTACATCTACGAAGATTCCTACAGGGTTTTAATTGTGGCTGAATTGCCAACAATAATTGGGCCTCCAACTAACCATGGAGAGCAGCCCACCCTCGCTGCCGGGCACAACTGCTAGCTCCAACGCCAGCCACGATAGCCCACTTTGTCAGCCGCCCGAAGGGAAGTTGTCAAGTCTGGGACCCTGCTGCTTTATTCCTATAACTATGTTTTAGAAACACCTCACAAGTGGAATTGTGGTTGCCTCATCCAGAAAATGTGGAAAGGATTAATGTGGCATGTAAAACAAATCACTCCTGAGCTCAGCTGAGAAAGTGGGTATTAAAAGCACTCCAGTCAAAAGAGCTTTAGTGAAAGGGTCATGGTGATATACAGTCAGCACATGTTGGGCTGGTAAAGCTGCAGGGTGTTTGGAAATGGTAATGGTCCATGGGTGTAAATTCTTTCAAGACCTCTTAAAGGCACATGTGTTTCTTGAGCATGTTCTCCAAACAAGGACCTGTTATAGGTTAGATTCACTGGAGCTTTTAAACTTTATTGATTGGTTTGTGGTATTCCAGGTTCGCTTACTGGTGTTTTTTGGGTTTTTTTTAAATGCTGTTGATAAGCACAGAAAAAGATCCAGGTTTAATCTAAAACTTATAAATCTATAAACTATGTGGTATGTAGCTTTATTGTAACATATTTCAGAATGTGTTATTTCTTTTCTATATGCCACTAATCACTGGCTTCACAAGAGTTAAGGGTCTATCAACATTTCTTTTATGAATGCAGGTTGTTAAAGCATCTTTAGTTTTGAGGTTAAAAAAGTCAGACTCTTAACTTTGACATAACATTTAGTGTGCCTTTATATATGTTTGTAACATTTGTAACATAATATTTCCTAAAGTTATTAAAAAGATGGCTCGTGGAAACTTTTCTTGTAAAGCTGGGAAGACTTACAGTGCTTAGTGAAAGCTTTATTTTACAAGTTGCACTATTCCTTGTTCTTCTTTTCATTAGGAGTTTCACTGTGATTTAGCATAAAGAATAAAAATGTGATAACATATATGTACCATGTAGCCCTTTTCTACCCAAAGATTTGCCACTACAAGACAGAAACATCCAGAAAGGGTTTTTAAGCAACAACTCACCTTGACTTCCGTCAGAAACATGAGGGTTCAGTCATCTTGTAAATTAGGCCTTCTGTGCAGGGATCACTTCACTTGCATCTGAAATGGAGTCATTTCTGAGAAGCATGTGTCAGGTGTTGAGCAGAACGCAGCCACATCTTTATACAGGCTGAGTGGCTGAGAAGTGGAACTGAAAAAAAAAGAAAAAAACGTATCTAGTTGCTACAGTTCTTGCCATGATATAATTAAAATCACTAATAATTACTTCCAACATGCACCATTGAGAATGCATCCCTGCAGCAAGTGGCCTGCATTTGATTCTAGGGAAGCTTATCACAGTTGTGGCCCAAAAGCCAGTATTTCAGGATTTGGCCAGCAGAATGCTGTTTCGGTTAAGTACAGTAGAGATTAGGATTTTTCAGTCTTATTTCTGAATGTATTTATTTTTACACAAGGCCACTGTTAATTATTTTATGTGGTCATTTAACGTGTGTTCACTGTAACAGACTTGAAAGCAGAAGCACAGATTGCAGTTACATGATGTGGTAGGTGAAAACATTTGTTCTGAATAATTATATTTAATTGAAATAGTATTTAAAAACACTGAGTAGTTGTTTTCTCGCAAACTCACAGTACTGTTATGAACAGGGACCATGGTTAAATGATCAAAACCCTACTTAGGCAAGTTAAAACAAATAAATAAAATAACATGTGACCTTGGAAAAGTTTGGATTCTATGTAGGTTCTGGTTCAGCGCCTCTGACTTTGGCACTAGCTACAACCATGACTACAAATATTTTTTCACAGGCTTCAAAAATGACACCATTTGTTACTTTTGCTTAGTACAGCACTGGTGAAAGTCAAGATCAATCGTTCTCCTGCAACATTTCCACCATGCAATGAAGTTCCAGCCATAAAGCAAAGGGACACACAGTAGATATGATGTCACTGTCTGGCATCTTTATGGAAATCAGAAAGCTTTGGCAACACTGAACTTCAAAATTAAGTTTCCTGTCCTCTTCCCCTTCAGGAAGGTGAAATGTGATGTGCCTGTAACCTATCTTGAAACAGATGTCCTGTAGCTACTTAGGTAAACAGCTGAGGTAACTGGCCAAGACACATTTCAATGTTTTGTGAAGAGGCACACAGTCTAAAAAGTAAAAAAAAAAAAAAAAAAGGTTAATAGCAGACGTGGGTTGTTGTAATGTCATTGTTCCACATCGCAATAATGTGCAGGAAACTGGACAACACTGTAATCTGTAAACCAAATTATTGGTGTTCTGCCCAAACATTTTAAAACCCAAACACCTGCAATAAGCAGCCAAATGCTCTGAACAGAAGACTAGTCCTTCTGGGTTTTTTACCTTAAAAAAAATATTATTAAATTTTAGGCTTAGGAAATGTTTCTCTTTAAGCTTGCTAAGCTACAGGGCATGAACAAAGCCATTTTTTTCTTTTTTTCTGAGAGTATACAGTTGCTCTGTTAAACCAAGTAAAAGTTTCCTGTATCAAAGAAAAAAGACACTGCTTACCTTTTGTTTCAATTCTCATTTTGTAACAGTCAGTCTTGCTAGCCTTCATACTAAAACCTCAAATCAGCTGTTTTGCTGAAACACTGAGGTTGTTTTAAGTTGAAGTCTTAATAGCACCAGCATTTTAGCATCAGCTCTCAAGTTTTGTTTCATTTTGAGAAGAGTCTGCTCTGCCTCAGATCTAAAACTGTATATTGAGATTCAAAGACATTCATCAATACATTTGTCATCAAATCTGTAAGATCATTCAAAGTTGGAGAATAAGCTAGAAGGAAAAAAGGAGAATTTTACAGAAGCTCTCCTTTTGTTATTCACTTTTTTTTTCAGTCAGTGAGGCTATAATAATTTGATTTTAATTTAGTATAATTCATTGAAAACCCCAACTTCCCTTTCTGTTAGAAGACAATCCCGAAAATATCCAGTAAAATAATATAAATAGTAAGTAGATTTAATAGAATGTCACTCATTTATGTCCTGAAGATGATCCTTTCTTATCCAGAGCCAAGTTTTAACTGTGCTGTGTCAGTAACCTGAGGGCCTTTGGGCAGTTGGGATATATCAGACATTTCACAGCCTAAAAGAGTTAATTTGGACAGAAAAGGAGCCCAGGGAAGAGGGCTAATGAGCTCTCTGTGCAGCTCGTTACTCAGCTGTTCCAGTTCTGACCCAACACCCTCAGCCCCCAAAAACTGGTTTAGTGGATTAGAGCAAGGTCTAAAGCACCAAGGTCTCCCTAAAATTATCCATCGACTTACTCTTCTGCAGAATTGCCTCGAACACTAGTAAGGACTAGGGCCTTGCTATGCTAGGAGATGTATAAACATTAAGAAAGCAAATATTACTTGCTTTGAAGAGCAGATAAATTTAAGGTCTTCTAACAATAGCAGTCAGTGATCCCTCCCAAACAGGATATCAGGTAAGAAGAGAAAGAAAGAATAAAACAATTGTGGGGTTTATTTTCCTCTCAAGTTAGGAACAAATTGGGGCTTGTTTTGATCTGTACCTAGTGAGCTCTATCCAGCTTCTTCAACAAGGCTTTGACATGGGCAGACCAAGAGTCAGAGTTGAATTTTTGGTAGGCCTGTGAGCAAAAATGAGTGGTACTTAGAGAAAAAGGAAAGACCAAAATACAGCAGGGAGTATAACAACAGCGGGGAAAAAATTAGCTGGATAGAGGAAAAATTTCTTTGGTAAAAATTATTCTGATTGAATCATTTACATTTGGAAAAAGGCACATTAGGAAAAAAAAAATCTACTCTGTGTATAATTTATCCAAAAATTATCAAAATGCCATGTTTCAGTAAGGCCTTGTGCTTCGTTTTAAACAGATTCTAGAAAAATATATAAATATTTTATGCATTCCGTTTCTTTGTATTTTAAATTTAAGATCTTTGGTTGTATATTTCTTCTTCCTTCTTCTTAATTTTTCATATTAATAGAGGATGAGAATAACAAATCCAGGGAAGTCTTCATCTGGAACTAAAAAATATCCTGTAATCCTAAAACAACACACTTTTTTCCCCATAAAATTGAATAAAACTTTTCATCTTTTCCAAGAAACAAAAAAGGCAAAGATAAATTAATATGTTAACATAAGCAGCAAAATGCATAAGTTATCTCACATTTTCTGTTGCTGATGTGGGACCATCCATGTGTCAGCCATTTCATGAAGGGCATGGACACCACCTAGCAACCCTGTCCAAAGCAAAAGAAAAGGTGAGGAGGAGACAAATGTCCACTTTCTTCTCTCTGTTTTTGCTCATAAGCTGCTGCCAGTGCTCACTTTCCAAATAGTTTTTCTGTGTGGTCTTTACCACACTTTCCATGCACTTGCCACATTTTGCCCACAAAATCTTCTCTCTACATCTCTGCAAAAAGTGCTACACAATGGGCATGAGCACACATCACTTTAGAAACAAAGTCTAATAATATATGTATGTATGTGTGTGTGCGCATGTGTTGAAAACATTTATCAGAGTCTTCCTATGGTAATACTGCTTTCTTATTCACAAGTGCCGTATCATCCCCAGGCATAATATCAAAATATTCACAATTTAATTACCTGTATATTCTGCTATTCATACATTAAATACATCAGTACTGAAGCAATCTCAAAATGTCATTCTCTACCTCTTATTGGCTACGGATTTTGCCATCATAAGAAACAAAAACCTAGTTAAGACTGAACAGACTAACCAGCTCTGTCGACTAAACAAAAGGGAGCAGATACAGTAGACAAGTGCCCCCACTAACATGTTTAAGCAGCAATTTTCAGGCAAACAAAAGGAAGCACTTTTCATTACAATGCACAATTAAATCATGGAACTCATTACCACAGGATGCTGCAGAAGCCAAAAGTATAACAGGGTTCAAAAGGAGATTAGACTAATTCATGAAGGATATGTCTATCAATGGCTATTAAGCACAGTGATCCGGATGCACCTCTGGTGAAGGAAGTCCCTAACCCACTGACTACTGGAAGCTGGGAGGGAGACCATGGAAGGACTTTGTGCATAGTTTTTATATTCATATATAAAAAAGGATTATTTTTATTGACCACCTTAGAGAATTGTTTAGCTCTCAGACTCACAGTTCTTATTCCTACTTGACCACTTAAATGTTTGCAACACTCTTTTTAGGGGCCCTTTTTCAGCAACTTGAACATTATACTAGCCCTTTAGAGACAAAGCAGTAACTTCTTTTAACAGATTTACCTGATGTTATCCATCCAACTTGTAGAAATCTCTCTACCTTTGTAAAGCTGCAACATCAGTTCCCAGAAACCTGGTAAGTATAACTGAAATAAAATGTGATATGTGCACACCTGTATAGCAGATGACTACATTAAAAGTGATTAAACAGCATTTCTTTTGGTTTCTTTTAATTTGAACCTTACTCCCTTATACTTCTACTAAGAAATTGTTAGAGCCAGGACCCCTCTGAGCAACCAATTTACTGAAGCTGAGGATGCAGCCCTTGATTTTACAAACTGAGGACAGATAATTGTTAAACCTCAAAGAACACGTCATTGCAAAGCTCTTACAGTAACACTTCTCTTACTGTGACCTTTGATTTGAAATGTGTTTGTGTCATTTATATTGCAATTATGTTCTAATGCAAGATACGTTTGGGAGTGTAAATACCAAGATTAAATCTACCTTGAAAACTCAGGCTGAGTCAGGTTTATAGCCTAGAGGCAAGTTGTGAATCCCATAAAGCATTGTTCGAGGGACCTGGTTAGTGTTCTGTACACCTGCTTAATGTTTTTTTTTTCATAGTCACAAATGTCAAACTGCTCAGTAACGCATTGGGGTTTGAATGACAGCCATGCACTTGAGCACCAGTTACGTTTTTTCACTACCAAATTGGACTATAAATGATGAAAAAGAGGTCAGAAAGGAAGTATGGAAGCATACAAATTTGAAAGGGGAAACTGCTAATAGTCATAAACCGTGTGCAATCAAAGGACTGGCAAGTCGTTGTGAATTACCTGCTCCATGAATTACTGATCTAACTGCATTATGATATGGCATTTTCTAACTCCTTTCATCTGTGGTGCAATGGCTCCTAACAGCTCCCAGATCAAAAGCAAGACTGCTAGTGAAACCATGAAAAAAACCCACAACACTGACTTTCATTATGAGCACTTATTTGTTAAACTTTTCTTAATATGTAGGCTTCGTTATTTATTGAATCACTGATTGGATGTACTGTAAGTATGCCACCTACCAAATTTGAGGAAATAGCACAGAAATGATCAGCAGTGTGACACCTCAGTGCAAGTCAAAACTTGTAAGCATGTGCACATAAACACTTGTAGCTTGTGCATTTCTCCACAGGTGGTAAAACGCAGAACAAATATTGGGTTTATGTAACCTCCTTTTTTTTTTTTTTAATCCAAATCACCCAAAATACTTTACAAACAATTAGTTACATGTTAGTTGTTTTACTGACTGTATAAAGTTAATGAGACAATTAGCTTGCACATGCCAATAGCACCAACATGAAGACAGAGTCTAAGGCATATATGAACAATGATGAGACGATTGATTCCACAGGTGCCTGTCATACATGCCCCAAAACAGAATTCTAAGCTCAAGTTATGACCATAACAACAAAGCTCAAGCCAGCAGACATAGTAACCAAAACATATAAATAGTTCTTGCAGCTGGGCTTAGAAATTCTTACGATGTGTATGACAATGTTTAAAAGACATTTCTAATGTCTATGACGCTTTTTTTTTAATCTGTTTTCCTAGACTGGGTGAGAAAAAACGAGGTTAGTTACCCTCACCTGAGCAATTTTGAAAACAAACAAACAAACAAATAAATAAATAATATATATATGTACACATTTTGACAGGTATCTCTTTTGTTTTGTACGTTTCTCTGAGTTCACCCAGAAATGAAATTGTGAATTCATTTCATCATGATGACAGTCTGCACAGTGAAGATGTCCTTTTTTGTGCCTATCATAAAGAATAAACACTTCAGCCACTGACAGCTGCATCACTGGGGTGATAGTCACAGTGGGAATATACTGGATGCTTTCCATCTAAGCTCATATTTGTAAATATGTGATGCGCAAGCAAAGAGAAAGCAAAGACTGGCAGTATTAGCTAGCTGGTAGATCAGCCTAGAAAATAGAATTTTTCTCCTTTGGAAAGAAGTGATCGTAATTTTTCCTGAAGAATTCTTATTTTTGTAAAGGAAAGAAAACTTCCAAAGAAATGCTACTGCAACAGAGCCTACCTGAGGGACAGTGACCCCCTATTTCATGTTTTCCTCCCCCCAGCCACCCCATTCCTGAGGTAGAGGCCTGGTCGGGGTGTCAGGAAGCTGGAGGAACAGCTGCTTGGGGAGCAGGGAGCCGGGGGAGCCCAGGCTGGCATGCGACCAGGAGCACAGGCTTCCTGGACAGCCTGCCTGCCTGCTTTCCATTGAAACTTTCAATGGAATCAACATGTTCCTATGAAATGTTTCAATTCTGTAAAATCAGCATTTTCTAACAGAGAAGTGTTCCACCAGAAAATTTTTAACCAGCTCTAATAATCAGGGCATCTTTAACATCTCACACAGAGGTGGAGCTGGAGGACATTAAATTTCTATCTGAGAGACCCTGAGCCAAATGCTCTCCTTGCCTGCGTCCTACACCACAGCCATGGTCTTCACCTGAGCTGTCTGCAACAGCGGGCTGGTGGTTCGCCAATGACTGTCACCATACAACAGCATATTCTTACTCCATTGTTATTGCTTGACTGAAACGGTCAAATGGCAGGCACCATGAATTTGGTGTGGCCAAATATAGGGCCAAAGCAAAGACCACTTGTAAACGCTTGGGAAAAGCCAGTATTTTCTGAAGTTTGGAAGAAATTTTAACAGTTTTAAACTATCACAGGAACCACAAGGAACTGTTCTCAGCTCCAGTCACCACCAGGGTTTTTCTTATGCACATATGTATTTTGGAGCATTTGAGTTTAAATATCTATTTTTCTTTGATTTCTTTGATTTCTATGTCTTCTTTAGGAGGTGGATTCATAAACTTGACAAAAAGGTATGGGTTTTATTTATACGAAGATTCCATTCAAGAAAAATTTTAGGAAAAGAGCAACAAGAACATCCAGCAAAACACAGAAGATGACTGGCTCCTGACAGTTGTCAGTCAAACCACTGGTTCGGAACCTCTGTTGATGATCACACCTCTTTATGTAACCTACCTTGTTTTCAGTGAGAGATTTTGGGAGCTTGTTCTATTAAGACGAGTTAAAAGTTAGCTAGACAAAGGTCTACAAATATACGATAAATAATTGTATAAAATAAACAATTATTCAACCAAGATTTTAAAGAAGTAAGTGAATCTGGATGACAGGAAATTGATGCTTGATAGGTTTTTTTGCAGTGAGCATAATGGACCCAAATATGATTCTTTAATCAAGAAATAGGTAAGAGAAAGATAAATTATATCTTTCTGTAGCTGATGTTGGAACTTAAAAAATACAGAAATTATTGTCAGCAAGTGTTAAACAATCAAACTACATGATGGCAATCAGATCAAACCAGCTCTTTAAATTCTATTATACGACTCATTTTTAAGGACTGGATTTCAAACTACTGATGTCCTTTAATTTCAGTTTTTTGCAGCTGTAATATTTAGGATCAAGAGTCATTTTGCAGGAAGCCATGCAATAGACGGCATCTTCTAGGGTGCAATTTCTCTTAGTCTAAAATCGGCCAAATAAATCTCAGGAAGAATGTGCCTATTTCACTCTGTTAACCATAAAAGGAGGCTACAGTGACAAGCTTGGTGTAAACATCTAGACTGTATATGATTTAAGCTAGGTGAGATGAAACCAACCCAACTTTCTTTTAAGGTAACTTTTCATGGAATAAATTACTGGTCATACTTAGGTTGTAGATGACTAGTGTTTATACTGATCTTAAATTTTGCAAGAGCAAGTTTTAATAAACAGCACAGTGACATCTGTGCTTTAAGATCTTGTCATGATAGAGGAATTTTTAAACAGACTAGACTCTGAGGCTCAGTAAATGTTTTATTAACTGTTATTAAGACCTCAAATTTAGGGTTTAAGTATTAGGACTCTCACTCATGTCAACCCTTACAGTAGCAAGGCAAAGGAAAAAGAGAAAATGAAAAAGCATGAAGGAAAAGGGAGAGATAGATGAAGCAAAAAAAAAAAAAAAACCCACAAACAAAACCTAAAAAAACCAAGAGAAGCCGAAAGACCAGAATAAAAAGAGAAACAGTCTACAGAATTACCGATCCTTTTTTGTGTCATAGAAAAACATGTATAAACCACAGCAGATAATATTCCCATCATTACAGAAGGCAGCCCTGAAGCAAAACTCCAGATTTAGAAAGCTCAGCAGCTGGAGAAGCTGAACCTGGAGATGTGCTTTGTGTCTGGCACAGCCCTTGCTGCAGGGCTGTGCCAGGCCCCCAGACGCAAACACTCCCCCCACACCACAGGGTGTGGAGGGGCACTGGGTGCCTGGCCCACCTCCAACCCAGCACCAGCTTTTCCAAGTGCTCCTCATCCTGCAGACACACAGTCACTTATATATTGGAAGCCATATATCACGTACACATCCAACATATAAAGTCACTTTCCATCCTGCACATTCTGGGGGTTTAATTTATTTTAAATTTCATGAAATTATACATGCAATTCCAAATTTTCCAGCTGACACCTCCAGCTAGCCCCACCCCCAACACAAAGTAGGGTTTTTTTAATATATAAAGACAGAAGAACGTAGCAGCATTGCTCTCCCTTGGGTGCTGTTTGGTGAAAGAGGGGAACACCACATGCAGGTAGCTGTGGCTGAATACCAGTGGCCACTGCTGTCCCTGCCACACAATAAGACAGGTTACAGGTCCAAGAGGGATACATTTTGGCAAGTGTAGCAGTGCCAGTCATAGAACATGTGAATATACATGTACAGTCAATGCATAAGTACCTATATATATTCATACATACATATACGTGTACATATCATGTAAGGTGTGAGGAGCTTGGGAAAGATCCCAGTGCACATCCACTTGACCTACACGTGAGTGTGTTTGTGTACGTATGGGAAAGTGGGTAAGCACAGCTGTGCACATGTGCTCCTCATGTGCCCCCAGAATGCCTTGTATTTCTGCTATTTTGGCTTGGTTACCTCAGTGCCTGAGTCTACAATAATGCATGTCACCCTTGTGGGTAACATTTTGTTATAAATCTAAGCATGCAAATATTTGTGTCAAAGCTGTCTACGCATGCAACCAGTTGAGAAGCTGAAATGCCTTCAAGTTATGTAGCAACTGTTTTCATTTTCTCTGAAATGGTGTTTCTGTTATTTTCTAACCTCTGCCTTTTTTTATTGTCTTTATTCTGCTCTGAAGCTTGACTGCCTTTCCCTTCTTTGTCTAACTTCTGGGCAGTAAGAAGAATATGTAGGAGTCATCTCCAAATTTTAATACAAAGACAGCAAAAATTCCAGTCTGTATCAAAACAGTCCCTGACAGAGCTGCTCAGCATTTCCTTTGTCTACACAAACCCTCTCAGAGAAGCCATAATGCAGCCCTAAGAAGCTACTAGTGATCCCGAAATAAGCATTCTTTCTAATGTGGCAAGGGCTTTGACATTTAAGTTATAAATGTGACAAGAGGATTAAATTCAAGTGTGTCCTATAGTTACAGATGTGGTATAGCTGGGTATGAAATCTGTGCCTGTGCGCTCCCCCAGTGCACTTAGTCAGCAATTGCCTGGGTGGCCCAAAGCCTCCCCAGCAGAGGAAAGAACAACAAGCTGATGGGAGACTATGGACAGGCTGGAGAGATGGTGGTTGACTGGACCCCTTCCTAGGCACCTTCACTACAAAGTACTTCCTGGAGCACTCCAGGAGCAAATTTTTGGGAGTCCTGAGTTCCCGCCAGGCAGCTCCCATGGTGCCTAGACCAACAGACAGACACTACTAGTATGCTTTAATAGTTCATTAACACCCTGGGTGGAGAACCTGGACACTAAGGAGGCTCCCTCAGGCAATTCCTGCAGCAGATGTGTACATAGACAAGATACTTATAAATAGTAGAAACTGCAGCTGCAGAAATGGTCACGTAGGACAGTATTTTGTACATAGTTAAATCAGTTAGGAGATGTTTTGCAAGTAGTTTAAGATGATCAGTACCAATGGATCATGGACATGCTGGAGTGGTCATGTAGGACCACATCCCTCACAGTTTGGGATGCCATTGCAAGGCACCTTGCAATGCAGACTACAATCACCATCTAGATAGTGACTGATCATCTTGTTTGAGAGATCTGATTCCCCACATGAGTACTACGCTATACAGATAACCCAAAATCTTTGGGGTTTGGGGTGTTTGTTGTTTTTTGCTTGTTTTTTTATATAAACCATCCATGACCCAATATGCAACACCTCTTAAATGTACAAAATCTGAAAGAAAGATACTGGAAAGGGAGGTTTCTGGTAAGCATCTATCTACATGAAGCAACAACAGGAAAATGTGGACTATAGTGGAATTCAAGGAAAATAAATATGAAATTGGCAGGACTCAAAGTAAGTCCACCTGTCTAAAAATGACTTCAACTGTAAAGACTTTGGGGAAATCAGACAGTTACCACCCACAGTGAAGAGGACTGAAGGAACCAAGATGAACTCATCAAAACAGACCTGACCTTGACTTCCCCCTGTCCTAGCACTCCCGTTGCTTATTCTGTCTTAATCCAGTTACCAGGATTTCTGAAGTCAGTGGCCCAAAAGGGCACTTGACCATGGCCTCCTCGGCTTAACTCTATTTAGTCAAATAATAATAAGGAAAAAGAATAATAACAATAATAACAACAACAATAATAATAATAACAATAACAAGTCTTTCTTAGCAAGGTTCAATAACATTCAGTTACCTGAATATCCATTTAAGGCTTTTTTCTGCAAGATAAGGAAGCTTGTACAGAACAGATGAGCATCGAAGTCAGAATTCTCATCTTCCTTCTACTGCCATATACCTCCAAGGAATTAAACAAAATTTACAGTTTCTAAAATGAGGTAAGAATTTGGCTCGTACTATGTACAGTAACAGACTCTTTAACAAACTGACATTAAGAGGGCCTGGAGAAAAAAACAAAAATAAGTAAAGCGTGGTCATTAAGTGAATATCAGTAGTTAAAGGAAGGGACTTCTGTGAGACTACAGGAAAGGATATGCACTCATAAATCCTTGTCTGTTGCAAAGCGATGGGCCAAATTGTATTTAGCCACATCAGCAGCAGATTCACATAAGGAACAGCAGGAGCAATAAAATTCATATGGCTAGCTTTCATACATATAAAGGTTTCTTGTACCACGTGTCACATATTCAGTTTGTAGGAATAAATATATTAACTATGTTTTTCTAACTGAAAACATTTTCCACATGCGAACAGACTTAAAAGCACATTTAAAAAGAAGATGCAATAATCAGATTTTAAACTTTGACTTTAAATTCAAAACAGAACTTGCAGTAAGCCTTTGGGGATGTTCCTTTTTTTGAAGGAATGCACAATCCTTGTTACCTACTTGAAGCAATGAATGGCAACACTCAGTCACAAAAATGCAACAGAACTTCTTGGGAGTGGGAGGAGGGTATATAAAACACATTTAAACTCCAAGATTGTAATAGCCAGCAAGATTTGGGAAAGACTGAGGCAAAAGTGGATTTGAACTTCTAAGCAATATCCTCAAATTTTGCTTATCAACCATTACTTGTTTCCAGAGAAATAAATCATGTCAATTCCCATTCCCCAGCTACCACACAAATGGGATAATTATTACTGAAAATAACTTCTCTCACAAATATAGGATCAGTTATTTTCACCAAAGATGTGGCCAATGAGGCAACATGCAGCATGAATGCTGTTGATTGGATCTCTTTGTTAAGAACTGGCAGAAAACAGTATACAGTAATTGCTAAACTGTGATCAGACAGTAAAAGAAAATAGCAGTTGTTCATCAGTGTTGTGCCCTTGATTTTTATTTGAGTGTGTGCATTGGGCCCACGTGGGCATGGGAACCAGGCAAACAGCATGAGGAAGGAATGGGAAGAAATGAAGCAAGGAGCCCTGGTCATGAGCTGCACAGCACATTTCATTCTCTGGAAGACGCCCATGCAGACCCGTCTATGAGTCTCCTCTCATTTTCCTTTTGTAGGGTTTAGCTTACAAAGCTTTGCTGGCTTTGCTGAGATGCAGGAATTTTCAGGAAAAATCAACCTCTGTTCATAGATAGGTAGTGTAAAAAATGCAGAGCATGCTTTGAAGAACAACAGATGTTAGAGAAGTAGTTACTACTGCTGGACTAGTAGTTCCCACTTGTAAGTAACATTTTGTTCTTCTTTGATGTGGTCTGTGTATATCCCCTGCTGCAGAAGCCTAGCTAGCAATAAAATACGAACAGAGGTAAGTCCAGGAACTGTAATAAGACAGTACAGGTACAAACTGAAAGGAGGTAAATGAAATCTTTTCCATCACTAGACTGTTTGGACTGGTGCCACAGAAAGAATAACTGCCTAGAAGGTCAAGAGACCTTGGTATATCTTATCTAGGAAAATAGGATGGAAGAACAAGCAGCAAACACATCAAGGACCTTATTATTGAGCTACCAATCAGAGTGCCAACTTGGAATGATCTCCCTCTCTCTTCTCTTTTCACTAACATCATCATGTGCTTTTGAGCTTCTTTGGCACTGAGGAACTGTTATACACTACCTCGCACCAGTAGCACTGGGAAGAAGAGCACCGTCCCCTCTCCTGTTCCTGTATAAGAACAGGAGAAGCATGTTGGGATATTTCTCACACAACATTCTTCTTAGATGATGTCTTTAAGGAGTTCTTGAGGTAGAGTTTTTACCTTCATGTTTCATAGCCCCTGCTGGACTCTTCTTGCCTGAATTAACTACTCTCTTTTTTAACCTGTGTAAAGTTTTGGCATTCTATGACAATGAATTCCACAGACCGACGGTAAAATGAAGTGTTACTTTTTTCACCGATCCAACACAGTCAAAATGTTATGTCATTTATTCTGCCTTCTTTAGCTGACAGTTATTAACAGTGTGTGCCTGCTCATTGGCCTCTAATATAGTTCCAGTTCTATGTTGACAGTTTTTAGTAGGACACTCAGAAGTACTACAGGCCTTGTGATTTTTATTTCTTCTATCCTTTTCCAAACAAATCTAAAGTGAGTGAGAAAACTATCACGCAGGATTTTCATAACACAATAGAATACAGAATGTTATCATATTTTCTATTGTTTGTAAAATCAGCATTAAAATAGTTTTTGCATCTTTGCTGTGTTATAACTAAACCAAACTATTGTTACAGTGGTGGCTTGTTTTGTTGGTGTTGGTTTGGGGTTTTTTTTGCTTTTTGCTTTTTTTTTGGATCGTTATTAAATGTAGGTAACAAGCCACAGCAAAAATTCCAGCTAATGTTTTCTTAAGGTAATTATTTATCTTGACTTTTGAGACACTTCTTTTCAAAACGCTCCTGAACTGCACTGCCCTTAGGTGCACAAAACAGACAACCTGAACGAATACATAACTGGGGTATACTGAAGATTAAAATAAAGCAAATGCCCTTTGGGAATACATTCATATCACAAATACCGTAACAGCTGGCACTGGTTGATCTAGCTTTTGGCAGTCTCTGTAGCAACGTCAAAGACACAATGTTTCAGAAACAACTGATGAGTCAACTGCAAACGGTTGAGAGAGTTCAGAGAAGCCCATTTATTATATAATGAAATATTTCCGTAACATCCCGTATCTGACATCCCATAAGAATACCAGTTACAGGCTGAGCTAATAATACCACCTATTATTGAAACTGCAATAACATACCCCAGTATCTGACCCTCTTGCCAGCTGCTTGTAGGCTTGTAAATCTTTAACCATTTGGGGCTGTAGTTTTCCATTTTTTCTGTTTTCCTATGACCCATTTTTTGGGGTTTTTTCAAACTAACAAAATACTGTGCATCTTTCCAAGAAAAGCTCTTGGGAAGAAAAATGTTGTTTTGTTCCTGTGAAATAAGGCTTGATGAACTCTTCTTGAGAATCTCTCTGACATTCATACTTTGAAATAGGAATAAGAAATTTGGGCTACAGGGAGATTTTGGAGTTTTTTTGCAACTCTCATTAAGGTCTTTTATAATTGATCCATCAACTGTTTTGAACTTCCAGAACTAGTTCCTGACACCTGCAAAGTTTTCTTGAGCTTCACACAGACAAAAAAAAAATGTTTGAAAGAACACAAACCATTTTAGAAAATTTCTCCTTTCACCTTTGGAAAACAAAAAAATATACAAAATAAGGAGTCTAAAGATGGTAAAACACTCATCAGCAAAGCATTTAATAACAAAAAGAAGTATTGTTTCACATTTCATTATCTCTACAATAAAAATGGAAACATGTTTGGTCACACATCACATACAATATGCTTCATCAGAATGTTTCCTAGCCTTATATGCTATACTGTGTGGAAGACAGGCACACTCTCTATTGCTCTGACCTCTCAAATTTACTGCATTTTCACTGGCTAGACATTTTCAGCCCTTTTCCTAAGCTGGCAATTAAAGCCTCATTTGCAGCTGTGCTTGTGAAGCTGAAGCTTCCATTGTATCATATTTGAAAGCCTGGGATTTATTTGATCTGTGGAATAGTAAAATTCTGCTTTTGAGAACATAAAAAGTACATAAAATATTAAAAACATAAGAAATAACTACTATCCCTGGACAAAAACGATTGCCCCGCAGTGAGATGATGAACACAAGCAGCAAACATAAAGACAGGAAGAAGAAAAAAAGCAATAGCAGTTACTCCTTTTCTGGAAAATTTGGCTTGCTAGCTGAGTGCATGGAATGAGTTGCAGGGGAAAACGAAACTAGAGAATATATAAAGCTGGGAGATGACATCATCCCCCCAAAACAATCCTTCAAATTCATAGACACTTCTGGATTCATGAGGTGAGAATAACCAGTACTGAGGACTGTAAAATTCATTTGTAGCATTTGAATCTGTTAACATGCATTTGCAAGCTGTCTCCCTCCTACAAGGGGGAGCAGGAGATGCCCTGAAAACGAAGGGCAGACAAATGTAACTGTTTAAAAAATGCTTCTTAAAATGAAAGTGACAATAGCTTGCATCCAGACAGCCTCTTTGCTAACAGTCTACACCAATCCAATCAAGTGATACAGCTACCTTTTAAGTTTTCATCAGCGTATTATTTTGCAACAGCCTGATCCTGCATATGGTTGTTCCCAGGTGCATAATTATTCACACACGGAGCCCACTGAAATCAATGGGTGTCAGTGCATGAGTAACAACCTGGAGGGCTGAGAGTCCTGAAATTGTTTCTGCACATGATAGGTAAGTTGCATATTTGCAAGAGGATTTTCTTTTGTATGTGTATTTGGGGTTTTTTGTTTCCAAAACTAAAATGGAGATAGACCCACGTCAAAATACCCAGACAAAACCTTCTGAACTTTGACAATGGATAGAGTCCAAACCTACAGCAATCTCAAAATTTTGCACGTATAGTGGCTCTTTATAGTGGGCTGGATCCAAACCTCACATTGAAAAAAGTCCCAAAGGCAGTAGAACTTGGATCTGTGCTTTCCGGTTTGAATCCAAACTGAAAGTGTTGCAAGAAATGGCTCATTAGCTTATTCTGTAGCATTCGCCTCCAGAAATCTGTCGTTGAACAAAGGCACATTAACATTTGGGAAAAAAAAGAGTAGTTATTTTTGGATAACCTGAAGGTACTCTAAGTGTTGTAGCTCAATATTGTCGGAAATCAAGGTCTATGGCAGAGCTGTCTTAGATCTGTCTATCAGCACAGAAAAGGCTGACTTTTGCCACAATAAGAACATCAACATCACACTTGGGGTGGCCAAAGTTTATAAAGACAGCAAAACAGATCCTCCCATGAGGTGAAGGTGAGGGTGTGATGAAAAGAGTCAGTCAGATTTTGGATGATTATCACTAAAAGCAGTAGCTCTTTTCTTTCTCTTTCAACTTTCCTCCTTTATTTATGGTATGGTATGGTATGGTATGGTATGGTATGGTATGGTATGGTATGGTATGGTATGGTATGGTATGGTATGGTATTCCTCTACCCCACCTGCCACGACAGGAAGAGACCTTCCTCCTGCAGTTGTCCGTTCTCTCCTGGTCTCAGGGAAGGGATAGGCACTAGGATCGGGGTAGGCTAAGAGCAAAAGTCTAGACAAAACACTTTGTAACACACAGCTTGCTGTCCTCATATGCCATCCTTACCTTGGTAACAACAAGCAGCTGTGCATGCAAGATCTGGGAATTAGCTGAAACAGCCAATCTTTGTCATTTCAGGTATGGGCAAAACCAGGCTACAGAGAAGAGTGATAGGCTGACAAGCCTGTTCTCCTCCCCAGACCTCCTTTCTAGAGCCACAGGGTGGAAAGTGAAGCTGTTCAGCTATGTCCTAGCTCCTCATGGAAAAACAAATAAAGTGAAAAATCAAGTATTTGGCTGATTTCTTTTCTTGTGAAGGCAATTACAGACATTTATGTGGTTTATTTTGTCTCTTTCCTTGGTTCAAAAGCTGGTTAATGTCAGAGCCAGAAAGGTATTTTAAAGAAGTACTGTTTTGTCCTCTTAATAGACAAATGCAAGACTTCTCCTGACTTGATGGATCACATTCAGAGACCAAAACATGGAAAGAAGGAAGGTTTTGTTACCTCATGTTTGTGTCTTCTCAGTCCTAAAAGAGGCTACAGGTCTGTCTGAACTTCTGCACTGGTCATGGTCTCTGTAGCACTGATGGCTACAGCCTCAATGCAGTACGTCAGCAGCTTTGGCCCGCACATTGACCCATAAGAGCTTCAGCGCTTCTCCACTTCCTTTCTCCATCAGTCATTATTTCTTTCATTTTCTAGGTGGC